>NC_138882.1:58825692-59425692 GCF_965194825.1 Balaenoptera physalus
GGTTTCCCAGTGCATATAAATGTTATGTTTAAACTATACTGTAGTCTATTAAGTGAGCAGTAGCATTATGTCTTACACAATAACAAAACAAAACAAACAAAAAATGTATGTACCTTAATTTAAAAAAACTTTATTGGTAAAAAATGCTAACCATCATCTGAGCCTTCAGTGAGTAATACTCTTTTTGCTGGAGGAGGGTATGAAATAGTGCAAGAATTACCAAAATGTAACATCAAGATACAAAGTGAGCAAATGCTGTTGGAAAAATGGTACTGAAAGACTTGCTCAATGCAGGGTTGCCGCAAACATTTAATTTGTAAAAGATGCGTTATCTACAAAGTGCAATAAAACAACGTATGCCTGTACATAGCAGAGTGGCAAAGGGAGCAGAGGAGTTGAGGGAAGAGAGTGAGGCAACTGGAATACTGGAATATATCTAGTACAGAGGGAGACACAGGATCCAGGAAATGGGATCCAATACAGCACCATGGCAAAAGGATTTCTCAACTTGAAGATGAAGCAAATACCTGGATGACTCCTATGTAACATAATCCAGATTGGAACAAGACATTGGAGAATTACAGGATGAGTATCTTAAATTTTAAATAAAGAAAGAAAGTGAAAAAGAAAACAGCAGATTACCTGATATGTTTAATATTATGAAAGGATATTTACAATTCTTCCTAAAAGTTGGGAGAGTAATTTGTCATAGTTGTACAGCAAACTAAGCAAAGGAACCAGGCAACTATTAACTGAAGAAAAATAAAAAGCAGTACCAGGGAGGAAAAATAAGAGTCTGCATAATTAACTCAACCATGAGTATAATGTGTATATAAAGGTCATAATAACAAATATTGAGTATTCATCTAACAATATGACCAGATGAGGGGATGAAAAGAGGGAAATACATTTGTGTCTATGAATGTGGGGGTGATAAATAGCAACAAATAGTTAATATTTAAAACTGAAATATTAAGAAATAGCAGTATAGGTATGTTATTTAGAAATATGAGTGTAAATACCAGAACAGCCAGCTAAAAGACTTGAAAGCAGTGACTCGTGGGAAATGGAGGGAGAGGGGGTAGTTTTGGGGGAGAGACGGGTCCAGACATTGCATTCTTCATTACAAGCCTTATAGTACAATTTGGCTTTTTAGACTATGTACATGCATTAATGTGACAAAAATTTAAATTAAATAAAAACCCTAACAAACTGAAGATTTTTCTTTTATTAAAACAAAATTAAAATGTGGCCAACTCCTTTTACACCAGTATAGTAAAATACACAAAATCTTGTTTGTCCTATCTTCTTCCATGGTTTCCAGGTTTCCTCTTCTCTGTGCTCTAGACCCTCATATTTTAGTAAATGAAGATTATTTAGCACCTTCACAAAGAATGGGGAAGAATTAATAAAAAATGTTTGACGAGTATAAAGAGGTCTGAAGGGATAGGAATCTGGGGCAAGTCTTTCTGGCTAAAAATTGTTATAACATGAGATATGAAAAAGAATTATAGAATGTGGGGATCCTCTTCAGAAGTTTCCTCCCTCGAGAGAGATTTTTATTAAACAAATACATTCTGCAAATGCTGTCAAGTATAGCAACAACTAGTCCTTCAGTGCATTCACTCAGCCAGTGAATTCAACATTCAAGATAAACCTAATGCTTAAGCTAAAATATAACAAAAAATAATTAAATAATAGTAAAAGCTAACGGTAACTGAGCAGTTGCTAAATGATGAGCATTGTGCTGAGCACTTTATTGCATTACATCATTTGAATCCTCACAATAATCCTAGGAGTTAGATTTGACTATTTCCCCATTCTACATATGGGAAAATCTTTTAAAGGATGAGTAACTTATTCAGGGAAGTGGCAGTCTGGATTTAAACTCAGATCTTACTCAAAAGCCCAAGCTCTTATAAACTTCCAGTGTATTTTGAATGAAACCAAAACTGACAATCAGGGGGCTGGGGGTGGGAATGGGGAAAGATAAGAAATCACTCTGGGGCTTCCCTGGTGGCGCAGTGGTTGAGAGTCTGCCTGCCAATGCAGGGGACACGGGTTCAAGCCCTGGTCTGGGAAGATCCCACATGCCGCGGAGCAACTGGGCCCATGAGCCACAGTTACTGAGTCTGCACATCTGGAGCCTGTGCTCCGCAACAAGAGAGGCCACGATAGTGAGAGGCCCGCGCACCGCGATGAAGAGTGGCCCCCACTTGCCGCACTAGAGAAAGCCCTCGCACAGAAACGAAGACCCAACATAGCCATAAATAAATAAACAAATAAATAAAAATTTTTTTTAAAAAAAGAAATCACTCTGGCTGTCAAGTCTCAAGGTAGGACTATAGGAGTGGAAGAGAAAGTTACTGAGGACCAATTAACACTGCAAAAGAATGATACTACTTTACAAAAGAATGCCACTGCAGACTGTCACATGACCACTACTAGAATAAACCAAAACGCATGTTAACTAATTCACCAAACACTTATTGAGTGACCTCTGAATTGGTCACTGAGCTGGGTACTGGCAATACAATTTCTTCACGTATATAATATAACGTACTTAGAAATGAAGAATTAGTTGAAGGGCCACTACAAAATTGGAGGCCTTTTGCTATCCTGAGAACAAACGATAATCAGCTTCTTAGAAGAAATTAATTGTTATACTATGGCTCTTTCAGTAGAGGGCACTAGGCGATCGAGATAGTTTTGAACATCAGGTGGCAAAATAGTTAATAGAAGCATCTTTTTAGAACTGCGTAGTCATTATCTTAAAAAGCATACCAAGGGTTCTGAAACTGGAGTAAGTCATGAACCAAAGAAAATTAATATATGAATATTGGTGAGATCACTAAGGTTAATATTCTAGATGCTTGCATAATTATAGATTTCTTTTGAGTGATTCTATTTATAAAATGATTTTCATGACTTATTTGCAAGTCTGTATTAGGGCCACCAGGAAATGTCAGTTTAGCACCTAGCACTTGTGAGAGAGATAGCCTAGGGTAGTGGAATGAACTATGGGTCAAAAGTCAAAAGGCTAGAGTTTGAGAGCACTTACCCACCTCCATCCCCCTCCCCTACCCCCACCCCATTGGCTTTTACTAATTATGTAGCCTGAGGGCAAATTACGTAATTTCAGGTTCCATACCTCTAAAATATTGATAATTTCTCCCGTTTATGAATGTAAAAATGTATTGCAAAATGTTGTAAATATGTAAGGTACTATAAAGTGTGAAAATTCAAGCTGTTAGAAAAAGAAATTCCAGAAACTAAATGCAATATACCCTTTTGATTCCAGGAGATTGGCTTTAGAACCTTCTGACAATAGTGTACATCTTGCTAGTGTAGACAGAGATAAAAGGCAGAAATCTACAGTCACAGTTTCAGGATACTTTCTCCCTCTTAAGATTTTTCAAGTCTCTTTTCTACCCCCAGTATTGAAGAAGTATAAATTAATGAAGATTTGCTAAAAGATCTTTTTATGATGTAATCATCTCTATCGACAAACTTTCATTAATTTGCATAGACAAATTCTCCAGTTTTCAGGAAGAAAGCACATCCAGCTGTACACTTTTCACGAAACACACATGCACACACATACACACTCCGTTTGCATGCCTAATTAGCAGTATGATCACTCAACATCACTTCCAAATGCCTTGATGAGTAATGTTTCCATTAACAAATTAATAGGGTATGATTATAGTTTACTTATGCATGGGAAAACTGAGGAACAGAAAGATCAAATGGTTTACTTAAAATGACATAGTATCAATCACGGACTTTTGCCTTCTAATCATCCTAGAACCACTGGAAACTACTGGGATCACATAAGACTACTGGAAAATTAGCATTCTAAGTTCCATTCTATTTATCTTATTATTCATTTGGTTATGAAATTAACAAATATATTTCGAACAGCTACTATACGCCAGGCCCTGTGGAAGGTGCTAGAGCTACAATAAGGAGGGGGGAAAAAACCAGCACATTCCCTACACACTCATGAAGTTTATAATCTGGAGGGGGAAACAGACCAAAAAAAAAATGTGAGGAGAAAAATAAAATAGCTGTGAGTTGTGAACATTCCATAAAGAAAAGAAATAAACATGAATTATGTTAAAATAGAAACAAACAGAGGAACGTGATCTTAGAGAGAGTGCTGAGGAAGAGTCAGGTCAGGAAAAGATGGTGACATTTAAGCCGAGACCTGAAAGAGCGGCAATGTTGTGAGGGTTGCACCTCTCTTGACAGAGGCAATAAATAGCATGTGCAAAGACCCTGAGGAGAGAAAGATACTGATGTGCCCGAGGAGCTGAAAGAAAACTGGATGGTCAGAGCATGGCGAGCAAGGGGAGAGTGACTTGAAAAGTGAGGTTTAAGACATATGGTGGCGGGACTTCCCTGGTGGTCCAGTGGTAAAGAATCCGCCTTCCAATGCAGGGGATGTGGGTTTGATCCCTGGTTGGGGAATTAAGATCCCTCATGCGGGGGCAACTAAGCCCGCACACCACAACTACCGAGCTCGCGCCCCTCAACTGGAGAGCCTGTGTACCGGAAACTACAAAGCCCACACACCCTGGAGCCTTCAGGCCACAACTAGAGAAGAGCAAACCCGCATGTCACAGCTAGAGAGAAGCCAGTGCACCGCAACGAAAGATCCCGCATGCCTCAGCAAATATCCCGTGTGCCGAAACTAAGACCCAACGCAGCAAAAAAAAAAAAAAAAAGACATATGGTGGGGTCAGATCACACTGAATTTTACAGGCCATGGAAAAGTTTGGATTTTATTCTAAGTACAATATGAAGTCTCTGAAGAATTTTCAGGAGAAGAATGACATGACTGGAGTTGTATTTTTAAGAAGATTCTTTCTGCTACTGTGAGAAGAATGGGTTGGAAAGGAGCATGAGGGGCAACAGGGAGATGGAATGAGAGTGAAGTGCAATAATAGCCTCTCAGATAGATGACAAAGAACTCAATGAAGGTGGTGACGGAGATGAAAAGTTGTTCAGGAACTTGAGGTGTATCATAGATACTCATAGTTCTACTGGTTATTAGTGAAGTGTTTCTATGCATAGTACACAAGATACAAACTTTTCACTTGACAGAATGAGTTCTTTTAACTCTTTCAAAGAAATCAAGGCTGTTATCAAGCACTGTAATCAATTCACCAAATATTAATTGAACACCTTCTAACTGTGTAGAAATTAAATTTGAGAAATTTCCCTCCCCTTCAAAACATGTACCAGTTTGGAAATTGGAAACTCCCTGAATTAAACAATTAGAAAATAACCTATTGTTTAACATAATACTAAATACTAAGGGTAGAAAGTAAGTTCTCAAGACGGACAGAAATTTTAAAAATAATAATAATTTGTATCTTTATGGTTCTAAAACAGGAGATTCTTTCTGGAATTTTAAGGATACATAAAGTTTAGGTAAACCAACAAATTCAGACAAGGAAAGGATTTGCGTAAGACCATTGTGGCAGATATTTTGGGGAATTTCTTCTCAGCTCAAAATAATTCTCCCCTTTTCTCTCAGAACTGACCCTCCCTTCACAGGAATGAGTACCTGACAGCCATGTTTTACTATATGATTCCTACTCTTACGGTACGACTGACTAGACCACACTGGATGCTGGACCCAAACCAAGTCAGGCCAATCAAATTTCTATCTCAGAAATTCTGAATTGGGACTCAAAATAGGTAGGTTAGTCTTTAAGCATGGCTGGAACTGTGACATGTAACGTCAGGAGCAGTAGAGGGCAGAGAAGTGGGAAAAACTGATCTGCAAAAAGAAGGAGCAAGAGAAAAATCCTGATTTTTTTGGTTCAAGAGCCTACTACACCCTTCCAGAGTCTCTCACTGCATTATCCTTGAATTCTGTAAGAAAACTCCATGTCCTTAAAATAATTACCCTGTTTGCTTAAATCACCTTGTTAGTTGCTTAGAACGAATATGCCTTATCTGAGCCCAGCACAGTCATGAAAATGGGAATGATCATGATGAACAGGACTGACTAAAGCAGAAGATCATTCTATACACAGAACATTTAGTGGGACAGAAAAAGGATAAGGCTAGGCACTCTCTTTAACAAGCATACAGCTAGTGGAGTATGATAAACAGCATACCAAAAGAGCAATCTCTCATGGATGCTATCAAAGATACGTAACTATCAAAGAATGTAAACTACATTGTCCGACAAGAAAGGGAGGCATGGGTCAGGCACTCACACACTCAGGAGAAAGTGTTAATTTATGGAGATTAATTCGGCAAGATTCTTAAACTGGACATACTGTTTTCAACAAACAGTATGACAAACAATATTTATCAAGTTCCTGTCAGGAACTCTTCCAGATACTAGAAATTAAGTACTAAACAAGAAAGACAAATTTTCTGCCCTCCTGGAACATACTCTTACAGGGGCAGGGAGTTGAGGAAGAAATAATGAATAATAAATGAATTAATATGGCTCATAATTTCTAAGAACTTAGCAAAGTAAATAATTAGATAAATGGACATAGGTGTGAGCACAAGGATATAGACACATTACAATGTTAAAATATTAAAAAATTAGAAACAACCTAAATGTCCAATAATAAGGGATTGATTACATAAATTATAGTATATTCAAATTATGCAGTATTATATTACATTTCAAAAATATTTTAAAATAGTAATAGCTAATGTTCATTTAGTGCTTACTATTTGCAAGGTATTCTTCTAGTGTTTTATATATAGTAATTTGTTTAATAAACACAGAAATCCTGAAGTAGGTATTTCATTACCATCTCCATTTTATGCGATAAGAAAACTGGCACAGAGAGGTTAAGTAACTTACTCAAAGTCATACAGCGAGTAAGTGGGAGAGGAGAGATTTAAACCCAGAGACGAATTTGACTGTACAGCCTGTGCTCTTAACTATACCATCTCCAGAAAAGCATTCCAATGTGGGAAAATACCCATACTATAATTTTGAAGCTAAAAAATGCAAGATATTGATATAACTTTATATATAATTTTTAATTAAATTATGTAGACAGTATATTTATGCTCTAAAAAAGCATTAGAAGATATTCCAAAATATTAATAAACTATTTTCTCTGAATGGTAGGATTACACATTTTTATTCTCCTCTCTGTTTTATATTTCCAAAACTGTTTTTCAGTTAAGAGAGATTACTTATTAAAGGGGGTAAACATTGTGCTGAGGCTTGACAAATGAAGGGAAATTAAGTAAAAACTGGCAGAAAAGTAAGTGGGAGGAGGGCTTCCCTGGTGGCGCAGTGGTTAAGAATCTGCCTGCCAATGCAGGGGACACAGGTTCGAGCCCTGGTCTGGGAAGATCCCACATGCCGCGGAGCAGCTGGGCCCGTGGGCCACAATTACTGAGCCTGCCCGTCTGGAGCCTGTGCTCCACAACAAGAGAGGCCGCAATAGTGAGAGGCCCATGCACCGCGATGAAGGGTGGCCCCCACTTGCCACAACTGGAGAAAGCCCTCGCACAGAAACAAAGACCCAACACAGCCATAAATAAATAAATAGATAAAATTAAGTGAAACTCTAAAAAAAAAAATCGACCATATCTTAACTATAGCGAATCCCTTTACATGTATACTAGATTATTTCCCTTTAAAAAAAAGTAAGTGGGAGGAGGTTTTATGTTTGCTACCATAATCCCTGTAGTGAATCAGAAAGCAGGGGAATCATTTATATGTTGAATCTGAAATATGACACAAATGAACTTATCTATGAAACAGATTCACAGATATAGAGAACAGACTTGTGGTTGCCTGAGGTGGGGGGGTGTTGGGGGGGATGGATTGGGAGTTTCGGATTAGAAGATGAAAACGATTATATATAGAATTGATAAACAACAAGGTCCTACTAGATAGCACAGGGAACTGTATTCAATATCCTGTATTCAAAATCATAATGGAAAAGAATATGAAAAAGAATATATATGTATAACTGAATCACTTTGTGGTACAGCAGAAATTAATACAACATTGTAAATCAACTATACTTCAATAAAATAAATGTAAAAAAAAAAAAGAAAAGAAAGCAGAGGAAAATTGAGTTTCTGTAAGTTGCTTCCTCCAAGATATTTTTTAAAAAGAGATTTGATGATTGACATTTAGGGCATTTTATTTGTCATTTTTACAAAATGAAACTGAGCCCAAGAGAAGGAAGGTTACATGTCCACAAAAATTAATGATGGAGCTAGAAAAAAAAAAAAAGCTCTTCTGATACTCCAGGCACTTGTCTACATTGCCAATAATATTGGGGGAAATGTTTTTCTAGGATCAAAAAGGAGTTTTTGGGGCTTCCCTGGTGGCGCAGTGGTTGGGAGTCTGCCTGCCAATGCAGGGGACACGGGTTCGAGCCCTGGTCTGGGAAGATCCCACATGCCGCGGAGCAACTGGGCCCGTGAGCCACAACTGCTGAGCCTGCGCGTCTGGAGCCTGTGCTCCACAACGGGAGAGGCTGCGATAGTGGGAGGCCCGCGCACCGCGCTGAAGAGTGGCCCCCACTTGCCGCAACTGGAGAAAGCCCTCGCACAGAGACGAAGACCCAACACAGCCAAAAATAAATAAATAAATAAATTTAAAAAAAAAAAAAAGGAGTTTTTGGAGCATCTCTGTTGGAGAATAGCATTAGGATGATCACATTGAATTGTATTTGAACAGAGCTTTATAAATGTAGAATGAATGAGAATGACTAGACATCTTATCATAAGCATTGTCAACCATTCATAAAATAGCTAATGTTGGTAGTTGGTTTCAAATTATTTAAGAATTGGTAGTACCTGCTGCCATGGAAGTGTCTGACAATAATTTGGCAGCAGTTCAGAAAAGGAAATGGAAAAAGAGTTTTATCTTAATATTTATATATTTGACACTTACTGTTCCACGTGGGAGTTACCTGATATAAGAAGATGGTGGGCCATTACATCTCTATTCCTGTTACATTTCCAACCACACAATGCACTTTTCTGAATGATGTCTCTATAACCAAATGAATAAGATCAAAACTGTCTCTTCAGAAAGCCCTAAAGAATCAGTAGAGATATGTCTTGGAGAATATTAATGTAATTTTGTGATCACTGGTCATTCTACAGGTATTTGTTAAAAGCCTATAAAGGGCAGGATAACTATGATATGAACCTCCATTGTATAGACACAGTCACTGCCCTCAAAGAGTTTGTCTCTAGTAAAGAGATAAGTAAACAATTATTATATATGATTCAAAGCAAGCATGCTTAATGTGCTATGAGTGGTATGAACCATATTTTAAATCATCACAAAAGTGGGAAGGATTGTTTCTAGGCAAATCAATTGAACTGATCTCTGAAGAATGGTGGAAATTCAAAAGACAAAGATGAGGGGCAAAGAGTGCATTCTAAGCACTCTACCAGGTGTGAATATAGAAAACCATGGCATATGTTAATGTTGATACCACACCCAGAGAATTTTGAATTCCAGACACATTGCCAGGAATATACTCCTTCATTTATTTTCCCCTACTCAGCTCCAAGAAGCTGAAAACTAGGCCAACAGCCTCCAGGCAGGAGATTTTAAAAGTTTTGAGATATATTTCCAGGACTATTTGAGGTGTCCAAGAGGAGAGATGTAAAGATACTAGCATTGGGGGTTCTTTAACATAGTGGCCAAAGCAGCTCACTCTACAGTACACTTCACAGTAGGCGAGACTTCTTCATGGGCTCAAGCTTACAATCAGCTCTTCAGTGGTTTAAACAGATGAGTAAAGATCACAGGTATCTCAGAAAAGCCTCTAACAAATATGTAAAAGTAACTGGAGGGGAAAAAGACCATGTGGAGAGAAGAATACTCTTTTTTAAAAAATCCTCATTAGTCTCAGAGAAATAAGAGAAAACACTGCATCCATAAAACAAGAACATGATGCCAAATAAAAAAGACATTCATAAGACAAACAAACAAAACAAAACAAAACAAAAAAACAAAATCAGCCCTTGTAAATTAAGACTTAAACAACCCAAATAAAAATTCAATATCTGGAAGATGCTGCTGTAGAAAAACAAGTACAGCAAAGAGTAAAAAAACAGAGATAGAAAATGGGAAGAGGAGTGGGAAAAAGAATAAGAAGACTCATCCAGATGGACCAACATTCAAATAATTAGGGTCCCAGAAAACAAGAAAAGAGAAAATGAAAGGGAGGAAATAATCAATGAACATCTTCAAATTGGATTGAAAGATGTGTGTTTCCAGATTGAAAAGACATACAGTGTGCAACACAATAGATAAAAATAAACCCATATGAAGGCACATCATGAAATTTCAGAAACCTGAAGACAATGAAAAATTCTACAAGCTTCCACAGGTAAAAATAGGACATATAATATGGATCATGAATTAGAATAAATCTGGACTTCTGTGGTGGGCATAATTCTAACCTCAAGATTCCCCATCTCTTGTGTACATGTGTACTATGAAAATATTTACTATGAATATGATGGATATCACTCCCATAACTAGGCTGTGTTATATGGCACAGCTGACTTTAAGAAAGGCTTGACCTAATCAGCATGAAAAGGATGCCTAAAAGTGATGGGGCTCTTCCTGACAAAGGAGATTCTCCATAGCTGGCTTTGAAGACAAGGAGGCCACATGGCAAGAAATGCCTGTAGTAGCTGAGAGGGGTCCCTGGCTGCCAGCCAGCAAGGAAATAGGGGTCTCAGTCTTATGACCACAAAGAGCTGAATTCTACCAACTTCCTGAATGAGCCTGGAGGTGATTTCAGCCTTGTGATATCCTAAGCAGAGAATCCAGTTGTGCTGTGCTCAGATTTCTGAACTATGGAATTATGAGCTGATAAATGGGTATTGCTTAAGCCTCTAGATTCATGGTGATTTGTTAACAGCAAGAGAAAATGAATACAGCTTCTCAGCAACAATGGAAGCTAGACAACAATGGAGACACCCTCAACATTCTGAAGAAAAATTATTTCTAACCTAGAATTATATACCTCACCAAAACTACCAATTAGCTGTTAGAGTAAATTAAGGATATTTTCAGACATACAAGATCTCAACAATTTACCTCCCATGTATCCTGTCTTAGGAAGCTACTGGTGGGTGCTGCATTAAAATTAGGGGGGGAAATAAAACAAGAAAGGAATATGTGGTATACAGGAAGAGGTGTGAAAATTCCCAGGATATTGGTGAAGGGAGATCCCAGGATGACATGCACCACACAGCTAGTCCATGTTGGAGCAGTTTAGAATGCTCTGGAGACATTTTGCCATGAAGATTAAATTAAAAGAATACCTAATATAGCTGAAGGAATAGAGAAGAGATTTAGATATTTGGTGGAGAGTTGGGGTTGAATTATTGATAAGTATATAGAAAGCTAACTGTATAACAACAGCCTCAAAAAAGACACTTACTAATTCTAGGGGAAACAGAAAGTTGTACAAGAATTGTTGTCATAGTTTATTACTTGACTTAACTGTTAATAGTTTTTATGTGGTCATAATAGAAAATTTCACCACAGTGAAATTGCAGGAAGACCTAAAGCTCAAAATTAAGCAGTAGTTGTGGAATCTAACAAGTAAAACAAACCAATGATATAACAAAACAGAAACAGACTCAACAGACATAGAGAACAAACTAGCGGTTACCAGCAAGGAGAGGGAAGTGGGGAGGGGAAGCAAGATAGAGGTAGAGGATTTAGAGGTTAAAACTACTATGTATAAAATAAATAAGGGGGGCAGAGTCAAGATGCCGGTGTGGGAAGATGCAGAGTTCGAGTCTCCCCACAACTAGGGCAACTGCCAGACACTGGTGGGGCACCCTGATGCCCAAGGAGATGAGAAGAACCCCCAAATGAACAGGTAGGACATGGGGGGACTGAGGGAGGAAGAGAAGTGGAAGCTGGACAGGACTGGCACCCCTGAGGGGTGGCTGAGAGGGGGGGAGGAGTTCCCACACCTGGAGGGACACTCAGGGGCTCAGAGCAGGGGATTGGGCCCAGCGTTTCCCCTGTCCAATCGGCCGGGGAAGTCTGCCTGGCTCTCAGACCGGGTCCTATGCCCTCAGAGGTCCCCTCCGGGCCAGGTTGGTCCTGGGGACATAGGAGGGAGGCCAGGGAGATCAGGAGAGGCAGGCAGGAGGGGCCCTCCAGAACGGGAGGAGCAGAAGAGCCTGCTCAAACCCAGGAAGGCTGCTGGGCTCCCAGATGGGGTTCCCCGCTCTCTGAGGACAGGCGTGGGTGTCTTCTGTTCTGCTGAGCCTAAGCACCACCCCCCCCACACACCACCCATGGCCTTTTCCGGTCCTGTGGGTCCAAAGCATAGGCCCCGCCCACCACCCAAATCTCACCCCTGCCTAGGTCCTGCCCTCCACAGCCAAGGCCTTTTCCAAATTTTTTTTTTCTCTTCCTCTTTTTTACTATTGTGGTTCTGTTTTACCTTCTGGTTGTTGTTTCATTTATATTTTTATTTTTATTTTTTTTCTAACATATCTGTTAGTTCCCTTGTCTAATTTTATTTTTACTTTGTTATTGTTCTCCTTTTTTATTTTTATTTTTTCCTTCCCTGCACAGCTTGCGGGATCTTGGTTCACGAGCCAGGGGTCGGGCTGAAGCTCCTGCAGTGGGAACTCCAAGTCCAAACCACTGGACTAACAGAGAACCTCAGACCCCAGGGAATATTCATCAGAGTGAGGTCTCCCGGAGGTCGTCATCTCAGCACCAAGATCCAGCTCCACCCAATAGCCTACAAACTTCAGTGGTGGAGCCTCAGGCTAAACAACCAGTAAGACAGGAATACAATCCCACTCATAAAAAAAAGGTAAAAAAAAAATGAGACAGCAAAAAAATATGTCACAGATGAAGGAGCAAGGTAGAAACCTACAAGACCAAATAAAAGAGGAAATAGGCAATCTACCTGAAAAAGAATTCAGAGTAATGATAGTAGATGATGATCCAGAATCTCGGATATAGAATGGAGGCACGGATTGAGAAAATACAAGAAATGTTTAAAAAAGATCTAGAAGAACTAAAGAACAAACAAACAGAGATGAACAACACAATAAATGAAATGAAAAGTACACTAGAAGGAATCAATAACAATAACTGAGGCAGAAGAATGAATAAGTGAGCTGGAAGACAAAATGGTGGAAATAACTGCTGAGGAGCAGAGTAAAGAAAAAAGAATGAAAAGGATTGAAGACAATCTCAGAGACCGCTGGGACAACACTAAATGCACCAACATTCGAATTATAGGGGTCCCAGAAGAGGAAGAGGAAAAGAAAGGGTCTGAGAAAATATTTGAAGAGATTATAGTGGAAAACTACAGTGGAAATAGTCACCCAAGTCCAGGAAGCACAGAGAGTCCCATACAGGATAACCCTAGGAAAAACACACCAAGACACATATTAATCAAACTAACAGAAATTAAATTCAAAGAAAACATATTAAGAGAAGCAAGGGAAACACAAAAAATAACATACAAAGAAATCCCCATGAGGTTATCAGCTGATTTTTCAGCAGAAATTCTGCAGGCCAGAAGGGAGTGGAGGGATATACTTAAAGTGATGAAAGGGAAAAACCTACAACCAAGATTACTCTACCCAGCAAGAATCTCATTCAGATTCGATGGAGAAATCAAAAGCTTTTCAGACAAGCAAAAGCTAAGAGAATTCTGCACCACCAAACCAGCGTAACAACAAATGCTAAAGAAACTTCCCTAGGAAGGAAACACAAGAGAATAAAAAGACCCACAAAAACAAACCCAAGGGGCTTCCCTGGTGGTGCAGTGGTTGAGAATCTGCCTGCCAATGCAGGGGACACGGGTTCAAGCCCTGGTCTGGGAGGATCCCACATGCCGCGGAGCAACTGGGCCCGTGAGCCACAATTACTGAGCCTGCGTGTCTGGAGCCTGTCCTCCACAACAAGAGAGGCCACGATAGTTAGAGGCCCACGCACTGCGATGAGGAGTGGCCCCCACTTGCCACAACTAGAGAAAGCCCTCGCACAGAAATGAAGAACCAACACAGCCAAAAATAAATAAATAAATAAATTTTTAAAAAAAAATTATAATAATTAAACCTGATCTTGGTCATGCAAGTGTTCACAGTGCTTAAAAAAAATTAAAAAATAAAAAAACCCAAAACAATTAAGAAAATGGTAACAGGAACACACTTATTGATAATAACCTTGAATGTAAATGGATCCCACATGCCGTGGAGCAACTGGGCCCGTGAGCCACAGTTACTGAGCCTGCGCGTCTGGAGCCTGTGCTCCGCAACAAGAGAAGCCGCGATAGTGAGAGGCCCACGCACTGCGATGAGGAGTGGCCCCCGCTTGCCACAACTAGAGAAAGCCCTCGCAGAGAAACGAAGACCCAACACAGCCATAACTAAAATAAATAAATTAATTTTAAAAAAAAATTAGAAATGAAAAAGGAGAAGTCACAACTGACATCGTAGAAATACAAAGGATTATAAAAGACAACTACAAACAACTATATGCCAATCAAATGGATAACCATGAAGAAATGGACAAATTCTTGGAAAGGAACAATTTTCCAAGACTGAACCAGGAAGAATTAGAAAATATAAACAGACCTATCACAAGTAATGAAATTGAAACTGTAATTAAAAATGTTCCAACAAACAAAAGTCTGGGACCAAATGGCTTCACAGGTGAATTCTATCAAACGTTTAGAGAAGAACTAACAATGATCCTTCTCAAACTCTTCCAAAAATTGCAGCGGGAAGAACACTCCCAAATTCACTCTACAAAGCCACCATCACCCTGATACCAACAGCAGAAAAAGATATCACAAAAAAGAAAACTACAGACCAATATCACTGATGAATATAGATGCAAAAATCCTGAACAATATACTAGCAAACAGAATCCAACAACATATTAAAAGGATCATACACCATGGTCAAGTGAGATTTATCCCAGGGGTGCAAGGATTCTTCAATACATGCAAATCAATGAATGTGATACACCATATTAACAAATTGAAGAATAAAAACCATATGGTCATCTTAATAGATGCAGAAAAAGCTTTTGACAAAATTCAGCACCCATTTATGATAAAAACTCTCCAGAAAGTGGGCATAGAGGGAACCTACCTCAACATAATAAAGGCCATATATGACAAACCCACAGCAAGCATCATACTCAATGGTGAAAAACTGAAAGCATTTCCACTAAGATCAGGAACATGACAAGGATGTCCACCCTCGCCACTCTTATTCAACATAGTTTTGGAAGCCCTAGCCATGGCAGTCAGAGAAGAAAAAGAAATAAAAGGAATCCAAATTGGAAAAGAAGAAGTAAAACTGTCACTGTTTGCAGATGACATGATACTGTACATAGAAAATCCTAAAGAGGCCATCAGGATTTCCCTCATGGCACAGTGGTTAAGAATCCGCCTGCCAATGCAGGGAACATGGGTTCTATCCCTGGTCCGGGAAGATCCCACATGCTGCAGAGCAACAAAGCTCGTGTGCCACAACTACTACGCCTGCGCTCTAGAGCCCGCGAGCCACAACTACTGAAGCCTGTGTGCCTAGAGCCCACACTCTGCAACAAGAGAAGCCACCGTAATAAGAAGCCCACGCACAGCAACGAAGAGTAGCCCCTGCTCGACGCAACTAGAGAAAGCCCGCGCGCAGCAACAAAGACCCAACGCAGCCAAAAATAATTAATTAATTAATTAATTAATTAATTAATTTCAAAAAAAGAAAAAAATAAGATGCCACCAGAAAACTACTAGAACTAATCAATGAATTTGGTAAGGTTACAGGATACAAAATTAATGCACAGAAATCTCTGGCATTCCTACACTAACAACAAAAAATCAGAAAGAGAGATGAAGGAAACAATCCCATTTACCATCGCAACAAAAAGAATAAAATACCTAGGAATAAACCTACCTAAGGAGGTGAAAGACTTGTACTCAGAAAACTATAAAACACTGATGAAAGAAATCAAAGATGACAGATGGAGAAATATAACATGTTCTTGGATTAGAAGAATCAATATTGTAAAAATGACAATACTACCCAAAGCAATCTGCAGATTCAATGCAATCCCTATCAAACTACCAATGGCATTCTTCACAGAATTAGAACAAAAAATTTTACAATTCGTATGGAAACACAAAAGACCTCGAAGAGCCAAAGCAATCTTGAGAAAGAAAAATGGAGCTGGAGGAATCAGGCTCCCTGACTTCAGACTATACTACAAAACTACAGTAATCAAGATAGTATGGTACTGGCACAAAAACAGAAATATAGATCAATGGAACAGGATAGAAAGCCCAGAGATAAACCCATGCACATATGGTCACCTTATCTTTCACAAAGGAGGCAAGAATATACAATGGAGAAAAAACAGCCTCTTCAATAGGTGGTGCTGGGAAAACTGGACAGCTACATGTTAATGAAATTAGAACACTACCTAACACCATATATAAAAATAAACTCCAAATGGATTAAAGACCTAAATCACTACATAGAGCAGACACTACAAAACTCTTAGAGGAAAACATAGGAAAAACACTCTTTGACATAAACCACAGCAAGATCTTTTTTGACCCACCTCCTAGAGTAATGGAAATAAAAACAAAAATAAACAAATGGTACCTAATGTAACTTAAAAGCTTTTGCACAGCAAAGGAAACCATAAACAAGACAAAAAGACAACCCTCAGAATGGGAGGAGATATTTGCAAATGAAACAATGGACAAAGGATTAATCTCCAAAATATACAAACAGCTCATGGAGCTCAATATCAAAAAAACAAACAATTCAATTAAAAAATGGGTGGAAGACCTAAATAGACATTTCACCAAAGAAGACATACAGATGGCCAAGAGGCACATGAAAAGTTGCTCAACATCACTAACTATTAGAGAAATGCAAATCAAAACTACATGAGGTATCACCTCACGCCAGTCAGAATGGCCATTATCAAAAAATCTAGAAAGAATAAATGCTGGAAAGGGTGTGGTGAAAAAGGAACCCTCCTGCATTGTTGGTGGGAACGTAAATTGATACAGCCACTACGGAAAACAGTATGGAGTTTCCTTAAAAAACTAAAAATAGAACTACCATATGACCCAGCAATCCCACTACTGGGCATATACCTTGTGAAAACCATAATTCAAAAAGAGTCATGTACCACAATGTTCATTGCAGCACTATTTGCAATAGCCAGGACATGGAACCAACCTAAATGTCCGTCAACAGATGAATGGATAAAGAAGATGTGGCACATATATAGAATGGAATATTACTTGGCCATAAAAAGAAACGAAATTATTTGTAGTGAGGTGGATGGACCTAGAGTCTGTCATACAGAGTGAAGTAAGTCAGAAAGAGAAAACAAATACTGTATGCCAACACATATATATGGAATCTAAAAAAAAAAAAAATGGTATTGATGAACCTAGTGATAGGGCAGGAATAAAGGCATAGACATAGAGAAGGTACTTGAGGACACTGGGGGTGGAGGGGGAAGCTGGGGCAAAGGGAGAGTAGCATTAACATATATACACTACCAATTGTAAAATAATTAGCTAGTGGGAAGCAGCAGCATAGCACAGGGAGATCGGCTCAGTGCTTTGCGATGACCTAGAGGGGTGGGATAGGGAGGATGGGAGGGAGGCTCAAGAGGGAGGGGATATGGGGACATGTGTCTGCATATGGCTGATTCACTTTGCTGTACAACAGAAACTAACAGTATTGTGAAGCAATTATACTCCAATAAAGATCTATTAAAAAAATAATAAAATCAAATAAATAAGCTTCAAGGATATATTGTATAACACAGGGAATATAGCCAATATTTTATAATAACTTTAAATGGAGTATAATCTATAAAAAATTTGAATCACTATGTTATACACCTGAAACTAATATAATATTGTAAACCAACTATACCTCAATTAAAAAAAAATTCAGAAGTAGAAAGATAGCACACTTACAGATCTGGAATACCAAATGAATTAATTAAAGCGTTGAAAAGTGCTGCCTCTACAGAGAAAGAATGGGTGAGATGTGAGGGGACTGCTCATTTTAGTTTCAAACCTTATAAAATTATTTTTCTCTTTAGAGGCATATATATCTTTCATGAAGATAAACACTAAAAAGAGAAGGAGGTAGTGAAAGGAATCTTTACAAATTAATGTGTAAATGGCTTTCTTGAGAGGGAAACTCCTAACAACCCTCTGATCATAATAAAGTGTTTTCATGTTAATATCCATTTTAAAAAGCAAAGAAGTTTTTATTTTATTTGTGAAACAATGAGCACTGTTGTACATTTTTCAGCAGAAGCAACCCATTCATTATGGCTAGCGAGGATGGAAAGAAGTAGATTTAAAAATCTTAGGAAATAGACTCAACAGAACCTGGTAATTGATTGCTAAATGGATGGGAGCAGTGATAACACAGAAGGTATGAGAAAGGAGGGAAGAGTCAAGGATGGTTCCCAGGTTTCTGCCGTGAAGTACCTGGGTAGATGGTGGTATCATTTTCTGAAATAGAAAATATAGAAGAGAAATAGAATTGGAAAGACAGGGAAGAATGCAAGTTTGATTTGAGGCGTGATCAAATAAAGACCTACAGGATATCCAGGCAGAGAAGACAGGTGGCAACTAGATATAGAGAACAGGAGTTCGCAGGAGAGATTTGGCCTGGAAAAAGAGAACTGGAAATGTAACAAGATAAATAACATGACTGGGGGGAAGGGAGCAGGAGAATCCTTCCTCAGGGTCAGACCTACCAATTTAGAGAAGGCTAGGCTTCAAAAGTCTATGGGAAGGTTGAGTGATATCACATATTCAGAATCTAAAAAAAAAGATGCAAATGAACTTACAAGACGGAAACAGACTCACAGACATAGAAAACAAATTTATGGTTACCAAAGAGAAAAGGCAGGGAGACAGATAAATTAGGAGTTTGGGATTAACAGATGCACACTACTGTATATAAAATAAACACCAAGGTCCTACTGTATAGCACTATATATAGGGAACTATATTCAATATCTTGTAATAACCTATAATGGAAAAGAATCTGATAAAGAATATATATATATGTATATACATATATATAAAAATATCACTGAATCACTTCGCTGTACACCAGAAACTAACACAACACTATAAATCAACTATACTTCAACAAAAACATTAAAAAAATAAAAGTCTAAGGGAAGGTTGAAAATTATAACTTGGAGAAGTTGAAAAGTGCTAAATTACTCTAAGGGGAGGGTATACAAAGGGTTAGAAGACAGTGAGAGATCCGGTGGCTCGCAGTATTTGGGGAAGGTGACAAAAATGTCCAACTGGGAATTGAAAGTTATATGTTGTGTGATATGCCTTGCAACTCTACACCTTTTTCTTCCCAGGAAATCATTAGTAAAAACTGGCTTTACTTCTCAATATTTTGTGGAACATGTTTGTTTTCAGGGAATGTGACAAAAAAATGAATTGTGTCTCAAGGTTTGTACAAGAAGGCAGACACGGTCTGTGGAAGGATGGCTACATGACTATAGGGTATCACCAGTAAAGTGTTAGGGGAAGCATTTGCAAACAACTCCGGTGAAGACTAAAACCAAGAGGGAACCAGGGAAGTCACTGTGGTTACACAGGAAGGTCTCTGATAATATCAATTCTTTTTTTTAACGGCTTGTTGTTCCATTACTGCCTTTTTTTTTTTTTTTAATTTTATTTTTGGCTGCGTTGGGTCTTCGTTGCTGTGCGCGGGTTTTCTCTATTTGCTGTGAGCAGGGGCTACTCTTCGTTGCCGCGCGCCGGCTTCTCATCGCGGTGGCTTCTCTTGTTGCTGAGCACGGGCTCTAGGCGTGTGAGCTTCAGTAGTTGTGGCTCGCGGGCTTAGCTGCTCCACGGCATGTGGGATCTTCCTCGACCAGGGCTCGAACCCGTGTCCCCTGCATTGGCAGGTGGATTCTTAACCATTGTGCCACCAGGGAAGCCCGCCTTTTTGTATTTTTTTAAACTGAGATATAATTGACATATAACATTATATTAGTTTCAAGTATGCAACGTATTGTAATCTCAATTCTTAATAAAAAATACAAAAGACAGAAAGTAGGGTCCATAGCCAAGAACAGGTATAAGAGATTGGCTCCAACATAAAGTTATCAGGAAGGCTGAAACCAGATGAACTAAGCCTTGTGAATAAATGCTAAGAAGGGTGTGAAGAAAAACGGACTAACCTACTTCTTGAGTCCAATGGCAATGTTAATTCATTGGTTCCTGCCTCTGTGTCAGCAAGGAGCCCATCAACTATGATTCACCAATATTTTAGTCCCTTTCTGCCCCCACCACCTTCACACCCTAGGCTCTTAACTCTACTTTATATCTTAGCACCTATCAATACCTGAAACTGTATTATATATTGTTAATTTGTTTGTTGTCTGTCTCCCTCACTCTAAGGTAAGTTGCATGAGAAGAGGAGTTTTGTCTTCAATACTCTGCCCGGAATCGTACCTGTCATGTAAAAGATATTCTAATAAATATTTATTATCGAATGAATCAATTCCTGTCTTGTTTCTGCCTTTTGTCAGAAATGACTTCTGGATTAAAACAAGTAGGAAGGGGGCTTCCCTGGTGGCGCAATGGTTGAGAATCTGCCTGCTAATGCAGGGGACACAGGTTCGAGCCCTGGTCTGGGAAGATCCCACATGCTGCAGAGCAACTAGGCCCGTGAGCCACAACTACTGAGCCTGCACGTCTGGAGCCTGTGCTCCGCAACGAGAGGCCGCGATAGTGAGAGGCCCACGCACCGCGATGAAGAGTGGCCCCCGCTTGCCGCAACTGGAGAAAGCCCTCGCACAGAAACGAAGACCCAACACAGCCAAAAATAATTAAATAAATTAATTTAAAATAATAATAATAATTTTTTTTTTAAAAGTAGGAAACAATTGGTTAAGAGGGAATTTAAGGGATTTCCCTGGTGGTGCAGTGGTTAAGAATCTGCCTGCCAATGCAGGGGACACGGGTTCGAGCCCTGGTCTGGGAAGATCCCAAATGCCATGGAGCAACTAAGCCCGTGCGCCACAACTACTGAGCCTGCCCTCTAGAGACCGCGAGCCACAACTACTGAGCCCATGTGCTGCAACTACTGAAGCCCGCGCGCCTAGAGCCCGTGCTCGGCAACAAGAGAAGCCACCGCAATGAGAAGCCCGAGCACCGCAACGAAGAGTAGCTCCAGCTCGCCAAAACTAGAGAAAAGCCCGCGTGCAGCAACAAAGGGCCAACACAGCCAAAAAATTAATTAATTAATTAATTAATTAATTAAAAAAAAAAACCTTTAAAAAAAAGAGGAAATTCAAGTCTAAAGCAGCATAAGTTTGTACCAAGGTCTTCAAAGTACTGTAATGATAACTGCAATCACTTACTGATCACCAAGTAGATGCCAGGCACTGTGCTAAGCCCTTAACCTACGTTATCTAATACAATCTTCAAAGCAAAGGGATTGTTATCCCCTTTTGTAGATAAAGAAGGTAAGTGCCCAAAGGCTTAAGGAATTTGCCCCAGCTGGCCAATGTCCAAGCCAAAGTTCAAACTCAGGTCTCTGACTTCAGAGCCTGTGACCTTAAGCATGCTGTGATTCTGCCTAATGAAAGTAAGACACTTCCATACCATATTTAAATCCCTTGGGACCCAACCAAATTATCTATCAGGATCCTAAAATTATTAAATTGCTTTTTGTAATTATGAATTAGGAAAAATGGACTAAGTGCTAGAAGACTGGTGGTGGGTAAGTATGTTTATGATTTTTAAGAAGAGTAAATTGTACAATAAAGGACTACAAAACTAGATAGTTTAGTAGTAATATGTATATAACAGTCTTGGTATTTGAAATACCTTTAGACTGGGCACTTCAGTTTGTACCCTGCCCTCCACTTCCTGTTGTCTTCTCCCAGCCATTTTACATATTTTGATTTCCTGTCTGGCCCTCAAAGAAATTTCAGTACGTAACCAGAAACCACAGAAATCTGTCCCAGCAGAAATTCAAGGACACACACACATTGTTTAGGATCACTTTTAGAAATAGTAATTGATCATTAAAAGCCAACAGACGTTTACTATAAAATCATAAGACAAAATTATTACATTGATTCTAAGTGACAAGGAGGTAGTGGCAGCAAAAATAGAAAGTGTGGCCTTTTAAAACCTACATTTTAGAATATCTTAGGGGCAAATACACAATGGAATGGAATGGAAGCAATGCTTGCCTCTGGCAAGGGAATGAGAAGGCTGGAGAACAGAGGAGGGAGGAAGACTTATATTTCACAGTCTATCTAAAGTACCTTTTGAATTTTACAGCTCTAACATTTCATGGGTGATGGAGCCCTTGCTGACACAAAGGCAGGAGCCATTGAGCATATGGAACAAAATCCAACCAAATGAGCCTAACTCCAGAGTTTCCTGAAGATTCTCTGAGATGATGCTGAAACCATCTTCCCAGCCTTTATTGTGACACAGAGAAACCAACTTAAGTTGTTCTCAATTACCGCATGACGCTGAATTCAGCTGCCCGTTGAAGCTCAGTTGTTCCCTACACATGACTCAGCCACCACTTCTCTTCACATGCGTCTTGTCATGTTGAACCCATTAAGTCACCGCCTAACAAAAATTTGCTCCCTCCCTCTTTTAAAGTTTCCGGTTAGTTGACTAATGTTCTTCAGTTTCCCAGGAACAATGAGAAATAGGCTTTTAAGCTGTGAAATTCCCTTATTGTTCTTTACCTTTGGTTTTCCACAGACTTGAAGCTTGAGAAAACAGAATTAAAGTTTCAAACCATTGTTTTATTTAGCTATGTTTTGAATGATTTTGATATATCTTTGCTTAGAAAATGTTGAATTTCTGACTTTTTAGCAACAACAAAATGCGTCAGAAGATGTTATTAAAATTCTCTACCTTTTCCAAGGAGTAAAATGTAATTATTAGATATAAAATAGCATACATAAACCCTAGTCCAGGAGAGGGGAAGAGTGATTGAGATGGACTTGGTGGTAGGGCAGGAAGGCTGGAAATGGAAGTACTCTAACTGATATCCTATTTTCCTCGATCATTTTTTCTAAAGCATTAAAAATATTTTTACTGACAACAACAAAACACAATTTTAGAGCATACAGTATAGGCAGTATTTTTTTTTAATTAATTAATTATTTATTTATTTTTGGCTGTGTTGGGTCTTCCTTGTGGTGTGTGAGCTTATTGCGGTGGCTTCTCTTGTTGCGGAGCGTGGGCTCTAGGAGCACGGGCTTCAGTAGTTGCAGCACGCAGGCTCAGTAGTTGTGGCACATGGGCTTAGTTGCTCCACGGCATGTGGGATCTTCCCGGACCAGGGATCAAACCCATGTCCACTGCATTGGCAGGTGGATTTTTTGTTGTTGTTGTTGTTTAACATCTTTATTGGAGTATAATTGCTTTACAATGGTGTGTTAGTTCCTGCTGTATAACAAAGTGAATCAGCTATACATATACATACATCCCCATACCTCCTCCGTCTTGCATCTCCCTCCCACCCTCCCTATCACACCCCTCTAGGTGGACACAAAGCACTGAGAGCTGATCTCCCTGTGCTATGCGGCTGCTTCCCACTAGCTATCTGTTTTACATTTGGTAGTGTATATATGTCCATGCCACTCTCTCACTTCATCCCAGCCTACCCTTCCCGCTCCCCGTGTCCTCAAGTCCATTCTCTATGTCTGCGTCTTTATTCCTGTCCTGCCCCTAGGTTCTTCAGAACCATTTTCTTTTTTTTTTTTTTTTTAGATCCCATATATATGTGTTAGCATACTGTATTTGTTTTTCTCTTTCTGACTTACTTCACTCTGTATGACGGTCTCTATGTCCATCCACCTCACTACAAATAACTCAGTTTCGTTTCTTTTCATGGCTGAAAAATATTCCATTGTATATATGCCACATCTTCTTTATCCATTCATCTGTCGATGGACATTTAGGTTACTTCCAGGTCCTGGCTGTTGTAAATAGAGCTGCAATGAACATTGTGGTACATGACTCTTTTTGAGTTATGGCTTTCTCAGAGTATATGCCCAGTAGTGGGATTGCTGGGTCGTATGGTAGTTCTATTTTTAGTTTTTTGAGGAAACTCCATACTGTTCTCCATAGTGACTGTATCAATTTACATTCCCACCAACAGTGCAAGAGGGTTCCCTTTGCTCCACGCCCTCTCCAGCATTTATTGTTTGTAGATTTTTTGACCATGGCCATTCTGACTGGTGTGAGGGGATACCTCACTGTAGTTTTGGTTTGCATTTCTCTAATGACTAGTGATGTTGAGCCTCCTTTCATGTGTTTGTTGGCAATCTGTATATCTTCTTTGGAGAAATGTCTATTTAGGTCTTCTACCCATTTTTGGATTGGGTTGTTTGTTTTTCTGATATTGAGATGCATGAGCTACTTGTATATTATGGAGATTAATCCTTTGTCAGTTGCTTCATTTGCAAATATTTTCTCCCATTCTGAGGGTTGTCTTTTTGTCTTGTTTATGGTTTCCTTTGCTGCACAAAAGCTTTTAAGTTTCATTAGGTACCATTTGTTTATTTTTGTTTGTATTTCCATTTCTCTAGGAGGTGGGTCAAAAGCTGGCCTTACATTTAGGTCTTTAATCCATCTTGAGTTTATTTTTGTGTATGGTGTTAGGGAGTGTTCTAATTTCATTCTTTTACTTGTAGCTGTCCAGTTTTCCCAGCACCACTTATTGAAGAGGCTGTCTTTTCTCCATTGTATATTCTTGTGGCAGGCAGATTCTTAACCACTGCGCCACCAGGGAAGTCCCTATAGGCAGTATTATATATCACTGCTATAAACATTAATATAATGTACTAATAAAATGTTTTTTTGTATATATGCTTAAAGACATCTATTTTAGTAATGAGTCACTAGTTTATGCTTTCTCCATAAATAAAGAGTGAAAAATTAGTGAGAATTTTTGACTATTATTTTTCTGTGCTCTGTTAACTGAAGTTGAAATACATTGAGTGTTTTCTTTCTCCTGAAGGTATTGTCTTTGAACTTATCCCAAATTTAACACCATAAACATAACAACTTTGGCTTCATGTTTAAATCCTAAGAATTGGGAATTCCCTGGCTGTCCAGTGGTTAGGACTCCACGCTTCCACTGCGGAGGGCACAGGTTTGATCCCTGGTTGGGGAACTAAGATCCTGTGAGCCGTGGGACATGGCCAAAAAAATAAATAAAAATAAAACCTAAGAATGATTGTTGACCAAAGTAAATATACTCAAAATGCACAAATGCAAGAAATAATGTGGAATAAAAATTCTCAAGCCCCTGGAGAGTTTATTCCATTCATTTTGTTTCCTGGAGGCTAATTATCTGGTTTACGGACTGAACAGATCCTTTGTTCCTTCTCACTCCAAATATAGTTGCACTTCTGCCATTTAACCACTCATTTTATTCTCCCCATAAGAATCTAGGAGAAGTGAAAGGAAGAACAAATATTTTAGCTCTTAAACTTTCAAGAGGTCAGTACTTTATATAGTATAGACAATACTATGGTCTGCTACCCCAACTGACTGGTGACCAAAACTTCAAAACACTCTGGAAATTGCCATCAGCTAATGAGAGCCACTTCCCCAGGAGTTTATGCTTCTTTCCTAAGGATAGTTCTCATCCAACAACTGGTCAATGTGAGGTTATAAATGTCTGATCTCTTGTCTCAAGGTAGAACATCTCTGAAGGGACTCCCAGATCCAAAACTTCTTGTGGGATCAGCTGAGGCCTCTGCTGTGACTGCATCAAAGATCAATTTTTCCCACTGCCCTCACTCTTTACAGGTGTTGTCCCCAGATTACTTCTCAATAAACCTTTCTCCACAAATCACCCTCTAAGAGTCTGCTTCTGGGGAGACAATCTAAGGCAGATTTGATTTTCCACCAGCAGAAAACTTTGTTCCCTTTAAGTTCTTGTAGCAGCATAGGACACAGAATCTTAACAACAGCAGTAAAATGAAAGCTGTATTATTTCTTACCTATTTCATAGCTACCCAAAACAACATTCTTTTTTTTTTAATTAAATTTTATTGGAGTATAGCTGCTTTACAATGTTGTGTCAGTTTCTACTGTACAGCAAAGTGAATCAGCTATATGTGTACATGTATTCCCCTCTTTTTTGGATTTCTTTCCCATAAAACAACATTCTTGACTCTCTCTGTGAGTTGAGGGAGAAGATGGAGCCCGCGAAATTAAGTAAGGCTAACTGACCTTCATGGAGATCAAACTCATGACCTTGGCATTATTTTACCATGCTCTGCTCAGCTAAGTTAATAGGTTCAGACAGAAAGCTTAAAAGTGAGATTTAAAGACTACTTCTGTAAATCTTGCTACCTCCGTTAATGACAACCAGCAAGAGTAATCCAAAAGTTGTCTTTCTGAGAGCTTTTACACTTCTCCAGTAGATTCTAGTTGAAGATGACAGATTGATCATATGAATTTCTCTTCTCCTGCCTAAGAACTCCCTAAAATTAAGACAATGAGAGAAGAAACAGCAAGAGAGAAAAGACGTCCGTAACAGTTTTTGAAAACTGAAATCAGATGAAGTAGCAGTTAAGTGATTCTGCAGAGCAGAAACTGAATAGCTCCAGAAAAAAAAATACATTCTCTAACCCTCCAGTGAAAGGGCTGGCTCCTGCCTAATCATCCTAAACTAAGTAAATAGAACAAAGGGGCCCAGAGAGGACAGAGCCAACTAAGAAGAAGAAAACTCTTCTTAAAACTCTAAAACCTTCAAGGAAGTAAGAGATTATATGACAACCAATTAAAAAACCCAAATGGACTTCTATAAAAAGATAAACAGGAAATGTAAAAGCTATCTTAGAAATTAAAAATATAATAGCCAAAATAACAATGTGATTAGGAGGGTTGGAAGAGAAAGTTAATTAATATCCCAGAAAGCAGAGAAGGATAGAAAAGAGAAAATAAAAGAGATATAGAGGATGAACCCAGCAAGGCCAAAAACTAAGTATAAAATTTCTGCAAAAAGAGAAAATAGAGATGAGTAAATTATCAAAGAAATAATACTAGAAAATTCCCCAGACCCAAATGACAGGAGCCTATGAATCGAAAAAGCCCAGGTACTCTGAGCAGTGGCTGAAGAAACACTCACACAAAAGTGTGACATTGTGAAATTTTTAAATACCAGAGATAAAGATTCTAAAAGCTTCCAGAGAGGAAAAACAGGTCATATGCAAAGGAGCAAGAAAGAGAATGGCTTCGGAATTCTGTTATCAATAAGAATGCTAGAAGATAATGAAGCAATGCTTTCAGAATTCTGAGGAAAAAGTACCATTCAAGCCGTAAGATATTTTCATTGCTTCAAGGACCCAGAATTTTTTTTTTTTTGCCTGCACAGGAGGATCTTAGTTTCCCAACCAGGGATCACCCTTGCACCCTGCGGTGAAAGCGCAGAGCCCTAACCACTGGACCATCAGGGAATTCCCAAGCTTTTGTTGTTGTTGTTGTTTTGGGGGTTTTTTTGGGGGGCGGGTTTCAGAAAATTTATTTTCTGTCCATCCTTCTCTGGATTTTACTAAAGATGCACTCCAACAAAAGAGAGATATAGATCAAGACAGAGAAAGACATGGAATCTGGGAAACATTGCAATGCAACATGGAAGAAGCAGGCCCAGAGAGCAATCAATACAGATTGAAACAAGACAGAGGCTTCCACATCTAGGAATATAGAGATATGTTTATACACACACAAAAAAACAGTTAATATGATTTTTTTTTTTTTTTAAGTAATAATTTCTGGGAATTCCCTGGCGGTCCAGTAGTTAAGACTCCATGCTTTCACTGATGAGGGCCCGGGTTCAATCCCTGAACTAAGATTTCACAAGCCAAGCAGCGTGGCCAAAAAAAAAAAAAAAAAAAAGTAATAGTTTCTGAGGCAATCATTAGGAGGTAATATGAAGGGGGTGGGGCAAGAAACTACTGTTTGTCTTTATAACTTATTTGGTGCAATTTGATTTTTTAAAAATTATGTGCATAAATACTTTGATTAAAATTTTAATGAAGTAAAATTGATAAAAAAGGTTAAAATAAAACAATTTTCTCATAAAATATTTTTTAAAGGAAAGTACTGAACAATAGACGCTGAACACAAAATGATCACTGGTCCTTAATTACAAAAAATATGCCAAACTCCCACTTGCTCTTTTGACCCCTTGACAATCAATTTGCTACAAAAGGTAAGGATGACTGAGCCAGTAAAACTCAAGGTTTAACGCGCTGCCCTTGAATGGCATGAGCTTATAATGGATTTAGAGCATGCATTGACGGTGACTTATTTTGCACCGCTTCTGATTTAACTTAGCATTATGTCCGCAGGAAGGTTAAATTATGCTTTATTATGCAATTATGGTTAATTATTGTATTGCTGAACAAATGATATATTTATTCATTTGGTTATGTTACGAA
Organism: Balaenoptera physalus; assembly: GCF_965194825.1. Taxonomy (NCBI): domain Eukaryota; kingdom Metazoa; phylum Chordata; class Mammalia; order Artiodactyla; family Balaenopteridae; genus Balaenoptera; species Balaenoptera physalus. The sequence goes on from NC_138882.1 coordinate 58,854,200, forward strand.
ATCTAGGGTTCTTTCAAATGGAGCAAATGCCAGGTAGACTTGACTAATTCCCTTGCCTTAACTTTGGTGTTAAACTTTAACAATTCTTATGGGTTTCTTTTCCCACCTTCCCCTTCCAACCTCAGTGACATGCCTTTTGAATTGAGCTTTAGTAGATCCTTTGACTATAGTTGGTAAAACAAAGTGCGTGAAAATTGCTAGTTAAGTGATGGGTACCTAGAGTCTTGATTATAACATTCTATCTACTTTTGTTTGTATTTGAAATTTTCTGTACTAAAAAGCTAAAATAAAGGTGGGCTCCCCAAAATGGAAAGCATTTGTTGGTAAGTAGCCTTGATTGTTCAGTGAGTCAACTTAGAAAGGCAAGAGTCCATTTTCTTTGCAATTTTTTCCATTATAGATTCTATTTTTGTTTTTAATATAAAGAGCAGCCCACATAACAATAATGAAGCTTTCATCCTCTTTAGCAAAATAGGCCTTGGCCTGCTACACACCTGAAGGAGAGACCCTCCAGGGAAATCTCAGTAGGAAACTGTGTTGATGAGTCAGCCTGTGGCATACTTTCTCTGCCTTGATACTAAATCAAAGCTTCAGTTAATGAGTAGGACTGCTTTGTTGCTGAAGCACTGGTCCCCGCAGGGACAGTAACACTGAGGGTGTAGCTATTAATAGACTCTAACACTCCCTTATTTTTTTTTTTTTGGCACTGTTTGTTGCAAAAGCCCAAGTGTTGCTTGTGGAAACCTAGACAAGTTGTTACCTGGATAATTAGTCTCTCACTGAAACTCCATTAGTGGTTTTAGTTCAATAAAAAATGATGCTGCCTTTCTTGCTCTGAACGATTTGACTGGGTTGTTTATACATTAAGTTGTGCCCGGCCTGGTCTTCCCCACAAAGCCTGTGTCCTGCTGATCCTCCAGGTGATTCATCTACTATACACACATAAAAATCACAGTTCACAGGGTTGCTGTTAGAATTAGTTAATGTTTGCCCTGTGCTTTATGATCCTCACATGAAAGGCACTAAGGAAGTACAGTGTGTCTACACAAAGTAATAATATCAGTACACATTGTAAAGAATAGTGGGATCTTTCTGAATGCAAGGTGGAATATTAACTTCAGGTTATTTTTATTAGTGTTTGCAGAAGAACACGATGAAACTGAAGAGGTTTTCAGGTGAACATGTAACTGACAAAAGCAGACACAATTCTGTTGTAGACTAAGGATACGGTAAATATCAAAAGACTAAGGATACGTAAATATCAAAAGAAAGAAACAAAGAAAGAAAAGAAAAGAAAAAAGTACATACTCAATGTTCAAAGAAGGCAGACTAAAAATAATAATGAAGATTCTTGATTCTCAAGATTCTTTTCCCATTGAGATAAAACAACTATAAACTGGCCCCAAAAGAGTTTACCAGAAATATTTGATCTTATTTTACTCTGCATAATTTTACATGTAGTTGATGGAAGGCAGTTCAAAGAAAAAGGAGGGAGGAAAAACTGGCTAAGCATAAACATCAGTGAACACAGGAGATGCCGGAGAGTTGTTTTGAACCTGCCCTTTATTTCCCTCCTCTTGATAATGAAGGCCTAATAATATTGCCTTCCAAATATCAGTTCCTCCTTTCCCATTCCCACCTGCCTCACCCCAGTTGGATCCCGCAGCAGCTCAGATCCAGATTGCCACAGCAATTCCTAACACTCTCACCCTGTGTGCCAAACTCATCCTATCCAAACTCCTTTCGTGCCTTTGAAGGCCTGTTATTATCAGGCCCCACTCTACCTACCCTGCATAACTCTCTATTCAGCTACATTGTTCTTCTTGGAAGTTATTCCCTCCTTCATAATCTTTAAACCACTGAGATGTACTATCCTTCCCCTCCACCAAGCTAAACTAAAACCATTCTCAAAGTTTCTGGTCAATTTTAAAGCCTTCCCTAACCATGCCAGCTCTCAATAATACTTTCTCTTTTCTGACCTTTTTTTTTAATATAAATGTATTTATTTTTGGCTGCGTTGGGTCTACGTTGCGGTGCGTGGGCTTCTCATTGCAGTGGCTTCTCTTGTTGTAGAGCACGGGTTCTAGGCGCTCGGGCTTCAGTAGTTGTGGCACGTGGGCTCAGTAGTTGTGGCTCGTGGGATCTAGAGCACAGGCTCAGTAGTTGTGGCGCACAGGCTTAGCTGCTCCGTGGCATGTGCGGTCTTCCCGGACCAGGGATCGAATCCGTGTCCCCTGCATTGGCAGGTGGATTCTTAACCCCTGCGCCACAAGGGAAGCCTTTTTCTGACCTTTTTGACATCTAGGCATCTAGAGTTTGTGCCACAGACTTTCGTGTTTGTTGCTCTTACCTACAGGATGAGACTGTAACCTCCTTGAGGGCAAAGACTGTTTTTTGGGGGGTTTTTCTAGCGATTCCATTCAATTTTATTTCACACTTAAGTAAACCTGACTCTTAAATTTGCCAATTTCAAAGACTGTTCTTGATATACATTTTGCAGGTCACAGAGTGAGGCACTTCAGAGGAACTGAGTAAACATTTGTCTGATTGGCTCTGATCCTAACTGTGGTCTATTGTTGTCTCCCTTTCAAAACAGGATTGGCGGGGGTGGGGGGGTGCTGTGAAAACCACTGGCTTTGGAGTCAGAGCTGAATGATAATTCCAGTGTTGCCACTTATATCCCATCTCTGTTGCATGAATGTGGGGAAGATTTTTCTTTTCTAACATCCAGAGAGCTACCAAGACATGTTCATCCAGCCCCTGACCCATGGAGAAGGACATCAGATCTGGCAACAAGAGCCATCAGCTTGTGTCCTCTGGCATGGGGGAAGGAGTATTTCACTAGCCATGTCCAGAGCCTAAAGGAAATTTTTTTTACTTCCCTTGCTACAATTCTACTCACTAATAAACTTTCTGGTTTTCCAGGTTCCGTGATACCAGAAGAGGGACTCCCAGGCAGAGGGTCAGAGTTTCCAGACACTAGAAAGGAATATATCACTTGACTTGGCTGTTATGTTACTGTCCTACGAGTTTGGTCAGTGTGAATTGTCATCAAGACACTCATCATCTTTGGGAAATTGAGAAATTCCAGTTTATGAAAAGGGCTGAAAAACAGTCACTGGGCATTGATGATCCACCAGGTACTCTACCAAGGAAGGCCTGCCAGAGCAGCTAACTCCTAAGCCATACTTCCACTCGGTCCCCACACTGTTACACACTTCTGCTTGTCAAATCACCTGTCCCAATTTTGGTTACACCAGAGTAGCCATATATTGCAGTGGCCTCAGTTTGAAACATGACCCGATTATGTACTAAATCACCCTGAGCAAATAGCCAAGGCTTATGTGCCTGTTTCCTCATATGAAGTAAGATGCTAACTGCATCTACCTCACAAGGATGTCATGAGACGCTAACACACATAAAATACTTCAAACAGTGCCCAGCATCTAATTGCTCAATAAATAATAATTATGAAAAAAGCAAGTTCTAGGTAGGACTATGATAAAATTAGTTTAGTCCCAGTCTCCTGACTCATTTTGGTAAAATACGAGGAATAATTTAAAGAATTTGTCAGGATTTTGTAAATATTTCTTACTTCTCCATTTTCGCCAGTTTCTTTTGACCACAAATTTGTTTCCACATAGCAATTAACAGTAATTCCGTGAAAACAAAAAGGGTGTCTGGGCTTTTTTTCCTGAGGTGATTAACCATGGTTAAAGAAAGCTGAAGAGGTAGTTTCTCAGATAGCTTTGTAAGGAGAAACATAGATGGGGTAGTGGCAACTGTGAAGAAGAAAGAAGTATAGGAGGAATCCCATAAACCTGAGGGAAGAAAGGTGTTCAGAGGTGTTACTGGATCTCAAGATCTTCTGAACCAGAGCTTCTGACTTAACTAAAGGTCGGCTTGATGCTTGCTCTCAGCTCTGCAAAGAGACAGTCTTCAATCCTTCAGTAGCTAAAGTTGTTTGTAATACAAACAAGCTCTTAGTTAATACCCAAGAATGTGCAAGCTATGCTTTTTTGTGGACATTCTCTTAGGAAATTGAAATACATTGTATCTGATATATTCTTTGGATGATTTAGAACACTGATAGAATTTTTGAAAATTCACTCCAAACTCCAACAAACATTTCTGGGTCTTCAGCATCTTATGAAGGTTCAAAACCAAATTTGGTCTCTTGCTTTGATTCCAAAATCTCCCCTAAGTATACTTGAAAAGATGTTTTCTCTTATCCAACTATATTGGGTGGGTTTTTTACCTCCTACTCTTTGGCAGCACAGCCTAAGAGTCCAGATTTTGGGTTGGACTGTCAGGGCTCAGTTCCCAGATCTACCGCTTTTTGATGAGTGACCTTTGGGCAAGCAACTTAATCTTTCTCTTTCTTCCATTTCCTCATTTGTAAAATGGAGATAATAATAATAATACCAATTTATAAGGCTCTTATAAGAATTCGAAGCCAGTATATTTGGAACAATGCCTGACATATAGTAAGCACTCAATTAGGATTAGTTGCTGTTGTAAGTTTTACTGTTGTCATTTATTGAATTATCTAAAAATGAGTTTTCATACAGCTTACTTAAAAGGCAAAGTATGGTGAGCATGCGATTTTATTTTACTTTTTTAAAAATTAATTAATTAATTTTTATTTTTTTGGCCACGCCATATGGCATGTGGGATCTTAGTTCCCCAACCAGGGATCGAACCTGTGCCCCCTGCAGTGGAAGTGTGGAGTCCTAACCACTGGATTGCCAGGGAATTCCCAGAATGTGATTTTTAAAGATATTGAATATTATAACATAGATTTATCTGCCTAGCCCCCTTCTTCTGGTTCCATGTGGTCTTGGAGTTATTAATCAAGGTCCCCATTTTCCCAACCACAGGGGTGGGTACATGCCACAGGTTGGGCCAGACCCTTCCTCTCCTGGACTTTCCTGCGTATTGTGCTGAGAATGGGATTGAGAGGGGGGAGCCTCTCTTGCTTTTGCATTATGGACTATCAGAATGTAGCCCTGGACTACTAACCACATCCTCCCTCCCCTTTCTGCTACAGAAGAGAATGATGCCATGAGACAAAAAGTAACAGTCCCAAGAGATGCAGAGAGAACAAATCTCTCCCTGCCTAAATAATCCAACACAGTTACATGAGCCAATACAGTCACCCTTTTAGTGAAACTAGTTTGAGTTGGACTTCTACCAGCCACACGTGCACACAAAAATCCTAGACTTTCCAACATAATTTCAATTTCAAACATTCTGTTTTATTGTTCCCACAAATACTACTACTACTACTAAACAGCTACAATGTATACTGCTTTGTATGTTCTAAGCACTGTTCTAAGCATTTCATATGTTGTAACTCATTTAAACCTCCCAACTATGCTATGAAGTGGTATTATTATTATCCTTACCTTACAGATAAGGAAAGTGAGAAACAAAGAGATTAAGTAATTTCCACAAGACCACATAGATAGAAAGTGGAGATAGGATTCAGATCATGGTAGTATGAATCCCGAGTTCACGCTTTCTGTGCCTCATGGTGTGTCAAATGGCCACTGATCATAGATGTTGGTAGGAATTAAACTCTCTGTAGTGTACCCTAAGAAGAAGATAGGAAGTGGCCCATATGATACATGTGTACTAATTTGAGAATGGGGAAGAGGGGAGGACACAGAGGCCAATTATACTTCTATAGCTACTAAATGGAAAGCATGCCAGAAAATTAGTTATCAATGATTTTCCAAATAGATAAGTTCCTTAGATATTCTTCTCCCATATTCCGCTCATTCCTCATGCCATTTTATACTCTCTAACCCTTTTCCAATTTTAGAGAAGTCTGGCACAATTTTCATTCATTTCTGGGATTCTTGAAACACTTGATACCTCTACTATTTTACCTCCTTTAACTCTGAAACCCACTGCATTTTGGCTTAATTGCTATACCCTCTTCCTTATGAAACAGCCCTGGAAAAGGGTGCCAAGAGCTTCCTGCTCACCAGGTCCATTGAGCATGTCTTAGTAGATATGTTGCTTGATAGATACTTCTGGTTTTTTAACCCATTTCTCTAGCCTTCCTTGGCATCCTCTCCCTTGTTGTTTGGGCCACCACCTCTCCTCATTCTCTTCTTCCATGCTGGCTATTCTTTTCAATCTCTTCGTAACATCCTTTTCCTTTTTACCATTAAATACTGATAATCCTGTTCAACTTTTTAAATTCAGGTCAATGTTATTTCCTCCAGAGAGGCTTCCCTGTCACCTACACCCATAGAGTTCACCAAACCTTCATCTGGTATGTATCCATTGCCCCTCTTGTGCTGTATTGTTATTTTACTTGCTACTTATATCTCTCCTGCTTTGGGTTGAAAATTCCTACAAGGGATGATGTTTTATTCATCTCTGTACCCCAGCACTTAGCAAATTTTCACCATGGAGTGGATTCCCAGTAAATGTTTCTGAATGAATGAATGGGCTTGTCTGGTTTTCAGTTGTGGAATATCTGCCTATTATGACTCAACTTGGCCTTTTTTTCTGTAAAACAGGAGAGACATTACATTATCATAAAGATGCCCAGAGATATAAATTACCTAATAAGTCAAAGGACACTTGGATACCCAGTAGCGAGCATCTCATACCTAGTAAGTCTGAATATCTGTTTTCCTGCTAAATAAATCACTGGTGATGTGTGTGTACTTGTGTGTTTACAGGAAATTAGAGAAAAGTAGGCTTTTAGTACCTGACACAAAAATCAAAACACCTGGACTTCCCTGGTGGCGCAGTGGTTGAGAGTCTGCCTGCCAATGCAGGGGACACGGGTTCGAGCCCTGGTCTGGGAAGATCCCACATGCCGCGGAGCGAATGGGCCCGTGAGCCGCAACTACTGAGCCTGCGCATCTGGAGCCTGTGCTCCGCAATGGGAGAGGCCGCGACAGTGAGAGGCCCGCGCACCACGATGAAGAGTGGCCCCCTCTCGCCGCAACTGGAGAAAGCCCTCACACAGAAACGAAGACCCAACGCAGCCAAAAATTAATTAATTAATTAATTAAAAAAAAAATCAAAACACCTGACTGCTAGTCTTGGCTCTATGACTTAGCCCAGTGACCTTGGGCAAGTTATTTAGATAATCTGAAGCTTGAATTTTTAAAATGATAATTAAAATCTCTAGCCTGCCTACCTCATAGAGCTGAAGTGTGGATAAGATGGAAGAAATATGAAAATGCTTTAAAAACTGTTCTAGGTTGTTACATTGGTTGCAGAAAATATAAACACACCCAGATTATGTCAGGTAGTAAATGGTTTATTGAAAGGATACCTGGGGAAATTTTTAAAAACAAAATAAAGCAGAAATCTCAGCCACTAGTTTCAGCCAACCAGGGAAGTGGAAAGTGACACAATCATGGGGTCACACAAGAGTAATGGGAACCTGAGTATAGCTGAAGACTACAGAGACTGTAATGTGGTTTCTGAACTGGAAGTTTCTTCAGGGTCTGGCACAGATAAAGCAAGAGCTTGCTAATCTCTCCTGAGTGCTCTGCAATTGACATGATGTCTTTTCTCTCTGTCTCTTTTTCTTTTCTGGTGACTTTCTGCCTTTGATCCTACCAACTAACTGACCCCCTAAGTCTATAAATCAAACAACAGATAGATTGTTGCTAAGGGCCTAATGGCAAAGCTCTCTGCTCCAGGTTCTTTCATAGGAAGCCAGCCAGCCAATAGTTGGCTGTTCTTGGCTCAGAGGCACTCCTCTGGTCCAGTTAGTGGTGGCCGTGGGTGATAGAGCCAAGAAGAACAAACACACTCATTTATGTCCCCAAGGCTCTTGCTTTAGATTAGCCACAGTAGGATGTCACTAGGCTAAAGGGTCTAAGGGAGAAACGAGTGTTAAAGGAGCCCAAGGACTAGGGGTTACCTGGTGGAAGCCTGCCCAGAAAGCAGCTGGAACCATGAAAGAAATGGCTGATGTCCAAGATGCCACCTGAAGCAGTTAGAAGGGGGTTTGATGAGAAATAACCTGGCTTCTCTTCCTTCCTGCTCTCCAGACTCCTCCCTTTAGGCAAACATACCAGGAATCCAGCTGACACAGGAAAGTAAGTCTTCCCTGTGATACAGAGAAGATCAGAGAAGGGCAAGAAATGGATCTGAGGGCAGAGAGGTTCAGGACCAGCTCTGTATCTTATCATTAACAGAGTCAAATCTTCAGTTTACTTGGGGATGGCCAAGAGAGTCAACACTGTTATAGTGTAGACCTAGTACGTTGGAATGAGCAGAACTGGCTGTGAATCTTAGCTCTGCTATTTATTCTCTTTTATTTGGGTTGAGTTACTTAACCCTTCCAAACCTGTGTCTCATTCTGTAAAATGGTGATAACAATACCCATCTTCCAGGATTATAAAGATTCAACATAATGAACATAAAACTTTCAGCACACGTCTAGACATGGGGAATGCTTTATTGTTACAAAGATGATAGTGATGGTGGTAGTGGTGGTGATGGTGATAGTGGTTGTCCCTGCTACTAGGATATGTTTAATTTTTTGCATCTCCAATACCATGTCTTAGAGGTTTTTAAGCTGGTTAAAAATACAGGCATCACTGGGCCTCTGAGTAACTTTATCAATATCAAGGTTTCCTGCGGTTAAAGAGTCTAAATTGGAAAAATGCCATGGAGGTTTCTGCATCTCATCAAAAAAAAAAGAAAAAAAAATTATGAGGTGCTTTACACATATAAAATGCTTGCCTATGTACATGGTAACAGTCATACCACAATATTAACCATTTAAGAAAAAGTACAGGGGCTTCCCTGGTGGCGCAGTGGTTAAGAATCTGCCTGCCAATGCAAGGGACACGGGTTCAAGCCCTGGCCCGGGAAGATCCCACATGCCGAGGAGCAACTAAGCCCATGCGCCACAACTACTGATCCTGAACTCTAGAGCCCGCAAGCCACAACTACTGAGCCCATGTGCCACAACTACCGAAGCCTGTGCACCTAGAGCCTGTGCTCCGCAACAAGAGAAGCCACGACAATGAGACGGCCACGCACCGCAACAAAGAGTAGCCCCCGCTCACAGCAACTAGAGAAAGCCCACGCACAGCAACGAAGACCCAAGACAGCCAAAAGTAAATTAATTAATTAATTAATTAATTTTAAAAAAAGAAAAAGTACAAAGCATATGTAGCTAAGGGACTGTATCTTTGAAACTGCAAATATATTTGAGTAGACCAAGAAACGAATCTCAGGGGAATTATGTGACTGTGATTGTGAACAAGTGATTGATCCATTGTGATGGATAGGAAGTTAGTGGATAGTCTAATAGTGTTTTAACCAAATTTTGGAAAAGTACTCACACTAATTTCTTTGTCATTATCTGGAATGTCAAGTTCAAAATATCATAGGGTTTATTTATTTATTTAGTTATTTTAAGTTAAACCTCCTTTTATTAGCAAATTCCCTGAGAGGAGAAGACAGTGCTTTCGGCTCTCTATTCTGATGTTTCTATGACTTTTAAATTTTTCAAATTTTAAAAATTGTGTAATATATAATGTACATAAAATAATGAATGAAATTGTACAGTTAAAGAGTAATGATACAACGACATGTGTGTATTCACTACCCAAGCCAAGAAACAGAATATTTCCACCCAGGAACTCCCTTATTACTACCAAAGTGAACACTGTCCCGAATTTTAATTAATGTATTAATAGTTCCTGTTTTCTTTACATTCTTAATCACTTGTGTATATATCCTTAAATAGCATATTATTTAGTTTTGAATGATTTTGAACTTTAAGTGGAATCATAGTGATTACATTCTGCTAAGACTTGCCCCTTTCACTCGACATTGTGAGTCATTCACGTGAACACAGCTCTAGTTCAATTTTGCATCTATATCGTAAGTTGACCTACAATGTTCTTTTATTGTATTATCTTTATTGTGTTTTGAAATCAAGACTATAGCTTCCTTTTAAAATGAGCTGGGAATCTTTTGTTCTTTCTCGGTTTCTGGAAAAAACTTCCATGAAGCAAGAATTAGTTGCTCCTCAAATGTTCAGTAAACTCACCCATAAGAACATTTTGACCCGTTTTGTTTTTGTTTTTATTGGGGGGGGGAGGTCTTAACTACCATTTTAATTTATTTAAACTTAATGTTTATTCAAGTTCTCATGTCAATTTTGAAATTTTATAGTTTTCGATATTTTTGTATTTAATTTAGATTTTCAAATTTATTACATATGGCTGTTGTAATTCTTCACTGTCTTGTAAGTGCTCTCACGTCTTCAAGATTTCAAAAATATTTTGACCAGCTTTTCTAGTTGTTCTCAAAAGAGGGTTGATTTGAGCTCCCTAGTCCATCAGTATCAGAAATAGATGTTTGATTCTTTTTTGAATCTGCCTACTCTTGATTCATGCTTTAAAGTTTTATTTCTCCCTAGAAACATTAAAATTACTTACTGATTTTCTGTGTTGAATAATTCAGCATCTGAAAATTCCATGGATCTGACTCTGCCATTTCTGTTCATGATGCCTTATTATCTTGGGTGATTATTGCTTATTGACATTATTATTGTTTTTCTTGTTTTTACTGTGAATTATGCTTTTATATTTGAACTCTCAGTGAAATTCTTGAGGCCTGGGATGCAGGTAGATTCCTCCAGAAAAAAAATTGCCTTTACTTCTGTCAGGTGTCTGGAGCAAACTAGTCAAGAGCCACTTTAAATGAAATGATTGGCTTGAGATATTTTTGGCCTACTCAAGAAGGGAGAATTCAAACTATAAACCTGCAAAAGGGTTGGCTGGTGGTAATGAATTTTCAGAGGAAAATTTTTCCCCTCCATTCATCACCAAAGTTTAAAATAGGTAATTTTTTGCAGTCCCAAGGAGGGAAGAAGCACTCATTTATAGTTCATCCTAATACTGAGGGTACAGCCCTCTGGATCCTGGCTTTAGGAGGGAAAAATCTCATGTTAGACTTTATATTTTGACTCTTGCTTTGTCTTTTGTGCCCCTAGTCCTTCTGGGCCATGGAAACTGAGTTTACCAAGAGAGGCAAATTCAGCAAATGTTCTCAAGGAGAAAACTCTCAGAGCTTCTTGTAAAGCTCAGAGCTCCTGACTTTATTCAGAACTTGGCCTGAATATTCTTCACTTTCTTGCCAGCTCATGTATATATACAAGATCATTTTTTGTTGCTTTCAGCAGGAGAGTCTAAGTCACTGATAGTATTGTTCTCTGTTTATATGATTAAAAAGAATCATATTATATACATGGTTTCATAACCTGATTTTTAATATTCATAAGGTAAAAAGAATACTTACCTAACTTAAGGAATACGTGTCTACAATCATTATTTAATTATTTATTCATTCAACAAATATTTCCTGAGGCCCTAATATAGACATTTTTTGTCCCCAACGATACAACAATGAATAAGACACACAGTTGCTACATGTACTAAACTTAAATTCTAGGGGAAGAGAAATATTAAACCTATTATTGCACAATAAACTATATAGTTACAAACTTTTCTCATCAAGAAAAATTAGAGGATACTTTGAGAGAGCCACTCAATTTAGACTGAGAAGTCAGGGAAGGCCACTCTGAACAAGAGACATTAGAAACTAAAGGATGAACAGGAATTAGCCACATGAAGAGTGAGGGGAAGAATTTCCAGGCAGAAGGAACAGCAGGTATGAAGGCCCTGAGACAAGAGGGAACATGCCATGTTTTGGAGATGAAATAAAGCAAGAGAAGCTGTAGTAGAGATCAAAGGGGAAAAGAGTGAGACATGAGCTGGAGAAATTGGCTGGGTCCAGAGCATGCATGGCCTTCTACTCTGTATTCGTCAGCTTTGGATGCCACAAAAGCCTGGATGGCTTAAGCAAGAGAAACTTATTTTCTCCCAGTTCTGGAGGATGAAAGTCCCAGATCAAAGTTCCAGCATGGGCAGGTTCTGGTGTGACTTCTCTTACTGGCGTGCAGACAGCTGCCTTCTTGCTGTGTCCCTACATGGTAGGGAGAGAGCTCTGGTATCTCTTCCTCTTCTTATTAGGGCACCAGTTCTGTCAGATAAGGGGTCCACTCTTAATCCTAATTACCTCCTTAAAGGCACTATCTCCAATACAATCCGTGGGAGGTTAGAGTTTCAGCATATGAATTTGGGGCGGGGGCGGTGGGTACACAATTCAGCCCATAGCATATGCCATGGATTTTTATTTCAAGTGTGATGAGAAGCCATTGAAGAGTTTTGTGCCAGGGAATGACATGATCAGTTTATGTTTTGAGAGAATCGGTGTGCTTCTTGAACTGAAGACAGAAGAGGAGAGACCAGCAAGGAGACAATTGTAATAGCCGAGATAAAATATGGCAGCTGGGACCTCTTTGGTGTGAGGAGTAGAGAGGATTCAATGCATTCTAAGACAAATTTAGGAATAATCATTGTCACCATTTAGTGATTGTTTGGATGTAAGGAAGACCTAAATATCGAGGAGGTGTCTAGATTTATGGCATGGGCACATGACTGGATGGTGGCATAATTTACTGAGGTGAGAAACACTAGAATTGCAGGTTTGGAGCAGGAAGAAGATAAAATGTAAGTAAGTCTGTTTTGAAATGCTGAGTTTGAGATGTCTAAGTGAGATGTCAAGTAGCAGATAGATCTGGGGTAAGGATACAAATGTGCAAGCTGGTATTTGAAGTCATAGGAGTGGATGAGATTGGACAGGAAGAGAGAACAGAATAGAGAAGAACAGGGGGCCTAAAACTAAGCTTTGAAGAACATAATTTCCTCACAACACTGTATGATGAAAATGTTTAAACATAAGGACTCACACTGTGAACACCCTATACCCACCACCAAGATTCTACGATTAGCATTTTACTATATTTGCTTTATCCCATATCTATTTATCTGTCTATTCTTCTATCCATCTATCAAGGCATCTTATTTTTTGATGCATTTCAAAGTACGCTGTAGATATTCGTACATCTCACCCCTCAACACTTCAGCATGCACATCAACTAGAGTTCAAAATTTATTTATGGTTCATTTTTATTTTTATTTTTTATTTTTTTTAACATCTTTATTGGAGTATAGTTGCTTTACAATGTTGTTAGTTTCTGCTGTATAACAAAGTGAATCAGCTATATGCATACATATATTCCCATATCCCCTCTCTCTTGCATCTCCCTCCCCCCTCCTTATCCCACCCCTCTAGGTGGTCGCAAAGCACAGAGCTGATCTCCCTGTGCTATGCGGCTGCTTCCCACTAGCTATCTATTTTACATTTGGTAGTGTATATATGTCAGTGCTACTCTCTCACTTCATCCCAGCTTACCCTTCCCCGTCCCCGTGCCCTCAAGTCCATTGTCTACATCTTTGTCTTTATTCCTGTTCTGCCCCTAGGTTCTTCAGAACCATTTTTTTTTAGATTACACATATATGTGTTAGCATACAGTATTTGTTTTTCTCTTTCTGACTTACTTCATTCTGTATGACAGACTCTAGGTCCATCCATCTCACTACAAATAACTCAATTTCATTTCTTTTTACGGCTGAGTAATATTCCACTGTATATATGTGCCACATCCTCTTTATCCATTCATCTTTTGATGGACTCGTAGGTTGCTTCCATGTCCTGGCTATTGTAAATAGTGCTGCAATGAACATTGTGGTACATGACTCTTTTTGAATTATGGTTTTCTTGGGGTATATGCCCAGTAGTGGGATTGCTGGGTCATATGGTAGTTCTATTTTTAGTTTTTTAAGGATATGGTTCTTTTTTAAGTTGAAATTTACATATAATGAAATGTGCCAACCCTAAATGCACTATTTGCTGAATTTCAACAAATGCATACTTGCCTATTTAATGTAAATTCCTATCAATATTTAGACATTATGATTACCCTAGAAAATTCCCTCAAGTCCCTTTCCAGTCAGTCTCTATCCCCTCTCCCATAGAAGCAACCATAGTTCTGATATTTTTCCACCAAAGATTGCCTTCTGGAACTTCATATAAATGGAATCATGCAGTATATACTCTTTCTTGTATGTAAGGCTTCTTGTATTCAGCATATTATTTTTGAGATTCATTCCTGTTGTTGCATGTATGATTAGTTTGTTCCTTTTTCTTGATGAGTCTTATTTTATTGTATGGCTACACCTTGGTTTGTTTAGCTTTTCTTCTACTGATGGACACTTAAATGCTATTTCCAGTGTGAGATCGTCATGCATGAAGCTGCTATGAGCATTTCTGTATAAATCTTTGTGGATGTATGTTTTCACTTCTCTTGAGTAAATATCTAGAAGTGGAATTGCTCATGAGGTCAGAAGGTCGATAGATGGTTGCTTTGGTTTGGTTTGGTTTGGTTTTTGTTCTTTTGTGATAGAATCTTTATTTTACATGTTAGCATCATAGCACGAGAATCCATCCCAGGCATTGTCCTGATCTGAACCCCCACCCATTATGTTTACACAAGTACTGTTCCATGATCATTTGTGTTAAATATATATAAATATAGAAAACTCCTTCTGCATATCCAGCTAATCTAGAAGCAAAATGATGTTTATAGACTTCCAATCCTTCCCCTAAATGAAATTTGTTTCTGGATTAAATATGTCTGAATTCTTTTGAGGTCACATGATGAGGAAAATCCAAATTACAGTCTGCAAAAGCTACTCAAGGAGTCAAGAGACTCCCTTGTATGCACAGGATTTTTGGATCCTTCTATAATAGTATTTTTTAAATTAATTTTTTAAATTGTGAGAAAAAACACAAATTAATTTACCCCCCTAACCATTTTTAAGTGTTCAGTTCAGTGGTGTTAACTATACTCACATTGTTGTGTAAGAGATCTCTAGAACTTTTTCACCTTGCAAAACTGAAACTCTATACCCGTTAAACAACTCCCAAATTTCCCCTCTTCCCTCCCCAGCAACCACTGCTCCACTCTATGTTTCCGTGAGTTTGACCTAATCTAGATACCACGGAACCATATGGTATTTGTCTTTTTGTGACTGGTTTATTTCACTTCACATAATATCCTCAAGGTCCATCCATGTTGCAGCTTGTGACAGGGTTTCCTTCTTTCTTTCTTTTTTTTTTTTTAATTTATTTTTGGCTGCATTGGGTCTTCGTTGCTGCACATGGGCTTTCTCTAGTTGCGGCGAGCGGGGGCTACTCTCCTTTGCGGTGCGCGGGCTTCTCATTGCGGTGGCTTCTCTTGTTGCAGAGCACGGGCTCTAGGCGTGGGCTTCAGTAGCTGTGGCACGCAGGCTCAGAAGTTGTGGCTCGTGGGCTCTAGAGCGCAGGCTCAGTAGTTGTGGCGCACGGGCTTAGCTGCTCCGCGGCATGTGGGATCTTCCCGGACCAGGGATCAAACCCGTGTCCCCTGCATTGGCAGGTGGATTCTTAACCACTGCACCACCAGGGAAGCCCTCCTTCTTTCTTAAGGCTAAATTATATTCCATCCTGTGTATATACCACACTTCCTTTATCCAGTCATCAGTAGATGAACATTGGACTGCTTCCACCCCTTGTCTAATGTGAATAAGACTGCAATAATAAATAAATAAATTTTTAAAAAAAGACTGCAATGAACATGGGTGTGCAAATATCTCTTTGAGATCCTGCTTTCAATTCTTTTGAATATATACCCACAAGTGGGATGGCTACATCATAGATGTTTTGTTTTTATAAGAAACTGCCAAAACTTTTTCCAAAGCATTTCACACTCTTACTAACAACACATGAAAAAACTAGTTGCTCCATATCCTTGCAAACTTTGTGGTCAGTCTTAGAATACCAACATTTAAATGTCTAATAAAATAGGTGGACCGATTAAAGGAGACTATGGAGTAGTAGAGAGATGGGAGAGAAACCAGGTGTGATTACATAAGAAGGCAAAGGAAGAGAGGTTTAAGAAACAGGGACTGATCAAGATCTTCTCATGTACTTTTGCTCTGCCTCTAATACATCTTCCACTCTATAATTAGTAATTTTTCAACAAGCAAATTTTATCATTTCCCTCCTTTGCCTTTCAGACCTCACATTGCTATGAAAATGGAGTTGCCAGGTTTAGCAAGCAGGATGTCCAGTTAAATTTAAATTTCATATAAATAACAGATAATTTTTTCAGTGTAAAGTATGTTCAGTGTAATATTTGGGACTTACTTATGCTAAAATATTGTTTATCTGAAATATAAATTTCAGGTATATATCTGAAATATA
Source organism: Balaenoptera physalus (assembly GCF_965194825.1). Classification (NCBI taxonomy): domain Eukaryota; kingdom Metazoa; phylum Chordata; class Mammalia; order Artiodactyla; family Balaenopteridae; genus Balaenoptera; species Balaenoptera physalus. The sequence continues at coordinate 58,870,415 of NC_138882.1, forward strand.
AATTTAATTCAACATCCTGTATTTTATCTAGCAAATCTATCAAAATAAAGTTCAAAAACTCCTACTTTGGCCTCCAATGCCTACCTGCCTACCTCTGCAGCATCTTCTTTGCTAGATTGCTTCTGAATCTCTATACTTTCTCGTAGTCAAACAAGAAAATTCTACAAACTTTCTCATAGGCTTCTTCTGCCTCAGTGCACTTGCATATGCTGTTTTCTCTGGCAGAAACATTTTGCTTTCTCTCTTTGCCTAGCTAAATTCTACTCATCCTGTAGCTTTCAACTTAACCGTCACTTTTGTTCTTCCCCTTGGCCATGAAGCGGCATGAAGGATCTTAGTTCCCCGACCAGAAAATGAACCCAGGCCCCCTGCAGTGGAAAGGCAGAGTCCTAATCACTGGACCAACAGGGAATTCCCTAACTGTCACTAGGACTTCCCTATTCATCTCAGGCTAGGTTAATTCTCATTGTTATATATGCCCTTTGGCCTTCCAACTTGTGGTTATTTAATTATTTATATGTATTTTATCTTCCCTGCTAGGCTATAGGCCTCCAAGGAAGAGACTGCCTGTCTTGTTCATTGCTGTATCACCATAGCATAGTGACTGGCATAAAACAGGTTATCAGATATTTGTTGTGATTGCTTGCTATAAAGTGGAAGCAAATTAATTTTGTTCTGTGACTTTTATATCAGTTGAGAACATCTGATGCTCAATTAGATGTTGCAGAAACGAGGTTACAAATCTCTGCAGAAAAGAACCACAAATGAACACTTCAAGTATAGGAGTTGAAATACTTATGCAAAAAATTTAAAAATAATTCTTTTTCCATGTAATTTTACCAAAGAGGAAATGCTTGATTAGGAAGATGCCTGTTAGCAAAAGGAATTCAAGAAAAAACAAAAAGCACTTTGCATTTGTCATAATTTTTAGCTAAGAGAGATATTTATATGGAGACTTTCCCTTTCAGAAATCTGTGAAGTATTAGTTTTTAATGTAGACACTAAACATTCTTGGCAGAATGAGAAAAAAAATCAAATTGAAAGCTTGAGAGGAGTGCTTATTATTTGAGTATAATCAATGAACTGAGTAACAGAAGGAAACGTAATTTAACATACCTCCACTTCAGTTTAAGTGAAATGGATACAGATGTACTCTTAAGTTTTGAGACTGTAATGACTAGAGTCATGAAATCAGGGCCCAAAGAAAGAAAAAACATGGATAACTCCATTAAACTGAGTAAAGGTCAACTATATGAGAAATGAGAAAATGGATTATTTCTGCAAACCCTTGATTTCTGTACCCTTCCTCTTGTATGTTAAACTATCTCAGTGGCTAACTTAAGCAGAAAGGGAATTTTCTGGAAGAACACTGAGTGGCTCATAGTTTTGATTGTAAGGAAGGGAACTGAGGGAAGCTAGATGGCCAGAACCAGAGCTAAAGTCAATCCTGAAATGGCCTGGTAAGGGTACTACTGCCATGACCAGTAGATGCTAGACATAACCCCAGGGATTGTTGCCATTGTCCCATCAGATTCTGGGTATCACAGGTGTGAGTGGGATGAATTCTACTTACTTATGGGTAACTCAGTCCAGATTCAAAGTCCCAAGTAAGAGCATCCAGTCTACCAAGCTTAGATCATTTTCCCTCACCCTAGGATTGCTGTGGGGCAGAGTGGGGAGGAGGTGGTGAGTGGAGGGCAGAAGGCAAATATCTGGACTTTCTGGCCTGTAGTGGGAGAAAAGATTCTGCCACCCACAAAAATTCCCAAATGGAAAATTCCCAAACAGTGTAAGGGGGGGAGGGTATGATGGGGAGCAGCCACAAAATTATAAATATCCATTATATATGTCTATCTTTCAGGGGTATGAGGAGATAGAATCTTGCTCTATCCGACAGCTACTATTGTGTCATTTCTACGATTGTAGGCAGTAGGTTACTAAATCACCAATAACTTGATTTAGACATATCCATATATACATGTACACACAAGCATACAAATTGATCCATTGACTTTATTTCTAAGTTTACTATTCCTATCGAGAAAGGGAAAGCTTTTTCTTTTTTCCAGGTCAAATAAAGGGAATGGTCACAGGTGTCATTAAACTACAGCTATATCATAGCCCCTAACCTCAGAGGATAAATTTGACAATAATGTATTTTGATGAAATTACATTGAGAGAAGGCAAATTCAGCCACGTGGAGAGTCATGAGGTCCCATTTAAAGGACTCCTTTAAAAGATGCTCCCTGATCAGCTCGGTGCTTTGTGACCACCTAGAGGGGTGGGATAAGGAGGGTGGGAGGGAGGGAGACACAAGAGGGAAGAGATATGGGGACGTATGTATATGTATAACTGATTCACTTTGTTATAAAGCAGAAACTAACACACCATTGTAAAGCAATTATACTCCAATAAAGATGTTAAAAAAAAATGTGTTAAAAGGGTAGATCTCATATGAAATGTCCTTAACACAAAAACAAAAATCAAAAAAACAAAAGAGCCTAAGGAAATATGTGGTGGTATGTCTATTACCTTGATTGTGGTGATAGCCTCATGGGTGTAACCTCATCAAATTGCATACATTAAATATGTGCAGTTTTTTAATATACCAGTGATACCTCAATTAAGCTGTTTATAATTAATTAATTAATTAATTAATTAATTAAAGTTATGCTTAAAACTATTCCAAGATTTCTGGAGGACAATTAGGCACTATTATAAAATCTTCAAATATATGCGTAACTATTATCTAACAATTCCACTTTTACAAATTTATCCTAAAAATGAAAGATATGTTGAAAGATTTAGCAAACTTTTAGTTGTGAATAATTTCAATGGTGTGATATATCTCAAATAAAAATGGAAATAAAATCTCAACAACAGTGGAAAAAACAACAAAAAAAAGATGCTCCCTTATACAGCTTCTTGCTGAAAAGGAAGACCTAATCTGGGGCATTGCTCTCCTCTTCACATTGGTTCCCGAATGAGCCCTTGTGCTCCTTTGATTTTATCTGATATTTGTAAATCAAAAGCATTAGGAAAATCTGCCCACCTCTGAACTCAGTTTCCCACTTAGTCTTGTAGAGTCATCTGTATACATGACAATTACTCACACGGGATTACTTATAAATATTATGTCAGTGCTGTGGTTGTTTTAGATTACTAATTCCTTGGAAACGCAGGAGCTCTGCCTGTTTAATTAATTGCGTTTAACACCAAACAGTGGTCATTACATGTAAGGTTTTTAAAGCTGCTGTTGGACATTATAATAATAAAAGACTTTTGCTGGCTACAGCAAATGAAATCTCTCTTCACGTAAGACAGGTCTGACAAACAACAGTGTGGGGGCCAAAGCGAGCCCACCACCATCTCTTTATCTCTGTTCCTGTAAATAAAGTTGTATTGGAACACAGTCATGCTCGTTAGTTTACATGCTGTCTGTATCTGATCTCGTGCTATAATGACAGAGTTGAGTAGCTGTGACAGAGACCGAAAAGACTGTAAAGCCTAAAATATTTACTATCTGGCCATTTACCAAAAAACCTTGCTGACCATGGATCTACTTCAGTGGTTCTCACCTCATATAACAGGATGGGATCCTCTGTAAAATCCCAAAAAAGAAAAAAATCCCTGGCCCCACACCAACACCCCAAATCAAAAGGTCTATGGTGGGACTTCCTTGGTGGCGCAGTGGTTAAGAACCTGCCTGCCAGTGCAGGGGACATGGGTTCGATCTCTGGTTCGGGAAGATCCCACGTGCTGCAGAGCAACTAAGCCCGTGCGCCACAACTGCTGAGCCTGCGCAGGCTCTAGAGCCCGCGAGCCACAAGCACTTAAGTCTGCGCGCCTACAGCCCGTGCTCCGCAACAAGAGAAGCCACCGCGATGAATAGCCCCCGCTCGCTGCAACTAGAGAAAGCCCGTGCACAGCAATGAAGACCCAACACAACCAAAAATAAATAAATAAATACATTTCTTAAAAAAAACAAAATGTCTATGGTCAGAGCTGGAGATATACAGCTTTTAAAAGTTCACACAAAACTGAGAATCATCAGCCTAATGTAATACACAGTACCTAGTATAATTTTAATAATTTTCATTCATTGTCTACTAGATGTCAGGCATTGCCCTAGACGCTCTACATGCATTTTCTCATTTATCTCCATAAAAACCATCTTAGATACATTTTACAATCCTTATTTTACAGTAAAGGAAATGGAAGTATTCTAAGGTTAACTTGTGCAAGCTAACACAGCCAGTAAGTGGAACAAGAGCTTGCACTAGGTCTTTCTACCTATCCAAGATTGACAACAGAAGAAAAATATCCAGGTGGAAAGAGACTCTGACTCTTATCCCCTGAGATGTGCTTTTTCTCTGGGAGAGCTGTAGGTATTTCCCATTACTGATGCTACACTGACCTGCATAAGAATGACTGGCCGGGGACTTCCCTGGTGGTCCAGTGGTTAAGACTTCGCCTTCCAATGCAGGGGGTGAGGGTTCAATCCCTGGTCGGGGAGCTAAGATCCCGCATGCCTGGTGGCCAAAAAGCCAAAACATAAAATAGAAGCAATATTGTAACAAATTCAATAAAGACTTTAAAAATGGTCCACATAAAAAATTGAAGAAAAAAAAAAAAAAAAGAATGATTGGCCTAAGTATGGCTGCAGAACTCTCCTGTTGATAGAAGGTAGCACAGCTGAGAAAAGACTGGAACATTCAAATAAGATGTTATTCAAACCTAGAGGATAACAAAAGGGAAATAAACTCATCGAGTAACATGAAGCTAAGTATTCATCTTCAATGAGAAGCACACCATAGGAACATCTTTCTTTCTGGTTCGTGACCTGCCTCCAATTTGTAGAGCTCATCTTTAATCCCTAACCTCTTGGAACATCATAAAGAACTCTAAAGACTCCCCCACGTCCAGATCCTAGAAATTAAGGCATAGAGCAAAAGGAAGTTTCCTTTCCATCTTGCCTAAAGCACAACTTTCAAATTCTGGTTTCCTGAATGATTTATACACCAATGTTCAACTTTTTCTTAACTGGTTACTCATGACATGACAAATCTAATAATGTCTAAGAAATATTGAACATCCATTTTTGCTAGATGATATCATTTGGTTACAATATGTATTTGACCTCAGTGTATCTATAATTGCTTATTTAGGCAGAGCTCTAAATGATCTTCACATCATTAACCCTATAAACAAAGTTTAATCCTTTCATACTAATCTTGGGTCTGTTCAAGTTCTGGTACTTGTTTTCTACTAATTCTTATTGTGATGTGACTCAGATAATTTTGATAATCAGTTTTTAAAAAAAATTCTAGTATCCTATTTATTGTTGCTAATTTATACCCCCAAAAGCATTGATATTTTATGATGCAAGGAGTAATCAGAAAAAGAAAAGCTTCAGATTTCATTGGGTAGATTTAAAATTGTACCCTCATAAGGGTGCCTTTTATTCATAAGTATGATACTCTAAAAATGAGCATTTATTATTGTTATGGGCTGAATTGTATCCATTCATCCCACCCGCTCCCACCACCAAAATCATATGTTATAGTCCTAACCCCCAGTACCTTGGAATGTGACTGGATTTGGAGATAGGGCCTTTAAGGAGATAATTAAGGTAAAATAAGGTCATATGGGTAGGCCTTAATCCAACATGCCTGGTGTCCCTATAAGAAGAGATTAGTACACAGACACAGTGAAGACCATGTGAAGACAGAGGGAGAAGATGGCCATCGATGAGCCAAAAAGAGAGGCCTTGGAAGAAACCAAGCCTGACTACTCTTTGATTTTGGACTTCTAGCCTCCAGAATTTTGAGAAAATTTCTGATGTTTAAGCTATCCAGTCTGTGGTATTTGTTACAACAGCCCTAACAAACTAATACAATAATGAAAACCAACAATATTCCAGTGAGTTTTGCCCAAGTGAAAAGTGGAGCTGCTTTCTCCTATGACACTGTTTAAAGTAATACCTAGGATGCCCCTCTCTGCTGAAAGTTGTCTGATGTCCCTTTCATAAAGGGGTGCTGTTTACTATCACCCTGGAATACGTCTCAGGAGATCGGTTAAAATTCAGATATTCTCAATTCATAGAAGGTAGGCCAGTTCAAAAGCAATTTCAGGCAGGACTCGGAAACATCATTTTCTTTAACTCTTTTAGAATCAAGTCTACAGGGACTTAGTTCCAGAAATCCCAGAACTAACTTGGGCTACATCTGCCATGATCACTTCGGATTGTTTCCCTGAATCTAAGGCAATCCCTTAGCTTTAGTTTGCAGTTTTACTGACTTGGGCCTGTTTTGGGACTGGACTCTAAAGATTAAGGGTAGGTCAGAAACTATTGACTTCCTCATATTTCCTTGGGACATCTTTACTTACCTTAATGAACACTGGTAAGAGGAGTGTAGACTGGGGGAGAAAGTAGATTATGGAGAATCTATGTGTAGGAAAAGGGGAGGGTGGGAAGGGGAGGACTAAATTGGCCTCCCACACTTACTTTACCTAAAGCAATTCAGAAAATCCAAATGACTCAGCTCCAGTACCCCCTATTTTGTGCATGTGTTCCTGTTTGAGGATGTCATTCCCTCCCCATACATAAATGATTTACACTGGAGAAGTCTTAGGTCCTAGCTGTACTTTAATAGAGTTAATCCAAACTCTATTCTCATACCCTCCAATTAGCCCTGTATTGAAAGCTGATTGTACTTGTATGCCTCTGGGTACAGATCTAATACATTGTATTGACATCTGTTAAAAGGTAGGTTCTATGACATTAGAATGAAGATTCCTACTAGCTTTTCCTTTTAACTTTCATAGAACTTTATACTTTTTAATGCAATAATCACCAAGCTATTTTATACTCTAGTTGTTGACATTTACTTCTCATTGTATTCCTCCTACTAGATTGTTACATTTCTTCAAGGCAGGGACACGTGACTCATTCATTTTTGAATTTTTTCCTCCTATTCCACTCCTTCCCACTCTCTGACCCCCTCCTCAATAACATGGCGTTTATTTATAACAAAGAGTTGTATAGATACATGATCTAACTTTTCTTAGTCTCTGTTTCAGCTGTTGCAGTAAGTGGGTTGGTATCTTAGGTCTTTTCTAGTCCTATACGACAACCAATGCTTTAGGTTGATAATTACACATTCCAGAGCAATTTTAAAGCATGTGGTAACTTAAAAAATCACTTAGCATAAATGAAAAAGCATAGGCTATTCTAAATAAATAAATAATCAAAGGAAGAACATTATAGTACAGGTATATCAGAAAATACATTTAAAAGATTCATAAGGCCTTATTAGCATTAATTTTTTTTTTAGGGTTCATGCTAAAATCAAAACTGTATTTGGTTACTTGTCCTCCTTATTTGACTGATCAAGAAACTAAAGACTATAATGACATACCTAAAATGGATTTTTAAAAAACATTTGCGTACTTACTACGTGCCATGTGCTGTTCTAAATCCTTTACATGAAGTGATGCATTTAATTTTCATAGTATATCAGTGGTGGAGGCCGAGGCAGAGTCCAAATTTCTAGAACTAGATAATAAAATATAAAATAAAACCAAATTGTTTAAATTGTGTTAAAGCTACAAAATAGTGATTTCTAAGCACAAATGACTATGAGACATTTAAGCTGTTTGTCTTTAGTAGTTCATTCTTAATGAGTTAGCTTAGCTTAAGGTACTTCTCAGGCACTATTTTGCTGTATTAATACAAATTTCACTGGATGAAAACAAATTATACAATTTTAAGAGTTTAGAAGCTAAATATAATTTAAATTTTAACATAATTATTTAATCTTATTCATATTAACTCTCAACACCCTAAAAAAAGTCACTATTATTTAACAACAACATAGCAAAAATTTTAAACAGCAAAATCAGGAAAAAAGAGCTTAATTCACCACCTAAAATTCTTACAGTTAATTTGGGAATAAAACCCAGAATATCTTTTTTTTTTCACTGAATAACCATATTATCTTTCTTCTAAATAGACTCAGTCTCAAGGGATAAATTATTCACTGTATCTTATATGTCTACCTTAACTGGGGAGTTCAAAGCATATAAATGACTTTTTGTAGATTAGTTTTTATTGCAAACACTTAAGTGTTTTCTTCAGAGCTGCTCTTCTCCTTTTTCTGCCAAATTTTTGTTTAATTATATCATTAAAATGAATTTTGGGAAGCCCCTCCATTTTAAACTTATTTTTAACTGAAATATTTATGAAATAAAAACAAATTTAACTTAAAAACCATATTTTTTTAAGGGAACATTGAAGGGAGTCTACCTGTTGAGGTGTAACTATTAATAGTTCAAAGAAATTATATTATCTAGGTTGATTCTATTGAAAGTTGCCTCACCTAAACAGGGAAGTTGGCATGTTTGCCTAGCAACAGCCGCTAAAACCTTCTGTTGTGGAAGGTTCCCTAGGAGTGAGAAGGGAGGAGGAGGAAAAACTGGAGGAAGAGATTAATCTGTTTTTTTCCCAGCAGGGGACTGAGGCCTGGCTGAGGGATAGCCTTTAGATTAGCACACACTAACCTAATCCCTCCATGGTAGCTAGAAATTTGCTCTTTGTAGGACTGGGGTTACTATTTAGTGGGTTGAAGAGATGGTTACAGATTTAGCCCACTTCAAGGACAGTAAATTCCAATCAGCAGAAAGACATCAATAGGTCTTCGAAAAGAAGCTGAAATCTGAGTAGCAGGAGGGTGTTAGCAACCAAAAAGAACTCTTTCCTGCTTAGAGTTTAGGAAGGTGTGTGATATATTATTTACAAATAATATAAGAACACTAGCTGTTACAGTAATTGAATTTATCACCTTAAAAGCAGAAGCTTCTCTAAATATAGTACTTCTCTTGGTATTGGGGATGTATGCAATGAAGAAAGGACAGGAAAGCAAAATCTCTGCTCACTTGGCCAGACCTGAAGCAAAAAAAAAAAAAAAAGTGGGGGGAGGGTGATAAGGTACAAGAGTGTTAACGGGGTGCTTACTTGAGCACCATCTCTCTCCTCTATTCTAGACGATTTATTTTGAAATTAGGACTGTATGGTATGAAAAGAATTCCATTTCTCTCCTTTCTTAAAAGCAAGGGTTTGGCTAAACCGAATTATCTTGAAGGGGACTCCCATTTTACCCAAAATGAAAATGGCTTCTTTTCCATAAGGGAGAAGAAACTTCCAATAATCATAAGGTTAGCTTTAGATCCAATAGCTCTTCTAAGGGCCGAAACTTTTTCTGTCCTGCCCCAGACAGCTCTTAATTGGTCACATAGGCCTGGAGAGACGTTTTGGGGCAGTGAGTGTCCAGGCCTTTGGGCTGTTTACCCCTGCTGGGAGGCTGAACTCTTTGGGGGACTCTGTGAGGGAAATGACTAGGGCAAAGCTGGTGTGATCAAGAACCAGGATAAAACGGAATAAGAACAAATTCTTCTGGGGTGGAGGAGGAGAGATGTGAAAAAGAAACAAGAGCAGAGGGACGAGGCTAAGAGAAGGCCAAGGAGGAGAGGTAAGCGCGGGATTGGATGGAAACGTCAGAAATTTTCCAATTCACCATCTGGCCACTTGCCCGCTGGGCGCCGAGGCGCTGGTGGACCAGTTCTTCTGCTCAGGGGGTGGTGCGCTCTGGGTCCAGGCGGTAAGCGACACCACCCTCCCTCCCGGGCGTTGGTGGCCGGTGACTCAGAGCTTTGCTCCCGCGCCCGCCCCGCCCGTCCGCTTGCCCCGCCCCCGGAAGGAGGGGCCTCACTCTGGTCCCCGCCCCAGTCTCTGGGGCGGGCCGGAGCCCGAGGAAGAGGAAGGGGACGAGGACAACGAGCGACGGGGCGGAGGAGGAGGAGGAGGAGGAGGAGGAAGAGGAGGCAGACCAACAAGATGGCCCCTGCTGCAGGAGCAGCCTCAGCAGCAGGTGGGAGGCCGGAGGCGGCGCTGGCGGTGGCAGCGGCGGCCGTGGTCCGGCGGCCTGGGACAGAGTCAGAGTCGACGGTGGCATTGGCGGCGGCGGTGGCTGCCGCGGCGGTGGCGACGGCCGCGGGGACTCGGAGCTGAGAGGAGCTGCTGCTCGGACCAGCGCGGTGAGCGAGCGGCAGGCGGCGGCGGCGGCGGCGGCGGCGGCGGCGGCGGCGGCGGCAGCGGCGTGGGGAGCCGGGTGGCTGCGGCCCGGCCTCCGTCGGGAACAATAGGCAGCCGCGGCGGGGCAGGGGCTGTCCTCGGCCGCCCTCGGCTCCTCGGCCGTAGCGCCCGCCCGCCCGGCCTCAGGCCCCGCCGGCGGCCGAGGGGCTTGTCAGTGCCCGGCGTCCTTTAGGCCTCGGGCCTCCGCGTGCCGCCTGGAGGGCCTGCCGGGGTGGGTAGGCCGTGGGGAGTTGCAGACGCCGCCCTGGTCGAGGGGAGGGCGAGGGAGGGTTCGGCCAGAGGGAGGGGGCCACAGGGCTGCCTAGCCCCGCTGTTCGTCCGAGGGCCTTGGCGGGAGTAGAGTGCGCTCGGGAAATGCTTTTTGGACCCCCAGTCTGTGGGGGTGGGGGAAGTGAGGGCGTCTGTAAACAGGCGCCGCCTGCACCTCAAGGCTGCTCCCTCCCCCTCCCCCTTAAGCACTCCTGTTCCTCGGCCAAGTGGGTTTTACGATGTCTGTTTCCCTGGAGCTACTGCAGATCGAGCCCGATAGTCTTTTTTTTTTTCTTCCTGGCGGCGCTAGGGAGGTTGTGTTTGCAGGTGTTTTTCAAAAAAATTTAAGTGCAGCAACACCAACAATTCTGCCTGGTAAAATGGGATTGTCAAGGGATGGAGAGAGATAGAGGGCTGAAGGATGTTCCTCTTTAAACATTTCTAGGCATCAGTTGTCTCTAAACAGTTTTGCCCACGTCCCGGTGAGAGTGGAACTAGGGCCCTTTTGGAACAGTAGATAATGTAACTCTTGACATCCCAGAATAGTCCCTGAAACTGGAAACAAAGCCGCTTGCTGGCAACGCGAAGACGAATTGTAATGTTTGAATAGAACTTTTTTCTTCAAAGGAACCGTTGTGAATTATTAATGTGCCGCATAAGAAACAATGTTAACTAGCATAAAATGGACCTAATGAAGCATTTTTTTCAGGAGACAGAAGAGCTTCGTCTCCAGGCTAGAACTACTTTTCTTTTTTAATAATTTTCAAAAACTAGGAACAACTGTTCTGTATTGAATGTTTAGGCTGAAAAAGAGACGGCTCCTCATTATAGTTGCCCTGCATAGTGATTTCTGAAACTTCAACAGTTAACTACTGTTTCTCCTAAACTTAATTTCTCAGGACATCTATCATGTACCTTTCCAAGTGAAGGGGAAAATTATCCAAGTTATTTCTATGTCAGTTTCTATACGTATGGAGAATTTATATTAAAATTGTTTGGATGTCTCTAAAAGACCGCTTTCCACTATTTAATATTAAATTGCGTGGTCCATCTAGTTCGTGTTCTTAAAAGGACCTGTGCTGGGCAGAGAAAATGCCAATTAATATCTTTCACCCATTTTTAAGGTGAATTTCTAATGAGAATTGTCCATATCTGTTGTAATTCCGAGCATTTTCAGGTTATATGAAGTTTAATGAGAGGCACTGGGCCTTGGTTCTTCCACAAGAGTTGACAGTAAATAGACTAGAAATTGAATAAACCTGGAGGTTGGACTGTTTTATTGTTGCTTAGGATTGAAGTATAATGGATGAATATGAATGACTTTCATTTTAAGCCTAGTATAAATAATGTGGATGTTTTGACTTTTTAGGGAGTGGGGAAAGAACAACTTTCACATGGCTTCTGCTGATGTGAATTTTCTGGGAATAAATTTCAAAAGGGGCGTTTTTTTTTGAGTGTTCAAAGTCATGATTTAATCAATCAATTTTTTTTGCTGAATTTTGTTAGGTTGGTACAGAATGCAAGTGAACTCTATCTCATAATGATACTTAAAATTATCTGTGACTCTAAACCTATTAGAACAATTGTAGTAACATATGAATTTGTAAGTGGTCAGTGTGCTTTGTTGTGAAAACAAATCTTATGTTGTGTCAAGGACTAATTTGCCTCATCAGTTTCCTAAAAACAAAGATTTTTAAGTGTTAAGGTTTTGTGTTTGAAATTAGATGCTGACCCAGCAGTCATTGAGTCTGGGTCCCAATTTATGCTTGATATAGAATTCTGTTTTTATTTGTGTCAGGCTGTTTTACGATGTGATCCCTCAATTGTTATGTCTTCAGTATCAGTGTTTATTCCGATTATGTCAGTTCAGATTTTCTCAAGTAATATTTAAGAATTTTCTTCCAAGAAGTTTTGGGACCATAGCTTAAAAATTAGATTTGTATTTTCTCGGTAATATTAAAAGTTAATATATGTTTGTTTCGTTTGGAGAAATTTGAAAGGGTTTTTTTTTGTACATAAAAAATTTAAAATAAGTTTTTCAAAGCACATTTGTTAAATGAGTAAATGAGTAAAAATATTCTCATTTATTCCTCCTAATTAGTCTGTAATATAGGAAGAATCTGAGGCTTAAGCGAAGCTAAGTAGCTATAACTAGCAAAAAGGCCGCTTAATTAATAGGTAAAAAAGCTTACTCAAACTGAAGTCTTGTGACACAAATTAGATGCTTTACTATTGCTACTGCTGCCATATGTCCCAGGGTTAAACTTTGAAGCATCTCCTGTATTGATGGATTCCTTTTTTTTTAAAACCATGAACTGTGTTTTGTAATACTGTGCTTGCCTTTAGCTCTAATATCTTTTCTATTATCATTATTTGTACACGGCCAAATTATTCACTTATGAGTTTGAGAACGTATTTACTCGTGTGAATTACCAAAGAAGCACTTATATTTGTTTTTAACAGATCTGAATGCCGTAAATATAGAAACTCATACCGTATACATAGGACAAATTTGTGGTATTGCTGTAATTGTTTCATGGCTTTAATTTGTTATATAAGCAGTTAACTAAGTTGTGCCTTTGAAATAAATACTTAATGAAAGTTTTATTTTTTTTAATTTTTATTCTTTTAATAAATTTATTTATTTATTTTTGGCTGCGTTTGGTCTTCATTGCTGCGCGCAGGCTTTCTCTAGTTGTGGTGAGCAGGGGCTACTCTTTGTTGCAGTGCGTGGGCTTCTCATTGTGGTGGCTTCTCGTTGTGGAGCACGGGCTCCAGTAGTTGTGGCTCGCGAGCTCTAGAGCACAGACAGGCTCAGTAGTTGTGACGCGTGGGCTTAGTTGCTCCGTGGCATGTGGGATCTTCCTGGACCAGGGCTTGAACCCGCATCCCCTACATTGGCAAGCAGATTTTTAACCACTGCGCCACCAGGGAAGTCCCTTAGGGGAAGTTTAAAAATGACTTTAGTAACATTCGGTAGTGTTAAAGTCAGGTCAGCTAACATTTGGAATTCTTCATTTATAATTTTTTAAAGCCATAGACCATTTAGAATTCTGCAGTGTTTTTTACCTCCAGATATTAGAACTTGAAATGGAGTTCGGTGGGGTCTAATCAGTCCACTCTTACATATATCTTGCCAATGGTTGGCACCCAGTAAAGTGAAGAATAAACTGATAAGTGATCCTTGTTTGGTGGACACTTCAGAGCAGGATGTTCCTTGGCAAGGTATACTGACCTGGTTTAGCTTTGGCTATGTCCATGCTCAGGAGTTGAGGTATTCTTTCGGATTGGATTCAAGTGGATTTAAATTCTCAGATTGACCTGCATCAGAACACTCACAGATTTCAAAATCAGCCTGTTCGTTAGGATCTTCTTTAAGATCGCCTTCTTTTTTGTTTAATCCTGGAGTCTAGACTGGATTTGGACTAGCCTTGGAGGTTATAGCATAATATTAATTTTGTCAGCCATTTATATAAAGGAATTTTTCTTACTCCAAAGTTTCTTAATGTTGATTCTATACATTTTCTCTTTTTTTTAATATTTATTTATTTTTATTTGGTTGCGCCGGGTCTTAGTTGTGGCATGCGAACTCTTAGTTGCAGCATGCATGTGGGATCTAGTTCCCTGAGCAGGGTTCGAACCCCGGCCCCCTGCATTGGGAGCATGGAGTCTTAACCACTGCACCACCAGGGAAGTCCCGATTCTATACATTTTGAAGTGTGAAGTTTACTTAATCTGAAGTGATGTTGTGCTACATCCCCAAGACAGTTAGCTTTAGCATATTTATTTATATCCATTATTGGTCAGATTTGTGTCTGTTTACTTCTTATATTCTTATTTACTCTATGTAATGTTAGACATTTCTTGTCAGTTCACAATATTTTCCTGATTGAGGTTTGAGAAAAGAATTCTAGTAAAAAATTTGAGTTCATCTTACATGCACAGTTGAACTGACTCAAATTATGTTCTGCCCTAGAGAAATAAATGTTTTAAGGTTCATTTATATTTATTTGAGATTATTTATAAAGGTATGTTTGATGTTTGTCAAGCATTTTAGCAATGATATCAGTACACACCCATTACTGTGCATATATGGTAATAATTTAGTTCGTAATGCGTTTTTTTCTAAATATCTCCAAGATCTAAATAGCGTTTGAATGTGGTAGCAATGTTTTTGAAGAAGAGTTCTACAGTGGTCTATATATCTTAACATAAATTTTTTTTTAAATGGAGGTTTAAATTGCATAACATAAAATTAACCATTTTAAAGTAAACAGTTCAGTGGCAGTACATTCACAGTGTTGTGCAACCACTACCTTTAGTTCCAAAACATTTTATCACCCCAAAAGGAAACTCTTGTGCCCATTGAGCAGTTACTCCCCATCCCCCTCTCCCCCAGTCCCTGGCAACCACCATTCTACTTTTTGTCTTTATGAATATTACATAAAATGATTTTGAGCCAAGATTGAGCAAGAGTGCTATGTATAATTGAAATTGCAGGAAAAAATTTTGGGATATGATTGTTAGGAATCAAAAACCACCTCATTCTTTACATTCTTCTCTAAGTACAGTAGGCATGCTGCCAGGGATTCTTTATGGAAGAAAAGTTGGAAGTCACAGCAGTTCAAACTTTTCATCTTGATCACTCCAAAGAAGTTGTACTTAAGCTCTCAGACTCATTAGTATTTCCTCGTTGAGTTGTGAGAATTAACTAAGTTTTAATGTTCTATACAAATGTGAGCGATGAATAGTCTTATCTACAGCTTGTTTGGCTTTTGTTTTTTCTTAATATAGAGAAGAAACTTGGAATATTAATAGACAAGGACTTATATGAAGTTATATTAGAAAATGATTGTTAGATTGAAACTCTTTAATCTGTGTGAATCTAACTTTATTACTTTTTTTTAAATTAATTAATTTATTTTTGGCTCCGTCGGGTCTCAGTTGCAGCACACAGGAATCTTTTGTTGTGGCACACCGGCTTCTCTCTAGCTATGGCACGTGGGTTTCTCTCTAGCTGTGGCATGCGGGCTCCAGAGCACACTGGCTCAGTAGTCGTGGCACATGGGCTCCAGAGTGCATGGGCTCTCTAGTTGTGGTGCATGGCCTCTCTAGTTGTGCTGCATGGCCTCTCTAGTTGTGGTGCATGGGCTCTAGAGCACGTGGGCTCTGTAGTTGCAGCGCGTGGGCTTAGTTGCCCCTTGTCATGTGGGATGTTAATTCCTCGACCAGAGATCGAACCTGCATCCCCTGCATTGGAAGGCGGATTCTTAACCACTGGACCACCAGGAAAGTCCCCTAACTTTATTACTTTTATTCAGCTAATCTTTGAGGCTGTTTAGAGTTATGATTTGCCAGACACTCTGCTTGTTGAATAAATCTTTGAAACCTTGGTCTTGGCTCTATACCTGACTCCCTCCAAAAACATAGACACTGTTACAGAAGCAATTGGTTTGTAGCTTTTTAAAATTGTTTGTTTGATTGAGGGAGAAAATAAACAGACTTTTTTTCTTTCAGCTTTGACTTAAATTCAAAATTTAGGTACTTCCCCTAATTAAATTTAAATCTTAACAATTAAGGTGAGAAGTGAAATACAGATTTTATGTTACTGTTAAAGATTTGTAATGGTTTACAGATACAGAAGCTCTAAATTGGGAAGAAGAATTTAAATTTTGATACTAATTTCCCCCCTTTTAGGAAAATTTTATTAGTAACTATTAAATTTAGTTATAAGAACAACTTAAAAAGTGATGAAAAGAATTATAACGAATATTTAGAACTCAATGCAGTAAAATTCCTGCTTTTCTTTAATAGTGACTTTTTTCAGGAAATATCAACTTGCTAAATATTTCTATGTTTATATACATCTGATTAATCTTTAATAGTAACATTTATTAGAAAGCTAGTGTACTAAATTAATACATTCAATCATAAAATAACATCTTTAAATGAGGTTAAGTTTAGAGATCTATGCTTGAAAATATGGTTTAGTGGAACATTTGTGAATGAAACAGGATCATTATATTCTTAGCTTTATTATAGAACAGTATATCATCTAACCTGATCCCAATTGAGAATAAGTAGACAAAAAGACCTTTATCACAAAGTTAATGAACTAAATCATCTACACTAAAGGCACTGGCTTAGAACCTCTCTTGCTCTGTACATAATTATAAGAAGTTTGATATTTTCACAGCAGAATTTAATCTGCTGTTTTCTAATTTCACAGCAGATTAAAACATGCAAATTAGATGGGGGAGTAAAGGTACTCTAGGTAATATGGACAGCAAGAAGGGTAATGAGGTAAAAATCACATTAGCATGGGGCAGTTTAATGCAGGGCCACTTTTTTAGACTCTGAGTATATCATTAATTAATTACTGTATTCTGCTATATAACCTGTCGTTCCTGATGATAGATTCATTGTGGGAAAATTCACTTTTTTTAAATTTTTTTTTATTTATGGCTGTGTTGGGTCTTCGTTTCTATGTGAGGGCTTTCTCTAGTTGCGGCAAGTGGGGGCCACTCTTCATCGCGGTGCGCGGACCTCTTACTATCGCGGCCTCTCTTGTTGCGGAGCACAGGCTCCCAGACGCGCAGGCTCAGTAATTGTGGCTCACGGGCCTAGTTGCTCCACGGCATGTGGGATCTTCCCAGACCAGGGCTCGAACCCGTGTCCCATTGGCAGGCAGATTCTCAACCACTGCGCCACCAGGGAAGCCCTCACTTATGTTTTTGATTTTGGGAGTCATAAAACTATGTACAGAATATATTAGAACATACATTTTGGAGTCAGATGTGTCTAAGCTCCCATCTTTTGTCACATAAGCTTTATGATTCTTCATCTCTAAAAACAGAAATGGTAATATCTTCTTTTAAAGGATTGTTTTGTAATTTAAATGAGTTAGCATATATCTATAGTATAGCACCCATTCAATAAATGTTGTTTTCTTCCTTAAATTTTGTTTAACAAAAATCACTTTAGAAAGCTATTTATCTAGAATATTTGAAAATTTTCTGCTGTCAAATGTTAGTATTCAAGATACAAATAAACTGTGTATTTATGGAGTTGGTGGTCAGAAATGAAATACCATTCTCATTTTCTTTCCACATCAGTCTTTTCATTAATATGGACCTGTGCTGTTTAATATCAGCCACTAGCTACATGTGACTACTTAAATTTAAAATTTTTAATGCACTTTTTTTTTTAAAGCAGTGTGCTTTCTTTTTTTTTTTAATTATTTTATTTCATTTAGTTTTGGCTGTGTTGGGTCTTTGTTGCTGCGTGCGGGCTTTCTCTAGTTGTGGCGAGCGGGGGCTACTCTTCGTTGCGGTGCGCGGGCTTCTCATTGCAGTGGCTTCTCTTGTTGTAGAGCACGGGCTCTAGGCGTGCGGGCTTCAGTAGTTGTGGCTCGTGGGCTCTAGAGTACAGGCTCAGTAGTTGTGGCACACAGGCTTAGTTGCTCCACAGCACGTGGGATCTTCCCGGACCAGGGCTTGCACCCGTGTCCCCTGCATTGGCAGGCGGATTCTTAACCACTGCACCACCAGGGAAGTCCTTTAATGGACTTTTTTTAAGAGCAGTTTTAGGTTTATAGAAAATTGCACTGAAGGTATAATTTCCATATATACCTTCCCCCACAGTTATTTCTGTTAACATCTTACATTTGTTATAATTGATAAACCAATATTGACAAATTATTAACTAAAGTCCATAGTTTACATTACGGTTCACTCTTTGTGTTGTACAGTTCTATGGGTGAGATTGTCTTCTTTCACTTAACAACGTACATTTAAGGTTCTTCCATGTCTCTCTGTGACTTGATAGCTCATTTCTTTTTATTGCTAAATAGTACTCTGTTGTATGGATAAATTTAAGTTTTAATTAATTAAAATCAAAATTTTAAATTTAGTTCCTCAGTTGCACCAGCCACATTTCAGGGGCTCAATAGCCACATGTGGCTAGTGGCTACCATATTGGAAAATGCAGATATAGCACATTTCCATCATCTCAGGAAGTTCTATTGAAGAATGCTGATATAAACCAAAGTCCGGTTCTCCATTTATATTCACTCTCACAGAGAACTTACCATTTGCATGGCCTCAATTTGTCCTAAGCCTACCTTTTCAATGTTTTTGCTTGTGCTGCCAGCAGTCCTAAACTTGACATAATTTAAAATCCTTTACTCTCCCCCCAAAGAATCAGCCTTTCCAGATGCTGTCCATTATAATACGGTTTCTTATCAGGGCATCATCTTTTACTCCACTCTTCTTGTCCCTAAATTCTGGAGTCATCTTTTTCTTTCTTATTTTTTCTCTAAACCTTTTGAATATTTATCAAAGATAAACAGGTCTCAGAGCTAATAACTGGCAGAGTTGAGATAAGAATCTAGAACTCCTTTTTCTAGTTCTCTCTTGGGATCTCCACTAGTTGGTTGCTTTTACAATTAATTTTAAAGTTGCGGTCACTTTTGAAGAGATTACTGGGGACTGTTTGATTATGTACTATGTAATTTAAAATATAAATCAAAACTATAGAGGCTCTAGCTATAGATTTAATAAATACTAATGTACTCATTCTTTAAAAAATTAGAACTTGAAATGAAGAAGTTTATCTTATTTCTTATCTTAAATAAGAAATTTATCTTATTTCTCTATAATTCAGTTATTATGGAAAAATATTTTTTCTTCTGTGTGTGATCCACTTTACATAATAAAAATTAATTACCTGTACTAATATGAATTGCCTGGTAAGGGTGAATAGAATTTAACTGAACAGTGTTGCCATCCAGAATTCTCTATTGCTACTGATTTACATTTGTATTCTATTCAAATACTTTGTAAAATCCAATTTGGTTACCACATGAACTTGTACCTTCTTAAACATTCTTTAAATTACCATGTTAAAGTTTCCAGAGCTCTTTTGCCTTTCTTTTGGGGTAAGCTTTACCTCTACTTTTGCTGAAAACAGCTATACTGTGTAAGGTCTTGATTTGATCTTCTCTGTATACTGGTTATGCTTGCTCAAAAGTTCATTTTTGTGGAGACATTCTGTTAAAGAGTAGTAGTCTTCCATGTTTAAGTACTGTATTTAAAAAAAAAAAAAAAGCCTGAATTTTACACTTCATTTTGAAATGCTTTCCCTATAATTACTGCTCTTAAAACCCATGTTTTATATGTCAGCTTTTACATTAATTACTGTTTTGATTAAAACTGTCACTCTTTGCTCGAATCTGTCCTCTCTTTAAATTTATTAAAAACTTTTTTAAAACATAAGGCTCTCCTTATATTTAGAAAAGTTGAGTTATGAGTTATCTGAGTCAATTTTTTCAGAAATGTCATTTTATTATGTAGGTTTGCAGTTGACAAAATCTGCTCATAGGGACACAAAAGTTCCTTCCAATATATTCTCTTTCTACTGCGTTAGAAAAAATGAGGGCAGGAGAGAGAGAGGGTTTTTTGAAATAAGAAAATCCTTAGAGTAGAAAATGTAATATTTAAATCTCTTTAAAAACATGTAAGAGTAACTTAGAATATCACAAAGCTTAGAACAGTTAATGTCATGACAGCATCTTTGAATATTGAAGTTGTAGTACCTATTCCCATAGTGACGTGCATTATTTAATTCATTGTTCTCAGAGTGTTAAAACTTTAAGCGTCTTAAGTGTATCATGACAAAATGGTGAGGGGCAGAGGGGAAAGAATGGGCGGGGAGCAAAATCCTGTCAATAGAATCTCCATTTTTGAGAGAGATTTCAGGTTCACTTGTTGATTTTTTTTTTTTTTTTCAGTATTTTTTGTTTTTAAAAGACTTGGTTGGTTGGTTGATTTGTTTGTTTTAGAGTAGTCTTAGGTTCACAGTAAAATTGAGAGGAAGGTACGAAAATTTCCCGCATACTCAGCTGCCTCCACACATGCATAGCCACCCTTATTATCAACATCCACCGCCAGAGTGGTACGTTAATTACAATTGATGAACTTACATTGATGCCTTTTTTTTTTTTTTTAATTTATTTATTTATTATTTATTTTTGCCTGTGTTGGGTCTTCGCTTCTGTGCGAGGGCTTTCTCCAGTTGCGGCAAGCGGGGGCCACTCTTCATCACGATGCGCGGGCCTCTCACCGTCGCGGCCTCTCCCATTGCGGAGCACAGGTTCCAGATGCGCAGGCTCAGTAGTTGCGGCTCACGGGCCCATTCGCTCCGCGGCATGTGGGATCTTCCCAGACCAGGGCTCGAACCCGTGTCCCCTGCATTGGCAGGCAGACTCTCAACCACTGCGCCACCAGGGAAGCCCTACATTAATGCTTAAAGTCCATAGTTTGTATTAGGGTTCACTCTCGGTGTTATACATTCTGTGATTTGCACAAATGTATAATGACAGGTATCCATTATTATAGTATCATACAGAATATTTTCATTGCTTTAAAAATCCTCTTTGCTCTGCGTATTCATCCTTCCTCACCCCAGCTTCTAGCATCCACTGATCTTTTTATTGTCTCCATAGTTTTGCCTTTTCCAAAGTGTCCTATAGTTGGAATCATACAATATGCATTTAAGTTTCTTCCATGTCTTTTTGTGACTTGATAGCTCATTTCTTTTTTAGTACTGAATGATATTCCATTGTCTGGTTGTACCACAGTTGTACCACTGGTGGACATCTTGGTTTGTTGCTTCCAAGTTTTACAGTTATGAATAAAACTGCTATAAATATCCATGTGCAGGTTTTTGTGTAGGTACAAGTTTTCAGCTCCTTTGAGTAAATATCAAGGAGAGTGATTGCTGGATCGTATGGTAAGAGTATGTTTAGTTTTGTAATACAATGCCAAACTGTTTTTCAAAGTGGTTGCCAGATTTTGCATTCCTATCTGCAATGAATGATAGTTCCTGTTGGCTCCACATCTTTGTCAACATTTGGTGTTGTCCGTGTTCCAAATTTTGGCCATTCTAATAGTGTGTAGTGGTATCACATTGTTTTAATTTGCATGTCCCTGGTAACATATGATGTGGAGCATCTTTTTATATGTTTATGTGGAATATATAATATTGTATAGTTGGACTCATGCAATACGTAGCCTTTTCAGATTAGTTTCTTTATCCTTATCTTTTTAATCTGTCACTTCACTTTTAGCTTTACCTCGCTTATAGGTAGTTTTAAGAATGTGGTTAATTTTGGAAGCGTACTATTTTCTTTTTTTTTTTTAATCAGTCATCAATTTTATACACATCAGTGTATACATGTCAATCCCAATCACCCAATTCAGCACACCACCGTCCCCATCCCACCACGGTTTTCCACCCTTGGTGTCCATACGTTTGTTCTCTACATCTGTGTCTCAACTTGTGCCCTGCAAACCGAAACCGGTTCATCTGTACCATTTTTCTAGATTCCACATACATGCGTTAATATATGATATTTGTTTTTCTCTTTCTGACTTATTTCACTCTGTATGACAGTCTCTAGATCTATCCATGTATCAAGAAATGACTCAATTTCGTTCCTTTTTATGGCTGAGTAATATTCCATTGTATATATATACCACAACTTCTTTATCCATTCGTCTGTCGATGGGCATTTAGGTTGCTTCCATGACCTGGCTATTGTAAATAGTGCTGCAATGAACATTGGGGTGCATGTGTCTTCTTGAATTATGGTTTTCTCTGGGTATATGCCCAGTAGTGGGATTGCTGGATCATATGGTAATTCTATTTTTAGTTTTTTAAGGAACCTCCATACTGTTCTCCATAGTGGCTGTATCAATTTACATTCCCACCAACAGTGCAAGAGGGTTCCCTTTTCTCCACACCCTCTCCAGCATTTGTTGTTTGTAGATTTTCTGATGATGCCCATTCTAACTGGTGTGAGGTGATACCTCATTGTAGTTTTGATTTGCATTTCTCTAATAATTAGTGATGTTAAGCATATTTTCATGTGCTTCTTGGCCATCTGTATGTCTTCTTTGGAGAAATGTCTATTTAGGTCTTCGGCCCATTTTTGGATTGCGTTGTTTGTTTCTTTAATATTGAGCTGCATGAGCTGTTTATATATTTTGGAGATTAATCCTTTGTCTGTTGATTCGTTTGCAAATATTTTCTCCTATTCCGAGGGTTGTCTTTTCGTCTTGTTTATGGTTTCCTTTGCTGTGCAAAAGCTTTGAAGTTTCATTAGGTCCCATTTGTTTATTTTTGTTTTTATTTCCATTAGTCTAGGAGGTGGATCAAAAAAGATCTTGCTGTGATTTATGTCAAAGAGTGTTCTTCCTGTGTTTTCCTCTAAGAGTTTTATAGTGTCCGGTCTTACATTTAGGTCTCGAATCCATTTTGAGTTTATTTTTGTGTATGGTGTTAGGGAGTATTCTAATTTCATTCTTTTACATGTAGCTGTCCAGTTTTCCCAGCACCACTTATTGAAGAGACTGTCTTTTCTCCATTGTATATCATTGCCTCCTTTGTCATAGATTAGTTGACCATAGGTGCATGGGTTCATCTCTGGGCTTTCTGTCTTGTTCCATCGATCTATATTTCTGTTTTTCTGCCAGTACCATATTGTCTTGATTACTGTAGCTTTGTAGTATAGTCTGAAGTCAGGGAGTCTGATTCCTCCAGCTCCGTTTTTTTCCCTCAAGACTGCTTTGGCTATTCGGGGTCTTTTGTGTCTCCATACAAATTTTAAGATGATTTGTTCTAGTTCCATAAAAAATGCCATTGGTATTTTTGATAAGGATTACATTGAATCTGTAGATTGCTTTTGGTAGGTAGTGTAGTCATTTTCACAATATTGATTCTTCCAATCCAAGAACATGGTATGTCTCTCCATCTGTTGGTATCATCTTTAATTTCTTTCATCAGTGTCTTATAGTTTTCTGCATACAGGTCTTTTGTCTCTCTAGGTAGGTTTATTCCTAGGTATTTTATTCTTTTTGTTGCAATGGTAAATGGGAGTGTTTCCTTAATTTCACTTTCAGATTTTTCATCATTAGTGTATAGGAATGCAAGAGATTTCTGTGCATTAATTTTGTATCCTGCAACTTTACCAAATTCATTGATTAGCTCTAGTAGTTTTCTGGTGGCATTTTTAGGATTCTCTATGTATAATATCATGTCATCTGCAAACAGTGACAGTTTTACTTCTTCTTTTCCAATTTGTATTCCTTTTATTTCTTTTTCGTCTGATTGCCGTGGCTAGGACTTCCATAACTATGTTGAATAATAGTGGTGAGAGGACATCCTTGTCTCGTTCCTGATCTTAGGGGAAATGCTTTCAGTTTTTCACCATTGAGAATGATGTTTGCTGTGGGTTTGTCGTATGTGGCCTTTATTATGTTGAGGTAGGTTCCCTCTATTCCCACTTTCTGGAGAGTTTTTATCATAAATGGGTGTTGAATTTTGTCAAAAGCTTTTTCTGCATCTATTGAGATATCATATGGTTTTTATTCTTCAATTTGTTAATATGGTGTATCACGTTGATTGATTTGCCTATATTGAAGAATCCTTGCATCCCTGGGATAAATCCCACTTGATCGTGGTGTATGATCCTTTTAATGTGTTGTTGGATTCTGTTTGCTAGTATTTTGTTGAGGATTTTTGCATCTACATTCATCAGTGATATTGGTCTGTAATTTTCTTTTTTTGTAGTATCTTTGTCTGGTTTTGGTATCAGGGTGATGGTGGCCTCATAGAATGAGTTTGGGAGTGTTCCTTCCTCTGCATTTCTTTGGAAGAGTTTGAGAAGGATGGGTGTTAGCTCTTCTCTAAATGTTTGATAGAATTCACCTGTGAAGCCATCTGGTCCTGGACTTTTGTTTGTAGGAAGATTTTTAATCACAGTTTCAATTTCATTACTTGATTGGTTTGTTCATATTTTCTGTTTCCTCCTGGTTCAGTCTTGGAAGGTTATACCTTTCTAAGAATTTGTCCATTTGTTCCAGGTTGTCCGTTTTATTGGCATAGAGTTGCTTCTAGTAGTCTCTTAGGATGCTTTGTATTTCTGCGGTGTCTGTTGTAACTTCTCCTTTTTCATTTGTAATTTTATTGATTTGAGTCCTCTCCCTCTTTTTCTTGATGAGTCTGGCTAATGGCTTATCAATTTTGTTTATCGTCTCAAAGAACCAGCTTTTAGTTTCATTGATCTCTGCTATTGTTTTCTTTGTTTCTATTTCATTTATTTCCGCTCTGATCTTTATGATTTCTTTCCTTCTGCTAACTTTGGGTTTTGTTTTTCTTTCTCTAGTTCCTTTAGGTGTAAGGTTAGATTGTTTACTTGAAATTTTTCTTGTTTCTTTAGGTAGGCTTGTATAGCCATAACTTCCCTCTTAGAACTGCTTTTGCTGAATCCCATAGGTTTTAGATCGTCATGTTTTCATTGTCATTTGTCTCTAGGTATTTTTTGATTTCCTCTTTGATTTCTTCAGTGATCTCTTGGTTATTTAGTAACGTATTGTTTAGCCTCCATGTGTTTGTGCTTTTCACGTTTTTTTCCCTGTAAGTCATTTCTAATCTCATAGCATTTTGGTCAGAAAAGATGCTTGATATGATTTCAGTTTTCTTAAATTTACTGAGGCTTGATTGGTGACCTAGGATGTGATTTATCCTGGAGAATGTTCCGTGTGCACTTGAGAGGAATGTGTAATCTGCTGTTTTTGGATGGAATGGCCTATAAATATCAACTGAATCTATCTGGTCTATTGTGTCATTTAAAGCTTCTGTTTCCTTATTTATTTTCATTTTGGATGATCTGTCCATTGGTGTAAGTGAGGTGTTGAAGTCCCCCACTATTATTATGTTACTGTCAATTTCCTCTTTTATAGCTGTTAGCAGTTGCCTTATGTATTGAGGTGCTCCTATGTTGGGTGCATATATATTTATAATTGTTATGCATCTTCTTGGATTGATCCCTTGATCATTATGTAGTGTCCTTATCTCTTGTAACATTCTTTATTTTAAAGTCTATTTTATCTGATATGAGTATAGCTACTCCAGCTTTCTTTTGATTTCCATTTGCATGGAATATCTTTTTCCATCCCCTCACTTTCAGTCTGTATGTGTCCCTAGGTCTAAAGTGGGTCTCTTGTAGACAGCATATAGATGGGTCTTGTCTTTGTATCCATTCAGCAAGCCTGTGTCTTTTGGTTGGGGCATTTAATCCATTCACGTTTAAGGTAATTATCGATATGTATGTTCCTATGACCATTTTCTTAATTGTTTTGGGTTTGTTTTTGTAGGTCCTTTTCTTCTCTTGTGTTTCCCACTTAGAGAAGTTCCTTTAGCATTTGTTGTAGAACTGGTTTGGTGGTGCTGAATTCTCTTAGCTTTTGCTTGTCTGTAAAGCTTTTGATTTCTCCATCAAATCTAAATGAGATCCTTGCCGGGTAGAGTAATCTTGGTTGTGGGTTTTTCCCTTTCATCACTTTAAATATATCATGCCAGTCCCTTCTGGGTTGTAGAGTTTCTGCTGAGAAATCAGCTGTTAACCTTATGGGAGTTCCCTTGTATGTTATTTGTCGTTTTTCCCTTGCTGCTTTCAGTAAGTTTTCTTTGTCTTTAATTTTTGCCAATTTGATTACTATGTGTCTCGGCATGTTTCTCCTTGGGTTTATCCTGTATGGGACTCTCTGTGCTTCCTGGACTTGGGTGGCTATTTCCTTTCCCATGTTAGGGAAGTTTTTGACTATAATCTCTTCAAATATTTTCTCGGGTCCTTTTTCTCTCTCTTCTCCTTCTGGGAGCCCTAT
Organism: Balaenoptera physalus; assembly: GCF_965194825.1. Classification (NCBI taxonomy): domain Eukaryota; kingdom Metazoa; phylum Chordata; class Mammalia; order Artiodactyla; family Balaenopteridae; genus Balaenoptera; species Balaenoptera physalus. The sequence continues at coordinate 58,896,545 of NC_138882.1, forward strand.
AATGTGAATGTTGTTGCATTTACTGTTGTCCCACAGGTCTCTTAGGCTGTCATCATTTCTTTTCATTCTTTTTTCTTTAGTCTGTTCCGCAGCAGTGAATTCCACCGTTCTGTCTTCCAGGTCCCTTATCCGTTCTTCTGCCTCAGTTATTCTGCTATTGATTCCTTCTAGTGTAGTTTTCATTTCAATTATTGTATTGTTCATCTCTGTTTGTTTGTTCTTTAATTCTTCTAGGTCTTTGTTAAACATTTCTTGCATCTTCTCGATCTTTGCCTCCATTCTTATTCCGAGGTCCTGGATCATCTTCACTATCATTATTCTGAATTCTTTTTCTGGAAGGTTGCCTATCTCCACTTTGTTTAGTTGTTTTTCTGGGGTTTTATCTTGTCCCTTCATCTGGTATATAGCCCTCTGCCTTTTCATCTTGTCTGTCTTTCTGTGAATGTGGTTTTTGTTCCACAGGCTGCAGTATTGTATTTTTCTTGCTTTTGCTGTCTGTCCTCTGGTGGTTGAGGCTATCTAAGAGGCTTGATGGGAGGCTCTGGTGGTGGGTAGAGCTGACTGTTGCTGTGGTCCGTACTATCTTCTAAAGATTAATAAGTACAGTGTTAAAAAAAATGAACTCATCTTGTGATGATAGATTTAGCTGTCTTACATTTTATGTGAATTGTCCAACACTATCTTTAGAAATATGAAACTTGCCACAATCAAGTAGTGATATTTTTCAGTCATTTAACAATTGTTGAACAAATATATGCCATACAACAGCATACAACAATATGGACTTCCTCTTATAGAAAGAGTTTAGAATGTATTGGAATCATCAGAGGGGCAACCTAATATACATTGGGCTATAAAAAGGTTTCTTGAAAGAGCTTCCTGAGTTGAATACGACTTAAAGGATGAATAGGGGTTTAACATCCCAGATTTAGGGGAATACTTGAGCCAAACAAGACCTAGAGTGAAAAAGAATATGTTGTATACAGAGAAACCTTCATACTTTTGTTGCTAGAGTATAAAACATGAGGCAGATGGTGGTGAAAAATAAAGCTGGAGAAGTAGGTGGGGGCCACATCCCAGGGATCTTGTATGGCATGTTCAAGCACTTTGGATTGATTCTGCTAAGGCACCATCTAAGAGGTTTTTTAAAATTTTATTTATTTATTTACTTATGTATTTATGGCTGCGTTGGGTCTTCATTGCCGCACGCGGGCTTTCTCTAGTTGCGGCGAGCACGGGCTACCCTTTTGTTGTGGTGCGTAGGCTTCTCATTGCGGTGGCTTCTCTTGTTGCGGAGCATGGGCTCTAGGCGTGCGGGCTTCAGTAGTTGTGGCATGTGAGCTCAGTGGTTGTGGCTTACGGTCTCTAGAGTGCAGCCTCAGTAGTTGTAGTGCACGGGCTTAGTTGCTCCACGGCATGTACGATCTTCCCAGACCAGGGCTCGAGTCTGTGTCCCCTGCATTGGCAGGCGGATTCTTAACCACTGCGCCACCAGGGAAGTCCCTAAGAGTTTTTGTTGATGTTGTTTGTTTTTTAACTTGAGATACAAAATACATGCACTAAAGGGCAAAAATCATAGCGGTAGATCTTGATTACTTTTTACATATATACACTTGTGTAACCATCACCCAAATCAAGATATGCAATGTTTCTAACACCCAAGAATTCTTTCTACTCTTTCCCAGACAGTACACCCTCTACTGCCTCCTAGCTTTCCTAAGAGTTAATTCTGACTTCTAGCACTATAGTCTATTTTGCCTTTTCTTAACTGAAATCATGCATCATGTCTTCTTTTTGCTTCCTCTATAAATTAAATCCTACAGTAGGTGCTATTTTGTATCTGGCTTTGTTCATTGTAATATCTGTGAAATGTGTCCATGTTATATGTAACAGTGGATCAATTGTTTTATTTTTATTAGTGCTGTATAGTATTCCATTGTATGAACTTATCACAGTTTATCCATTTTGTTGATGGACATTTGGGTTGCTTACAGTTTATTTTTGGCTTTTTGTGAGTAAAGCTGTTATGAACATTACTGCATATGATTTTTGGTGGACATACTTAGTCATTCCTCTCATATAAATACCTAGCAGTGGAATTTGTGGGTCATTAGTAGACTTTGGTTTAGCCTAAGGAGATACTCCCAGTTTTCCAAAGTGGATGTACCAATTCACACTGCTGTCAGCATTGTATGAGAAGTTCGTATGCTCATATCATCTTTAATACTTCGTATTGTCAGTAAAATTTTTTTTAGCCATTCTGGTAGGCATGTGGTAGATTTCCATTGTCATCGTAATTTAAATTTCCCTTGTGAGTAATGACATGACTCTTAAATAAGCATATTATACACTTATTGGCCATTTTGATACCCTCTTTTGCGAAAGAGGATCTTTCAAGTCTATTGTCCTTCTTTTTAAAATTTATTTATTTTAATTTTATTTTTGGCTGCGTTGGGTCTTCATTGCTGCGTGCAGGCTTTCTCTAGTTGCAGCAGGTAGGGGCTACTCTTCCTTGCGGTGTGCGAGCTTCTCATCATGGTGGCTTCTCTTGTTGTGGAGCACGGGCTCTAGGCGCGTGGGCTTCAGTAGTTGTGGCGCGTGGGCTCAGTAGTTGTGGCTCGGGGGCTTTAGCGCACAGGCTCAGTAGTTGTGGCTCATGGGCTTAGTTGCTCCATGGCATGTGGGATCTTTCCGGACCAGGGCTCGAAGTCGTGTCCCCTGCATCGGCAGGTGGATTCTTAACCACTGCGCCACCAGAGAAGCCCTACTGTCCTTTTTTTTATTGAGTTTTTTGTCATAGAAGAAAACCATAAGTGAATAACCAGCAGCTGTGAGGAGTGTGGAGGAAGGCAAGAACAAAGCTGGAGACAGAGATCAGTTAAAATGTTACTGTGTGATGCAGGTGAGAGAGACTGTATGCTGTATGAAAGCAGGGACTTTGTTTCATTCAGGGCTACATCTTCAGATCCTAAGACACTGTCTGGCACATGGTAGGTGTTCAGTAAGTAACTTTTGAATGAATGAACACAAACTTCAATCAGGGAAGTAGAGATGGAAAGGAAGATATAGATTTAAGAGATAATAGAAAAGTTTAATAGAGGTAGAAGAGGACGGAATCTAGGATGATTACCAGATTACCAGGTGTGTACATTGAGTGTCAAGTTGTATAGCGATGTAACTAAAGAAAGAAGGGCTACAGAAGGAATTACAAGTTTAAAAAAATAGGGACAAGTTAATTACCATGTGACCTTGCACATATTACCTAAGGTTTGTGCTCAGTTTCTTCAACTCTAAAACTAAGGTAAAATGATATGTAATATCTAATAATAGGGTCATTGTGAGGACTAAGTGAGATAATGCATGCAAAATTTAGAATAGTGCCTGGCACATAAAATATACTAAAAAAAAATTAGAGATAGAAACAATCGAAAATCCCTGTTTTCATGGAGCTTACATTTTAGTAGTGGTGTGTCCACACTGTAACAAAATAACTAAAATATAGCATATTGGATGGTGAGAAGTATTGTGGAGAAAAATTAATCAGGAAAGAGATGGGAAGCACAGATTGTGGTGGTAGTGTGATTAGGGTTGAGGGATCAATTTTAAATAAGGTGATCAAGTAAGGCCTTCCCTAAGGGAATTCACATAGTAATATGTGTAGGGAAATGGGAAAAAGGTTCAGGGTTAGGAGAAGAGAGGGACAAATTGGTCGTAATTTAAGATAAGAAAGCAGGGCTCCCTATTTTACCAAAGAATAGAGTGTGATAATAGTAGATTTATTTGTTATTGTGCAAGCCACAGCAGTTAGGCTTGTCCCATCCTTTTATCCTCTTTTCCCTGTAATAACACTACACAAACTTAAAGACGAATTTATTCCCTAAAAGATCTTTGTTACATATGTTGGAGTAAATGTTTTATGTTTAATTCTGACATAGTAGCAACAAATCAGTAGGTTCTCTAACAGTAGCTAGTACTTGGGAATAGCAAAATATCTTTTTACAATTCGTATAACTGTTTCAAACCACTTGATATGTGTAAATGACATACATTATAACTATAGGCTTCTGTGTTTGGACTCCATGTAGCAATTCGTTCATTCTTTTAAACTCAAAATGAAATATTGTCTGGGATAACAGTCTAGAAATAGTTCTAAAATGGAAAATTAATCTATCCTTTTTTTTTTTAAGCATTATTTTTCAAGTATGCGCAATTGAAAATCATTGGAAATAGTTTGAATTCTTTCAGGCATATTCCATAAAAATAAACAGTGATAAAAAATGTCCTTAAGCCTTGGCCAGTAGATTATCGGGACAGTTTAATAATACTAATATTATTGTTATTTTACTATTATTAAATATGTTAGATTATATCTTTAACACAAAAGTTCCCTAGGTCATAGTATACACTACATATCACCCAACCATTGCAAAAGAAGTATGTTGCATATGCAGCTTACCTATTCTGAATAATCTGCATGTTTTCTCTTTGCTGTCCAGTTCTAGAATCAGTCAGAGCCCTATGGTATCTACCAAGTGCCACAAGGAAGTCTAGGACACAAGCTCCCTCAGAAAAAAAAACAGAAACAAGTAAAAGTAAAGCAGTAGGGGCTATAAGTGTGACACATGTGCTGCTTTGTTTTCTTGAGTAAAGAGGGAATTCTTTGTTTCCAGTTTTTGTTATTGATACTTGTTTTTTTTCTTCCTGTTCAGCACCAGAAATCTGCTACATTCCAAATCCAAATGTCATCACTACTCCAAAATTGAGTTCATGAAGGGTAGCTTTCTAACTGTGGTAGAGTTAACTGGAGGGTTTTGTAACAGCTTAGTAATATAAATGTAGAACAATCTAACAAAGATGTTGAGTGAAAGAAGCCAAAATACAAAACACATACTGATGATTCATTACATAGAATTTTAAAACAGGTAAAAGTAATCTATAGCATTAGAAGTTAGGATAGTAGTGACCTTTGAGGAAGAATAAAGAGGTAATGATTGGGAGGGATAGTGAGGGGGCTTTCCGGGGTGCTGGTAATGTTCTATATCTTGGGTATACAAGTATGCACACTTTGCTTACTATGTTCATTGAGCTGAACACTCTTGTTCTGTATACTTTTTATGTGTATGTTATATTTCAATACATTAAGTATCTTAAAATATTTATAAGATTAAGATTAATTTTGTGTTTTAGTCCCCTGATTATTTCTCAGTGAAATATTCTGATAAAGTATTCTTTGTGATTCTCTTCAAAAGAAATAATAGAAGTTGCTGTAACCTGGTTTAAGAAAAAAAAAAAACCTAGTGGGCTTAAATAGTTCCAGTATTCCTGTACTAAATCTACTTAATTTAAAACTAATTGTGCTCAGATTAAACCTAAAACAGGCACCATTTAGTTTAATTTAGACAGATATTTATTTATGGCTGATTAATAACATAATTATTACGAAGTATAAAAAATTACAGGTGCTAGGACTTTCCTGGTGGTGCAGTGGTTAAGAATCCGCCTGCCAATGCAGGGGACAGGGGTTCAAGCCCTGGCCTGGGAAGATCCCACATGCCACAGAGCAACTAAGCCCATGTGCCACAACTACTGAGCCTGTGCTCTAGAGCCCTCGAGCCACAACTACTGAGCCTGCATGCCACAACTACTGAAGCCTGTGCCCCTAGAGCCTGTGCTCCTCAACAAGAGAGGCCACCGCAATGAGAAGCCCGCACACTGCAACGAAGAGTAGCCCCCGCTCACCACAACTAGAGAAAGCCCGTGGGCAGCAGTGAAGTCCCAATGCAGCCAAAAATAAATAAATAAATTTATTTTAAAAAATTACAGCTGCTGAAAGTTGGAAGACAGTGTATTATAGTGGAAAAAGTACAGGATTTGGTGTTGGACAAGTGTAGGTTCAAATTATGACTAGATCACTAAATTATCCAGGTAACTGTTTTCAGTTTTCTTTCCTTCCTTCATCGATAAAGTAGAGGAGATATCTCAGAAGGTTGTTGGAGGATTATATGAGATGATTTGTAAGTGCTTAGCACTCAAATCCCAGTCCCCCCTCCCACAGTTTTGGGATAGAGGGGGAAAGATTTGAGGAGTACATAAAGAAGTTGTAGGTAGGTGAAAACAATTATAACTTGCTGAAGATGACTAAGGTGATGCTGGTAAGGAAGGTTAAATCTTTCTTTATGTAGTAACCAGTAAAGACTAACAACTTGGGAGTATTTGAATCACTTTCAATATTAAGAGTTAATAGTGCTGCTCTGGCACGTCGACATGGAGGACTGTTGCACAGATGACAATTTATATTCGGTTGGAATATAATACGAAGTTTCAGATAGATTTAAATTGAGCCTAAATAGTACGTATTTTTAAGTCTAAAGGATTTGTTATCCATGCTGTGCTTTGAAAATGTTACCGTTTTGGTACATTTGAATGCTCTTCCCTGTAGTTACTGATAATTTATGCTGCAAGAATAAGGAGCTAAATTTAGGCATGTTGTGTTTGTGAAGGTACTTAAATATATTAGTAATTTTTAGGCCTTAAAAAAAGAGGATAGATTCATTCTATGAAAAGTTTGTAATTCAGTTGAGGCAACCTTTCAGATTCCAATGTCAGTATTACATTCAGTATTACTCTTTTCTCAAAAGGCTATGATGAAATTTATAAATGTAAAATTGTGTCTTGATTATATAAACAATCAGATATCTATTATTGAAAAACAAACCACCCCAAAACTTAGTGACTTAAAACAACAACCATTTTATTTGCTTACAATTCTGAGTTAGTGCGTGGGGCTAGGTTAACCACAGGTGGTTCTGCTGCTGGTCTCCACTGAGGTCACTCATGCAGCTTCAGTCATCTGGCAGCTAAAATTGGGGCTGATTGTTCTAGGGGTCTGAGCTGGGACAATTTTTCTCTGTTCTGTTGGTCTCAGCTCAGGTCTAGCTCAAGCCTTCTCACATAGTGGCACCATGTTCCAAGAGTGGAAGTTGCAAGGTTTCTTGAGGCCTATGCTGTGAAGCTCTCCAAACATCACTAATGCTATATTCAACTACAGTATTCAAAATAAGTTAAGGCCACCCAGATTCAAAGCGTGGGGGAAAAGATTCTATCTCTTGATAGAAAGAGCAGCAAAGTCAAATTACAAAGGGGCATAGCTACAGGGATGGGAGGAATTGTGGCCATCTTTGCAGACTACCACAACAAATGATTAAGAAACCTAAAGAGGAAGTCTTATAATAGTAAAGTTAGACAAACCTGGGTTGGAATCTCAACTCTACCCCTTACCGGCTGTGAGACCTTAAGAACATTGCTTAACTTTTCTGGGCCCTGATTTTCTCAAGGGTGTGATAATATTTTGCAAGGTTATTATGAGTATTAAAAGATAATGCACTTCAATTTTTTAGAATGTTTTGACCCATAGTAAATTCTATTGTTATTACTTTAGAACTTGCCATTCCTTTAAATCTCCATTTGCTTGTATTGCTCACTTATTACCTGAACCTGTGATAATCTCCTTCAAAGATAGGAATGCCAGCATAGCTTGCTGCTAATAAGTGGTGTCCCAGAGGCCCTCTGAAAGATAGCGAAAATTGAGAGTTTCTTCCTCTGTTTGCCAGCTTTGATATATTAAGACTCATTTGCTCATATTAGAAGTTGTCTGCCTGAAATATCAAACAAAAACCTAGGTTTTATATTTGGGTACATAAGCCTTGAGTTATCTCCCCACCTCCCTCTTCCAAAGTGGAAATGTGTGTGTTCATTGTAAAAAGGAACTGTCAGGATTTTTAAAAATTGCATTTACACCTCATAAACTAATTAATATTAAACTGTTTGGGATATAAGAATACTTGGGTTTTTAAGCTTTTAATGTCTTTTGTTTATAAGTTTCTGTTTTGTAGTGTTTAGGGAAGAAATCATTTAAAATTGGCATCACTTGCTAATAATATTAAATTCAGAGTTTATGTTTTGGCCACAGAGAATTTGTCATCATGTTGCTGATGTTAGATATCTTTTTTCCTCAGTGTCTTAAGGTGGAAAGTAAGATTATTGATTTGAGACTTTCTTCTTTTTTAATATAGACAGTTAAAGCTATAAATATCCATCTAAGCCTTGCTTTAGTTGCATCCCATGAATTTTGGTATGGTGTGTCTTCATTTTCATTCATTTCAAAATATTTTCTGATTTCCCTTTTGATTTCTTCTTTGACTTACTGGTTATTTAGCAGTATGTTGTTTAATTTCCCTGTATTTGTGAGTTAAATTTTTTTTCTGTTAGTAATTTCATTCCATTGTATGCAGAGACTATAATGTTTATGATTTCAATCCTTTTAAACTTATTGAGACTTGTTTTATGGTCTAGCATATGGTCTATCTTGGAGAATGTTCTGTAAGCATTTGAAAATAATTCTGCTGTTGTTGTACTGAGCATTCTGTGGATGTCTTTTAAGTCTAGTTGGTTTATAGTGTTATTCTTGTGTTATATATCCTTGTTTATCTGTGCATGTTACTTTTGGAAAAGCCCTAGGTTCCTTCCCTAGCAGCTTTCTGTTAGCCCAGTTGACTTCCTATTGGCAAAAGCATAAATATTCCAGCTTGATAGGTTTGCTAATGTATATTGTCTGGCTTCTTTTGTATTAAAGCCATAGAGAAAATTGCAAGAGAGGAAGAAAACCCAAGACATTCTCTGATTTTAAGGAACTTACAGTCTATCAAGTAGTGGCTTTCTCTGTTGAGGATACCTTTAACATGGATATACCACATAAGAAATTGTCACAGTAATCCAGGTAAGAGATGTTGGCAGCCTAACATAAGGATTTAGGAATGGATGGGAAGGTTTCAAGAAACATTAAAGAAATAAAATGAATGGGACATGATGACTGATTAGTTGAGGCAGGGAGCAGGTTTGAGGAAAAGTGAATAGTGAAGGATGATTCCCTATGCTTCTGTCAACAGGTAAGTCACTCAATCATTAACATAAGGAACGAAAGGTTTGGTAAGGTTGAGATGGTTTGAGACCCCAGTTGGACATGGATGACTGGTAACCAACTGGTTATGTGACCCTGGCACTCAGAAGAGAGGCTTGAACTTTTGGAAGTTGTCAGCATCTAGTTGGTAGTTGAAAGCTGAAAATAGATGAAGTCACTGAGGGAAATTTTGTAGAGAAGAGAATTGAGGAAGGAATTCTGAAGAGCCACATATATTCCAAGGATGGGCAGAGAAGGAGAAGCCTTCAACAGGGACACGTAAGGAGTGGCCTGTTAATTAGTGGAATACCTGGACAGTGTGCTGTTATAGAGCCCCAGAGGGACAGCATTTGCAGGAGTAACTGGTCAGCATTATTAAATGCTGTATAGAAAGAAAGGAGATAAGGACTGAGATGTGACTGTTGTATTTCATAAGAAGGTTGTTGATATACTTGTTAAGAATAGTTTCAAAATCGTGGTTGGAATAGAGAATAGAGACTAGAAGATAGAAGAAGAGAGGAACAGGGACAGGGATTGAGTGACTTTTTTTTTTTTTTGATTAAATAAGACAGGGTGGAGATAGAAATGTGGTGTGGTTTGTTTTGTTTTTAGTTTTTGGGGGTTTTTTTAGCTCCTCTGCAGAAAGGTTTAAACATGCTGGTGAGGAAAGAACTAGTAAATTGGGATACATTGAAGAAACAGAATATTAGGGCTGCCCCTTAAAACAGCAGTCCCCAACCTTTTTGGCACCAGGGACCGGTTTCGTGGAAGACAATTTTTCCACAAACCGGTGGTGGAGGGGGGGATGGGTTTGGGATGGTTCAAGCACCTTACATTTACTGTGCACTTTATTTCTATTATCATTACATTGTAATATGTAGTGAAATAATTTTACAACTCACCCTAATGCAGAATCAGTAGGAGCCCCGAGCTTGTTTTCACTTGCCACTCACTGATAGGGTTTTTTTTTAATTTTTTTTCTTTTTTTAAATTTATTTAGTTTTATTTTTTGGCTGCGTTGGGTCTTCGATGATGCATGTGGGCTTTCTCTAGTTGCGGTGAGCGGGGGCTACTCTTCATTGTGGTGTGTGGGCTTCTCATTGCGGTGGCTTCTCTTGTTGCGGAGCACAGGCCCTCGAGTGCCTGGGCTTCAGTAGTTGTGGCGCGTGGGCTCAGTAGTTGTGGCTCGCAGGCTCGGTAGTTGTGGCGCACTGGCTTACTTGTTCCGCGGGATGTGGGATCTTCCTGGACCAGGACTCGAACCCATGTCCCCTGCATTGGCAGGCAGATTCTTAACCACTGCTCCACCAGGGAAGTCCCTGATAGGGTTTTGATATGAATCTGCAAGCAGTTGATTTATTACGGTCTCTGTGCAGTCTAACTTCTCTGCTAATGATAATCTGTATTTGTAGCCGCTCCCCAGCGCTAGCATCACCGCCTCAGCTCCACCTCAGATCATCAGGCGTTAGATTCTCATAAGGAGGGTGCAACCTAGATCCCTCGCATGTGCAGTTCACAGTAGGGTTTGTGCTCCTATGAGAATCTAATGTTGCCGCTTATCTGACAGGAGGTGGAGCTCAGGTGGTAATGCAAGCAATGGGGAGCAGCTGTAAATACAGATGAAGCTTCGCTCGCTTGCTCGCCACTCACCTCCTGCTGTGTGGCCCAGTTCCTGACAGGCCACAGACCGGTACCAGTCTGTGGCCTGGGGGTTGGGGACCTCTGTCTTAAAATGTCTCAGTTTCACTGGATTTCTCAGGAGCTTTATAGATTAGTATTTAACAATCTGAAATATAAATTTATGAGACACAAGTTAAATTTTCTTTTCATTGTGACCATTTTCCCCTACATTCACGATTACTGAGGACTTGCCAATCAGATTTGTCATTGTGTTTCAAAATAACTTCTGGGGATAGGTGGAGCAAACTTCCTCTTTAAAAAGGAGCCGTTATTCTAGCAGGAGGATGGATTTCAAAACATGACCTGAGAAACTATTTAAAGTCTTGTTAAAATATTTGGCCTAGCCTTCAAATTTTATTCATGTATCTTTTGTACTGGGACTGAGTCATCTTTATGGTTTAGAAAAGAGCCTTAATTAAGTGGGCATCAGTTTTCTTTCTTTTTTTTTAGGATATTTAATTTTTAGAGTAAAATGAATTAATATATAGAAAGGGCTCAAAACAGTTCCTATGCATTGTTATTGGTGTTGGTTTTGTTATTGTTTTTTAGCAACTGTTATTATTAAGAAGAGATCAATTTTCACAAAGAAAACAATTTTCAGACACTTGCATTTAATTTGAAAGCAGTTGACATGATAATAGATCAACTAAAATGCTTAGCGTATTCCAAAATATGTCTGATTTTGGTTATTAGTTCTCATTATGTCCTTGATGTTTGGACTGCCACTAAATGGTGAGGACATATTTACATACAGTGTATGTAATATTCAGCAGAATATTAATGCAAAAACTGAAAAAATAACCTTTTGATGTTTTGCTATAACAGGTCACTTTCCCTGCCTACTGCCTCACAGTTCCTTTGAAGATGATGCTTTTGAGTCTGGCCTTTTCATTCTACTACCTCTTTAATAACTGATGTCCTATTCAGTGGAGTACGTTTTACACACAGTGTAGAACTTTGCTATGTAGAAGAGAAACCTGGAGCTTCAAACTATGTACACAAAGTTAGAAACTGTCCTTCACTTGCAGTGTTTCAACTTCAGATCAGTCATCTTCTCTGTGAATGGTTTTATCCTTCCTTACTGTTTCTTCTAAATTTGGCGTTAGGTTGGAGGTAGATGTGTTTCTTTTTGTTCCTCTGAACACTAGGAAGGTAAGCCACCTAAATTAGCCCTTTGTAGCTTTCTCAACCCTTCTTTATCAAGTTCTATTTTCCAGGTGTTTCCTCCTCTAAATCAGAAGCCCTTCTCTTTATACCTGTCCCAAGTATTTGTCAATATTTGTACTGACATTAGCGTATTAAGTTATTTATATCTAGGATGATGTGTACAATATAGGGTTACAATTCAATCCATTTATTTTGGGAAGAAGTATTTTTACAATCAAAATTGGGTCTTCACAGGGTATTATTGCTGGAAAAACCTTGAACCTCCAAAAATCACACACTGTTTCATCTGTAAATTAATTAATACTCTGCTGAGAATTATAACACTGAGTAGTATTATAATAAGCCTTCATTTATTTTTATTTTTGTTTTTATTTTCTTTAGCTTTATTTTTCAAGATAGTTAAAATTTTTCTCTTCTCTTATGTTTCCCTGCTTGTTGGTTGCTATGGAAATGTCCCAGAGAAATGGCAAATTAAGTTAAGGCCAGAGATAATAGTTAAACTCATCTCATGGGGTAGGATGGGGTAAAAGGAGATCCAAGATTTTCTTCTTACAGACAATAAGGTTTTGTTTGTTTGATGTAATATCTTACTCAGGGCAACTTACACTTTAAATTCACATAAGAACTGAGTTTTAGTCTCAGCTCAAAGATTTATTAGCTTTGGGAAAGTTATTTAATGCTGCTGAAGCTCAAAACGGGTATAAAATTGGTATAAAGATGCCTCAGAGGAGTGACTAGGCCAGAGTAGATACTTGATGAATTTCATTTTTCATATTTCTTTCTCTAAATCAGAGACACAAAATGAACCTTAATAGAGGAGATGGTAAGAATTTTTTAACAATTTTTAAAATGTCAGTTTGTAACATTTAAATGAAATCTTCAAAGCAGTATAATTTAGCTATTTAGTAGGGTTATTGCTGTGCTCATAGAACAATCTGAAAGGTGTCTTTATATTTTTTAATTATTACATTAAAAATTTGAAAACTAAGAGTTTATAAAAAGCCTTTAATGACTATTTAACAGTTTTATTAAAGTATAATTTACATACTGTAAAATTTACTTATTTTAAGTGCACAGTTCAATGATTTTTAGAAAATTTGCAGAATTGTGCAACCATCAACACAATTCAATTTTAGAACATTTCCATCACCCCTAAAAGCTCCCTTGCCTTAATGACTATTAACTTTCACCTGTAAGTGGCACAAATTACAGAATTTAAAAGTACCAGCTTGTGAGTTAGGCTGGACTGAGTTTGAATCATAGTCCTGCGACTTACTAGCTTTATGTCTTTGGGTAATTCTCTGTATTTTGGATTCTTTATCTTTAAAATGGAGATGATAATTACATTACAGTATTGCGGTGAACATTTACTTAATTAGATACAGTATATAGAGCACTGAAAGTGCTGGCACCTAGTTGGTGCTTAACAAATACTGGTTACTGGTGGTGATTTGTATTGTGGTTTAGATTTGTGGTAGACATTTAAATGAGAGAAGCACCTGAAAACACCTAGCATAAGGCCTGACACATGGTTTACTTTCAGAAACCCAAGCTCTGTTACGCATCGTGTCATCATAATTTTGTCTGTAGTAGCTCTTTGGGAATTGCTTTAATCACGCTTAAACCTTAAGACTCACAACATGTAGTTGTTTGTTATTTTGCAGAGGCATGGATTTGAATTGAGTAACTACAAGGCAGCTACAAGACTTAGAGTTTGATGTCTGCCAACTAGTCACTTAGCTGGTGGAATGAGTCACTGGTCTTATTGTTTACTGTTCGTCGAAATAATTTTCTTACTCTGATAAGATCTTATTTCTTTGTAAAAAAGAAATAAGCTCTGAAAAAAGTCTAATGATAATATTGATGATTAATTTTATTAATATAAAAGTATAGAGATTTTTCTTTTAAGTTTTAATCAGAACTTAGAAGTTGGGATGACTTAGTAAAATGTCAAATGTCAGATTCTGTATTGTAGCTCCTATCAATGACATGAAGAAGGCAAATAAAACAACCTTTTAAATGCTGTCTACGCACCCACCTACTGGTGTAAAAATGTGTATTTTATTGGGGAAGTTATATTTTTTTAATTTGGGCTTGCTTCAAGGTTGGACTGATTGCTATTTAATTTGTGTATATTCTGAATTATCTGTTATGAATTATCAACAGTAAGATCACTAATTGTTATTGTTGCCATTTACATAGGAGAGTAGGCCTTATGGTAAACTGATGGGAAAGTTAACCATTGCTCTCAACACTGAGCAGCAGAGTCACTCTTGGATTTTTTAAGACATAAAGAGGATTCATCGTTCATGCTCTGTTTCTGATTAGGAGGGTTCCAGTAGAAGTATTCCTAATGAGCTAGATTTGGGCTGACCCCTAACACATAACTATTTATCTGCAGACTTTGAGCACGTGTGCATTAATTAATAGAATTTTTTTTTTTTCTGACAAAACCTTGCTCTGAAGAAGTTTAAAGAATCTGAATGTTGGTATTTAGTAATTTTATCTCATATGTTTACTCTTGACTGAAAGAATGTTTATTACATCCACAAAGCCATATGTCCTGTGTGGTTTAGATATGTTTTGTGGTTGAACAACTGTCTTTGAGAAGCTTGGAGAATGTTTGGAAAGATGACTTTGGAGAAACATGTTTAAAGAATGAGGAAGTGGAAATTCTTCTTAGACCTAAAAACTACAATTGATGACACTTTGAGTCTTTAAAAAATCTTTGGTTTATGATTTTGATGATTGAAATAGAATCATCAAAGAGCGACTTACTGTTCTTAACCATCAACTTTCCTAGGCAAAATCAAACTTTTAAAATACTATTTTCCCCTTAGTCTCTCAAACCTATCCTTATGGTCAAACGAATGCTTCTATTTTTAGTGACGATATGGGTGCTGATTCTGAATGTTAACTCTATCAAGTTTGTTATATATCTCTAAGAACTATTTTACTGGAAAATGTAAGAGGTTAGCAACTATATACTTCATTTTACTAGGTTAATACAGATGGAAATGATACATAAAAGTAAAAAATTATATTAGTTCTTTGAAACATAAATTCTAGAAAAGTTATTAAAAGGGTTTTTAATGAATTTTAAAAAGAACAAATAAGTTTTGATGATTTGGCTATCCAAATTTGTAAAAGGTCAATTTTATAAGGAAAAATGTTTTGAATAGCCTTATAGTAATTTATCTTAGAGCCTAAATTGTGTTCTAAATGTGCTCTTATGTTCTTTTGTTTTCATTCTTTCAAATTTTTTGCATTTATATAACTAATTCGTGATTATATACATTTTGTAAGTTGCCCAACTGTGTAACTGCTGTTAAGTTTGTTAGGTATCTTTCCAGACCTTTTTCTTCTATCCATTTATATTCATTAATACCAAGACTAATACATAGGATTTTTTTCCCCAACACAAATGACATCATATTTATTGGTCTGAAAGTTTTGCTTTTACTTAACGTTTCTACATGCTTAACTAATTCTCTTTTTAATTATTCCATATGTTTTCATAGTATAGGCATACCCTGTGTTAGAAACAGTGAAACAGTGGTCATTTCCTGCCTCTTCAGTGCCTTCACATTACTCTTCACATTATGACCAAATACCATACTATGAGTTAAAAGATCCTGTAGTTTTTGGTTCCTTCTAATTCTTTAGTCTCATCTCATATCTTTCTCTCTTGCTCTCTGTTTATTTTTTGTTTTGTTTTTTTTTGTTTCTGGCTTCCCTGTTGCTTTGGTTTTTTTCAAGCTCCCCAATTGTATTATATTCTGTCTAGTCTCAGAACCTGTGGTTATGCTTTTCCTTTACCTAAAATCTACATACACATATTACGTATTATTCTTTCCATAACTTTTATTCAGCCTTCATCTTCAAATCTTAACATAAATATCACTTCTGCAGGGAAGCAATGCCCTACACACAACCTCACCCCCATTTGGTTAGATTATCTCAGTTATATGTGCTTATATCTCCCTGTCCCTTACCTGCATATCATTTACCATAACTTGCAGTCATGTTATTTAGTTGTATCATTATTGTTTGTATAACTAATGAAGGAAATAATGTTAGCACCATGCAGACTTGGAATGATTTGCTCACTGTTTTTTATCTCCAATACTGGGCATGTAATAAAGACCAATAAAAATTTTTTTGCAAGTAGCTAATGTTTAATTTTTACTGGGAATGGAAAAAAGGTTTCTGGGTATTATTTCTCAGAAGAACTGGTTTAATGAAGAAAGAGAAGAGTTGTAAATAGTAGCATTAAAATACTTTTTTTCCACTTAATATATGTTTGTAAATCAACCAATTTGGTAAAGAAACTAAAAGGAAAGTATAATGGCTTATCTGTGGAGGTGGGGTGGGAATGAGGACTAGAGAGGTGGGAGATAGCCCTGGGCGGGAGATATTTCACTGTAATTATTAAAATTCTTTTTGACCCACGTGATCATATATTACTTAACACTTTTTTTTAAGAGTCTGATGAGATTGTGGTGTAAATACAGAGAAAATATATGTTCTTATAAATTATTGCTTTTATTTTTTCTATATTCTTAAGTTTTCAACAGTTATTTTATTTCAATATGCCTGGATCAGTGATTCTTATCTTCCCTTTCCCTCCCTCTCCAAACGAAACACATCTTTAAGAATCTGATAAGTCATGGATCTTATTCCTAGAAGAATGAGCATGTTGTATATAAACAGCTTTATGTAGCATTTCCAAGGCTGATGGATACCTTAATCTGTGCCAGATATTGTTAACTGTAGTTGTAATATGCAAGGATATTTATTAAATCTTTCAGATATTCAGTGATGGCTTTATGTGCAACGTAATCCAGTGGGGGAGCAGGGGATACTGAAAGTAGGATTCAGGAAACTTGGTTTCTGATCTTGGCTCTGCCATTATTAAGCTGTATGACTTTGAGTGAAACCCTTTTACTTGTCTTTGGTATCCTCCATGTCAAGTTGGTATAGTGGAAAGTGCATAGACTTTAATGTCAAGTACTGGCCTGAAGTTGATGTGTTTTGACTTCGCCACTTAACTACCTGTATGACCGTGGACAAATTCTCTGAATGTTATTTTATTTCTCTGTGAGAAGAAGGAAAATGATTCCAACTTCTTTGGGTTTTAAAGATTAAATGAAAAGAGGTGTTTGAAAAAGTTTAATAACACTTATTACTGATAGAGATATACATAAATGTTAGTTACCTCATCTTGGAAAATTAGGCTAGAACTAGATTCCTCTAAGGTATCTTTTATCAATGATTTCTCTTAGGCTTCTATTTTAAATAGTTCCGTTATGACAGAATAATTTGGAAAATTTGTTATAACAGCACTGATTTGAAATCACGTGGGAGAGCAGTGAGGTATTTTAAGTCTGTAAAACTGATGTTGACCATATTTTCTGCCTGTTTTCTGTATTCTACTGTGCTGGATATGTAGTAAATCTCCAAATACTTGCTGCAATTCTAAGATTCATGAGACACTAATGTAGGTTAGACTTTCTTAACCTGGAGTCTTTAAATACCCAAGAGATCTATGAATAGATTTTCACAGGTCTGTGAACTCTTTGAAATGAAATGCAAAATTTTTACTGTGCCTAAATTGTAGTGAGAAACAAGCTGTAGCTTTCATAGTGAACAAGGCAGATTAGGTCTCTGTTCTCATGAAGTCTACATTCTAATATAAGATAGACATTGAGTAAACAAATAAAAATATAAGGAAGTATAACTTATAGATGGTAGAACTATTTTGTAGAGAATTTAAGTACAGTGATGGACTAGAGAGTGACTTAAGAGATTATTTTACCATTTTAAGTGGTCAGGGAGTTCTGAGGAGTTGACATTTTTGGCGACATCTAAATGATAAAGAGTGGCCTTCAATTCAAAGATTAGACAGAGAGTCTAGCTAGTACTAATATCCTAAGATAGGAACAAGCTTCACGTGAGTAGCTGAAGGATAGTGGAGTGATGGAGACAAGTGTTAGAAACTGAAGTTGGAGAGATAATTACAGGTCTTATCATTTAGGGCTTTGTAAACCAGAATATAATATCCAGATTTTATTCTCAATGTAATAGGAAGCCATTTCAAGATTTTCAACTGGAGAATGATGAGAAAAGGAAACTCAAGATAGAACCCTGATAACTCACTTCAGCATTTAGGAGTTTAAGAGATCAGAAACAATAAGCCAGTGAGTTGGCAAGGATGAGGGGAGTGTGGTTCATTGACACTTTCAAGAAGGAGGGACTAGTCATGTTTCATATCTTGTTGAGAAGACAAGATTAGAACAATGACCTAATCATTAGATTTGTCAACAGTGTTGTCTGCCGTGAGAACGAAATTACTGTGAAGTCAATAAATAGCTATTAGGGGACTTCCTTGGTGGTCCAGTGGTTAAGAATACACCTTCCAATGCAGGAGATGCAGGTTCAATCCCTGGTCGGGGAACTAAGATCCCAGATGCCACGGGGCAGTTAAGCCCACATACCACATCTTCTGAGCCCACGTGCCACAACTACTGAGCTTGCACACTCTGTAGCCCGTGTGCCACAACGAAAGATCCTGCATGCCACAACGAAGATCCCGCGTGCTGCAACTAAGATCCAACACAGCCAAATAAATAAATATTTTTTAAAAATAGCTATTAGCAGCTTTGTGACATTGGTCTTTTCCTTTTTAACTTACAAAAATTTTTTTAATTTTTTTATATTTCATTTTTGTGACATTGGTTTTTGAATGAACCTGCAAGTAATTCTTCCTTTTTTAACCTTTAATCTGTGGGTGGTGATATGGTTAAGAGTTTGGGTTTTGAGCCAGACTGTCTGGGTTAATATTGCATCTCTATTTGTTTTTAGCTTATTCAGCCTCACTAAACCTCCATTTCTCATGGAGTTGACAGTTGAACACGGGGGTTAGGGGTGCTGACCCTCCGCTCAGTTGAAAATCTGTGTATAATTTATAATTGGTTCTCCGTATATGCAGTTCCTCCTCATCTGTGGTTCCGCATCCAAGGATTCAGCTGACTGCAGATCATGTAGTACTGTAGTATTTACTATTGAAAAAAAAAAAATCCATGTATAAGTGGACCCTTGCTATTAAAACCCATGTTGTTCAGGGGTCGACTGTATCTGTAAAATGGGATAACAGTAGTTACCTACCTTTTATAATTTTGTTCTGTGTAAAGCAGTTAGCTGTATAAATAGTAAAAATTATAATGATTGTGCAATAAAACGTTTATATTTTGTGCTCTTTGGGGTTTCTGTAGTTTTATAGTGTTTAAGGAAATAAAGTTCTGTGTTTTAACTTTGTTTTATGATTAATTAACAAATGTTAAGTGCTCTACAAGACCATACTGGTAAAAAGGAAAGAACCATTAACTCAACTTAAGTAGAGATTAACTTAAGATCAGATTCTTTTTAGGCATTATTTTAAACTGCCATGCTAATCTATAGAAAAGTTTGTATGGATGATACTTTATCAACTTAATCAACTTCAGCAAACATTTCTGACTAATATCCAGTCCTCGTTCTGAATACTATGTCTTCCAAACACTTTTTTTCCTTTATTTTGGAGCATTCTACAACCCCATGTACAATTGTAATTGTAGCATTTGACTCTACAATTGAGTGATTACATACTGTATTTTCTTTTTTAGCACTCTGGATGATAGTCTCATTTTTATTAAGTAATAATTTAATATAAACATACTTGTAGCTACTCATTCTGTTTGCAGATGCATTTTATTTAAATTATTTATAATTAAAACATTATAGAAATCAAAATGTGGACAATTTCTTTATTCACTTTCTTATTATTGCAAGGGCGATTTGGACATATACTCAGATAACTTTAATTTTAGATCTTAAATGTGATTAACTTGGTAACTGTTTAGGTTCTTAAATTTTTTTTCCACTGTCCATTTATCTGATAGCACACTTCGCAGAAACCCAGACAAAGCTGAGGTTACTCAGAAGGCAGATACTATGAGTATGCTGTTTCACTATTTCCCTAACAATTCAGAGTCTGGCACACAGTAGTAATAGTGCTTAGTAAATATTTGTTGAATGAATGGATACAGTTTTTAGCATACCTAATAGAAATTGTTCTCTCAATAATGGGCTTGCATTTAAGGTTGAGTTACTTCAATAAAACATGAATTAAATGTAATGCTTGAAGAGTAAAATGGGTAGATAATTTACTTTTCTAATAATTACAGCTTAAATGACATTTTTGTTTCCATCTTTGTAAGCAGTCTCTGCTGAGCATGATCAAATTGTTAAGAACTTGTAACACTATGTTACTTTATTGTTCTGTGCACCAGTTCTCATTTTTAGACGCTACAGTTAAAGTACTGCAGGTATTGTTTAAGATGTGTGCTAGAAACTTCAGATTAGGTTTTGTATGTAAAGAAAATTTCTGTTAGATGCAGGTGATAAGTTTTGTGATTTGGTTTTTATCCCCTACCAAAAGGAGAGGGTAGACAGTGAAATTTGACTGTGTATGTGTTCTGGTTAACTGTATTGACCTATCATTTTTAAATTTGGGAATTTAAAAAATCTTTTGAAGGTAAATACTTTTAACTATGTTCTAACACAACATACTGTAGCAACAAGTATAAACCATAACAGAGGCTTAAAAGATCTTTACCAGTAAATAAAACTCTTAAAAATAAACCTTAAAAAGAACCCCACGGTCTCTTTTTATCTCATTACCCACACTGAATTTGATGATAAAGTATTTTAAGGTAGATTTTATTTTAGGCCAATTTTTTTAAGACTCTTTATTAGGATGTAACATACACCGAAATGCATATGCTGTAAGTGTAAAGCTTGATAAATTTTCACAGCTGAACATATTAACGTGTTCAGATCAGAATATTATTAGCTATCTTAAAAAGGCTAATTTTAAAATATAAAACAATCATAGACTTAGATAAACTTGAGAGACTTACATTTTGGATCTAACTTTATTACTAACTTGTCACCTTCAGCAAGTTATTTCCTCTTTTTGGGGTCTACTCCCCATCTCTAAAATGAGGGGATAAGACTAGATGTTTTATTATGGCTCTCACTTTGTAAAAATGCAAAGAGGTGGACTATGTTGATATAAATGTGGTATAAAATCTTATAGGTAGTAGGGTGAGAATGTACAGTTTAATTGAAAAGGAAGACGCTCATTTTTTTTTTCTTTGTTTTTCAGGTAATATTTCACACTATGTGCTGACTGTATTTACAGAAGATATTTAAAAAAAAAAAAGATAAACTTTTTTCAAAGATTTTGATTCCAGTGGAATCTTTGCTTTAGATTTTGTGTGTGTGTGAGTGAATTGTAACTCCAGAAACAATGCCTGTACAAGCTCCACAGTGGACGGATTTCCTCTCCTGCCCAATTTGCACTCAGACTTTCGACGAAACAATTCGAAAGCCCATCAGTTTGGGTTGTGGCCATACTGTCTGCAAGATGTGCCTGAACAAACTCCACCGCAAGGCTTGCCCGTTTGACCAGACCACTATCAATACAGACATTGAACTCCTCCCAGTAAACTCAGCATTGCTGCAGCTAGTGGGTGCTCAGGTAAGTTGAGTAACTTGTTATCCTTTTAAATTTCTGTATGTGTGTTTTTTCCTCCCGAGGGAAACTTGTTAAGATCTGGTAATATAGCATTCTTTTTTTTTTTTTTTTAACATCTTTATTGGAGTATAATTGCTTTACAGTGGTATGTTAGTTTCTGCTTTATAACAAAGTGAATCAGCTATACATATACATATATCAACATATCTCTTCCCTCTTGCATCTCCCTCCCTCCCACCCTCCCTATCCGCCCCCCCAGGTGGTCACAAAACACCAAGCTGATCTCCCTGTGCTATGCGGCTGCTTCCCACTAGCTATTGGTTTTACATTTGGTAGTGTATATATGTCCATGCCACTCTCTCACTTTGTCCCAGCTTACCCTTCCCCCTCCCCCTCAAGTCCATTCTCTAGTAGGTCTGCGTCTTTGTTCCTGTCCTGCCCCTAGGTTCTTCATGATAATTTTTTTTTAAACCACTGTACACTCTAAGATTTATTGATTGATTGATTGATTGCTATGTTGGGTCTTCGTTTCTGTGCGAGGGCTTTCTCTAGTTGCGGCAAGCGGGGGCCCCTCTTCATTGCGGTGCGCGGGCCTCTCACTATCGCGGCCTTTCTTGTTGCGGAGCACAGGCTCCAGACGCGCAGGCTCAGTAGTCGTGGCGCACGGGCTTAGTTGCTCCGCGGCATGTGGGATCTTCCCAGACCAGGGCTCGAACCCGTGTCCCCTGCATTAGCAGGCAGACTCAACCACTGCACCACCAGGGAAGCCCCCATGACAATTTAAAAAAAAATTTTTTGGGGCTTCCCTGGTGGCGCAGTGGTTGGGAATCTGCCTGCCAATGCAGGGGACACGGGTTCGAGCCCTGGTCTGGGAAGATCCCACATGCCGCGGAGCAACTAGGCCCGTGTGCCACGACTACTGAGCCTGCACGTCTGGAGCCTGTGCTCCGCAACGGGAGAGGCCGCGATGGTGAGAGGCCCGCGCACCGCGATGAAGAGTGGCCCCGCTTGCCGCAACTGGAGAAAGCCCTCGCACAGAAACGAAGACCCAACACAGCAATAAATAAATAAATAAATAAAAATAAAAATAAAAAAAAAATTTTTTTACATTCCATATATATGTGTTAGCATACGGTATTTGTTTTTCTCTTTCTGACTTACTTCACTCTGTATGACAGACTCTAGGTCCATCCACCTCACTACAGATAACTCAATTTTGTTTCTTTTTATGGCTGAGTGATATTGCGTTGTATATATGTGCCACATCTTCTTTATCCATTCATCTGTCGAAGGACACTTAGGTTGGTTCTATGTCCTGGCTATTGTAAATAGCGCTGCAGTGAACATTGTGGTACATGACTCTTTTTGAATTATGGTTTTCTCAGGGTATATGCCCAGTAGTGGAATTGCTAAGTCGTATGGTAGTTCTATTTTTAGTTTTTTAAGGAACTTCCATACTGTTCTCCATAGTGGCTATATCAATTTACATTCCCACCAACACTGCAAGAGGGTTCCCTTTTCTCCACACCCTCTCCAGCATTTACTGTTTGTAGATTTTTTGATCATGGCCATTCTGACTGGTCTGAGATGATATCTCATGGTAGTTTTGATTTACATTTCTCTAATGATTACTGATGTTGAGCATTCTTTCATGTGTTTGTTGGCAATCTGTATGTCTTCTTTGGAGAAATGTCTACTTAGGTCTTCTGTCCATTTTTAGATTGGGTTGTTTGTTTTTTTGATATTGAGCTTCATGAGCTGCTTGTAAGTTTTGGAGATTAATCCTTTGTCAGTTGCTTCATTTGCAAATATTTTCTCCCATTCTGAGGGTTGTTTGTTTGTCTTGTTTATGGTTTCCTTTGCTGTGCAAAAGCTTTGAAGTTTCATTATGTCCCATTTGTTTATTTTTGTTTTTATTTCCATTTCTCTAGGAGCTGGGTCAAAAAGGATCTTGCTGTGATTTATGTCATAGAGTGTTCTGCCTATGTTTTCCTCTAAGAGTTTTATAGTGTCTGGCCTTACATTTAGGTCTTTAATCCATTTTGAGTTTATTTTCGTGTATGGTGTTACGGAGTGTTCTAATTTCATTCTTTCACATGTAGCTGTCCAGTTTTCCCAGCACCACTTATTGAAGAGGCTGTCTTTTCTCCATTGTATATTCTTGCCTCCTTTATCAAAAGTAAGGTGACCATAGGTGCGTGGGTTTATATCTGGGCTTTCTATCCTTTTCCATTGATCTATATTTCTGTTTTTGTGCCGGTACCATACTGTCTTGATTACTGTAGCTTTGTAGTATAGTCTGATGTCAGGGAGTCTGATTTCTCCAGCTCCGTTTTTCTTTATCAAGGTTGCTTTGGCTATTCGGGGTCTTTTGTTTTTCCATACAAATTGTGAAATTTTTTGTTCTAGTTCTGTGAAAAATGCCTGTGGTAGTTTGATAGGGATTGCATTGAATCTGTAGATTGCTTTGGGTAGTAGAGTCATTTTCACAATGCTGATTCTTCCAATCCAAGAACATGGTATATCTCTCCATCTGTTGGTGTCATCTTTAATTTTTTTCATCATTGTCTTATAGTTTTCTGCATACTGGTCTTTTGTCTTCTTAGGTAGGTTTATTCTTAGGTATTTTATTCTTTTTGTTGCAATGGTAAATGGGAGTGTTTCCTTAATTTCTCTTTCAGATTTTTCATCATTAGTGTATAGGAATGCAAGAGATTTCTGTGCATTAATTTTGTATCCTGGTACTTTACCAAATTCATTGATTAGCTCTAGTAGTTTTCTGGTAGCATCTTTAGGATTCTCTATGTATTATCATGTCGTCTGCAAACAGTGACAGTTTTACTTCTTCTTTTCTGATTTGAATTCCGTTTATTTCTTTTTCTTCTCTGATTGCTGTGGCTAAAACTTCCAAAACAATGTTGATTAATAGTGGTGAGAGTGGGCAACCTTGTCTTGTTCCTGATCTTGGTGGAAATGGTTTCAGTTTTTCACCATTGAGGACGATGTTGGCTGTGGGTTTGTCATATATGGCCTTTATTATGTTGAGGTAAGTTCCTTCTATGCTTACTTTCTGGAGGGTTTTTATCATAAATGGGTGTTGAATTTTGTCAAGCTTTTTCTGCATCTATTGAGATGGTCATATGGTTTTTCTTCAGTTTGTTAATATGGTGTATCAAATTGATTGATTTGCATATATTGAAGAATCCTTGCATTCCTGGGATAAACCCCACTTGATCATGGTGTATGATCCTTTTAATGTGCTGTTGGATTATGTTTGCTAGTATTTTGTTGAGGATTATTGCATCTATGTTCATCCATGCTGTTGGCCTGTAGTTTTCTTTCTTTGTGACATCTTTGTCTGGTTTTGGTGTCAGGGTGATGGTGGCCTCTTAGAATGAGTTTGGGAGTGTTCCTCCCTCTGCTATATTTTGGAAGAGTTTGAGAAGGATAGGTGTTAGCTCTTCTCTAAATGTTTGATAGAATTCGCCTGTGAAGCCATCTGGTCCTGGGCTTTTGTTTGTTGGAAGATTTTTAATCACAGTTTCAATTTCAGTTCTTGTGATTGGTCTGTTTATGTTTTCTATTTCTTCCTGGTTCAGTCTCGGGAGGTTGTGCTTTTCTAAGAATTTGTCCATTTCTTCCAGGTTGTCCATTTTATTGACATAGAGTTGCTTCTAGAAATCTCTCATGATCGTTTGTATTTCTTCAGTGTCAGTTGTTACTTCTCCTTTTTCATTTCAAATTCTATTGATTTGAGTGTTCTTTTTTTCCTTGATGGGTCTGGCTAATGGTTTATCAATTTTGTTTATCTTCTCAAAGAACCAGCGTTTAGTTTTATTGATCTTTGCTCTTGTTTCTTTCATTCCTTTTTCATTTATTTCTGATGTGATCTTTATGATTTCTTTCCTTTTGCTAACTTTTGGGGTTTTTTGTTCTTCTTTCTCTAATTGCTTTAGGTATAAGATTAGGTTGTTTTATTTGAGATGTTTCTTGTTTCTTAAAGCAGGATTGTATTGCTATAAATTTCCCTCTTAGAGCTGCTTTTGCTGCCTCCCATAGGTTTTGGGTGGTCGTGTTTTCATTGTCATTTGTTTCTAGGTATTTTTTGAATTCCTCTTTGATTTCTTCAGTGATCTCTTGGTTATTAAGTAGTGTATTGTTTAGCCTCCATGTGTTTTTATTTTTTACAGATTTTTTTTCCTGTAATTGATATTTAGTCTCATAGCGTTGTGGTCGGAAAAGATACTTGATACGATTTCAATTTTCTTAAATTTACCAAGGCTTGATTTGTGACCCAAGATATGATCTATCCTGCAGAATGTTCCATGAGCACTTGAGAAGAACATGTATTCTGTTGATTTTGGATCGAATGTCCTATACATACCAATTAAGTCCATGTTGTTTAATGTCTCATTTAACGCTGTGTTTCCTTATTTATTTTCATTTTGGATGATCTGTCCATTGCTGAAAGAGGGGTGTTAAAGTCCCCTACTATGATTGTGTTGCTGTCTATTTCCCCTTTTATGGCTGTTAGTATTTGCCTTACGTATTGAGGTGCTCCTATGTTGGGTG
Source organism: Balaenoptera physalus (assembly GCF_965194825.1). Classification (NCBI taxonomy): domain Eukaryota; kingdom Metazoa; phylum Chordata; class Mammalia; order Artiodactyla; family Balaenopteridae; genus Balaenoptera; species Balaenoptera physalus. The sequence goes on from NC_138882.1 coordinate 58,922,500, forward strand.
CATAAATATTTACAATTGTTATATCTTCTTCTTGGATCGATCCCTTGATCATTATATGGTGTCCTTCTTTGTCTCTTGTAATAGTCTTTATTTTAAAGTCTATTTTTTCTGATATGAGAATTGCTACTCCAGCTTTCTTTTGATTTCCATTTGCATGGAATATCTTTTTCCATCCCCTCACTTTCAGTCTGTATGTGTTCCTAGGTCTGAAGTGGGTCTCTTGTAGACAGCATATATACGGGTCTTGTTTTTGTATCCATTCAGCCAGTCTATGTGTTTTGGTTGGAGCATTTAATCTATTTACATTGAAGGTAATTATCAATATGGGTGTTTCTATTACCATTTTCTTAATTGTTTTGGGTTTGTTTTTGTGGGTCTTTTCCTTCTCTTGTGTTTCCTACCTAGAGAAGTTCCTTTAGCATTTGTTGGAAAGCTGGTTTGTTGTTGCTGAATTCTCTTAGCTTTTGCTTGTCTGTAAAGGTTTTAGTTTCTCCATCGAATCTGAATGAGGACCTTGCTGGGTAGAGTAATCTTGGTTGTAGGTTTTTCCCTTTCATCACTTTAAATATGTCCTGCCACTCCCTCTGGCTTGCAGAGTTTCTGCTGAAATATTAGCTTTAACTTTATCGGGATTCCATTGTATGTTATTTGTTGTTTTTCCCTTCCTGCTTTTAATATTTTTTCTTTGTATTTAATCTTTGGTAGTTTGATTAATATGTGTCTTGGCGTGTTTCTCCTTGGATTTATCCTGTATGAGACTCTCTGCGCCTCCTGGACTTGATTAACTATTTCCTTTCCCATATTAGGGAAGTTTTCAACTCTAATCTCCTCACATATTTTCTCAGTCCTTTTCTTTTTCTCTTCTTCTTCTGGGACCCCTAGAATTCGAATGTTGGTGCCTTTAATGTTGTCCCTGAGGTCTCTGAGACTGTCCTCAATTCTTTTCATTCTTTTTTCTTTATTGTGCTCTGCAGTAGTTATTTCTACTGTTTTCTCTTCCAGATCAGTTATCTGTTCTTCTGCCTCAGTTATTCTTTTGAATCCTTGTAGAGAATTTTTAATTTCATTTGTTGTGTTGTTCATCATTGTTTGTTTGCTTCTTAGTTCTTCTAGGCCCTTGTCAGACGTTTCTTGTATTTTTTACATTCTATTTCCATGATTTTGGATCATCTTTATTATCATTATTCTGAATTCTTTTTCTGATAGACTGCCTATTTCCTCTTCATTTGTTTGGTCTGGTCGGTTTTTACCTTGCTCCTTCATCTGCTATGTGTTTCTCTGTCTTCTCATTTTGCTTAACTTACTGTGTTTGGGGTCTCCTTTTCACAGGCTGCAGTTTCGTAGTTCCCGTTGTTTTTGGTGTCTGCCCCCAGTGGCTAAGGTTGGTTCAGTGGGTTGTGTAGACTTCCTAGTGGAGGGGACTAGTGCCTGTGTTCTGGTGGATGAGCCTGGATCTTGTCTTTCTGGTGGGCAGGTCCATGTCTGGTGGTGTGTTTTGGGGTGTCTGTGGCCTTATTATGATTTTAAGCAGCCTCTGTTCTAATGGATGGGGCTGTGTTCCTGTCTTGCTAGTTGTTTGGCATAGGGTGTCCAGCACTGTAGGTTGCTGGTTGTTGAGTGGGGCTGGGTCTTGGTGTTGAGATGGAGATCTCTGGGGGGTTTTTGCCATTTGATATTACGTGGAGCTGGGAGGTTTCTGGTGGACCAATGTCCTAAACTCGTCTCTCCCACCTCAGAGGTACAGGCCTGTTGCCCGGCCGGAGCACCAAGACCCTGTCATCGACACGGCTCAGAATAAAAGGGAGAAAGAAAGGGAGGGAGGAAAAAATAGTTATTAAAATAGAAAACAGAAAGTAATTATTAAAAATAAAAAATTTTTGTAAAGTAATAAAAAAAAAAGAGAGAGCAACCAAACCCAAAATAAATCCACCAGTGATAACAAGCACTAAAAACTATACTTAAAAAAAAAAAAAAATGGAGAGACAGAACCCTAGGACAAATGGTAAAAGCAAAGCTATACATACAAAATCATACACAGAAGCATACACATACACATTCACAAAAAGAGAAAAAGGGAAAAATATATATATATTGTTGCTCCCAAAGTCTGCTGCCTCAAGGTGGTATGGTTCGTTGTTTATTCAGGTATTCCACAGAGGCAGGGTACATCAAGTTGATTGTGGAGATTTAATCCGCTGCTCCTGAGGATGCTGGGAGAGATTTCCCTTTCTCTTCTTTGTTCTCACAGCTCCTGGGATTCAGCTTTGGATGTGGCCCCACCTCTGCGTGTAGGTCGCCTGAAGGCATCTGATTCCCGCCCAGACAGGACGGGGTTAAAGTAGCAGCTGATTAGGGGGCTCTGGCTCACTGGGGGGGTAGGGTTACGGATTGCGGGGTGAGCCTCTGGTGACAGAGGCTGGCATGACGTTGCACTAGCCTGAGGCGTGCCATGTGGTCTCCTGGGGAAGTTGTCCCTGGATCACAGGACCCTGGCAGTGGCGGGCTGCACAGGCTCCCGGGAGGGGAGGTGTGAATAGTGACTTGTGCTTGCACACAGGCTTCTTGGTGGCTGTAGCAGCAGCCTTAGCATCTCATGCCCGTCTCTGGGGTCCGCGCTGATGGCCGTGGCTCGCGCCCATCTCTGGAACTCCTTTAGGCAGCACTCTTAATCCCCTCTCCTCACGCACCAGGAAACAAAGAATCAAGAAAAAGTCTCTTGCCTCTTCAGCAGCTCCAGACCTTTTCCCAGACACACTCCCGGCTAGCTGTGGTGCCCTAGCGCCCTTCAGGCTGTGTTCACGCAGCCAACCCCAGTCCTCTCCCTGGGATCTGCCCTCCGATGCCGGAGCCTCAGCTCCCAGCCCCTGCCCATCCCAGCGGGTGAGCAGACAAACCTCTCAGGCTGGTGAGTGCTGGTTGGCACCGATCCTCTGTGTGGGGATCTCTCCACTTTGCCCTCCGAACCCCTGTTGCTGCACTCTCCTCCATGGCTCCGAAGCTCCCCCCTCCGCCTCCCGCAGTCTCTGCCCGCGAAGGGGCTTCCTAGTGTGTGGAAACCTTTCCTCCTTCACAGCTCTCTCCCACTGGTGCAGGTCCCGTCCCTATTCTTTTGTCTCTGTTTTTTCTTTTTTCTTTTGCCCTACCGGGGTACGTGGGGAGTTCCTTGCCTTTTGAGAGGTCTGAGTTCTTCTGCCATTGTTCAGTAGGTGTTCTGTAGGGGTTGTTCCACAATAGATGTATTTCTGATGTATTTGTGGGGAGGAAGGTGATCTCCATGTCTTACTCTTCTGCCATCTTGAAGCTCCTCCTGCCTTCTATTTAAGTAGATAAAATTTTGTTCAGTACTGTGCAGATCCTTTATTTCAGTACGTTAAGGAGATTTATTATGGTGGTGCAGTGTTTCTCAGTCACTGTACAGTAACATTCATTCGGTCTGGTGGTCAGACTTTCTCAACAGCCTTAGCTATCAGATCACTAGAGAAACCTAAGAGGTAAGTCACAAGAACTTCTTAATATTGAAGAAAATATTATTCACAAAATAATTGCATTTTACTTAATAGGAAAAGTGAAGCTGCTTCAGACTATTTTACTTAGTAGACACTAACTAAAATGAAAGATCAAGAAAGTGACGAAAACTATAGAACACAGCCTTTGGGAACCATTTGTCTAGAGTAGGAGCAAATACCCCTAGGTACCTAAATATGAAAGTTACTCTAGTAATTCTGAAGGTAATACTCTGAAAGTTTTGTGTCAGTATTCTCAAGGTAGAGATCAGTAGTATCTTCAGAAGGTTTCACAAAGCCAAGGGAAGCAGGCTTTTCAGAGTTAGGTATGATTCACTTAAACAACCCCTCACTGTTAATTTGCATAGTGTGAGTCTAAAGTATCATATGTTTACCATAAATCATTTTCCAAATAAATATACTGGAACTTTGGACATTAATATTTATATTAATATTAGCACCACTAATATTTGCTAAATCAGTCTTCCTGTAAGTTGATAAAAAGTAGGGAAGGTTGATATTATGTATGTAGGAGATAAAGAGAGCAGTTTTCGAACAGCTTATTCCAAAGGAAAACTTACTGGGACTTCCCTGGCGGTACCGTGGTTGGGACTCCGTGCTTCTACTGCCGGGGGCATGGGTTCAGTCCCTGGTTGGGGAACTAGGATCCTGCATGCCACATGGTGCAGCCAAAAAAAAAGGAAAACTTACTTTATTTACAAATCTATCTTGATGATGTCACCAACACTACAAAATATTAATATGTGTCAGAGGGAAATTGCATTCGATTGTTTTTCTTCTCTTCCTATACTTAATTTTTCATTTCATAATCATTTCTCTTTTTGTTTTGAAAATTCCATTATGACATTTTGGAAATGTTTTAAAAATAGACTTATCGGGGATAACTATTTTATTAATATAATATTTTAATAACAAATAACCAAGACTTACTTTTTTTCATAAAGTTGTCTAAGGATGAACTAATTCTTTTTCTACAAAATGAGTAAGACCTTGTCATGTCTTAACTGTAACAACTAATGTTTATGAAATTCGAGGATAGGACATTTTAATCCATAATAGCCATTATTTTAACCCCACAGATTTCCATTAAAAAACTGTTAGAAGTAATAAATGAATTAAGCAAAGTTGCAGGATACAAAGTTAACATGCAAAAATCGGTTTCATTTCTGTACACTAACAGTGAACAATCCAAAAGAAAATTAAGAAAATAATTTCACTTACAGTAGCATCAAAAAGAATAAAATACTTAGGAATAAATTTAGCAAAGGAGGTGAAAGACTTGTACATTGAAAATAAAACATTGCTTAAAGAAATTAAAGAAGACATAAATAAATGTAACGACATCACCTGTTCACACACTTAATATTATTAACATGACAGTACTACCCAAAGCAATCAACAGATTCAGTGCAAGCTTTTTCAAAATCCCAATGATGTTTTTTGAAGAAATAGAAAAACCCATCCTAAAATTTATATGGACTCACAAGGGACCCTAAATAGCCAAAACAGTCTTAAAAGAAGAACAAATTTGAAGGAATCACACTTCCTGATTTTGAAACTGCAAAACTCTAGTGATCAAGACAGTGTGGTGCTGGCATAAAGATTGGCATTTAGATCAGTGGAATAGAATAGAGAGTCCAGAAATAAACCCACATATATGGTCAAATGACTTTTTACAAGATTGCCGAAACCATTCAATGGGGAAAGGACAGTCTTTCCAACTAATGGTGCCGAGCAAACTGGATATCCAAATGCAAAAGAATGAATTTGGACCACTACCTCACACCATATACAAAAATCAAAATAGATCAAAGGCTAAAAGTAAGAGCTACAACTGCAAAACTCTTAAAAGAAAATATTTGCATAAATCTTTGTGACCTTGGAGTAGGCAGTGGTTTTTTAATTTATTTTATTTTATTTATTTATTTGGTTGTGCCAGGTCTTAGTTGTGGCAGGCGGGTTCCTTTAGTTGCAGCTCGCTGGCTCCTTTGTTGCAGCACACAGGCCTCCTTAGTTGTGGCATGCATGTAGGATCTAGTTCCCTGGCCAGGGATCGAACCCGGGACCCCTACATTGGGAGCATGGAGTCTTAACCACTGTGCCACCAGGGAAGTCCCTAGGCAGTATTTTTTTAGCTATGACACCAGAAGCACAAGGAACAAAAGATAAATCAAACTAAATCAAAATTTAAAACTTAGTGCTTCAGGGAATTCCCTGGCAGTCCATTGGTTGGGACTCCGCGCTTTCATTGCTGAGGGCCTGGGTTCAATTTCTGGTCGGGGAACTAAGATCCCACAAGCCACGTGGTGTAGCCAAAACAAAACAAAAAACTTAGTGCTTCAAAAGACACTGTCAAGAGAGTGAGAGAACAACCCACAGAATGGGAGAAAATAATTGTAAATCATATACCTGTAAGAAACTTGTATCTAAGAACGCTTACAACTCAATTATAAAAAGAACATGATTTTTAAATGGGCAAAGATCTGGACACTTCACCAAAGAAGATATGCAGGTGGCAAATGAGCAAATAAAAGCTTGCTCAGCATTGTTTGTCATTAAAGATTTGCAAATTACAACAACAATCAGAAGTACAAACTACTATGTGTAAAATAAGTAAGCTACAAGGATATATTGTACAACAAGGGGAATATAGCCAACGTTTTATAGTAACTATAAATAGAATATAATTTTTAAAAATTGTGAAAACAACAGCAACAGTGAGCTATCATCACACATAAATTAGAATAGCTAAAATTCAAAACATTGACAGCACGAAATACTGGTGAGGATGTGAAGCAAGAGAGACTCATTTATTGCTGGTGGGAATGCAAAATGGTACAGCTACTTGGGAAGTTATTATATGATTCTGTTTATAGGAAATGTCCAAAATAGGCAAATCCGTAGAGACAGAAAATAGATTAGTTTTTTCCTATGGCTGGAGGGGGTTTGGGAGGAAATATGGCAGGGGTGACTATGGGGTTCTTTTTGGGGGGCCATGAAAATGTTCTAAAATTGTGATGGTTGTATAACTGAGAATATACTTAAAGTCATTGAATTATATACCTTAAATGGGTCAATTATGTGATATGCAAGTTATATCTCAATAAAGCTGTTACAGAAACAAAACAAAAATTTAAAAGTGCAGTAATTTTGTGTGTATGTATATAAAAGATCTTTTGAAAGAATTCAGTAAATTTAATGGGAGTTTTGATGTCACTGGTGTTAGAGTAGGAGTGCATAAAACATACTGAATAAAACATTTGATTATAATTAATTAGTGAGCACTCAAACACACTTTTTTTTTTTTTTTTTTTTTAACTTCTAGGTTCCTGAACAGCAGCCCATTACTTTGTGTAGTGGGGTTGAAGATACAAAGCATTATGAGGAAGCCAAGAAGTGTGTAGAAGAATTAGCACTGTACCTGAAACCACTCAGCAGTGCTAGAGGTAAATCAGATGAAATTATCCATGCTGAGCACGTGTTCATTAAAGATGCTTTTGTCACCATAAAAATTGTGAGCTATAAGTGAATGTTAATGAAATTCATTTATTTATTGTAAGCCAAACCCACTGGTGCTAAATAATATCATTACAAACCACATCAAATAAAGTAGTGAGTTTAAAGTTTATGTACTATTTATTGGAAACATTTTTTGAATGAGTTGCAAAAGTAAGTATAAACACACTAGTGGTTTCAGAAGGGCTCTCTATCATTTGACAACTCTAAATTGTCAGCCTTCTATCCAGTTTTGTGTGGTATGCTGTTGGGGATACAATAAAATTGGAAGTTGCCATTACTGTCTTGCCATTATGGCTTGTTTTCATTAGGAAGGTGAGCTTAACCACTAGGAAATATACCAGACCTGTTAGGACCTCAAGATTTGGGTTTTTTGGGGTTTTTTTTTTTAACATCTTTACTGGAGTATAATTGCTTTACAATGGTGTGTTAGTTTCTGCTGTATAACAAAGTGAATCAGCTATACGTATACATATATCTCCATATCCCCTCCCTCTTGCGTCTCCCTCCCACCCTCCCTATCCCACCCCTCTAGGTGGTCACAGAGCACCGCGTTGATCTCCCTGTGCTATGCGGCTGCTTCCCACTAGCTATCTATTTTACATTTGGTAGTATATATTAAGTCCATGCCACTCTCTCACTTTGTCAAGATTTGGGTTTTTAATTACTAATATTGACTGGCCTTTTTTTCTTTATTTCTCCATGATTAAAATGAATAATGATATATTTAATGTCATAATGAGTGTTAACATTTGCATGCAATAACAGCTTTTGTATACTTTTAAAATGCAAACTAGGCTTCACTTGAGTAATTTGTATTGTTTGTTTTAAATATTCTGATAGAACCCAGAACTATTCCACATAGCCATAAGTCAATCAGCTCATCAGAGGAAGTTTTTCTGGACTCTAAAATTACATTGGAAACCTAGAAATAACTTTATTTTCTGTTTTAAAGGAGTGGGTCTGAATAGCACTACTCAGAGTGTTCTGAGTCGCCCAATGCAGAGGAAGCTGGTGACTCTGGTCCACTGCCAACTAGTAGAAGAAGAAGGCAGGATTCGTGCCATGAGGGCAGCTCGATCTTTAGGTGAACGAACTGTTACAGAGCTCATTCTCCAGCACCAGAATCCTCAGCAACTCTCTTCCAATCTTTGGGCAGCAGTCAGAGCTAGAGGCTGCCAGTTCCTTGGGCCAGGTATATAATTAAGTTTGATATTTACTATACTAGTAATTCTAAAAGTATTTATAGTGTAGGAGCTATAAGTGATGTACAAAGGCTAGTTCTTTGCAATATTCTGTTGTTATCAAGTAATATCCCACTTGGTATCCCACAATAATGGCTTGGGTAATTCCATGTCAGTTTTTCAGGATACTTAAAACTTTTAATGCCAAAAGTTTATTCATTTTGATAGAGGTTTTCCCTAACTGTATTAATCTTTTATCTGCTTTCTTTTTTTTTTTTTTTTCCATACACATAGCTATTTATTACGCCATTGTTAGTTGTGGCAGAAATGAGAAAGAAACGTACTGACCATCAAATGAATGAATGAGCTGCATACCAGTTGATTTGAAAAGCTATCCACAAAGTATTTTTAAGTAGAGAAAGGAAGCAGGAAAATATATAATATGAATCCATTATTGCATTATCTGCTTTCTTAAATAAAGTATATGGTATATAATGAAAAATTGCCCCCAAATGGTTCAAAAGTGTAACTGAATATCGGTTGTTATTGTGTTGCCCATTAATTAAGTGGTACCTGTAGAAATTATTAAATGTTTCCCTTCTAAGAAATGGAGTTATCTTATCTCTGTACGTGATAAATTTTGGTTTTGCTCAACTTTTCCTAGCAATGCAGGAGGAAGCTCTAAAGCTGGTTCTCCTGGCCTTAGAAGATGGTTCTGCTTTGTCAAGAAAAGTATTGGTTCTCTTTGTGGTGCAAAGGTTGGAGCCACGGTTTCCTCAAGCCTCTAAAACTAGCATTGGGCATGTTGTCCAGCTCCTTTATAGAGCCTCCTGCTTCAAGGTATGAACCTATGGTAACTTTCAGCTTAAAAGGAAACGTCCTTTCCCCAAACTTAGGTAGTAAGACTTTGAGTTTAATAAAGTTGCCTGTATCTTTTCATAAAATTTTAGCAGTTTTTCTTTTCTCTTTTAAAGAATATAGATGGTGTCCTGTTAAAGTTAAATCTTGTATTGAATTTTGTATGTTAGATATTGTACAACATAGATTAAATCAAGGCTTATAGATTTTTGTATTTGAAGAGACTAAAAAGCCATGGCCGTTTTCCACCAAGACTGCAAACAGAATTGGTCTAAAGAGAGAGAGTCATTGAAGCAGGAGTACATTTTATTTGGCTATTTGCTCCTGATATAATTCCACATATACAGTACTGGAGCTCCATTTGCCATTTTGGTTTTAGTATATATAGTAATGCTGGACATGTCCTTTGTATGCCAAGTTGAATCAGCACTACTTCAAACACTGGTGCCCACTATGTATCACTTATTGTTCATCCTGTTTTCCTAGCTTCTTAATATCAGGGCTTCTTGCTTTTGACACAACACATAACAAGTACTTCATGGGCCAGGGAAGCATGTCTAAAAAATTGTTAATTCATACAAGCTATAAGGAGGTCACCACATTCCCTCATCAGACACTGAAACTAAAAAACTCCCACATTAGCCATCCTGCTATATTCTAATCTTGTCATTTTTTGAGAAGGATAAAATGGTTCACAAAATCAACAGAGCATATAGATTTAACTTAAACAAAATTTTTTTTAAGTTCTAGCTAAATGCCAATATTATTCTGTTTCTTTCTAGACTCAGATTATATACTGAAAATGGGGTGTGGATTCCACGTCTGTACCCACCCCTCTTGTTTTCCCTACGTCCCTCTGGAGCTCTCAGAACTTCAACTGGTCCAGATTGTCCCTGAATAACTCACATTTGTTGTAATGGTTGTAATAACCTGACTGTACAGTGTAATCCAGAATACATTTCAGAATGTCTGTCTGCTTCCAGTGTTACTTCTCCATTAACAGCGCCAGATAGATACAGTATAGGAAGCTTAAGAAATAAAGGGAAGGAAATCCAGCCCTCCTCTGTGAAGAAGAATAAGGGGCTCAAAAACGCCAGAATACCCCAAGTGAACCTTTCTCAATCCTAATTAAAAACGTTAATAGTAATTTTAAAAAGATTGGAATATGTAAAAATCCAATTATTTTTCACTTGGGTCATGATTATGTCCCTTTATTTCATTGTCCACCTGCTTTCTTCTTTTGGTGGCAGTTTGTACTATACTCTCAATCATGAAAAGATTCATCTTCTCTCATCACAATAGGTCCATACCCTAAACTGTATTCACTGTTGCAGAGTTTCTATTAAGGGTCTGCCAGTACCCATTTCATCTTCTTCATGGAACTCAAATCAGCATTTTCCTTTCTTTGCAGGTGTTTGTGTCCGTATAGCTGTGTTCTAGCTGGGTCTTTTTAGCATCTCTTTTATTTCCATTGGAAAAGCCTTTTCAAGCTGCAGTATAGTTCTAGGCATTTTTAGTACAGTACAGTTCCAGGACTTCAGACATTGCATTTCTTGGAAATCTTTGAGTGTTTTTAGTTAAGAGAGTTTTGAGAGCCAAGTCCACGGAACCAGTACATCATATAGAAAGCATATACTACATTTTAATGAGATTTAATGTATATTGAGAGGGTGTTTCATACATATACATATACATTTGGTCTTTTGACTTGCCTTTGAATAGGAGCAAAATATATTTAGTTTTTGTGACTATAGTTCTTGATGTTTATCTGTTTGGTCTCTCTATGGACTTACCTAACAAAGTTTAAGTTAGACCTTCTTATAATAAGAATGGAATACAAGTAAAAATATATCAGTATGACCTGGAAGTCCTGACTAAGATAGTCTATTGTTTCTTTGATGGGAGGGGAAAAAAATTGGGAATTTTCTATAGAGGAATTTGAGTCTTTATGGGAATAAAAGATTAGCAAGGCAAAAAATGTTGTAAAATATGTTAGGATATAGGTGATCCTAGACTAGAATTAATTCTTTTACTTTGATTGATTAGGGCTTTGGCCTGAATCCAGCTTGACTTAAAATATGAATTATTAAGGGTGATACCACTAGTACCTACCTCAACAAGTTTAAAGAATTAAATGAGTTAATATGTCACTATAACAGTTAATAAGGTAACTTAACACACTGGCACATACTATGTGCTCAATAAATGTTAGTTATTTTTATTGCTAAAAAATATTATCATCATTGTCATACAGCATCTTAGAATTTGCACTTTCAGGTGGTGACCTAACCTACAAAACTGCAGGGAGAATTAAACCAAATACAAATTAGTCATCTTTAGAATCACACCAGCATCTGAAGCTCTTTCAGTTATTGAGTACCAGCTATCTCAATACCAGGCAAGCCCAAGAGTAATAATCCATAGATATGAAGAAGAAGCATGGTGTTTTTCAGAATACTTGTATGAGTATTTTCTTCTTTTTTTTTTTCCACATCTTTGTTGGAGTATAAATGCTTTACAATGTTGTGTTAGTTCCTGCTGTACAACAGAGTTAATCAGCTGTTTGTATACATATATCCCCATATCCCCTCCCTCTTGAGCCTCCCTCCCACCCTCCCTATCCCACCCCTCTAGGTCGTCACAAAGCATCGAGTTGATCTCCTTGTGCTATGCAGTAGCTTCTCACTAGCCATCCATTTTACATTTGGTAGTGTATATATGTCAATGCTACTCTCTCACTTCATCCCAGCTTACCCTTCCCCCACTGTGCCCTCAAATCCGTTCTCTATGTCTGTGTCTTTATTCCTGCCCTGCCACTAGGTTCATCAGTACCGCTTTTTAAAATTCCATGTGTATGTGTTAGCATACGGTATTTGTTTTTCTTTTTCTGACTTAACTTCACACTGTATGACAGATTCTAGGTCCATCCAACTCAATACAAACAACTCAATTTCGTTCCTTTTTATGGCTGAGTAATATTCCATTGTATATATGTGCCACATCTTTTTAATCCATTCATTTGTTGATGGACACTTAGGTTGCTTCCATGTCCTGGCTGTTGTGAATAGTGCTGCAGTGAACATTGTGGTACATGTATTTTTTTTTTTTTTTTTAATCTTAAGGAATTTATTGATTGATAACAGGAGTCTAGAAGTAGGGAGGTTCCTATCTGGCTAATTCACCAGATCAACCACATCCTCAAAAACCCAGGCTTCTCCCATCAGTCTTTTCTGCATCTCAGGTGGATCAGCTGCTCTTCACGTGGCTGCCCAATGGTGGAAGAAATTCCCAGCTCACATGCTCAGACACTAAGAAGCAGAGGAAGAAAGTTTGACTTCCTTGTGTCTCCTCTTAAGGAACCTTTCCCAAGAGGGACTCCACTGTCCCTCCAACAGATGTCCCATTGCATCTCATTGTGACTGTGACACACTAGGTCACATGACACTTCCTAAGTAGTCTCCAACTCAGATAATGGAATTGCCAGCATTGGCTTAGACCAGGGTTTATTCACCTTTTCTGTGCCATGGGCCCCTTTGGCAGTCTGGTGAAACCTAGGGACCCCTTCCCAGAATATTCTATTTAATTGCATAGAATAAAATGACCAGAATACAAAAGAAACCAACTATATCAAAAAATATATTTTTTAAGTCATACAGGAATAAACTTGCTTCTTTATTAGTGCACTAAATAACAAAATCTAGTGGCAGATCTAATAACAACAATAATTTTTAAGTAGTGATGAGGGTAAACAGTGTTCTGAGATACTTGTAATAACTTTTGTGATATGAAAATATTTGTGATTTCCATTGGTGACAAAGTCACAAGTTACTGCTAATGATACTGTGGTTTGTTGCTTACATTCATAATAGAAGGAAATGTTAAATTTCAGTTGGAGTTTAATGAAAAGAAAGACATAGTTTTTTTTTTTTTTCTTTTTTCCCAATGAAAGATTGTGAATCCCATGCATTCCATCCACGGACCCTTGGTAGGGGTGGTCTGTGGACTACATTAAAAGCCCCTAGCTTAGATTAATTAAGATTCACATACTGAGTCTGGGAGTGGGCAGCTCTTTACTGAGACAAGTGGCTTCAAAGGAGTGTGGATATCTAAACTAAATCAGGACTAACTCAAGCAAAAAAAGAAGTAAGAGTGTGAAGAGGGTGGGAGAGTAGGGTAGAGGAGGAGTGGGGTGAACTTGACTCCAGGGTCTGCTCCGTGTAGGGTCAGCAAGGGCTTCCTTCAGAGGGAGAACACTTCTCATCACTGGAGGAAGAGACCTCGTCAAGGGGACTCAGACATACTAGGATTCCTGCCAACCTTGGCATCTTACATACCGCCCCCCGCCCCCCCCGTTTTATTTACTTTTGTTTCTTGGTTGGTTTTCTTTAGACATCTGTATGTATTTCAAGGTACAGATATAAAACTTGCCCTTTACAAATATTCAGCCTACTGGAATATATCCCTTCTATCCCACTCCTTAGAAGTGACTACAGCTCTCAGCTTAATGGATGTCTTTTCAGACTACTTGCTATGCACATGTGATATCCCACCAGCTTACAAACTTTCTTGTATTGGCAATGCAGAGTACCAGGCCCTGCCCTCCCCCATGCTGGTGAATGAGAACAGCCTCAGTGTGCTAGATGCTAAACTCACAGTGTCCCCTTAGATTCCCCAAAGACACTTGAGGTTCAGGCAGGGGAGGTGGCCCTCACACCGCATACCGCAGAAGTGGCAGAGCTGAGATTTGAACCCATGTCTATCAGACCCCAAAGTCCATTCTCTGAATGCCATATGTGTTGGTTTGTAGAGCTGTACCTGATGGTCTAGTCATTTTTTCCCTTTTTTTTTTTTAAGGAGTGGGGTGGGCATATTCCTGGAACCTGGCTTGGATGGTGCCAACTTGAAATGGGCGTTCACATTGAGGTGTTCGGGTGTCTCATCAGTAAGGCTTGAGTCTCCTAAATCATTCACAGGAGACTCCAGACATATTCAAAAGGCAGCATTGGAAGCATGAGAAGAATTTACAGTAAAGCTAAAAAACAAGGCAAAGATGTCCTCTATGAGTTCCATAATTTAACATTATCTTGGAGGTACTGACCAATGCAGTTAGACAAGAGAAAAAAAAAATAAAGCTTATATAGATTGGAAAGAAATGAGAAAGATAATCTTACTTGGGGAGATCATTAATCAGATGAAAAACTATTATAAGCAAAAAAAATTCAATAAGGCGGCTGGATACAAAAGTTAAAATACAGAAACCAATAGCACTCACGTATATGCAAGCTGCATCTTGTTAGAAGACATACAGAAGAAAGGATTACATCACAATAGCAGCAACACAGGTGTTTTGGAATTAGTTTTTTTTAATGCAAAGTCTGTAGGAAGGAAACATCTAAATGCTCTCTTCTCCTCAACATCTTATTATAAAAATTTTAAAACATACATAAAAGTTTAACTAATTACATGGAGAACACCCATATACCCACCACCTAGATGCTCCAGTTAACATTTTTTGTATTTCACATGTATTACACATGTCAGTCCATATATAATCCTTTTATTCATTCAAAAATCCGTTATTTTTGTTTGTTTTAATTTATTTTTTTTTCTTATTAGTCATCCATTTTATACACATCAGTGTATACATGTCAATCCCAGTCGCCCACTTCATCACACCACCACCCCCACCCCTTGCTGCTTTCCCCCCTTGGTGTCCATATGTTTTTTCTCTCCTTCTGTGTCTCAATTTCTGCTCTGCAAACCGGTTCATCTGTACCATTTTCTAGGTTCCACATATATGCGTTAATATACGATATTTGTTCTTCTCTTTCTGACTTACTTCACTCTGTTATGACGGTCTCTAGATGCATCCACGACTCTATAAATGACCCAATTTCGTTCCTTTTTATGGCTGAGTAATATTCCATTGTATATGTGTGCCATATCTTCTTTATCCATTCATTTGTCAATGGGCATTTAGGTTGCTTCCATGACCTGGCTGTTGTAAATAGTGCTGCAATGAACATTGGGGTGCATGTGTCTTTTTGAATTATGGTTTTCTCAGGGTATATGCCCAGTAGTGGAATTGCTGGGTCATATGGTAATTCTATTTTTAGTTTTTTAAGGAACCTCCGTACTGTTCTCCATAGTGGCTGTATCAATTTACATTCCCACCAACAGTGCAAGAGGGTTCCCTTTTCTCCACACCCTCTCCAGCATTTGTTGTTTGTAGATTTTCTGATGATGCCCATTCTAACTGGTGTGAGGTGATACCTCATTGTAGTTTTGATTTGCATTTCTTTAATAATTAGTGACGTTGAGCAGCTTTTCATGTGCTTCTTGGCCATCTGTATGTCTTCTTTGGAGAAATGTCTATTTAGGTCTTCTGCCCATTTTTCAATTGGGTTGTTTTTTTTTTTTTAATATTGAGCTGCATGAGCTGTTTATATATTTTGGATATTAATCCTTTGTCCGTTGATTCGTTTGCAAATATTTTCTCCCATTCTGACGGTTGTCTTTTCGTCTTGTTTATGGTTTCCTTTGTTGTGCAAAAGCTTTGAAGTTTCATTAGGTCCCATTTGTTTATTTTTGTTTTTATTTCCATTACTCTAGGAGGTGGATCAAAAAAGATCGTTCTGTGATTTATGTCAAAGAGTGTTCTTCCTATGTTTTCCTCTAAGAGTTTTATAGTGTCCGGTCTTACATTTAGGTCTCTAATCCATTTTGAGTTTATTTTTGTGTATGGTGTTAGGGAGTGTTCTAATTTCATTCTTTTACATGTAGCTGTCCAGTTTTCCCAGCACCACTTATTGAAGGGGCTGTCTTTTCTCCATTGTATATCCTTGCCTCCTTTGTCATAGATTAGTTGACCATATGTGCGTGGGTTTATCTCTGGGCTTTCTATCCTGTTCCATTGATCTATATTTCTCTTTTTCTGCCAGTACCATAGTGTCTTGATTACTGTAGAATTGTAGTATAGTCTGAAGTCAGGGAGTCTTGATTCCCCCAGCTACGTTTTTTTCCCTCAAGACTGCTTTGGCTATTCACGGTCTTTTGTGTCTCCATACAAATTTTAAGATTTTTTGTTCTAGTTCTGTAAATAATGCCATTGGTAATTTGATAGGGATTGCATTCAATCTGTAGATTGCTTTGGGTAGTGTAGTCATTTTCACAATATTGATTGTTCCAATCCAAGACCATGGTATTTCTCTCCATCTGTTGGTGTCATCTTTAATTTTTTTCATCATTGTCTTATAGTTTTCTGCATACTGGTCTTTTGTCTCCTTAGGTAGGTTTATTCCTAGGTATTTTATTCTTTTTGTTGCAGTGGTAAATGGGAGTGTTTCCTTAATTTCACTTTCAGATTTTTCATAATTAGTGTATAGGAATGCAAGAGATTTCTGTGCATTAATTTGGTATCCTGCAACTTTACCAAATTCATTGATTAGCTCTAGTAGTTTTCTGGTGGCATTTTTAGGATTCTCCATGTATAATATCATGTCATCTGCAAACAGTGACAGTTTTACTTCTTCTTTTCCAATTTGGATTCCTTTTATTTCTTTTCCTTCTCTGATTGTCATGGCTAGGACTTCCATAACTATGTTGAATAAGAGTGGTGAGAGTGGACATCCTTGTCTTGTTCCTGATCCTAGAGGAAATGCTTTCAGTTTTTCACCCTTGAGAATGATGTTTGCTGTGGGTTTATCGTATGTGACCTTTATTATGTTGAGGTAGGTTCCCTTTATGCCCACTTTGTGGAGAGTTTTTATCATAAATGGGTGTTGAATTGTGTCAAAAGCTTTTTCTGCATCTATTGAGATGATCATGTGATTTTTATTCTTCAGTTTGTTAACATGGTGTATCACATTGATTGATTTGCATATATTGAAGAATCCCCGCATCCCTGGGATAAATCCCGCTTGATCATGGTGTATGGTTCTTTTAATGTGCTGTTGGATTCTGTTTGCTAGTATTTTGTTGAGGATTTTTGCATCTATATTCATCAATGATATTGGTCTATAATTTTCTTTTTTTGTGATATATTTGTCTGGTTTTGGTATCACGGTGATGGTGGCCTCGTAGAGTGAGTTTGGGAGTGTTCCTCCCTCTGCAATTTTTTTTGGAAGAGTTTGAGAAGGATAAGTGTTAACTCTTCTCTAAATGTTTGATAGAATTCACCTGTGAAGCCATCTGGATTTTTGTTTGTTGGAAAATTTTTAATTACAGTTTCATTTTCATTATCTGTGATTAATCTGTTTATATTTTCTAATTCCTCCTGGTTCAATCTTCGAAAGTTGTACTTTTCTAAGAATTTGTCCATTTCCTCCAGGTCATCCATGTTATTGGCATATAGTTGCTCGTATTAGTCTCTTACGATGTTTTGTATTTCTGTGGTGTCAGTTGTAATCTCTCCTTTTCCATTTCCAATTTAGTGATTTCATTCCTCTCCCTTTTTTTCTTGATGAGTCTGGCTAAAGGTTTATCAATTTTGTTTATCTTCTCAAAGAACCAACTTTTAGCTTTATTGATCTTTGCTATAGTTTTCTTTGTTTACATTTCATTTATCTCTGCTCTTATCTTTATGATTTCTTCTTTCTACCAACTTTGCATTTTCTTTGTTCTTCTTTTTCTAGTTGCTTTAGGTGTAAGGTTAAATTGTTTATTGAAGATTTTTCATGTTTCTTGAGGTGAGCTTGAATGGCTATGAACTTCCCTCTTAGAACTGCTTTTGCTTTGTGCCATAGGTTTTGGATCGTTGTTTGCATTGTCACTTGTTTCTAGGTATTTTTTTATTTCTTCTTTGATTTCTTCAGTGATCTCTTGGTTATTTAGCAGCACACTGTTTAGCCTCCATGTGTTTGTGTTTTTAATTGTTTTTTTCCTGCAATTGATTTCTAATCTCATAGTGTTGTGGTCAGAAAAGATGCTTGATATGATTTCAGTTTTCTTAAATTTTCCAAGGCTTGATTTGTGACCCAAGATGTGATCTATTCTGGAGAACGTTCTGTGTGCACTTGAGAAGAAAGTGTAGTCTTCTGCTTTCGGGTAGAATGTCCTAAAAATATCAGTTAAGTCTATCTGGTCTGTGTCATTTAAAGCTTCTGTTTCCTTACTTATTTTCTGTCTGGGTGATCTGTGTATTGGTGGAAGTAGGCTGTTAAAGTCCCCCACTTTTATTGTGTTACTGTCGATTTCTCCTTTTGTGGCTGTTAGTATTTGCCTTATGTATTGAGGTGCTCCTATGTTGGGTGCATAAATATTTATAATTGTTTTGTGTTCTTCTTGGATTGATCCCTTGATCATTATGTAGTGTCCTTCCTTGTCTCTTGTAACATTCTTTATTTTAAAGTCTACGTTATCTGATATGAGTATAGCTACTCCAGCTTTCTTGTGATGTCCGTTTGCATGGAATATCTTTTTCCATCCCCTCACTTTCAGTCTGTATGTGTCCCTAGGTCTGAAGTAGGTTTCTTGTAGACACCATATGTAAGGGTCTTGTTTTTGTATCCTTTAAGCCACTCTTTGTCTTTTGGTTGGAGCTTTTAATCCATTTACATTGAAGGTGATTATCGACATGTATGTTCCTACTACCATTTTCTTAATTGATTTGGGTTTGTTCTTGTGGGTCTTTGTCTCCTCTTGTGTTTCCTGCTTAGAGAAGTTCCTTCAGCATTTGTTGTAAACCTGGTTGGTGGTGCCAAATTCTCACAGCTTTTGCTTGTCAGTAAAGCTTTTGACTTCTATGTCAAATCTGAATGAGACCCTTGCTGGGTAGAGTAATTTTGGTTGTAGGTTTTTCCCTTTCATCACTTTAAATATGTCCTGCCACTCCTTTCTGGCTTGCAGAGTTTCTGCTGAAAGATCAGCTGTTAACCTTACTGGGATTCCCTTTTATGTTATTTATTGCTTTTCCCTTGCTGCTTTTAATATTTTTTCTTTGTGTTTAATTTTTGATAGTTTGATTAATATGTGTCTCTGTGTGTTTCTCTTTGGGTTTATCCTGTATGGGATTCTCTGCGCTTCCTGGACTTGATTGAGTATTTCCTTTCCCATGTTACGGAAGTTTTTGACTATAATCTCTTCAAATATTTTTTCAGGCCTTTCTTTTTCTCTTCTCCTTCTGGGACCCCTATAATTCGAATTTTGGTGCATGTAATGTTGTCCCAGAGGTCTCTGAGACTGTCCTCAATTCTTTTCATTCTCTTTTCTTTATTCTGGTCCCCAGCAGTTATTTCCCGCATTTTATCTTCCAGCACACTTATTCGTTTTTCTGCCATTGATTCCTTCTAGAGTATTTTTAATTACAGTTATTGTGTTGTTCATCATCGTTTGTTTGCTCTTTAGTTCTTCTAGATCCTTGTTAAACATTTCTTGTATTTTCTCCATTCTATTTCCTAGATTTTGGATCATCTTTACTGTCATTACTCTGAATTCTTTTTCAGGGGTTGCGTATTTCATCTTCATTTATTTGGTCTTGTAGGTTTTTACCTTGCTCCTTCGTCTGTAACATATTTTTTTGTCGTTTCAATTTTTTTTTTTGATGGCTAGGTCTGTATTCCTGTCTTACGGGTTGTTTTGCCTGAGGGGTCAAGCACTGGAGTTTGCAGGCAGTTGGGTAGAGCGGGTCTTGGTGCCTAGATGAGGACCTCCAGGAGGCCTCACCCTGATTAATATTCCCTGGGGTCTGAGGTTCTCTGTTAGTCCAGCGGTTTGGACTTGGTGCTCCCACCACAGGAGCTCAGGCCCAACCTCCTGCCCAGTGGCTGGGGGTTCCTCCTGTCCCCTCAGGGGACTGGTGCCTGGTAGGTGCCCTAGTTGTACCGAGACACGAGCTCCGCATCCTCCTAGTCCGCCATCTTGACTCCCTCTCTTCTCTTCGAAGTATTTTTATATCTCTCTTTGGTCATATAAAGTGTAAGCCCAGTTTGTTTCTTACCTGACTCATTATGAGATTACGTGTGTCTTCTTAGGTCACCAAACGTGATGAAGACTCTTCTTTGATGCAGCTGAAAGAAGAATTTAGAACCTATGAAGCTCTGCGGCGAGAACATGACTCCCAGATAGTACAGATTGCTATGGAAGCAGGCTTACGAATTGCACCAGACCAGTGGTCCTCTTTGCTTTATGGGGACCAGTCTCACAAATCTCATATGCAGTCCATTATTGACAAGGTAGACCCTTTTTTGTTCCTTACTTCTTGGACTAATCATGCAGGTTTGGTAATTCATTTATTTAACAAGTATATATTTAAGTGAATCTTGTATGTCAGGCTCTTATAAATTATATTCTCTGTAGCTGAGTGTCATATCATAACTAGTCACATCATAATAGCAGTTTGTTCATGTAAAGGTTTTTTAAATTGAGGTATAATTGACATTGTTCATATAAGATTTGATTTAATTAGTTTTAATGCTTTATCCAGTGCTGTCTCACATTCCTGTGACAGTGTCCTATCTCTATTTTTTCATTGCCTTTCTTCCTTCTTTTATTGTTTTCTGAGTTTTGATCACTGTATTAGTTGAATTCATTTTCTAAACGCCTTTATTGTCTTCCTGGAACAGCCATTTAATGGCCTGCAAGATGTATACATTGAGGTTTCTTTTTTTTTTTTTTTTTTTTAATGAGGTTTCTTTTGATTCTTAGCCAGAAAAATTTCACATTATAAGTTACCAGCCATTCTGTATTTGATCAAATTTTCAGTAAACTTATTTCCACTTTATTTGTTGTTTTTTATGATGAAAAGATCACTTGAGTACACATGCATTTTAGGTCAGGCCCCATTATTTCTGTCTCTGAGTTATATTTAATTCTTTTAAAACTATAGAGTAATACTTAAACTGGTTTTGTTGCAGTTCAACATGAAATATGTGAAAGTGCTGTATAAAAATCTTAAAAGTGCCATATAAATATATTATGTGCAGTAATTTTTTAAAACTTTTACTATTTACCTTAATTTTTACTATTTTATCTTAAATCCTTATAACCATAGAGATGATTATACATTAGAATCCACCTTACATTTAATTTAAAGAAATAATGTCGGGACTTCCCTGGTGACACAGTGGTTGGGAGTCCGCCTGCCAGTGCAGGGGACACGGGTTTGAGCCCTGGTCCAGGAAGATCCCACATGCTGCGGAGCAGCTGGGCCCGTGTGCCACAACTGCTGGGGCCCGTGCACCTAGAGCCTGTGCTCCACAATGGGGGAGGCCACCACAGTGAGAAGCCCGCACACCACAGTGAAGAGTATCCCGCACTCGCCGCAACCGGAGAGGGCCCGCGCACAGCTGCGAAGACCTAGCGCAGCCAAAAATAAATACATTAAATAAATAAATTAAAAAAAAAAAAAGAAATAATGTTAGTATGTAAGAGTAGCCTAAATAAAATAATATTTAACACTTACTGAGAGCTTAGTGTGTGTGTGGTGGTTTTATTTTATTTTTTGATTTTAGTGCGTTAATACTTTGCTCAGAATATTTTATTTTAGTTTAGTTTAGTTTATGTTATTTTAGTTTAGTTTCATTCAGTTCAGTTTTTGGCTGCACCGCGTGGCTTGCAGAATCTTAGTTCCCTGACCAGGGATTGAATCCTGACCACAGCAGTGAAAGTGCCAAGTCCTATCCACTGGACCGCCAGGGAAAGCTTCCTATCTGGTGGTTTTAAATAATTCATTTAATCTTCTCAACAGCCCTGTATTATTCCTTTTATACAGAGACAGAGGGAGATTAAATACATTTCTCCAGGATCACATAGGTAATAAGTGACAAAGCTGGATTTGAACTTGGGCATTCTGACTCTAGAATCCCTGCTCTTAACTACTAAACCTCTTTCCAGACTATTCTCCCCCCACCCCACCCTTTTTTTTTTTTTTTGCTATTCCTAAAGGTAGAATTCTTGAAATAAGTAGAAGGTTGATGTCAAAGGAGAATTAGGAAATGTTTTATAACTGCATGGTGTGTAATTGTCAGTATAATGTGTATTATTTGTTCTGTCCTATAGATACCTTTATCAAAACTTCACCTGCAACTCCTAGGCCTGAAATTATGCAGTGGACTGATTATAACCTTAATCATGATCTTTTAAAGGAGTGGCTTTCTACCTCTGAAGAGAAACTTGACTTGCTTTTATGAAAATTCT
The DNA here is from genome assembly GCF_965194825.1 of Balaenoptera physalus. Lineage (NCBI taxonomy): Eukaryota > Metazoa > Chordata > Mammalia > Artiodactyla > Balaenopteridae > Balaenoptera > Balaenoptera physalus. The sequence continues at coordinate 58,944,716 of NC_138882.1, forward strand.
ACAAGGAGGTTAAATTAACCTTCTTGTCTGAACTGGACTATATAACTAGATGTATATCCTGCAATAATTTTCTCACACCATGAGCAGTAATTTGAATTTAATATCCTAAACCTTCTTACAACAATCTGGTAAATGAAGTTAGCAGTGTGACATCTTATTATTATATAGAGCAATAGAACTTCGTGTGATAATGAAAATATTCTGTATACATGCATTGTCCAATATGGTGATCACGAGACACACTTGGCTGTTAAACACTTGATGTGTAACTTGTGTAACTGATGAACTAAAATTTTTATTTTACATACTTAAAATTTTTAATAGCCATATGTTGCTAATGGCTACTGTATTGGACAGTGCAAATGGAGAATTTATTAAAAGTGATAAGGAAAGCAATAACCCTAGTAAGTTAATAGACAAAGAAACATGAAATAACAGTTCACAAACAGGAAGTATATCTAATTGATGGGCTAGAATTCGGCGCCAATAATAAATACATTTAAAGCAGTGACATGCCAAATATTGCCTGTTAAACTATAAAGAAACATGTACTCTCATTCATTGCTGATGGTTTGTAAAATGCATTACAGGTCGTTTGAGAAACAATTTGTCAGTGAAGCCTCAAAATATTCATGTACTTTACCAAACCTACTCTTTCCCAGAATTTATTTTAAGGGAATAATCCAAACTTTCAAAAAGGTTATGAATGCAAAGGTGTTAATTGCTAAATTATTTACAAAGGATAAAATAAAGGGATGGTTAAAGAAGTTAAGATATGTCTGCTCAGAACACTGTTACATGGCCATTAAAATTGTGGTCATGTCAGGACAGATACTCTCTTCAGCTATTAAGTAGCATTTGATTTCTCTTTAAAAAAAGTTAGTGAAATATTTTTGTTAAGTCTCAGTGGTAGACACATGGGTATTATTATATTAGACAGTTACTTTGAAGTATTTCATAATAAAAATGGTTAGGTATTTTTAAAATACCTTTGTTATAATATTAATGGTAGGCAAATCCATAAGTTTATAAATAGCTGATTATAAGTGTATGAAAAACATGCAAAGATGAAAAAATTGATTAAAGACATGCCAGCATTTTAATGATCAGTTGTGTTATTCCATGTTCTTTAAAATGTATGCTTTTTAAAAATTTACCTTTTAGAATGACCTTTGGGGGAGAAAAAGTTCCACATGTGTATATATATATATATTTTTTTTAAGTGAAAGTGAGTTTATTTAGAGAGATACACATTCCATAGGCAGAATGCAGTCAGTCTCAGAAGTGAGAGCAGCCCTCATCTATATTAATAAACTACATAGAGATCTAAATGTTTCCAAGTAAGAACCCTTAGTTAGTATCACATAACCAGGTTTTTTACTTTACAGGTCATATGTATTGACCAGCTTAGGGGAGTTAGTGCAAGTATGTGTGTCATTAAGCCTTAGGAAAATACACAACCTGTTAGCTTCCAAGAATCCCAAACCAGTATAGGATTTTTTGAACTGGAATGAACTTCTCAAATTATTTAGTCCATACAACAGATGGAGTTCAGATAGAGTCTGTAAAGGTTATATCTGATGTCATAATCTTTGGTCCATATAACAGAACTTGAATTCAAACACAATTTGAGTACAGTTTCATTGTTTGTGCTGTTGTATAGCATTATCTCTAGACTGTATTTCCAAATTTCAATTATTTGGAAAGACCCCAAGAGCCAAAGTGACACAGTACTGTAAGAACTGGAGATGTAAAGAGTATTTCCAAATTGAGGAGGTGAGAAAGATCTCACATTTGAGGAATGTGATGGCAGAGGGAAGAGAGTATACAATATACCAACCTGTGGATGCAGAGAAGTGCAGGGTTTGTTCAAGTAACAAGTGATCCAGTCTGGCCGGAGCATGGGATGTGTGGGAAGATAAAAATTAAATATAATTAATTGCAAAAATGGTTGTGATATTGTAAATAATCTTTATTTTAAAAGGATTATCTGGTCTTTGGGGGAAGTTAATATTTATCTTTTTTTAAGTTGCAGACCCCAGCCTCTTTTGCACAAAGTGTTCAGGAACTAACAATTGCTCTCCAGAGGACTGGAGATCCAGCAAACTTGAATCGACTAAGACCCCATTTGGAGCTATTAGCAAACATTGACCCTAGTCCAGGTAAACCCAGGGGAAATTAACGGGCTATCCTATATGTGCCTTAGTGCTATTGGTTGAGTCTTTTAATTATCTTTTGTTACATTTCTCTAGAATTTCCCAGAGTAGTAATTCCAAATCTTTTCTATAGTATTTAAGTTTCTGGCCCCAATCTTGTCTGTCTCTTTATTACTTCAACTAATATTTATTTAATACTTTTTACTGTGCTGCTCACTTTACCAGCAAAATAGGTTCCCTCTGGGATCCTTTATGTTTCCTCCCTCTCTCATCACAAATTGTGCTCTATTTTTACCATTTTCATCTCTTTTGACAAAACTCAAGTTTTCTCATTTTTTCTGTATGTCCTTAGTTGCATTTTTTTGGTCCCAACTTTACTTTCTCTACGATAATCTTGTTCTATCACATATCCTCCCGTGTGTGTCTACTTTGTCCAGCCATTTCCTGTTCCTTCTCCTTGACCTGAAAGTCACCCAACCTTCATTTTTCACTTAATACTTACATTTAGGGTGTGTTAGCTTATATCCTATTGCTGTCACTGTGTTTATTCCTACTACTGAACTAAAATTCTTAACATTCACTAGTAATTTCCTAGTTTCTAATTCCAAAGATTTCTTCTCAGTCCTTAAATAACTTGATTTGTCTTCAGCATTTGATAATGTTGTTGACAACTTCCTTGATATAGAAACTCTCCTGATACCTTATCTTTCTGTAGTCTTATGATTCTCTTCTGGCCTGTCTGAATGCTGGTTCTGTCGTATTTTGACCACTCTTTCTTCTTCTGCCTCCTAAGGAGTAGGCTGGTTGTGTTCTTGGAATTTTGTTTTTTCTGCGCTCTTCTGTTGATGATGATGGTCATTCATTCTCAGCATCAGGTATTATTCCTTTATAGATAATAAACTCCCAAATATCTCTATCACTATTATCTCTTCATCACTCCAGACCTACTTTCCCAAATGCTTTCTGAGATTCTGTATCCTCTCCTCTCCTTAGTGTGTTTCAAAACAAACTCATCTTCCCTTGATACCTGCTCTTCCTCCTGTCTTCCCTTTCTCTGTAAATGAGCTCATTCTCTGAGCTATGTAAGCTTAAAACTTGAGTCTTTTTTCTTACCTCATATCTTTTCCTTTCACTTGCTCTACATACCATTTCAGACAACAGGATTTTTTTTTTTTTTTTTTTTTTTAAGCTGCATTGGGTCTTCATTGCTGCGCATGGGCTTTCTCTAGTTGTGGCGAGTGGGAGCTACTCTTCGTTGCGGTGTGTGGGCTTCTCATTGTGGTGGCTTCTCTTGTTGCGGATCATAGGCTGTAGGCACACGGGCTTCAGTGGCTGTGGCATGTGGGCTCAGTAGTTGTGGCTCATGGGCTCTAGAGTGCAGGCTCAGTAGTTGTGGCTCACGGGCTTAGTTGCTCCACAGCATGTGGAATCTTCCCGGACCAGGGCTCGAACCCGTGTCCCCTGCATTGGCAGATGGATTCTTAACCACTGCGCCACCAGGGAAGCCCGAGACAACAGGATTTATCTGTTCTTTCACAATATCCCTCTATCCCAGGCCTATTAATACTGCCTCGGTTGAGGGCCTTATTCCTTTTCCTGAGACTAAATGCCTTTCATTTTTCTCTACCCTTCTAATTCTTCCTTCTAGTCTACTTACTGCTGCAAAATGAATCACATCTCAGATCTTATTTTACACTCATGAACTTTTAGTGACACCCCTTTGCTTATAGAATAAGGTTTGGAACTCTTGACCATGACATTCAGAGTAGTAAATTTATTACCAAAATCGCTTAATCAAACCAGGTAAGATCTTTTTTTATGTTTTTATTTTATTACTTTTTAAAAATTATTTATTTTTTTTGGCCGTGCCACACGGCATATGGGATCTTAGTTCCCTGGCCAGGGGTCAAACCCAGGCCCAGGGCAGTGGAAGGGTAGAGTCTTAACCCCTGGACTGCCAGGGAATTTCCCTAAGATCTATTTTTAGAACACAATGATTTTTTTTTTCCCCCACTTCTGTGCTTTGATCATTCTGAGCAATCAGAAGAGCACTTCACAAGCTGACTACCTCATCAACACCAATCTATCTACCTACTTCTGTGCCAGTATATTCTACTCTCCTTGTGTAATAGTGGATAAACCATGTAACAGTGGATAAACTTCTAGCTAAGGCCACCCTCTCTCCTCATGTACCAGTATCATCTTGTCAAATATATCCTTCCAGTATCATCTGTTTCTTGTGTCATCAGTTTTCTTTCTCTACTAGAGTAGCTCTATCAACATACAAACATTTTATTGTTCCTCTCATCAAAACCCACTTTTGACACCATTTGTCATCTACCTATGATTCCAATTCTCTCCTTTTTATAACACTCTTGAATGCAGTCCTATCAGGCATTTATCTCTACCACTCAATCAAAATTGCTTTTGTCAAAGTCACAAGTGACTTCCATGCAGCTAATTCCAAATGTCAATTCTTGGTTCTCTTTGTGTTTGACCTGTTAGCAACATTTAACATTGTTGTTTACTCTCTACTCCTTGTACCACTCTTTTAACTTCCAGGCCACCACACTCTCCTAGTTTTCTTCTTGCTTTATTGAACCCTCCTTCTCAGCCTCTTTTGCTGATTTCTTCTCATCTCCATAGGCTCTAAACTTTTTTTTGTTTTTTTCCCATAGCGTCTCACCTTTTTTTCCCCATAGCCTCTAACCCTTGAAGTGCTTCCAGAATTTAATCCTTGTGTCTCTTTTCTATTTATACTCATTGCCCGGGTAATCTCATGTAGTGGCTTCAAAGTCTCATGGCTTTAAATATTATTTATATGACTCACACATTTACTATATTTCGTCAATTCTGAAGCTCACATTTCTTTTTCACATTTTAGCATTTCCGAAACTGGGAATGTATAATCAATGACAGGTGATAATTAGCAATCTTTTCCATTTTGGTAGCACATAAAATAATGGTATGTGTTACAGTTCATGGTGTTTTAGAATCTGTGTAACGTAGTGTATACAGCCTAGACTTTCTTCCTGAATTCTTTTGTATATCCACCTGCCTGCTCAATATCCAATAGTTCTACTTGAATATCTAATAAGAATTTCAAAAGTAGTCTGTCCAAAAGTGAGTTCCATCCCCTGTCCCCCGCCCACCCACCCACCATTCCTGTTAGTGGCAACTCCATCCTTCCATTTCCTCAGTCCAGACACCTTGGAGATACCATCAACTCGTCTTTCTCTCATAAGGTACATCTAATCTATCAGTATATCCTGTAGGCCTTACCGTTAAAATCCATTAGGAATCCATCTACTTATCACCTTCACTGCTACCCCCCTCATCCCTCTTCATAGATTATGGAATAGCCTTCTGTTGTCTGTCTGGTTCTAGCATAGGAGCCAGAGTGATCCTATTACCCCTCTGCTCAAAAACTCTCCAGTGCTTTCCATCACTCAGTAAAAGCCAGTCTTTTCTGTGACCTACCAGGCGTCGCATGATCTGGTCTTCCTTTACCTCTCTCCAACTTCTTTTACTCTTTTCCCACCTCATTCATTCCAGATTGCACCTCCGTGAACATGTCAGGCATACTCCCATATTAGGGCCTTTGCACTTATTCTTTCTTTTTCCTAGAATGTTTTTCTCTTCATATATCCTAATATATCTACAAGGCACACTCAAACCCTACTTTCAGGTCTTTAATCAAATGTAACCTTCTCCAAGAGGCCTTTTCAGGCTACCCTGTCTAAAATTTTACACATACCTGGCCCACTCCCTTTCCTTGCTCTATTTATTCAACTCAGTACCTAAATACTCTGTATTTTGGTTGTTTATCTTATTATCTGGCTTTTCTCCTTGCATAGAATAGAGGTTTTTGTTTTGATTGCTACTGCTTCCCTCCCAACTAGAATAATACCTGGAACTTAGTAGGTATTCATTAAAATACTTTGTTGTATGACTGATCTCTTTACTTTCTCTGCATCTTTATCCTTTTCTCCTGTTGAAATTCCACCTGTCTTTCAAAGCCTAGTTCAAATGCCATCACCCAGGAGTTTTTTAGAGTGTTCCAGCAGGAAGTCATTTCTACATATGTGTTCTCGCTTCATTTTATATTTCTTTTAGAGAACATTTCAGATTTAGCCTTACAGTTAATTTTTCCTTTATAAAGTCACAGTACTTACTAAATGAAGAGTGTGTATAGCATAGCTGCTTTATATAATAGCTCTTCTACTAAATTTTTTAAGGATTCTGTTTAGCAATACTTGCTTTACAAAGAATTTCAAAATAGACATTACAAATTGGCTGACTGTAGGCAGTCCACAGTCAAGTTTGTTTGATCCACAAAGTGTTGGTCTGCACTATACTCTAAATTTTTTAGGTGCAAACACTCAAAAACTAGAAATTTTTACATAAAAATCTCAAATTTCAGTTTTCCCTAGGAAACAGTGGTGTATCTGCCAGTGTCAGCCTTGCATCTTCACATAACAACAGTCAGCTAAAGTTGAATAGTAACGATAATCTTAGATGTGAGGCATACTCTTTAACACAATGCCTGTCACTCTTCATTGCCATTTTCAACACTAAGAGTCTGATGACAGTTGCCGTTTATTATCTGTCATATTTAATTCCTTTGTTACCTTCACTGTCCCTGAAGTTATTTTAGATTGTAACCTCTGCTTTAAAAGGATATATTTATTCCTTTAAGATGATGTTTAGGTGAATAAGCTATTTCATGAATAGCTGTATGAAGCTTAACTTGATTTCACTGAAGTGCTGACACTCCTTTACTAATTTAATATTGGGCAGAACATTGAATAACATAGTCTGAAAATGTTTTTAATTTGTTGTGTAGATGCTCCTCCTCCTACTTGGGAACAGCTAGAAAATGGGCTGGTTGCTGTGCGTACAGTGGTACACGGGTTGGTTGATTATATCCAGAATCACAGCAAAAAAGGAGCAGATCAGCAGCAGGTAAGGGAGATGTTTGAAACTTAGAAGTAAGCCACTGTGTCTATCCTTACAGATAAAAGCAAAGCCAACAGGATGACGTGAATCTTTTTAGACTCTGTAAAAACTAGAAATTAAACTAAAATAAAAACCTATTTTTAACTCCCTGTTCCATTAGACATCATGAAGAATGTAACAAAAATTATAAGATTTATAGTTTAGAATGGCTAGCAGCCAGTTTATTGGATTAGCCTAGTAATTTTATGTGACAACATTGAAATTAAATAATCCTTGTTGGTCTAATGTGCTGGAGTCACTTCTCACATTGGATACAGCAGCATTTGATTCTCGCTAAAGGTTATTCCATTTATATAAAATTATTCTCTTTGGTTACTATTACATTTCAGTTTGACAGTAGATATCACTTTTCAGTGCTAATGCTGTATCTCTCCAGTACTGTTCACATATTTTGTAAATGCTTTTTCTGCATTAGCATTCAGATATTTTTCATTCATAATGTCTGTTATGACAGTGGGCCAAATTTTCCTCAGGTATTTTTAGATGAAGTATATGGCAGTAAAATATAATAGCCTGTGTTATGGCTAGAGTTTTTAATTTTACTCCCAATAATTTCATTTTGCCCTCAGAATTTATGTTAGGTTCAGTACATCTTTTATTTTGTAGTAGTAAGCTTGAGAAATTAAAACTTTGTTATTAATTTATCTGGCTCAGTAAATATTAACAATAGATTATTCAATATTCCTTTTTTCTTTAAAAGTAAGAAATATTAAAAGTGTCCTAGTAGAATAATATGGATATGCTTTTCCCAATCTAAGCACAGATCAGGACTTTATTTTATGATTAAGAAATTTAGAAAATTAAAAACTTACTTTTAACTCCCTGTTCCATTAGACATCATGAAGAATGCTACAAAAATAATATTAACTTTTAAGTTCTGCCTCTTGTAGATTTGTAGTGTGTTATAAGGAAACATAATTGTAAGTATAGCTATATTGAACATTGTCCACAACAAATATTAGGAGACAGTTTAAATATTTGAAAGTCCTAATCTCCAGTGGTTTGCTTGTCCACTGTAAAACGTTGGAAAGAAGATCATAGAGCTCTCATGAGATTGAATCAAGAATTTATGTGATGTTACATGTTTGATAGTTAATATCAGCATATCAGAAAAATCAGGACTACTTTTTTTTTTTAAGTAATTTATTTTGCACACTTTCCAGGACTTTTCCCTGGGCAGTCTAGATAAGTGTATGAGTTAGTCTGAATTATTCATCTAGATTATTAAGATCCTAAAATGGCAATGCAAGATTTACATTTTTTTTTTATGGCTAATGTTTTAATTTTGGTCGTAGCCTCCACAGCATAGCAAGTATAAAACATACATGTGTCGAGACATGAAGCAGAGAGGAGGATGCCCTCGTGGGGCCAGCTGTACATTTGCACACTCACAGGAGGAACTGGAAAAGTAAGTGTGAAAGTCATCAGACTCAACCTTCCAGTAATTTGTTAGAGAATAAGATAGAATTATTAAGTAGAATAATTTTCTGCCATTGAGAAATATGAAAAGATGTAGTTGCATTCCCTTTGATGAATAGGAAATGTTTAGAAAGTAATACAGAATTTTAAAAAAGAAAACCAAAGCAGTTTCTTCACCTTTCATTACATTGTACCTACAAGTAGGAAGCTACTTGTGGTTAACTGAATCTAAAAGTGACTCATTTTCACTATACCCCCCCAATTAAAAGTCTAAGAATTTTCATCAACTTTAACTGATTGATTTTAACTAACTGCATAATGCCTTTCCAATGGAAAAATTTGCCCTTTGCTCTAGTCAAGAAATTATTTATTGCCTGGCTCATTTTCACAGATTATTTCAAATTTCAAGGACCAGATAATTTCAGTGATGTTAAATTGCCAGCACATAGTAGAAAGAAGGGAAAAACTTCTTAATTGTTTTATAAAACCAGTATAACGCTGACAGTAAATTTGACAAAGCACAATTAAAGAAAACTACAAATTCATCTCACACATTAATATTTTTAAAATCCCAAATATTAAAACTTAGAATTCAGTAATACATTAAAATAGACACCATTACTAAGTGGAAAGGTAGCATAATATAATTACTCTGGGTTAGAGAAGAATGGGTATGATAACCACGTGATCATATCCAAAGATGCCAAAAGACATTTGAATAATATCCGATGTCCATGATAGATCAAGATCCCTTAGTAGAACAAAAACATAGATGTTTTCCCAACATGATAATTAAATCTCAAATCAAAAGCCAGCATGATAGCATGATGCTTAATTGGTATTAGTTTATTAGATTCAATCTTGTTACAGACAAGAGTAAGGGAAAATTTTCTACTAGTAAAAAATGTTATTTAACATTCTGGAAGTTGTAGCTAATGTATGTAAACAGAATAAAATAGCCAAAATCATTAAATGGGAATACTCAAGAGAAATACTAGAAACAAAAGAAACAAGAATTTAGTAAGGTAGCAAATCAAAAAATTAGTTTACAAAAATGAAGTACTCTCATGTAAACTAGAAAGGGAAACAACCAGTTAAAAAGTAAGGTGACATTAAAATCCCTTTTGCGTTAACAACAAAAACAAAAAAAGATAAACACCAAATAATAAACTAATAAGAAATATCCAGGATCTATTGAATTGAATTAGTAAACTACATAGGAACATAAGAGAAGAGTTGAATAAATGAAGAAGCATACTGTGTTCTTGGATAAGACTTGGCATTATAAAGGTTTTATTTCCTCTTAAACAGTAAGTTCAGTGAAATCCCAATTAGAATCTTAACGTGATGATTTTGGGAACCTAACAGAATCATTCATTTGGGAGAAAAAATATGCCAATAGCCAGGAAAATTTTGGGAAGAAAAGGTCTTCAACAGGGGCTAGACTAATAACTATTAACCTGTTTTATGAGCTAAAGTAAGTATAAAGACTGTGGTATTAGCATAGGAATAGATAGACCAATGAAATACAATAGAAAATCTAGAAAGAGTTCCAGATACATATAGGAACTCAGCATATGTGCAAAAGGTGGCATTTCACATCAATAACAAAAAAACATGATGATGAAACAACTCTATCCATTTGAAAAATAGGGCTGGATTATTACCTTTACACCAAAACAAATTATAAATTTATCAGAGATTTAAATGTTTTAAAAGGAAACTATAGAGTACTTAGAAATTTTTGTTGTTATATAATCTTACAGTAGGAAGGATTTTTTAAGAATGACACCTAGCATCTATAAAGGAGAAGATCAATAAATTTGATTACGTGAAAATTAAAAACTAAGATAATGGCGCAAACACCACAAACTTAAAAAAAAAAAAGTGGGGAAATGACATAGAAAAGGCTGATATCCATAACATAAAATGAGCTCCTACAAATCTGTAAGAAAGAGAAGAACCAGTAGATATATGGATCATGTAAATAAGCAATTCACAGAAAAAACACTTATGGCCAGCAAACATGTGAAACTATGTTCAATATCATGAATTGTTAAAGAAATGTAAAGTAAAATAAAACTTTATATTTTTGAACTGTCAAATTGTCAAAGACTGAGGCTAGCCAGTGTTTAATGAGATATTGAAAAAAGCCTTTTTTTGTTAATCGGTAGTAGTTATAGCTTCGGAGCATTATAAGAATTTCTAACGTGCATACATTAGACTTAATAATTCTGCTTTTGGTTATTCACACAAGTGCAAAGTACATGTACGTAATTTTCTGTTATTACATTGTTTTAATAGCAAAAAATTAAGGACAACCTAAAATGTACTGACAAAGAAATATTTAAGATTATGAAGTAGAGGAGAATATTTACTGTGCAGCCATATATGACCCTATTTCTGTAATTTATAATCTTAACAAATCTAAGAATATTAAGCCAGTGTATGGAGTGGAAAAATCTGTATTATATACCAAGCTGTTAACAGTGGTTACCCCTGATGGGTGGTCCACCCCCCGCCCCTTACCCCAAAGTGTGTGTGTGTGTGTGTGTGTGTGTGTGTGTGTGTGTGTGTGTGTGTATACACATACACAAGTTTTTAAGTTGATAGCTAGAGCCAGTGTTTCAAGAGAATTTCTAGAAAATGATGTGCTTGGAATCCTTTCCTTTTGTATCCATTTCTTAAATACATTTTAGTTCTTGATTTTTGCTTTTGCTTTTACAGTTTTGGTTTTTGATGTGTGCCTTTGCTTTTTATATAGATTTCGTAAAATGAACAAACGCCTGGTTCCCAGAAGACCCCTGAGTGCCTCTTTGGGTCAACTTAATGAGGTGGGCCTGCCTTCAACAGCTATCCTTCCGGATGAAGGTGCAGTGGATCTGCCTAGCAGAAAAACCCCTGCTCTGCCAAATGGAATTGTATCAGCAGGGAATACAGTAACACAGCTGATTCCACGAGGGACAGACCCCAGCTACGATTCTAGTCTGAAACCAGGAAAGATAGATCACCTGAGCAGTAGTGCCCCTGGATCCCCTCCTGACCTGTACGTTGTTTTTCCTAACTTTTATTTAAAGTTTCTTTATAGACATAAAGTAGAAGGAAGAAGGAATAATCAATGCTTTGTTTTGGGGGGCTTATTTTGTTGTTTTTTACTTCTATTTCCTGTGCCAGTGATTTTTGAGAAAACAATTAGCATAGGTGACATAAGATCAAAGTTTGCAAATTTTGTAGAAGAAATGGCTGTTGGAAGAAACCAGTTTCCCAAATTGTGGCAATTTTTTTTACGTTTAACAATTTGTGTACATTAGAAGTATTTTCAAGACCTTAAACTTGACTTGCAGAATCTTGCTCCCATAGGCTAGAATCTGTCCCTAAGAGTATTTCTGCCTTGCCGGTTAATCCACATCCTGTACCTCCAAGAGGGCCAACAGACCTGCCCCCTATGCCTGTCACCAAATCACTTCAGATGGTACCGCGAGGTTCTCAGTTATATCCAGCACAACAGGCAGATGTTTATTACCAGGATCCTCGAGGAGCTGCTCCACCATTTGAACCAGCACCTTATCAGCAGGGTAATGATCTTTCACTTATGTCACTCACTTTTCTTAGAAGGTATGAGAATGATTCCAAGAGTGATCATATTTTCAGTAATCTCAAAATAAATAAATGCTTTTTTTAGTACTTGGAAAAAACCGAGGTTATATGATCAGCTAAATAGTATGAAATAAATGAAGTAGCAAAGCTATGAAAAGTAATTCGCCCTAACTGGTAAAAGCAGTTGTATATTAAATATGTTTACATATTTATAGAAGTAAGTCATCCAAGTAGACAGTGGAAATTTGCTGAGGCCGTATATATTTTCCTGACCAAAATTTTCTTCGAGTACGAGAAAAGAATTTAATATTACAGTGGATATAAATTAAACACACAGTACTTTTTTTTGCTTTCAGTTGTCACCTAATATTTTTTCTAGGCCCTGTAATATATATGAAAAAATGCAAATACATACTTTTAGATAGTTTATAGTATAGAATCAGTATTAGTAAAGAATAGAAAACTATATGTGTGAGAGTATATATATCTATATATGTGTTTAAAATGAAGTGTTCAGTTGTGGTAGTTAATATTACTGTGGTAGAAATTAACTGCAAGACTCAAGGAAGATCATTGAGAACTTGAGGAATCAAAAGACTTTGTGGAAGGATGCCCTAAGTAGAGGTATTGGGAATAGAAAGGAAAATTTACAAATGGATTGTAAAGATGAGAGTCTAGAGTAAAGGAGGAGTAAGGAGACTTGTTGTTAATCCAGGTGTGACTGTTGAGGTCTGGATTAGTGTGATGGGAAAAAAGAAAGTATTTGAGAAAATAGACAAATGTGGAAAATTAGCCAGTTTTAATAATATACCAGGTATGGAGAATGAGGAGAGGACTTGATTGAGGTTTCACATAATGTAATTCATGTGAAAAAATAAACAACGATTTTTAAACTAAAGTGTTGACTCTCTCTATCAGAAACAGTATAGTGCTATTGTTTTTTAAACCGGGATAGATTCAAGGTGTTCTCCATTTCCTTTTCCCAAGGCTATATTAATTTTGAATCAGCAGTGTCTTTTCTGATTTCAAAAAAAGTAGTTTTAAGTTGGCATGGTGTCATTCATACATATAAGAACATGATAAAAGTTGATCTGTGTCTTCCTTTTGACCATTCATTGCAGGAAAATCCCAACTGCTTTTGTTGAGTTAACCTTACATATGCTGAATCAGTAAGGGTTCAATTGCAGATAGCAGAAACCATTCTGGCTATATTAGCAGAAAGAGGTTTAATGCAGAGAGTCCTACAAAATCAGTCGAAGCATTGGAAAAGCAGACTTAAGCTAGGTCTCCAGGAATGAGTCCCAGAGCTAGTTGCTGAAAGAACCTGTTACAATGAAGCTGAAGAAATAGGAAACTTCTGCCCTAATCACCAACTTGAGGAGCTCATCAGTTGAGGCAAACATCTTGAAATTGGGAAGCTACTGCCACGACTGTTGTCTCAAGAACTCTAGGGGACTTCCCTGGCGGACCAGTGGTTAAGACTCTGCACTTCCACTGCAGAGGGCACGGGTTCAATCCCTGGTGGGGAACTAAGATCCCACATACCGCACGGCACAGCCAAAAAACAAAGAACTCTAGAGCTATGCAGTTAGCTGCTAGATCTGTACCAGCAGAATGGACCTCTTTCCAGTTAACTCAATTTCACATTCAGAACTTATGCAAATGAGTGATTTGTAGAACCTAAGCTTCAGGGAAATATAGTTTTTTTGCTTTTCAGTGTTTGCAGTATGTTAAGGCACACCAGAAAGATGGTCAAACAATTGAGAGAGCCAATTTACTGTTGTAGACTATAAGTAGATTGGTGTTTTCAGTAACCTTTAAGGATAATTTTTGCTTGTTATTTTTCGCAAAGCTAGCCTGACTACATAAGCAGAGGGAAAAACATCTAAAGAAAGGAGTGGATTTTTAATTCTTTAGTGTTGAAATATTTTAAAAGGAAAAGTCTTAAATAGAAAAATAGATTGGCTCATTGTTGCTTTTGGTTCCTCTTTTGTATTGTACAGGTATGTACTATCCTCCACCACCACAATGTGTGTCCCGCTTTGTCCGACCTCCACCATCTGCTCCTGAACCTGGTCCTCCCTACTTGGATCATTATCCACCGTACCTCCAAGATCGTGTAGTAAACTCTCAATATGGCACACAGCCACAACAGTACCCACCTATGTACCCACCACACTATGATGGCCGTCGAGTATACCCTGCTCAGTCTTACACAAGAGAGGAGATTTTCCGAGAAAGTCCTATACCCATTGAGATTCCACCTGCAGCAGTACCATCCTATGTACCAGAATCCAGAGAAAGATACCAACAGATGGAGGGTTACTATCCAGTGGCTCCCCACCCAACTCAGATCAGACCTTCGTACAACAGAGTATGCTGGGTTTTTGGGGTTTTTTCTTATTATATAGATTTACTTGATTATTGCTTGCAGTGATTTTTTTTTTTTAACCTTTTGCCATGGTAATAACTCTTTGATCAATCAGTTCTTTTTTAAAAGAAAGCATCTTCTCTTTTTTCACCTTTTCATAATCTGCATAGGTTGTTGGGTTTTTTTTTAACTTTTAAAGGGGGAAAAAATTAATACCCCACTCCCGCTAACCCATCTTAGTTTCTGAACATTAGATGGTTTTATTAACATTTCTAGATTTATTTAAAAATTATGGTCTCTGATCAAGAAAAAGAAACTTAAATTTAGCTCTTTGGGAAATCCTGAGAGCTTTTGGGGGTTTTGTTTGTTTTGTTTTGCTTTGTTTTATTAAGTCTTGCTGTTTTGGATGTTAAGATGAGTATACAAGCTGCTTATTTAAAATATGTGCTAAGTGAATCAATGTGTCCTGAAATTCTTTTTCAATTTTTACTCATCTTTGCATTTTCAGGAGCCTCCTTACAGCCGGCTTCCTCCCCCTCCCCAGCCCCATCCTAGTCTAGATGAGCTACATCGAAGACGAAAGGAAATAATGGCACAACTAGAGGAAAGGAAGGTTATCTCTCCACCTCCTTTTGCACCTTCACCAACATTGCCTCCTGCCTTCCAACAAGAGGAAGTAAGCACATCTTTTTTAGTCTCTTTATCAGTTTTTCCTTAATCAGTGATTTATTGTGTCCTATTTAAGTCATCTTCACCTATTCCCAAGGTCATGAGGGTGTTTTCCTCTAAAAGGTTTATTATTTCACATTTAGATCTACAGTCCATCTAGAATTGATTTTTGTATATAGTGTCTTAGGAGTTAAGATCAGTTTTTTCCCCAAAGGATATCTCATTGATCAAGCATCATCTAATGAAAAGACCATCCTTTCCCCAGTACCCTGCAGTCACCCTTATCATAATCTGGTCACCTTTGTCATAGTCAGGTGACTGTATGTTTCTGAACTCTGTTCTGTTTCATTGATCTGTTTCTCTATCCTTGTACCAACACCACATTGTCTTAATGTAGTAGTATTGTACATCTTAATGTGGTGGTGTATGTTTTCCAGTTTTGGTCTTCAGGATTATCTTTGCTGTTCCTGGTCCTTGGAAATTCCAGACACATTTTAGAATCAGCATGTGGATGTCCACAGAAATCTCTGCTGCAGTTTTTATTAGGATTACATTGACTCTCTGGATCTGGGCAGCCCAGTATGGGCTAATAACCACTAGCCACATGTGGATAATGATGCTTAAAATGTGGCTAGTTCGAATTCATGTGTGCTGTAAGCATAAAACATACATTGGATCTGAAGGTTTCGTACCCCCCCCCCAAATATCAATATATTTTACATGTTAAAATGATACTACTTAGGGTGTATTAGATTAAATAAAATGTATTGTTAAAATTAATTTTACCTGTTTCTTTTTATTTTTTAATATGGCTACTAAAATGTTTTAGATTACATATGTGGGTCAATTATATTTTCATTGGACAGTGTTGCTTTAGATCCATTTGAGGAGAAGTGACATCTTTCCAATATTGAGTCTCCAAGAACGTGGTATACCCTCCACTTCCTTGGATCTTCTTTAATTTTTGTCAATAATGTCATATCTCATATAGTTTTCAGTGTCTTGCACATCTTTCAATAAACTTATTCCTAGAAAACTAATGTTTTTGAAGCTATTTTAAATGGAATCCTTTTTGAAATTTCATTTTCTCTTTGTTATTATTAAAGAGAAATTAAGTAGATTTTTGTGTATTTTGACACCTGTGTTCAGCAGCCTTGGTAAATTTCCCTATTAATTCTAGTATTTGTTAGTGGATTCTTTTGGATTTTCTGTGCACACAGTCATGTCCTCTGTGAATAATGACCATTTTACTTTCTCCTTTTCAATTCTTAAGTCTTTTCTTTTTTTTATCTTGGTTGTGTGAGCTAGATCCTCCAGTATAAAATAAAAGTGATGATAGGTTTTCTTATTTCCAGTCTTTGAGCAAATGGAGCTTCTAATAATTTACCATTATGATGTTTGCTGTCAGCCTTTTTGTAGGTAATCTTTATCAGATTAATGAAATTTCCCTATATTCCTAGTTTTTATAGTTGAGACTGTCAAAGGTTTATTCAGTAGTGAGGAGAACAGCAGGATGATAAAGTTGATTCAAAGAGTAGGAGAGACAGGCTAATATAGGTAGTGAAAGGCAGGAAAAAAAACACTGAAATAGAGTTGCTAGAATAAACTGGTTAATGTACTAGAGGGTAATAAACCATAATTTGAGGGTTATCAGTATTTCCACAAGTCAGTACTAACAGTTATCATGAATGAGTGTTGTCTTATTATCGTTTTAATGTCTTCAGGGTCTATAGTGACCCCATAGACATTTTTCCACTTCTGATAATTTTTTTCCTTGGTCAGTCTTGCTAGGGATTTATCATCAGTTTTATCTTTTCAGAAAGCCAGCTTTTTGCTTTGTTGATCTTATTTGTTTAATTATTTTGGTTTGTTGATTTTACATAACTGCCTCAGCTCAATGTGTGTGTATGTGTGTGTGTGTATATATATATATATATATTTTTTTTTTTTTAATGTCAAGTAGTTTTTTCAGTAGGGTTGCAGTTGATATTATGTAAGGAAAATGTCTTGCATCCTTTTTTTGTAGAATTATGATTCTAAACAATACTTCTGGCTGACAAATTATGAATAATAAGCAATGAAAATTGAAATATATCACACTGCATATAATAAACAGTAAACTTTGGGGTCTACAAAAGTAATCTACTAAGTAATGATTGTTCATAGTATCTGGCTTTCCTGTCTAAACACTTTGGATGAATTTTCCACAATAATGTAGGTTAATTAGTAAAGCTATAACATCTATTTTTTTTTATCTTCTATTAATATAATTTTACTTGTAAAGTATCAACATTACATGATATTTTTTCAAAAACTGACTATTAGAGACATCCCAGAGCCTTGTTATGCCATACCATTTTTTGAGAAATATGGAAAGCAGTACGACACTGTGAAAAGTGAGCTAATTTTGGAATGAAATATACTTATCTATGAGGTTCAGCTTTGTGGCTCAGTGTGTGATCTTTTGTAAGTTATTTAGCCTTCATTAACCCTGAGGCTCAGGTTTCTCTATTTGTAAATCAAGCATAGTAAAACCTTACCTCACAGTGGTGTGGTGAAGATTAAATGAGACATAAGGCATCTGGCACAAAGCAGGCATTCAGTAAATAATAACTGTGTATTTATTACTTTTTTACTTGTAATAAAAATGATAATAATGCCTGGCTGTTACAGAACTTCATCTATTGACAGAATTATTTTAGTTACTGACATACAAAGCTATATAATTAAACTTCAGTTCTGATTATAAACAACCTACATATAATTATACTAAATTCATACATTATAAAAATATATAATATAGAAAGAAATTTCTCCAAAATCTCATTTTCTATATCACTGTCAGTTTATTATATATTTTAACTTTTTATATATGTTTCAACTTTTCTGTGCATGAACTAACACACCATTATAATTTTTAATCAGATCATTTAGTAATAATATATTCAGATTTTACGTTTTGCATTTTTTTTGTTTTTGTTTTTACTTAACCAGTTATCCTGGATGTCTTTCTGTATCAGTATATAAATTTATCTCATTTTTTAAAAAATAAATTAATTTATTTATTTATTTATATTTTACTTTTGGCTGCGTTGGGTCTTCGTTGCTGCACAGGGGGTTTCTCTAGTTGCAGCGAGTGGGGGCTACTCTTCATTGCGGTGCGCGGGCTTCTCATCGCGGTGGCTTCTCTTGTTGCGGAGCACGGGCTCTAGGCGTGTGGGCTTCAGTAGTTGTAGCTTGCAGGCTTAGTTGCTCTGCGGTGTGTGGGATCTTCCCGGACCAGGGCTCGAACCCGTGTCCCCTGCATTGGCAGTCTGATTCTTAACCACTGCACCACCAGGGAAGTCCTATCTCATTCTTTTTAATTGCTGTATAATACATTGATTGCAGGGGAAAAAGCACTCTTGTTAGTAGGTCATGTCTTTAAAAAGCTTGCTGTTCTACACAAAATTTGTAAGCAGAGGAGAAATGTAAAAAGGAGCTGGAATTTTTAAAATAGAAGTAGGACAAAAAAAAAGGAAAGAGGTTATAAACAATGGAAACAGGAGTTGTGGTTGAAAATGAGTGGTACTGTGAACAGCATATCCCTCTGCCAGTGCAGAAGACCGAAGTGATGACTCAGAAAATAGAAGGTTTTTTTTAGTATAGGGGGAAGCCTAGAGCCATTTAAATGTACCAGTACCCCCTGGATTATTAGTATGTCAGTATATACATCTGTGATAAAGTGAGAGCAATTTATTAGTGTTCTAGCACTCCCTATACTGGTATAACCTTGGTCCGATCACCCACGTTGTCTCTCATGGACTTGAAGAACATATGAGATAGTGTATACATAAAAGTACTTAGAAAACTGTAAAACATTACACAAATGTGAATGTAAGTAAAAATGCATTAGACCTAGAATACCTATTTAGTT
The DNA here is from genome assembly GCF_965194825.1 of Balaenoptera physalus. Taxonomy (NCBI): domain Eukaryota; kingdom Metazoa; phylum Chordata; class Mammalia; order Artiodactyla; family Balaenopteridae; genus Balaenoptera; species Balaenoptera physalus. The sequence goes on from NC_138882.1 coordinate 58,963,863, forward strand.
ATTACATAATTTCAGAGCTCATCCTGAGAAAAGAAGATTAGGAGTCTTATCCTTTTCACTTCATTGACTCAACCCTAAGGACCAGAATTTATTCATGATATGAATTATTGCTATTAAAGAGATTTAGGTAAAAAAGTTATTACGTCGTCACATACTATATAGAACATTTAAGATTACATTTTAAAGAATTTCTAATGTTCTTGTTTACCTGGAATGTTATTGAAAGAAACATTAAGGAGGGTCTAGCAAAACTAGGGCCTAGTATATACTTGCTTAAGTGTTAACTGAATCTGATGAGAAAGAGGATGGGCAAATCTCTTCAAAAATCCTAATTTGATTCTCTGAAAGATATTGAGATACTTCTTTTTTTTTTTTTTTTGAGATACTTCTTTTTGACCCTCTGTTAACAAAGTGTAAAGGCTGAATATCATTTTTCATTTGTTTTATATTTTTCATAGTCTACAAAAATCTTCTAGTGACACAAATCAAATAACCGTTACTCTGTTGCTTCAGCATGATGTTCTAAAGAAATTCCTGCTTTCTCTGTGCTGTTACTCATAGACCCATTTCCTATTTTGTTTCTTTTTTCCTTTTTCCATCTGTAGTTTTTGGATGAAGACTTAAAGGTAGCTGGGAAATACAAAGGAAATGATTATAGCCAGTACTCACCGTGGTCATGTGACACCATCGGCTCCTACATTGGAACCAAAGATGCAAAACCCAAAGATGTTGTGGCAGCAGGGAGTGTGGAAATGATGGTATGTGTAATAACTAAGCCATAATTAATACAAATCAAGATAAACCAAATAAATTATCCCCAGTTAATAGTGTAAACACAAGTAACTGAGCTTTGCTTAAGTTTCAGATCATATTCTATACTATGTGATTGAATTATATTTATATGTTTTTTTAGTTCTTTCAGGTATATGTAAAAATCTTTTCAAACTTGTCTAGACAAAGAAGAGCGTTTCTTATGTTTCTGTGAAGCTAGCAATTAACCCAACAGCTGTTTAGAATTGAAAGTAAATTAATTTGCATAATTAAGACCTTGAATTTCTTGTCCAAATAAATTATAACTCTTTTACAACTCTTAAGTTTAAACAGTAAAGTTGAATCTAGTGAACAATACTAGTGTTTGAATCAGAATTATAGTTACTTAGCTTCAGTAGCAAGGGTCTAGCAATTAGATTTCCATTTATCTTTCTGACTGGAATGCCTTTTAAAAACCTATGTTGGCGCTTATATTTTTAAACAGTATTTTTCTAACTATTGATTATTGAAAATTAATTTATTGGGTCATGATGGGCCTTTTTTTAAAGAAATGAATTAGAATAACAATATAAATACAAGAGTACATTACATGTAGTTAAGGATAAATGTTTGTCATGAAAATATATATGTATACATATATACATTCAAATATATATATATTTGAATGTATATATGTACTGGGTCATGATGTAAAAAATATTATAGGGAGTGGTCAGAGGTTTGAAAAGCAATGTTTTATATGACAACTAAAGGCAACTAATGATTTTAGTCTTATCAGTAAGAACATTATACTCTATTTTAACCTTATTACAGAGCTAGAGGAAATTATGTTAGAGATCTAAGTGTGGGGTGGATTTCTCATTTTACTTTTTACCTTCTCATTTTACTTTTTACCAGAATGTGGAGAGTAAAGGAATGAGAGACCAGCGATTGGACCTTCAGAGAAGAGCAGCAGAAACCAGTGATGATGACCTCATCCCATTTGGAGACCGACCAACAGTATCTCGGTTTGGTGCCATTTCTCGAACTTCCAAAACAATATATCAGGGTGCTGGCCCAATGCAGGCTATGGCACCTCAGGGAGCTCCCACAAAATCTATTAACATTTCAGGTAAGAATCTCAGAGGTAAGCCGATTTGGAGTGTTCATAGTCACAACTCCCAGCACCACGTACTCCCCATTTACCGTCAGTGCTTTTCATAATCTTGCAGGGCAGTAGTCTTCAAACTTTTCTGTGGAATTATCCCTGTAGAAAGGTAATTATAACCCAGGGAATTGTAGGGGTACAAACTAAAATTAAATATCTGTATATGAAGGTAATAACCTATGTGCTATTTTTAATAGTTTCATTGCTTTTGTTAAAATAATACATCTCATTTTTTAAAAAATATCAAACAAAAGAAAAAATTACAAAGATTGACATTTTAGTGGGGGAAAAACAAACATCAATACCCCTCCATCTTTCAAGATAACTGTGTACATAATATGCCTATGCCTTTTAGATTATGGCTACCTAAAAAGAAGAATCAAATCTATGAATTGCATCATTCCACTGTAAATTACTCTCTTACAGATTATGGTCCGTATGGAACCCACAGTGGCTGGGGAGGTTCTCCATATTCACCTCATCAAAACATACCTTCTCAGGGACACTTCAGTGAGAGGTATAAGTCATTCTTTTTACTTTTACAAGCCTTTAAAATTACTCAACTTACTTTGTTTTTCTGGTCATAACATGTTTTAAAAATAAAATTTTAAATTTATTTCATACTTTCTTTCCCACAAAAGGGAGAGAATATCTATGGCAGAAGTAGCCAGTCATGGAAAACCCCTTCCATCTGCTGAGAGGGAACAGCTACGACTAGAATTGCAGCAGTTAAACCAACAAATTAGCCAACAGACCCAGCTGCGTGGACTAGAGGTACCAGCCTAGAGATGTTTTTTCATTCCAGTTTGTGAAGAGTTCTCAAAAAGATTTTACAAGGAGGAACTTCGGAGGTAAAATGAACATAAAACTTTGAGGTTTGTTTCCCAAGAGTTAGTGTAGTTGTCCATTTTTCAAAGAATGTAAGTACTTCGAAGTTCTGAGACAATAGGAAATATAGAATTTCTGTTACCTGAGAATGGAAAACATATTTTATATGTTTTATATATTATACATTATATATTATATATGTATATATATAAGCTCCTTTTATATTTTTACACTGTATAATATTTTAGATAATCTAAAATTTGTAGATTATCTAAAATATTATATAAAATAAAAAATATAAAAGGAGCTTATATTCCTTGATGGCACATTTAAGTTGAAGGTATATAGTATATAGTTTTTCAATCAACAGATGCTTTTAGCTTAAGATTTGTTTTTAATTTCTTATATTTTCTTTAATTTTTAAAAATTTCTCTCGTTTCTTTTACTCGTCAGCATCTTTAGTAGACGCTTAGAACTTTGACCAAAAAAAAATAGCCTCTGTATAATAATAACACCTTTCATTAATATAGTTCTTTCATTTTATAAATTACTATCACATATCTTATTTGACCCATACATGTCCCTGACAATTAGATTAGGGAGGTGGTATTGTCCTCCCCCTTTTTGGTTGAAGGATATTAGTTTCACAGAGGTTGAAACATGAACCCAGCTCTTCATACTCCAAATTCAGTGTTCTTTCCACCATGCTACCTGATACTTATGAGAAACAAAATGTCAGAAGGCAAAGAATTCTTAAAGTCCTTTAAGTGCCACATCAGGAAGACTAGGTTTTGTTTATATTATCCTTTGCATTGGAACATAGACTTTGAATATGGAAAGCTAAAGACCTTCTAGTGATAAATGCATTGCTCCCTTCTGGAGAAAAAGATGCTCTTAGAATGTTTCTTTCTAGATCTAGATCTTTCTACCAAGATCTGTAATAATAAGTAAGATATTGCTTTGGAAATAAATTTCTAACTTATTAGCAAGACCAGTAGGAGGGATTTTTGTTTGTGTGTGTGTTTGTTTTTGAACATGTGTCTGGCTTGTGCTCTTATGTAAGCAAGAAGGTTTAGAAATAAAAACCTGTATAGTACTCATGTTTGTCTCCTTTTTCCTATTGCTTTATTAACATTGGTCCAAAATTTCTTGCTGATTCCTATCGTAAGAAAAAAGAATGCTGTGTTTATTATGTTCACCGTTAGTTTATTAACTTGTTGAAGATTTGGACCTTTAACTCCATAAAGCATTATTCCTTACCTTGCTATTTCATGGCTTTTTGTCTTAGTTGAAATTTCTAGACTGATTTTCTGTTCCAAAAGAATTTCAGCACTATTTAACCCACTGTGGTTAAAAGTCCCTGCCATTACTGAGGTTTCATGAAAGAAATTATAGAATTTATATCAGAGAAAATTCAATTAAAAAACAAAAGGAAAAAAATAGAAAAGAAAAGGAAAAAAGCACATTTATAGTTGACTTCTCTTTCCACTAAGAAAAAGAGCGACTTATACCAAAGATTAAATTACTATTCACTGAGTTTAAATGCCCCATCTTTTCCCTTTTGTATTCAAATGGTACTCAGAGAAAGAAGCAGTGCCTTAACATTTGCATCATTTTTATTGCCAATCCCTGAGTAGTAAGTTGCTTGGGCGGGTCTGGCATCAGGCCTGGTCACTCTGTGCGCGGCGTGGCATGTGTTGAGCTGTGTGCTTGGCTTTTGCACTAGGCTGTCGGTAGCAGGTTGGCGCTGCAGAGGGAGGCGAGCGCCTTGGCAGGCCAATCACAGCCCCCACCGCCGCCGCCGCCGCCAAAGTGGCCTGGAGCGCCCTCAAGTGAGCAGCTGAGCTTGGAACTGCACCAGGTGGAAAGGGAAATCGGGAAGAGAACCCGGGAACTGAGCATGGTAAGTGCTATGGTGGGAAAAGAGAGGAAAGCTGAAAGGAAAGCCTCTGTGTAGTTGTGTCGCTGAACTCGTGGCTCTGGAGTTCTAGAATCATCTAGAGCTGTAGAGTCATCACTCCAAGGCACTGCAGTGAGTGATTAATACTGACAATGAGTGTCCTGAAGATGGTCTGCCTCCCTGTTTTATCATTCTTCTCCTCATTCTCTTTTGGTTTGAGTGTGTTCTTTGTCTTAGTTTTCTGCATTACAAAAAACTTTCCGGGAAAACAAGGCAGTTATCTGGAAGTTACTAAATTTCTGTTAAACGTATTGATTAAGGAAGTAGAGGGGATGGTGTTTTTTGCAGTGCCCTCATGTTAAACAAAGATGTATTACCAAATAACATTTCTAGGTTTCACAGCCCTTATGTTATTGATGACATATTTTTTTGTCATGAGTGAGATGCCATCTACATATTATTTCCTGTGGAATTGCATCCATAGATATGCTTAGGGTTTGTTTCATAGTGCATGAACTCTCATTTCAGTAAATTTTTAGTCTTAAGAGATTGAACCATTCCCTCAGATTGCATGGTAATTGTTTTTTTGTTGTTGCATAGTTTTCATATTCTTTTTAAGCAAATAGATGGGATATTTCATTTTTCTGTTTTCAATAAGTGTATTATAGATACTTATTATATTTTGACTTGCTTTTTCTGAGTCATCAGTTTTTCTGTGAGATTTTTCCATGTTAACTTGAGGCATTTGTCCCCTTGCTATCCAGCTTGGATAGTGAGCAAGTGGGCCGTACTCCATTATGTTTTTGTGCATGTCTCTCTCTCTCTCTGTCTTTTTTTTTTCTTTGGCTGCATTGGGTTTTCGTTGCTGTGTGCGCAGGCTTTCTCTAGTTGCTTCACGCAGGGGCTACTCTTCGTTGCTGCGCAGGCTTCTCATTGTGGTGGCTTCTCTTGTTGTGGAGCATGGGCTCTAGGTGCACAGGCTTCAGTAGTTGCAGCACACGGGCTCAGTAGTTGTGGCACGCGGGCCCTAGAGCACGTGGGCTTCAGTAGTTGCGGTGCATGGGCTCTCGGGCACGCGGGCTCAGTAGTTGTGGCGTACTGGCTTAGTGGCTCTGCGGCATGTGGGATCTTTCTGGACCAGGGATCGAACCCGTGTCCCCTGCATTGGCAGGCAGATTCTTAACCACTGTGCCACCAGGGAAGTCCCTATGTCTCTCTTTTAATCTGCCTGTTTCGTAGGTCATTTTACAGAACTAAATATGATTTCTGATCATCATTTTGTATTATCTATATCTGTTCTCTCTTCCATTAGCACCATTAAATAAAAGATAATGGAATTTATTTCCTTTTCTTTCAAAGGAGAACCAATGTTCTCTGGACATGAAAAGCAAATTGAATACAAGTAAGCAAGCAGAAAATGGACAACCAGAACCACAAAATAAGGTTCCAGCTGAGGACCTTACATTGACATTCAGGTAAAGAAAGGGACATTTTCATAGTCTTATACAGTCATGACAGAAGTACCCTCATACATATAATTTGATTTTTTAAATATTATTTTGTATACATTGAGAAAAGAATATTTTTGCATAAGTTCAGGAGTTAAAACTTATTTTAGATCAGACCCAAGGTTGAATTATCTGTTAATACCTAAGAAATAAAATTTTCTGCTTCCATCTCCTTTTTCCCCTTGTTTTTTAATTTATTTAAAACCAGTGTTAACATTTTGATGTATACCCTGCTGGTCTTTTTTTTTTTTCTTCTGGTTTTTTGAAGTGTGTAGGCATTTAGCCTCTTCCACCCACCTACCCGCCCCGCCCCCACCCATCCTCCTGGTTTTTAATTTGGTCTATCCCACATCATCCATTATTCTTCTACAGGTACGGAAGGATACATATCAGCTATTATGAACAACCCTGCAATAAACAATATTATAGTTAATTCTTTGTTTGCATATCTTGCATCTTAGAGTATTTTGCAACTTAGGGTATTTTAAGGCTTTTGATGCATAGTCCCGAGTTGCCCTCCTGATGATATACAACAATTTCTAATGCCCTGTTGCTTTCAGGCTTAGGTTTTTGGCTCTTTAAATCCATGCATTATCCTGGGTTCAAAGCAATTTCTTGTACTAGTAAACCTGCTAAAAGCAGGGGTCAGCACTTTTTCTTAAAGGCCAGATAGTGAATATTTAAAATTATAAGTTTTACTATTTCTGTCAAAACTCAGTTCTGCCACTGTAATGTGAAAGCAGCCGTAGACAATATGCAAGCAAATGGGCAGGCTGTGTTCCAATAAAAATTTGTTTACAAAAACAGACAGCTAAAAAAAACAAAATTTAAAAAAAAAAGGCAGCTAACTAGCCTTAGTTTGCCAACCCCTATGCTAAAATAAAGCATGGATATAGAGCTGTAAATTAAAGTTTGAATGCCATTCATGTATGCCATTCCATACTGCTAAAAAGAAAGGCCCTGTTGATTTTATTCTACTAAATAATCATTTTTATCTCTCTTCTTTTTTTAAAATCCAAACTCCTTTTTTTTAAAAAAACCGTTAACAGTGATGTGCCGAATGGATCAGCCTTGACACAAGAGAACATCAGCCTCCTATCAAACAAGACCAGCTCTCTGAACCTGTCAGAGGACCCTGAGGGAGGAGGGGACAGTAATGACTCCCAGAGATCAGGAGTTACATCCAGTTCTGCTCCCTAAAACATGAGGAGTCCTACTTTTATCTTCTGTTCCTAACCAATTTGTGGGGCATAGGGGTAGGAGAACAGATAACTTCTAAACCTTTTCTCTGCGAGTGGTCAGAGAAATCCAGGAAAAGCACCGGAGGCAATGTGCACAAACACCACTACTAAAAACAAACCCTGCACATAGTTCACAATAATGCATTTTTTAATTTAAAAAAAAAAAGAAAAAGAAAAAGAAAATTAGCAGTATCTGCAAGCAATTCAGATTAAATTTGTTTTTGTTCTGTGAATGAACTTTATTTTAATAACTTTGGACGCCTTGGATCCAGGGCTTTAAAAAAAAAAGAAGATATTATATATACACTCTGTTTGATTAATTGTATGATCTTAATGAAGTAGGTTTTTCTTGTATTTTGGTATTATTACATACCCAGTGTATAATTCCTTACCCCCAATCCTTTCCAACTCTCACAACCCCATAAATTACAACAGACAAAAAGCACTGGCCTTTCTGAGAATTCTGTGGTGCTTGAGAAATAGACAGTAATAGACTAGTTATTAGAAAATGTGCAGCAAACCAACTTTCCAAGAGCTGTTATTTAGAAGCCATAATCTGCTTTCTCTTTCTGGGTCACTAGCTTCATGTGTAGGTAGGTTTTTCATATGGCATTAAAACTTTTTGTAGTTATTGTTCAGGAGGGCTTTATTTCTTGTTTTTGTGTTTATTTCAGCTTTTCAGAGAGATAATTACCAATTAATTTTTGAAGCCCTCATTTCCGATATTATGGACCCCTTTCATTCTCTTAATGTAATCAGAAACATGAGTCAATTTTAGATTGCTTGAGTAGATTTAAATGGAGATTACTTTCAGGATAAACTGTAATTTATTAGCACTGAAAATACATACTTGGTTTATTACCTATATTGAGGTGATGGCTGGAAATTTAGAGCTGTGCTTTTCCAAATTGAACCTCTGCTGAAATCATAGAATGTTCAAAAACCAGGACAATCAACCATGTTTTAAAACTGCAACACTTGATTTGAACTTAAAATGAACAGAGCCACATTAGTTCAATGGATGTTTATGTTTTACTCTCAAAAACCAAAAGTATACAATTCCTGTACACTGGAGCCCTTGGCTTTCAGAGATTGGCAAATACGAACTGCCTGAATCTTAAGGATAGTTCATGGATTAATCAGTTGCTACTTTTCAGAATCATTAGCACAAGTAGATAGTAAGTACCTAGAAGTCAATTTTTGTAGTCTTGGCTTTACAATATTGAAGATTCTTCATGAAAATGTTGAAAAGAATAAGGAAGAATTTTTATTACTTAGTTCTGCTGCACATATTCTGATGCCACATGTCTGTACTGAACTAAGACCATATGAAACATGTTTAGTGGGGGTTATTTGATAAAGTCACCCACCCTATCCCTATGTTTGCCTGATTTTCTAAAAATTTCCCTTTCTGGATTATACTACTAAAACAGAAAGCACTGGTTGTGTAATAGTTACTGCATTGCTTTGGTTGGGTAAAAAGCAAGAGTTTGTATTTTTCTTGTTTCTTATTTTCTTAACCCTTAACTCCTGCTGAGGTCATAACAACCTCAGTCTAAGCTCTGTGTCCATCATATTGTTAAATGAAACAAATGGGGGGTGAGGGTGGGGGGAGGGTAATACAGTCCTGCCATTGCCTACCAGTAGGAGAGTCCAAACAGAACACTCTTTTGAGTAGCAATTATTTAATTTGCCCAGTCAAGGCACCGTGTTTATATACTATTTCACATTGAATTTGATTATGCCCTACAGACCTGGCTGGTCAAGGATTTGATATACACATATTGGCTTGGGATTCGAGCTTTCTTTTTTATTTAAATAAAAATTTATATATATATTATATATATACATATATACATAGCTATATCTGTATATATATTGGGTATGTTTTATGGATTTTTTCGCATGAGCGCAGCTGTTGCGATAAAATGACTGATTGGGAGGTAGAAGCACTGAATGAAGATGAGGCATTTTATCAGTTGATATCCATATTTTCCTTTTTTTTTTTTTAAATACACTTGCTTTTTTGCCTTTTTTATTTGTTTTATTTTGCTTAAAATCCTCTTACATTTACTCTTTAAGTACTTAACTGTTTTTTTGGGAGAAGGAGAGAAACTTTTGTGTCTGACGGAGTCCTGAGATTTTTCATTTCTCTCTATAGCCATAAAAGACAACATTCTTGGCCTCTAACCTTCTGTAGGCAGATTTGGGCAGATGTTATTTCTCCTTTGGACATGTTTAATTCCTAAATTTTAGGAGCAGTTGGTTCAATTTGGAACTCAGAATGATTCTGGTACTGAAAAGGAATTTATGGGTATTGATTTTGTTGAAATTTGGAGTAAAAGTAAAATTCCATTTTGGGTATCTGTTGAAACCCCTAATAACTCAACTTCTGTTGTTCTTGTTTATTTTCTTCAAATACACTCATTCTTCCTTTCACCATTTTGATTTTGTAAGCTAGGCAGAAACAGGGATTAATTTACACAGTATTCCTATTCTGAATAATACCAGAGAAGCCACTGTTTTGAACTGACTTAAAATACTCTCTTTCTCTTTTTAAGGTATTTTCATGGAGTGAAGATGGGGGGAATCTCTCAAATTGTAGCCTTAACCCTAGCTGTACCTCTCTAAGGCCTCACACTCTAGAGGAAATCTGAGTGGGTAGAACAGCAAGAGAAAGGTATACTGTCCCGTTGTGCCTGTAATTTACCTGTTTTAAGTTGGTTATTCTGCCTTACCTCATAGAAATTGTTACAACTTTCCCAGTGCTCACAAGCAGTTTTAGGAATTCAGTAAAACCTCCAATTTTTTTTCCTCTTTCTTTTCCTTTTCTCTGTTGTATACCTTGTGATATGATGAGCCTATAAGGGTCAATGGCCTGTTCAGGCAAAACTGCTTGACTTTCTAACTGCTTTTTTGTTAAAATCTATGAAAAATAATTGATTTTTCTAGCTTTTTGAATTTATTCCTTTAGAGACATGTAGAAGATGAAACCAGTCAGATAGGAAATACAGTTTTTATGCTTTCTACTTATTCAAATGTTAATTTCTTCTGAAGATGACTGTTTGCTTTTCACTGAATTAAAAGGCAAGACTCAGACATCTCAGATGAAAATGAACAATTCTGAGAGGGTTAAGGTAGGAGTAATGAGCATTGTGTTCAGTCTGGATAACAACACCAGAATTTTATTACAGCTAGGAATATAAAAGTACTTGGACTTTTTCTTTCTTCAGTGAGTCTCTGGAAGAAGGTAGAAGAACAGAGAATAAGATATCTAGACTCAGTTTTCTGACTTACATACAGTTCTTTTGCCTTACTTATAGATATTGTCATAAGTTTAATAGGTGCCACGACTTGGGTAATTTACAGAGGCTGAAGTGACCAAAGATCCATTCCTTGTTACTTTTCTAATCAAAAGAAAAGTTAGTTATAACATAGGTTTCTAGTAATATTCAAATAATAAGACACTATTTCTAATGCCAGCTACAAAATACTCAGCTACTCAGAATGTATAAAAATTTATTTCATACAGCATTAATGTGGTTGATTCCCTTCTCCCATTTTATTTCCCTTCCCTTCTCCTAGTCTTTCCCATGTATTTATTTATTTATATATATTTTTTTGCCTAAAAGACATAAAATTGGTATGATTCTCATTTGCTACCTTGAATATGTAACTCCATCAGACTTTCCGTTGGTCTTTAGGGTTGGAGCTCAAAGTTTTTGTTTTTCTTTTTTTCTCTGTCCCGTCTGTATCTTGCAAATTCCCCTTGATTTACCCACTGCCCTCCCCAATCTGCAACAGTGACAGTTTGCTGCCTCAAAACAGAGCATTCAAATGAATTCGCTTAGCCAATAACTTCTGTGAAGTTGCCTTTTCTAATGGTGTTATTACTCAGTGATGCACAAATGTGGTATTTGCCCTACTGGTAGGCAAACAAAGGTCTGGTTAGGAACGGTAACCTGCTGTTTTCTTTAAAGGAGAGCCAAAGACTTGTGCTTTACTCTGTTTTGGTTTGGGAGGAAATAGTAGCCATTTCGATTGTGAAACTTCTTAGTAGCTGTGAGTTGATTATACTGTGTAGGGAGATGTATCTAAAGTTAACTGTTAAAGTTAGCTGGCCTTATAAAATGTAAAAGTAATGAAAATTCTTCAGTTTTTCTAAACTATGAATGTCATCTTTTACAGTATTGTGTGTAAGCAATTCCTCCTCCCTTTTGCTGAGATTATCCTGTCATGATAGCATGTTGTATTTTTGTTATTTTACTTGTGCCTAAAGGACAATCTACTATCACTATGGTCAAGTAACTATTGTCAGTACATGTTAGGTTATATTGAGATTCAGAGAAAAATAGATTCTTTTCACTAAAGAGTACTCGGTTGTTATTGCTTATGTACAAATGGTTATAGATGGAGATCTAACCATCTTTTTCTACTTTTTTTTGTTTTTTTGCTCATTTTAAAGAATTGAGTAAAGGTTTCATATATAAAATCTATCTGTAAAAAGCACTTGTAATGTCTTATATATCATTAAAAGGAAAGGCTCAGTTACTTTTTAGGGGAAATTAATAGCCTGTCTGGAAATTAACTGCAGTGTTTACTTAGATTTTTACCCTAAAAGAGTCCAATTGTGTTTATTTTTTATTGATGATACATGGTTATAGTGTTTGCAAGGTGATCTCTTCCCTGAAAAGTCTGCCTATCCTTTTAGATAAAAATTAGACAGAGCTACTAAACTAAGCAGATTTTACATTCAACGTTAGGGATTGAACAGGCAAGCAGTCTACTACTGTCATCATTTTACCTGACTGCCCATTTTGCTGGCCCTCATTCATACCTTTCTACCTTGGACAACTATGATTTTTATATTTATTTGTTGCTTCAGCTCAGCTTTATGAAATTTTCCTGCTGAAATTACTTATTGGGAATTGTAGGTGGATTGCAGTTAATATTTTTTAAAATTCTTATTTCAACTTTCCTGAGCCACTTAGAAAAAGAAAGTTGTTTTTGTCAAAAGATACTGTTAATTGTAGTAAATGCCAGCTTACCATTTGGTTCTTAAGATTTTATTTCTTTGACTGCTAAAGGTGTTTTCACTTGTATTAGATTGTAACGCTAGCTATAATGTTAATGAAGAATAGGAAACTGCCACCACCAAGAAGTAACACCTTTTAATAATAAGTATGTTCCCAGTGGGTAGATTCTCAATACTGCACTGAACAAAGTGGGTAAAGAGCCCTTTGAAATCCTATTGTGATAAAGCGACTAACCTCACCACTGGATCCTTGTTTTCAGAGCTTCTGAATTTTCAGCCAAACACTGAACTGCCCCTAAACTTTATTCCTGAGCAGAACATCCCTAGAGTAATAACCATTATTTTCAAAAGAAAATAAGGCACAATAACCCAAGAGAGAGAACTTAAGCCTCACAACAATATTGTGTCCAAAAATATGTATTTAGAAAAATAAAATCCTGTGGAGTTTGTTATCCTAATGTATGTTGTATACTAGATACAGTGACTTATTTTCTTGCATTGAGGTCTCATTATTTCTAGTTGGGTTTTTTTGTGTATGTTGTTTTGTTTTTAATTTAAACTCTTAAGTAGACAGAGCTCACAGGTCTTTGGCATCCATTCTAGGTTGTACACTCAGAGTCATCTTATAACTGGAAACTGTCAGGTGGGCCCCTACCCCAACTCCAGATGGTGTATGAAAGGGTCAAGAAAAGAATGGAAACAAACTATTGGGTGGATAATTGGTAGCCTTTTTTTTTTAACCTGATTTTTTAAAATCACCATTTATTAGTGTAATCTCTCTCCACTGATAGGCTGCCATTCTCACAATATCTGAACCACCCTGTAAAATATTCCTCTGATTTCAAGGCATTTTAAGCTTTTGCTTATCATGTTTACATCCTCTGTTCAACCAAGACACTGTTCTGAGAGCTACTTTTTCCAGGTGTATTGTTGCCTAAATTTCCTTTATTCCCCCTTTCATCCTTTCTCTTCTTCCCACCTTCTGGGAATGAAAGGAACTTGGGGGAAAAAAGGTTTTCTTTTTTTCTTTTTTTTTAAATTTTATTCATTGATTCATAGGCTTCATTATCTTACTTGATGATGAATCTGTGAGTTTTTAGAACAAGAGAAATGGAAAAAGTGAATCAAGATAATGAACAAAACCTTCACCCACTTAAAACATTTTCCAGTTGTGAGATTCCTCTTCTTGTGTGTGGTCTCTTCCCATTGTTACCCCTCTTACCCTTTTTCCCTGACTATGGTCAATTTGGCTCATACCAGTCTCCCCGAGACATTCTGCAGTCATTATCACCTTTTTGGGTGGATTTTATTTTGTTTTATTTTGTTTCTGTTTTTTTAAGTAACTTTTTAACATTGATGCATATTTGCTTGGGATAGAGCTTGTGTAATTTACCAATCGTATTGATTGTATGTGATTGTGCCCTGCGGAGGTATATTTAACAAGTCAAAAATAATCTAGGATAATAAAGGAGCCCATGAGATTTGAGTCAGGTTATAAATGATTTCATGAAATCATTTACAGTTTGAATAGTGAGAATTTATATCTCCTGTTCTTAAATTAATGCTAGACAAAATACCATTTTTTAAAAGTTTTCTTGCATTCCTATTTTTCTCCCTTGCCTTTTAGCTCCCTGTTCTTTCTTGCCTGCCTCCTGTTCAGAAATAAAAATATTGAGCCTTAAAGAGACAGCTCATTTTTAAATTGCTGAAGTTTGTGAAATTTTACTTTTTCCCAAGTGTTTCCAACTTTTCTTTAAAAAGTGAAGACATAATGAGTTGGAATTTCACAAGCTGTGAAATTAGCACTTGGCAAACTGTGAAATCTTATTTGAAGACTTTATCTCCTGGAAGTTCTTTTGGAATAGGAAAAAAAGAACCCTGTTTTTGAAATAGACCATTTCCCTCTCTTTTTAAAAATCTGTTTATATTTTGAATTTTTAAACAGACTTCAAAAAAGTGAAGTGGAAGAAAAATAGTAATAGGAAGATGTTTAGGACAGCAGAATGCTGGGTCTGAATAAGTACATACTCTACTTGTTGCAGAGTTTTGAGAGGATGAGGGCCATCTTTTTAATTTGTATTAGCTGTGTGCATATTGTCTATATCAAAGATGCCACATTTTGTTAAAATGCTGTTCCTTTCTTTATTATCTTGGAAACTGACTCAGCCTCATGTTGCTCCAAATTAGTGTTTAAGGCTCCCACAAGTTGCAGATAAAAGGACTATTTTAACAAGTAGAAGGAGGTGATTCGCCTTTCGGTTTGTAAATATATGAAAGTCTACAAGGTCTTTATCTGCTTTCTGTCAGCATTTATATTAAATGATAAATTGATGAGGAGAAACGCGTAGTCTTTTTTTGTAAATGAGCCTGTGCCCTCTTATTCTAACCTTGGGATTGTTTTCTTACACCTTTTTTATGGAGTTGTGTTTGTTTGTTTGTTCATTTTTTAGGTGAAAAATAGAGAACTAGGTAATGTATACAAACACACATACTTGTAGTGTCAGTTTTATAGATATCACAGGAATTAGTCCAACACCACAGTTCGGAATACTTCATTTGTTATATAGTGATTGCACATTAGGAGTAAAGGTAATGGTTCTGAAATCCTAGAGTCAGTGTTCAGTGAGACTCCATGGTTAACATCCAAAGTTCTGGTTTTTATGCCTTCTCTTAAAATCAGAACCTTTTTATGCTTAAGCAACATGGCCTTGCTCTGAATACCTTCCTGATGCAAATATTTTTTGTCTTTCCGTTCTTACTCACTTTTCCTAATTGTACTGAAATCCCCACCAATTAGTCATTCTTGGCATTGAGAGGATTTTCTCTTAGAGACCACTGTAAAATATGCCCTATTCAAGAACTCAGTGGCATGAAGAAGAAAAAAGGGGAGGAGAGGGGAATACTCTAGATTTAAAAGGAACTTTAGAGATACAAAAATCACATGCAACCTGTGGACTTTGGATCCTAATTCCAACAAACCAAACATTCAAAGACTCTTTTATATAATATAGTCAGGGGAATTTGACTTAAGTATTAGATAAAACCAAGGAATGACACTTTTGTTCAGTGTGATAATAGCAACATTGTTATATAATAAAATGTCCATATTTTTAAAAGACAATAACTGACAATGGCTAGAGTTTCCTTTAAAATAACTGAATATTTTTAAAAGAAAAATAATATACATTACCAGTGAACAAACATCACTCCTTGTACCATCAGTTAGCAATTAGTTGTCCGTTAGTACCATATCTGACCTCAAGAGAAGGGGCCACAGTAAGAAAAAGTTGAGAGGGTATGAAGGATGGTAACTATTGCAACCATTCTTGAATGTCATCAAATCTAGAATGGGAATTCCAAAACCAGACTTGCTGTCTTTACCACTTACCTAGGCCTACCCTGCTTACAAGCAGCAGGGTACTTTGTGATCCCTTACACTGAGACTCATTGATTAATATGAGTTTGAGGGCTTCCTTGGTGGTGCAGTGGTTAAGAATCCAACTCCCAATTCAGGGGACACAGGTTCGAGCCCTGGTCTGGGAAGATACCACATGCCACAGAGCAGCTAAGCCCGTGTGCCACAACTACTGAGCCTGCACTCTATAGAGCCCACAAGCCACAACTACTGAAGCTCACGCGCCTGGAGCCCATGCTCCACAACAAAAGAAGCCACCGCGATGAGAAGCCCGCGCACCGCAACGAAGAGTAGCCCCCGCTCACCACAACTAGAGAAAGCCCGTGTGCAGCAACAAAGACCCAATGCGGCCAAAAATAAATAAATTTATTTTTAAAAAAACCATGAGTTTGATATTTTTGTGTATATTAGCATCTCAACCCCAGTAATCAGCTAATCTGCAATGATCAATTTGTAAATCCCTCTGCTTTCCAACATGGTGGCTCATTTAGTTAATGGCTGCCCCCCTTATGTGGAACACCTAGCACATCAAAAGTAAACTTTCAACTACTCACTGAACACTTAGTACAGCATTTACTAAAGTAATTTACTGAGTACTCCGTATATGGCACAACACTGTAGAGGACAAAGGAAATACTCTCTACCCTTAAGGAGCTCAGACTCCACTTACGGAACTTGACATGTATACAGTTTAAGGATAGATAACAAATCATCTACAAAGCACTAGACGGAATTACCAAAGGATTATGCAACCACAGCTATCCTCAGAAGAGAAGAGCAAGGAGCTGTGAGGCTATACACAAAGAAGATTCAAACTTGCTGGGCTAGCCAGCAAAGGCTTTCTTGAGGAAGCGGCATTGAAGGTAAGAAACAGCTTGGGGCGGGGTGTGCGCAGGGGTGGGGCAGGAGACTCCTAGTCAGAGAAAAAAGATGGGTGAACTCTGCTAAAGAAGAAAGACTGTTACGGAAACGAAGGTCATTGAAGTTGGAGTAGAGAGAGTGAGATAGTGGCCTTGGATGCAGAGCCAGATCACAAAGTTGGGTTTTATTCTTAAAAGGAGTCCAAAGAAGGGTTGTAAGCAGGGGAATTAAAGGGATCAGATTTGTGCCTATTGAGAAGCTTCTGTGTCAGTGCTTCTCAAACCTAACATGAATGCAGTTCACCTGGGGCTCTTGTTAAATTGCAGTTACTGTTTCAGCGGGTCTGGAGTGGGGCCTGAGATTATCTAACAGGCTCCCAGGTGATACCAGTGCTGTTTGTCCGAAGACCACACTTTGGAATAGTAGGGTTCTTTCTACGTGATAGGCAATTTTAGAAGCAGAAGGATCCAGTTTCTGCCTATCAGACTTAAACTTTTAGTGAAATGAGTAAGATGTAAGGCATAATTAGCACCACTTGGAGACCACTTTAAAGGCAAGTGTGTAAGGCTGGGAGAAACAAGGTAATTCAGGAAAGTTTTTGCATTTGAGGAGTTGATCCTGAAAGGTATAAAGAAGGGTTTATACGATGAACAAGGTGGGAAGTGGAGACTCCAAGCCTGGGAGCACATACACAATTATGAAAGAATATGGCCTGGAATAGAACTTCAAGGAGTTGGGGATAACTAGAAAAGTTAGGTTGAGGCCAGGTCTTGAAAAGCTTTATGTACCCTTCTGAGTTGTGATTTTATCCCTTAGCAATTAAAAACCAGTAAAGATTTTAAGCCCGAGAGTGATGTGATGATTGTAATTTGAAGTGGAGTAGGGCCTAAGGCAGAGAGCTCAGTTATGAATCTGGTGCAGTAGACTTGCAAGAAATGATGAGGGCTTGCACCAGGACAATGGGAATGAAGAGGAGGGGAGGAATTTCTAAGAACAGCACGAGCGTAACTGGCATTTCTAAACACCCGAGTGGGCGCTATCAAACAGATGCCACCAAAATCGGGTGCGTCCCGTAATTCCCTTGACCAAGCGCAAGACCTGATCCCATATTATCAAGTTAAAGGGGAAAAAAATTACCTTTGCAGTGTCAAAGCCCTTAAAAAATACAGTTTTATGGAAAACCTACAGTAACCTTAGTTTATCATCACCTTCTATCCTCCCAAGTCTGACAGTGTTCAGGTTATTATGAACTAAAACATGCCCTCTAATTTTCCTCAGCCCCTATGCTTACCATTGTCATCATCTAACTGGGCATTTTGTTATCCTGACAGCAAGCCGGGCAACCTGATGAAATCCTGGCCTCATGGCGTGACGCAGACTGCCTCTCTAGAGTGGGCTGGCCCGTTCCTCTCTGAGCATCTCGAGGGTTTTGTCTCCAGCAGCATTCCCTGGTTAGCTGAACCTCTGTAGCCATACCAAGATGTGATTCCTGAAACTTGTTTCTGTTCAAAGTTAGAACAGCCTGTGCCCAAGCAGTATCTATTGGTTTACAGCACTGGCCATTTGGGAAGGGCCTGAAACCAACTATGTCCTGATGGGATAAAAGCTGCCAAACTACATTCATTTCTAGCCCCTCATTTCCTCCTCAACCCTCAAATGGACTTTGTCAGATTTGCTAGAGCAGCCCTTGGCAGAGGTAGGTAAGAGACACCAGTCGCACAATTGACCTGTACTTGTCAAAACACACACCCTTGGCCTTGGCTTCACTGTGAGTTTCTTCCCGTTGCTTCTTGGTCTGTCCAACCCAACCCCTATCTCTCCAGGGAACTTTCTCCCACTACCTCTACCTCTTCCTCTGCTGTCTTCCCAATTTCTCTTTTACCACCTACAACTTCCTGAACGAACGTAGAAGCAATGAGCTTTGACTCCATGCAACTCTCTCTTGCTCAACCTCCCAAGAATACCCTTGTCTGGTGTTTCTGTTCATACAAGGTGTCAATTCCTCTGGATAAGTAAGCATTTTTACTTTACTTGATAATCTTAACTTTCCATTTGAGAGAAATTTAAAGTTATTTTCATGTTAATAAGTCAGCAAAACTACTCTGAACCTGGGTTTCTTCAAACACAAATATTTATTGAGTACCTGGTACATTCAAGACCCAGTGGCATGTGCACTGGACATGTTCAATAAATATTTGTTGTTTTGATTTGGTTCCCATTTGGTTTCCCTGAAACCAAAACTGAATTTTCTAACAGTTGTGAGAATTTGGACAAATTCCAGTGAGATTCTTTGAGAATCTCACCTGAAAGCTGCCAAATGATAATGCAGGATTTATTTTGATAAACTTTATTTCACCTTAATTAAAATGTCGTAACCACCAAGTAAACTAGAAACCTAAGAGAGCTGAAGACAACTCTGCTTTTTTGTGCTAGATGTTTTGCTGAATTTCTGTGGAAGAGTTAAGCTTTGAGTTACTCAGTAACCACAGCAGGGGCTCAGCTCTACTGTTTGTTCTCTGCCAAGGTCTTACTCTTGGATCCAAAGAAAAGAATAGAACAACCCAGGATATGAGGCAGTGGCGAGGACCAGCTCAATTACCTGCTCACAGGAGTTACTACTGAGACCAGAGGCAAGGCTAGGGGAAGAGGAATTTTTTATTTTATGACTGATCTTGAAGGAAGTATTAAAAAGAAAAGAGAGGGTGATTGAATGCTACATTCTTTCCTCTGCATGGCTCCTCAAATCTACCCCTAACACAGCAAAGCACAGAGGCCTTCTGAGATCCTTCCAACCTTGTTTTTGCCCAGAATAGAGAGAAGTAGTGCTAATTTTTATCTGATAAAAGTTCTTAAGTCTGCCTCCAGTTCCAGAAATGGTTAGAAGTTTCCATGAAGAATTTGATTTTAAAATATACAATTATTAAAACACTTTACAGAATACCAGTGACAGTGGAGGGGAGGGGAGAGATAGAGACCCAGATTAGTTTGCCCAGTGTACAAGCTGTTTTTTCCTTTCCTCATCAAATCAGTCTAAGATGAACCAAGAGGAAAGGGATTTGGGGTCATCAAAATCTAGACAATGAAAGCCAAGGGGAGCTGTGTGCAAGAGAACCAAAGACTGGGCTGGTATTAAAGACCCCAAAAGACCAACTGAAAGTCTCATTTGGAAGGTGCGTCAGAGACAAATGCTTTCTAATTAAATATGGGCAACCAAAGGAAAAGGTGGCAGTTCCTGAGTTTGCTTCCGGGCCCTGGATTTTGAAGGACACCTGGGCAAACTTGATAGAGACTACCCAGAGGAGACGAACCAGATGGTGACATATCATAAACACTACCCCAAGAAAAATAATTGGACACTGTAAGTTTTAACCTGGGAAGGCATGGACATTTTCTTGATAGCTATCCAGACAAGGCTTTGAATCTCACCTTTGCCAGCTTTGTGATTTGGGGCAAGTTCCTAACCCTTGTCAATAGCAGTTGTTTCGTCTGTAGACTGGGCATATTATTATCTTCCTGGTAGAGCTGACAAGAGAATTATATAAGCTAATGCCTGTAAAGCACTTAGCATAGATCCTGGAATGTAGTAAATGGAACCTATCATTATCATATTCAAAGATTTAAAGATTTTGGACTTCCCTGGCGGTCCAGTGGTTAAGACTCTGCACTTCCACTGCAGGGGGCACGGGTTCGATCCCTGGTCAGGGAAGATCCCCTCGCGTGCTGCGAGGTGCGACCAAAAAAAAAAACAAAACAAAAAAACAAAGATTTAAAGATTTTGACCTAAGCTAATGTGAAGTAATGGTTAAATTCTAGACAATGAAATATTATACAGTCATTAGAAATAATTTTGCCAGTCAGGGCACACCTAAACACCTCTGTTCCATCCGTTCCATCTGAACTGGGCTTCTCTCAGTCTCCTTTTCTCCTTTGTCACCAGCCAGGGGCTCAGGCTGTTTCTAGTTCCTCTTTGGTGCTGCCACCACCTTCGTGTCATACCCTGGTACTCCTCTCTCCCCAGGCCTCTGTGGGACACAACCCTGATGCTCTTGTTGCTCACAAAGTCCAGACCTTCTTGACTAGGTGATATATTGACATGTTCAAAAATAGAAAAATAAGAAGGTTCATATTGACAAATCTCACTTCCACCCCTGTCTGTCTGCACCTGCCCCATCATCCCCACTTTGTGATACAAAAGTTAGCGTACTATAAACACTGCTCTGCAGCTTGCTTTTTTCTACTTAGTGAGCCTAGAGATCCTTCCATTTCAGTACAAAGAGAACAGCCTCATTCTTTTTGACAGTGGCAAAGTTTTCCATTGTGGGGATGTACCTTGGTTTAACTAGTCTGCTATAGATGGAAGTTGTTTCTAATCTTTTGCTATTGCAAATCAAGTTACAATTGGTAACCTAATTTATACCCATGCAGATATGTCTATAGGATACACTTTCTGAAGTGGGATTTCCAGCTCAAAGTGTAAACTCATTTGTAATGCTGGTATTGCCAGATTTCCTTCAAAGGGTTATAGCATTCTGCACTCGCACCAGCAATGAGTGAAAGGGCATTTTCCTCACACCCTAGCAAGAGGGTGTGTTGTCTAACTTAGTTGATGTCTTTGAATTCTAATGGTTTCAGTGATAATCCTTTTTAGGGAATCAGATGGGAACT
The DNA here is from genome assembly GCF_965194825.1 of Balaenoptera physalus. Taxonomy (NCBI): domain Eukaryota; kingdom Metazoa; phylum Chordata; class Mammalia; order Artiodactyla; family Balaenopteridae; genus Balaenoptera; species Balaenoptera physalus. The sequence continues at coordinate 58,985,234 of NC_138882.1, forward strand.
AGGAAAAGAACAGTGCTTAAAAAGTCTTGCAAAGAACCACCGAGGAATGCTAAAATTAGCAGGTGAAAATCTGATGAAAAACGATGTATCTTCATATTCTCAAAGTATCTTCTTACAGGATACTTGTTTAATAAAAAGGGAAATATTGTAATTTTACAGCAGAGAAAGAAACTCGGCAGTCCTGATCTTAACCAAGTGATCAAAATTAACATCACCAGTAATGGAGCAAATTGATATCATGCGCCTCCTGATATGATGCACTGAGAAGGGTACAATATTATTTCTTTAGTATTCCTACCAAAAAAAGTATAACTTGAATCTAATCCTGAGGAAACCTCAGATATACTCAAATTGAGAGACGTTCTTCAAAAATAACTGGCTCGGGGACTTCCCTGGTGGTGCAGCGGTTAAGAATCCGCCTGCCAAGGCGGGGGACACAGGTTCGAGCCCTGGTCCGGGAAGATCCCACATGCCGTGGAGCAACTAAGCCCGTGCACCACAACTACTGAGCCTGCGCTCTAGAGCCCAGAGCCACAACTACTGAGTCCACGTGCCACAACTACTGAAGCCCGCGTGCCTAGAGCCAGTGCTCTGTAACAAAGAGAAGCCACCACAATGGGAAGCCCGCACACCACATCAAAGAGTAACCCGCACTCGCCGCAACTAGAGAAAGCCTGCACGCAGCAACGAAGACCCAGCGCAGCCATAAATAAATAAATTAATTAATTAATTAATTTTAAAAGTAAAAATAAAAATAACTGGCCTGTACTCTTAAAAAATTCCACAGTCATGAAAGACAAAAGAGAGCAACGATTCCAAACTAGACGAGACCAAAGAGACATGACAATTAAATGCAATGTGACCCTGGACCAGGAAATGGGGGGTGGGGGGAGTGGAGTTTTGGGGGCTATGAAATGTTTCCCAAAGTGTGATCCAGGGATCCAAGGAGGTCCGCAAAACCTTTCAGTGTATTCTTGAAGTCAAAACTATTTTATATAAACTATTTAAATAATTATATTTAGATGTAATTTAGCAAGACTATAAAGAGATCCTGAGACCAAAAATTTTGAGAGCAACTGCTATAAAGAACATTAGTGGGACACTTGGCAAATTTAGAATATGATTTATGGATTTGAAAATGGTACTATATTACTGTCAATTTCCTATCTTTGATCTTGTACTGTGGTCATAAAAGGGAATAGCCTTGTTTTTAGGAACCTCACTCTTCATAAGGGTAAAAGGGCATTATATCTGCAAATTATTCTCAAACAGTACAGAAAAATAATAGGGAGAGGGAGTCAGAGAGAGAGAAACAGAGAGAGGGAGAGGGAGAGAGAAAGAGGAATACCAAAAGCAGAGCAAGAAAAATGTGGTAAAATGTTAACAATGGGGACATTTGGGGAATCTGGGTGAAGGGTATACAAGAATATTTTGTACTATTTTTGCAACTTTTCTATTGCTTTAAAATTATTTTAAAATAAAAAGACTTTGTGTCTTAGTCTTGCAAATTAAGAAATTTTTACATTATCACCTCCTGATCTTTCCCTCTCCTGACCCCAGTTCCATGGACCAGACCCACCTGTCTGCCCTTCCCCTTCCCCTATACACACTTGAGTCAGATGGCCAGTAGCATTGATTGGGATGTTTATCTTCATGTCTGGGGTCTGCTGTGAAGCACGGTGCTCCTTGAGGACAAAGTCATCTTTATAACCCCGGGCCCAGCACCAACCATGCCCGGTACGTACAGGCATTTATTAAACATTTGTTAATTAAATGATCATATGACTCAATGAATGGATGAAGAAATTAAACACAACCCCTGATGTATAGTTCTTCACTACCTGGCCAGGTGGTATCTGCATGCTTATCTCTTTTCCCACAGATGTTCACCAGAACCCCTTCACCCTTTGGGCAGGGTCCCCTCATCTGCCTTCCTCCAAGGACCTTCTTTACAAGGCACAAGTCTCACAACTCCTACAAGCTGGAACAATAGGTCTGAACAGCATATTCCCACCTCAGGATCTTTGTATCTCCTGTTTCTTCTGTGTGAAAAGCTCTTCCCAAAGATATTTGACTCCCTCCCTCATTTTACTCTGGTCCCTTAGTGTCAGTTTATTAGGGAGGCCTTTCCCACCTCCTTTCTACAACCATAGCCTCCTTCCCTCCTCCCATCACTTTCTGTCCCCTTGCCCTGTTGTATTTTCCTCTGTAACCCTTATTAACACCTGACTGACATGTTATCGATTTATTTTTTATATACTGATTCTTCATGTGATCGCTGCACGTCTTCCTGTCTGGAGCTCCCAGCCCCTAGAACAGTGCCTGCTGACTCAGGTAGTGCTCCTGTGTTTGCTGAACACAAGTGGTTGAATAGGAGACTTTCCACTTGCCTTTAATCTGGAGTGACAAGGAGCCTCCGACCATTCTGGGGCTTTTTAGGACAGTTCCTTGTAACTTCATACTGTACACAGGGGCCCTCGAGATGTCCAGGGTCTAAATCAGTCAAGAACTTAGACGCAGCTTCAGTCTAGGTAGAGGTTTCCTGTCTGATGAATAAAGAACTCTTTAGAATGCCTATGACCGTACCAACTTCAAGGAGTCTTCAATCACACAGAAGGTGGCATACTTGTATCCTGTGAATACAGTTGCAGCAATCCTTATGATACTGTTTTTGGCTATTTAGGAAGAAGGAAATAAATATAAACCTGCCCTTTATCTCCATTAGTTTGGCTTCATCTCCCCAATAACTAAAATAAGTAAAAATAACAATATGCATAAATAAAAATAATTCGTTCTGTTTGCTTCTTAGAAGTATGTCAGTAGTTGCATGTATGTTTTTCACCTGCCCCACCCTTTCTCCTGATCCCCCAAGAGAATTTTTCGAAGTATTTCCCACCCAGCTCATCCACCCTAGAAATGTCCTTGGCAGCACCCTGAGGCCCCTGCTCCTGTGCCCCCTCCCACCACTTCAAGGCTGAATGGGGAATGAGTCCACTGTACACACAGGTGTAACCATTGTGTGTCCTTGACTGGGTCACTGACACATCAGCTCTTAGAGGCCTGAAAGTAGCACCTGTTTCAGAATATTTCTCTTCTCTCCCCTATGATTAGATAACGTGGGCTCTTTTTCTCTCTCTTTCCCTAAAAACCTGTGAGAAAGAGGATATTGCACTGAGAGGTAGAAGACTACCTCTCATTCTGGGCATTCAACTTGGCTAGTTATATACTATTTTATTTATATAGAAAATAGACTATCTTCTACCTCCTGGTTTGGTTAACCAGGAAAAAAGAAAAAAATTCCTGCAAAGTTCTCATCAGCTAGGTATTTTCTGACTAAGTTTGAATTTGTGAACATGTTCGCCTTTTCCTTTACTATAGAGATGAAGAAGAAAGTGAGGGAGTATGGGTAGGAAAGGTGGACCTTCTTTCTCTGGACCTGACTGAACTTTAAAACTTCTCTACTAATTAACCAGCACTGGGCTCTACACTTTGCTTAACCCTGGGAGCAGGTCATCAGCCTTTGACCTCAGGCCTCCCCTCCTCACCAGCTCCATCCCCCATCCTAGCCTCTGGAACCTCATCCAGATTTAGAGGAAAGAACCAGTTCAGAGGGATTGCCTCAGACCACACTATCTCCACTCGCCCAGACCTGTGGAAGATTAGCAACCATGCTTTCCAATGGGATAGGAACTGTAGCTGCTGGAAAGAGGTAAGAGGGGTGAGCTTTCCCTTTGCATGCCCTCACTGGGTTTTCTGACCTCTGAGGGACTCACCAGGATGACCTCGACACCTTCGAGAAGACCAGGCCCTCTCCCTGGTAGTTTTAATCAGACTTGTTTGGAAGATGTCATTCCAAGTGCCCTCCCCCCCACTCCCTTCTAGGGGTAAGGCCTTTCCCTAAGCCACACCTTAGATTCTTAACCCAAGAAGCAAAGGGGATGTCTTCCCTTGTACAGAGACGTTGCATCAGTGTCAGCCCTCACAGCAGTCCAGGAGATACTCCAAGGGAATTGCTGGGCCTGCCATACATCTGAAAAGAGGGCAAATTTAATCTATGAGGACCTCCTAACTCCCTTTTTGCTCCTCCTTCCACTCAATTCCCCCCTGCCCCACCCCCGTCACATCCCCCATCCCCCCACCCAAGGTCTCAGTGACCTTTGACAAAGGACTGCAGCCCTCAACATCACACACATCCCCTTCTTGATCTGGTGTTTTACAGGAAGCTAGAAGTGAGGCTGTGGCTTGACCACCTTGGTTTTTCTTTGTGCTTAACAGAGCTCCTAGGGCCCCCTCAGCCTCCACTTGTATTTCCAAGTGTAGCTGAGGGACAAAATGGGAAACAGAGGCAAGCAAGCTGAGGAGAAGAGTGGCAAGATTCTCTCTGCTTCCTCACCCTGCCTTCCATAGCTCCCTCAGTGCCTCTGCTCTCCCATTCTGTGCCTCTGTTCTTAAAAGGACTGCAGGGTTCACTTCAGATCATGCAAGAAGCCAAGTACCCCTCAGCTGCCCCCAGCTTCCAGCCAGCCCCACACTTGCCCAGCAGACCACTTTGGTGAGTTCTTTCTTCACTGCGTGCATAACCTGCTTTTCTGCTGGGGGAAGATTGAGAAGACTCAGTACCCTCATACAGACTCCCCTCTCTAGACCTTAGGGCCCCAAGTCAGCCACAGGAAGTTCCTGGCCCCTCATGTCTTATCTACAAAAACATTACAGAAGAGTTTCTCTCTTGGTTTACTTAATTGGGTGTCCCAATTCTCCTAATTTGTCAATTTCATGATCTCATTTTTTTAAAAAGTGAAATTAGTTTTATTTACTTTAGCGAACACACGTTGGAAGTTACTAAAATGTCTAGGAATCAGAAAATGATGAGGGCCTGAACTAAGGCAGCGAGAGAACAAGGAAACAGAATGCATAGAATCTAGGGTGTGACTAATGAGAAGGGTAAGAGGGAGAAATCCAGGGTGGCTCTCAGGTACCTGTGGGTCCCATTAGCTGAGTTGAAGGGCACAGAAGGAGAAACATGTGTGTGGGTGAGAGTTATGAGTTCAGTTTGCTCATATTTCACTAAGGAATCTGCAGGACATCCAGGTGGAATTGTCCGGCAAACAACTGGTCTGGAACTCAGTGGAAGGATTAGGCTGGAGCTAGAGACTTGGGGTTTTCAGCACATTGATTGTGGCTTTGCCCCATTCATTCCTTCTTAACCCTCTCATATTGCTGAAGTCCCTCTGCTGAATCAATCAAACTCCTCCCAATCCTTTAACATCCAGGTTAAAAATCCATCTATTTCTGAGGCCTTCCCTAATCAGCTTCTGTTAATGTCTCCTCCAACTGACCTAAGTTTTCACTGGGCACTAAAGTTCTCTGCCGTTTTTCTTGTGTGCATGTCCCATCTCACCAATTGGAAACTTTGCATTCTTTATATCTTCCAGCATGAGGCCTTGGGCACACAATACTTCTAATAACCTCAGTTGCTTCAATAGTTGATTCTAATTTCAACATGACTATGGCCAGGCAAGTGAAACTATCCACTTGTAAGGAGTCCAGGACTGGACTTGTCCTGGGCCCTTGTACTTTCCAAAGATTTTGGCCCTCCTCCTGGCCACAGCAGGTGGGATGGTAATCTATGCTTTACTGGGGCAAATCTGTGGTGGGCAGTGGGACAGGTGATTTCTCAGCCTAGCTTAACTCAGCTTTCTGTCCCCCTATAGGAGTGTATGTCTTCTCTCCTTGCTGCTTATTGGCCTCTGGGGCTGTGTGACCTGTCATTGGAGCCCTGGGGAGGACATCTGCACAGCCAAGCCTCGGGACATTCCCATGAATCCCATGTGCATTTACCGTGCCCCAGAGAAGAAAGCAACCGAGGGCGAGGGCTCAGAGCAGAAGATCCCCGAGGCCACCAACCGGCGGGTCTGGGAACTGTCCAAGGCCAATTTCCACTTTGCCACCACCTTCTATCAGCATCTGGCAGACTCCAAGAATGACAAGGACAACATTTTCCTGTCACCCCTGAGTATCTCCACAGCTTTTGCTATGACCAAGCTGGGTGCCTGTGACAACACCCTCAAGCAGCTGATGGAGGTACAACCCAAAGCCCTTCTGCCTAACCTCCTTGCTGGAACACCCAGGAGAACATCTATGTGTTGGTCTAGAGCCCTTTAGAGACTTTGGGTGGTATCCCAGTCTCTTTGTGTTTCTTTTTCTCTTTCTCCTTCCTACCCTTTATTCTTCTTTTATCCATTTATTCATCTAGAAAACACGAGCTGAGCATTTATGCTGTGCCAGGCACTGTGTTGAAGGGACTCACAACTATTGGTCAGGGGCTGACTGGCACTGTGCTCGTCACCCATGTTAGCCAGGCTGCTTTACCAGACCCACCGCTATTTTCTTTTGGCTTCTACAGGTTTTTAAGTTTGATACCATCTCTGAGAAGACATCTGATCAGATCCACTTTTTCTTTGCCAAACTGAACTGCCGACTCTATCGAAAAGCCAATAAATCCTCTGAGTTGGTATCAGCTAACCGTCTTTTTGGAGACAAATCCCTTACCTTCAATGAGACCTACCAGGACATCAGTGAGATGGTATATGGAGCCAAGCTCCAGCCCCTGGACTTCAAGGTGAGTTGCAGATGTCATCCCTGACCTCAGAGTTCTTCTTCTCCGCTCAGAAATTAAAGAGATAGAGAAGCAGGATCCAAATTAACACTGCTATGGTAGTTGAAGCAGGTGGAGGTGTCATAATACTATAAGTCGGAGCCCCTGGGATATGTATTCTTGCTTGAAACCTGAGAAATCAATGTAATCTCTGGATTGTAGAGGCTGCTCTGAAAAAGTTATATAAAAGTCCTGCAACAAAGAAATCTACTGACTTTATTCAATCAGTATTTCTCAAGCTTTTTGGACCACATGGGCATCTCTCCTGCCCTCCCCCCAACTCCTGCGTCACTCATTAGCTTCCCAGAGAACATATCTCATGAATACTCATAAAAGTTCAAATTTCCAGAGTCAGAGAAGATAATATTTTGTTTTCTTTTCTCAGACTATATCTTTCTCCTCTTCTGTTTCTTTATTTCTTCCTCTTTTTCTTTCCTTTCTTTCTCTTTCTTCTGGTACCATTTATTAACGATATGGAAGCTTCACGACACTATACTAGATATGTGAGGTTTCCGCAATCTGGGTTAGAGACATGGCTTAACCAAATGGTGGGAAAGAGCAGAGGGATGATGGACAAGATAAAGTGCTTCACGGGGAAATGGAGAAGCCAATTGAATAGCACAGTTGGGTAGGTTTGTTTCCTGTTCTCTTCAGGGAAATGCAGAGCAGTCCAGAGTGACCATCAACCAATGGATATCCAATAAGACTGAAGGGCGTATCACTGATGTCATTCCCCCAGAAGCCATCAATGAGTTCACTGTCCTGGTGCTGGTCAACACCATTTACTTCAAGGTACTCAAAATGTCCCTGGAGAGACCTCAGGGATGACTTGTTTTCCCTCCAGCTTACCCTCTTTCATACCATTGGGCATGTGTCAGTAGGTCTTTTTGAGAAATGGTACATGCATGGTCTGGGTAAAATACAAATTTGCTGAGTCTAGAGTCATGTCTAGGGCTGTGGCTACTGGGCTGAGGTCCAAAGGGGGCCTGGTAGTGTCTCTGGGCCCAAGGCAAAGTGTACACACTCACAGACCCAGCATGCTCAGCAGCAAGGTGTGCGTGGTAATAAATTCTCATATATATGTGACGATTTCTCCTGTCCTTAATTAACTCCATTTTGAAATCTGGAACAAAATGACAGAGTCTATAGACAATCCTCAGTGATGAGATATTGTCCATCATCTAGAGCAGCTTCTGCAGTGACTCAAAATTCCTCTTGCCTGAAGCTTCTGAACCTCCTGATGCCAGACTAACCTCAAACTTTGCAGAGGCCTTGTTACATGATCATGCAGACTCGGAGAGTCAAGAGTTCTAAAGACTGTTCCAACTTTATTACATTTAGGAAGGATGAGGGAGAAGGTACTGGGAATAAACAGACCATTGATACTCAGGAGGGCCTCCAGCTTAACGCAGGTTGAATTGTGCCCTTCCCGGGTCATGCTCCAGATACACTCTTCTCCCCCACTGGGCCCAGGGGGTTAGCCAGTCACTGCTGTTGTCAATTATTCTGTTGCCTGGGGGGGTCCCTCACCCTAAGAATGGAGTAGGTTGCATTTCTACAATGTGTACTGCCCTTTACAATTTATGGAGCACTTTGCCTTTTATTAGTCCTCCTGATCTTCATAACATCACAAATGTGAACTTGGGCTGCTCAGACAGTTTACTTAATTTAAATTCTGAGTCTTCCATTTCTGACTGCAAACTTGAGCAAGTTACTTGTCACTTTTCTATGCCCCAACTCCTGCATCTATAAGATGGTAATAATGATACATCTACCTTACACGGTTACTGAAGGGATTAAGTTAATGCACATAAAATGCTTGGAGCAGTGCCTGGCACACAGTAAGCATCCTTACAAATATTAGTGATAACCAGCTCCTAATCTTACAGATGAAGAACCACCACTCAAAGAGTTAAATGACTTGTCCCAAAATCAAAGAGCCAGAAGATGACAAGGAATGATAATTACAACTCAGAAATGTCAAAGGAGTGTCTTGTATCCCCTCCTTCTTTGAACAGAAAGTTGGCCAGGCCTCACTCTCTGCCCGTCAGGACTCCCAGATGACCCCCTGGGGTTATTACCTCTGTCTGGCTTTATTCATCAGGGACAGAGCCCAGCATTTTGAAGGATGGCCTTTGAGAAAGAGGCTGGTGGGAGGCAGAAAGCAAAAGGCAATTAGATTTAAACTCCAGAAGAGACTTGCAAAGAGGCCAGTAGGTTGTTCTTGTTTTTATTTTTCTTGTTATAAAAGCAAAGTCACTGCTGAAAATCTGGGAAATACAGAAAAGTTCACAGAAAAAAAAACGACTCATGATTCTATCACTCTGACACAGTCAGTGTTAAGACCTTTGCATGCATATCCCTCTAGCCTTTGTTCTTAAAAATTACACTTACATATTAATGTAATAAAATATTGTGACTACTTCCCATGTCAATATTCTCCTACGGATGTTTTTGGTCTTCTTGCTTTGTGATTCTCCCACCTGGCGTCTTCTTCCAGGGCCTGTGGAAGTCAAAGTTCAGCCCTGAGAACACAAGGAAGGAACTTTTCTACAAGGTCGATGGGGAGTCGTGTTCAGTATTCATGATGTACCAGGAAGGCAAGTTCCGCTATCGGCGCGTGGCAGAGGGCACCCAGGTGCTTGAGTTGCCCTTCAAGGGTGATGACATCACCATGGTGCTCATCCTGCCCAAGCTTGAGAAGAGCCTGACCAAGGTGGAACAGGAACTCACCCCAGAGGTGCTGCAGGAGTGGCTAGATGAGCTGGCAGAGACACTGCTGGTGGTCCACATGCCCCGCTTCCGCATCGAGGACAGCTTCAGCGTGAAGGAGCGGCTGCAAGACATGGGCCTTGAGGACCTCTTCAGCCCTGAGAAGTCCAGGCTCCCAGGTGAGTGCAGGAAGGACTTTCCTCCTCTCTCTGCCCCCAAAGAAGTCTGACCAAAGGTGGAAGAGATGGGGAAAGAGTAGAAAAGGGCAAATCAGGACACCTGGATTCTAATCCCGGTTCTACTGCTAACTCAGGGAAATCCCTTCCCTCTCAAGGTGTCAGTTTTCTCTTCTGTAAAACGGGACGTTGCCTCTTGGATCTCCACAGGCCCATATGGCACTGGAACCTTTTGAGTCTGTAACTGATAGAAGAGATGGGACCAGGTAGAAAAGAACTTGAAAAGCATCGGAAAATTCAGAGCAAGGAGACAGATATGATTAAGAGCCAGGGACATCCGGGTCCCACAAAATAGGCATAGCTGACATGTAATAGCCCTTCTTCACCTGATATTCCAAAGGGCTCATGTGATTTCTAAGGTCACATGGACAGATACAGTTGCCTCCTTCCCAGTTTTGATACTTTGATAACGGTGTTACGTTGGTTTGGTTCTTCCAACCCACCATCCTTTAAAAATATGCATTAAAATCTCTCTCTCTTTTTTTTTTTTTTGGCCGCACTGTGTGGCTTGTGGGACCTTAGTTCCCGACCAGGGATTGAACCATTGGCAGTGAGAGCACGGAGTCCTAACCACTGGACTGCCAGGGAATTCCCTAAAATCTCTCTTTTTTAAAAAGGAGTTTACAACGTTAGTTAATTGGATTTACCTTTAATGGTCTGTCTTTAAACTAAGTCTGAAAACCACTCCCAAAGTGTTGCCACACTGGAAGGGAAGACATTCCGACCAGATGGAGTGAGTTTTTCTTTAAGAACAGAGTTCACCCCACCCCCCAACCCCCCATGAGCTGAAGCAGGAGATTAAATTCACAGGAGCCAGGCTGAATAAACCCAAAGTACTTTATTATTTTTAACATGTATTTATTTTTCAGGGTATCATTAAGTGAGGGTCCAGGATTTCTTTCTATTTTTCAAAAAAGCCCCAAAGGACCTCTTAATTTAAACTGAATTCCTTTCTGTGGGTTGAAGCCAACTTTCTCCCATTTCACAGAGCTTTCTCTGGTCTTCCTTCTAGGTATTGTTGCAGAAGGCCGGAACGACCTCTATGTCTCAGATGCATTCCACAAGGCATTCCTTGAGGTGAGTACACCTCTCTTCGCTCTCTATTCTTCTGCTGCTTTTTTATTCTCATGCTGCTTTATTATTCAATACATCAATATCTCATGTGATTACTAGCTTTGGAGTTGTTCCTCCACTGGCTCTTACAGTGTAGACAGCAGATGCGTGAACACTAGGAGACAGCTGTGGAAAAAGGCATGATTCCAGTGTCCCTCAAACCCCAAATCTGTAGCGCCCTCCTCCACGAGGACTGCTACAGTATAGCCCTGACTTGAAGCCCTCATGGTCTAATTGTTCCACCCTCCATCCTCTACCTCTCCTGGGAACATAGACATTAAGGGGAAGGTGACACAGGAAAAGCAGCCAGCAAAGGCATTCAGAGGAGGAGAACCAGGAGAGGATGAGCTAATGGAAACCCAGGAAGGAGTATTAAGACAATGGAAAGCATCTAGTAAGAAGATATTTTGAAAAGTGACCGAGGTGACTTTTCCCTGAGGAATTTGGACAGTGCAGTAGGGGCACATGCCTAGTTGTAATGGCTGAAGAGCAAATGGAAAGTAAGGAAGGGGAGCTGGTGAGTGCAGATCATGTCCTAAAGTGTGTTCCAGAAAACTAGAGCTCTAGACTACACTGCGGGTAACAGAACGTTAGATGGTCAAATATATGTATATCCTCTTCTTGGGAAATTAACAAGAATTAATGCACATTGGAGTGCCGACGTCTGAGCAGTTCCATAGTGAAGAAAATGGTTCAGTATTGCTTAACCTAGTGTTGCCCCAGCTAAGATGCCCATGGAACCCTTTACTAGAGTTAAGAGCTGTATAAAGCCTTTAGAACTTCTGGTTCTCAAACAAATACGGAGCTATATAGATCAATGGCATTAGCTTTCTGGGGAGCTTGCTTGACTCAGGATGGGGTCTGAGAATCTGTATATTTACAAAGCTCCTCAAGGAATTTTGATGCACAACCATGTTTGGGAACCATTTATACAGATTATTCTTTGGGGGAACCAGGCTATGAGGGAAATGTGATGGGCCAATGTTAGAGAAGGTCACAGGATTGAGGAAATTGCAAAGAAAGAAGATTGTGGTCAGAGAGAAAGGTTTCAGGGCATCGTGCTAGTAAACATAGTTGCAGAGTCCAAGCTCAGTGGAAAATATGTAGTTAGGAGGAAAGTGGAGGGATCAAGGGACAGGAGGAGGTCAGAGTAATTGTAATGGGAGTGAGGAAGTGTGATAGCTTAAAAAAACCAAAGGTTATATAGTCTGAGAGAAGGATAATGTAATTATAATCTCAAAAGTCTAGATGTTCTGAGAGATGGCAAGTTCAAGGTGTAGCCATGGACTGGTTTGCTTTAGTGAAGGTAATGCTCATTGGGTTTGATGAGATGAAAGACATGGGAGGTTAGAGTATTGAATGGGTCTCCTACCACGACATGTTAATTGTCTAGGTCACATGATAGCAGGAGTTAGGATAGACAGAAAGGCTGCGGGCTAGGCAACAAAATCCTCAATGTGGGAATATTATCCATAGAACGATAGATGTTAGTGACCTGTAGGACAACAGCAAGAGCAGAGGGATATATCTTAAAGACACTGAGGTCAGAACAGGGGATTTTACATGAGTACTGGATTAATGGTTTCGGAAGTAAAAACAACACTGATACCATATGGATTATGGAAGAAAGAGCACTTAGAAAGGCTGCAAGGGAAGATGAGTCCTCAGGGTTTTAACTATGACTGAGAATCTTCTTCCAAGGACCCCAAATAGAAGCTGGTCAGCTCAGACCTCCTTGAGGGCCTTGAGTAACTATTAAGAAGCAGAAGTTTACATTCATTTTGTCTACTTGAGCCCACTAAACAATGATGCAAGGCTCCTCCATGGCTCTTGGGAACCCAATACACACACCCCAACTGATTGTAGATCTCCTGAGAAGCCATTAAAAACCAGAATCTGATTGATTCGAATAAAAGGATCCTGGTCTTACAAAAGCTCCAGTCTGCTCATAAATTTAGTACTAGAATGATCATGAAAGAGATAGTATGGCCAGAAGGGAGGTGGTAAGGAAGGAGGGAGGGAGAGAACAGCATCAACCAGGTCCTGAAGACTCAGGGATCTGAAGTGCTTTCATTAGAGTCAGGGACAGAGTTTTGGTGACATTCTGGGTCCCCAAACAAAAGTTTCTAAAGATATCTCCCTCCAGACCTGTGCAGTTCTAATACTTAGCAGCGAGTTCAAATACCATCACTTCAGTCTATTACTCCAAGAAATACTCATCTCATCCAGCCAGAGGACCCTCCTCTTTTCATGGGCCCTAGTTCCTGAGTGGCTGCTTACAGTAGTTGTATCTGGGATCTTGATGCTCCAGGAGTGAAACTATCTCAACTGTAGTGCTCTAATCTGGAGTCAAAATGTCTTTTAGTATCTAGTACAATACCATATACAGTGGTGCCAGCCAGAAATGTGACAACCTCGTATACATCCCGATTTCTGGTTTAGAGATTACCTGATGGACCCTGGCACTTATTATTCAGCACAAGGCTTGCATGAATACAAGTGCTGACATCAATATTCAGTGGATGAAAGAAAGGCTAAAAGTAGGGTTCCAGAGGGAACCCAACCTGACCCAAGTGTACTTTCAGCTGGAAAACAAATGGCATTTTGAGGAATTGCTGTGTCCATGGATGATTTACCTGCCTGTAATGAGCTGCAGAGTAGCTAATGTAGCAGTTTGTTTCCTATTTGACCTGCAGGTAAACGAGGAAGGCAGTGAAGCAGCAGCAAGTACCGTCATTGGCATTGCTGGCCGTTCGCTGAACCCCAGCAGAGTGACCTTCAAGGCCAACAGGCCCTTCCTGGTTCTTATCAGGGAAGTTGCTCTGAACACTATTATCTTCATGGGCAGAGTAACCAACCCTTGTGTTAACTAAAATGTTATCCTTTATAGTTCTTCCTATTTTGGTTTGTGAATAGAAGTAAAAATAAATACAACTACTCCCATATCTCACAATTACAAATGGACTTTGCCACCTGAAATGAAGACAAGGAAAGGAGAAATGGATAGACATGCTGTTGGGCATTTGGTAAAATGAGGCTTTCAATTGTTCTCTACCAACCAGTGAACACATCTGGGTCAAGAAAGTGAAGAAGGGAGATATGTCACTGCTTCATCTTGACAGATGGTAGGCATCCTGAGAGGGCAGGGGGAGCTTGAAATCTAGGTAATCCCCTCATACTAAAAAAATCCAAACATTTTAAACGAATTAATCTCTATACAGAAAAGACAGAGATTCAAATCTGAATATTAAATCATTTAATTCTCAAACCACTCACATGCATAATGTTCTTTTACACAGTGTTAAAATAAAGAGGAAAATGTATTTTTATACAAACAGAATTTCAAGTATACATTAATAGACTTTTCAAATTACTAACCAAGTTGCTAAGATTTCATTCACATTGTTCTTAAAGCTGTTCAACGAGAAAGCTTTTGCTAAACTGCTTTAAATATGTTTATATAAACCCATATATTTTCACTTTCTCTGAATCTCCCTCCCCCAACCCCAGTCTCTGCCCACCCTCCTGCCCTCCCCCCTCCCCCGACACAACAGGGCTCCTGGGGCTCTAGGAGACATGCAACCCCACCAAGAACTATTGGCTTGTCATCAGGGGAAGGACAGAATCTACAGGAGGAGAGACTGAGAACGCCTGTCAAATTAAGGGAGAGAACAAATCTGATACTTAGAAACAACACAAATCAGGATCATATTTTGTAGCCTGTGATTCACTTGCCTTTTATTTAAAAAAAAAGTCTCAGCCTCCCACGAAACCACCCACAAGTTTCTGATAATTTGGTAGCTGAGAAAATAATTTAACATTGGGTATTTTCCCCCGTGAAACTTCTAAAATCAAGGTAGGCATTTTGAACTTTTTCATTTGGTTGTTTCTTTTTCCCTTTGGCTGGGGGTGGGGGGCAGCTTAAAAATGGTTGATTTCTGTGTTTACATTATGGAATTTAGTTAATTTCACGAGGTCCACCAAGAGTTCTCCCTCCTCAACTCTCCTCCTGAAGTAATCTGGCTTCAGGGTGAGGAACAGCCACTCTCCTTAGGAATTAAAGTGCATTTTTTCAGTAAAAGTGGGGTGGGGGGAGGTGTGGTTTACACTTAAGTGATAATGATTAAAAGAGGGTGGGGTGAGAGAAAGTCCTACTCCTATATATAGGTATTTATAGTTAAGGTCATAATAAAAACAGATATTCTCTAAGGAAATAAGATGTACAAACCCAGTCCAGCACCCTCAGAGGTGCAAGAGTGCTAGCCTGGCTCACCGACTTTTCTGAGGCATCTTTATTAATGGAGTAATCGCTTCAGATGAAAGACACAAACCTCAAATGTTAGCTTTTTCAAAGGGAAAAAACAGACAGGTAGGTTCTTCTAGTTAAAAACTCTATCTCATTCCCTTTCAGGGATAACAACATTTTAGAAATTGATTGTCTGTTTTAATATGAATCCTTGATTAACAAGTTGTGAAAAAATGTTAGATAAGTTTGTTGCTTAGAAATATTACGGTAGCCTTTAGAAACTCAGGATGAGGAGGCATAGTTGGTCCTTGCTATCAATAAATGTCAGCTGAGGGGAAGTTAAAATTTTCCTGTAATCTCTTTATTTGATAGCTACCACCAGAATCTTACTTTCTGTTTTCCTATAAATGCTTTACTATTTCTTGGGGGACAAACCCAAGAATTTTCCAAAGAGAAGTAAATGCTACATTATTAGCTGTATGAAGAAGTGATGAGAAGGGGGAAATTGTCCTGGATTCTGGCCTCTGAGTCCAGTGTGATCTGCTTTTCACAGTGACCAGTGGGAAGGCACAGTGCCAGGGACAGGTAGATGGGAGACAGCTGTCACCCACCATATAAGCACCATTGAGAACAGGTGGACAGATTTCTTTCAGACTATGTCCATCTGAAGGAAACCATATTTCGGCTACATTGACTTTTCTATCTTTGAACCCTCCGTCTTGTCTTTTCTTCTCAGAGACAGAGCATAAGTGGGTCCCACCTGAAATTATGAGAAGCCAGGATATCTAAGGGCAATCTAAGTGGCTTGCGGGATCTTATTAGTTCTCTGACCAGGGATTGAACCCAGGCCTTTGGCAGTGAAAGCGCCAAGGACCCACTAACCACTGGACCGCCAGGGAATTCCCTAAGTGCTCTTTCAACCTACTTCTCCCTTTACTCACTTATGCTGACGTGCCAAAAATTGAGAGTTCTGATTTTAAGATTTCTTAAAGGAGAAGCCATTGGTTCCTGACTGATCTGGCAGATCTATTTAAGTTCTGCTATTAGACCACAAAATAATTCAACAGGCTAAAACAGTGAACATAGACCATAGAGGATGAAAAGTTAACGGACTGAGACATTTCTTTTGCCTATAGTTTGGGAATGTTTTTCTTTTGTTGTGAAACTGCAGTCAGACCAGCTTTTGTTTCGCTCTTTCAGAAAGGATTTCTTAGAGGTTTAAGAGGAATCAGCAAGCCAATCAGTAGGACAGAAGAACTTGGCCGAACTTCACAGTCCTGATAGAAAATTCCTGATAGGGAATTTGTTTCATTACTGGTGTAAAATATAGTACAAGTTTCTCTCTCTCTATTTTTACCATTACTTCCCCCTCTTCCTCCTCTACTCTCCTTCCCCAAATCTTAAAATCCAGTGCGGTGTGATTTGCATAAAGTTCAACAGTGTTTCACAGTACTCCACCATGTTCCTCAGTATGAAAACCCTAATGGGCTACTCTCTGGATGCAAACAAGTCTCAAAGGCTATTGCTTTTCTATTCCACCCAATATAAGGAAGCCTTCACAAATCTTCTAAGGCATAGGAGGCATTTTTCTCTGACATTGCAGCATACACATGCTAAGCAAAGAGCCAGGCCTTAATGTTATTTTAATGAAATTTCATAGCCTGATGCTAATTCAGTCCTCTGCACTAGCAATTTTTCCTTCCACCCACTTTTTCTTCTCAAACACACCACTTATTTGAGATTTAAATTATCAATTATTTGTAGGCAATATATGAATGAAAATTTCTACAGTGCCGGCAGTCTCTCAGATGAGAGACTGCTCTATTTGAACTTGCTCTCAAACACAAATTTCTTTCATGAATTAGAAATCACTTGGTAGCTAATTAGTTGGAATGGTGGTTCTCACTTTTTTAAGGATAATCAAACAGTTCTCCCCTCCCCATTATCACGTGTGACGTTGCCATGGGCAGGTATCTTTATACCTGGGCAGGAGAAGGAAAGATATGACAACTCGTTTGGGAATTACTGGGTTAAGTCTTTGATATCCTGGAACAAAGATGCTGAAATGACTCACTTCACATTTCATGTAAAACTCAGAAATATTTACGCCTTAGCTAGTGCATTTAATTCACAAAGAAACATGGAAAAGTGAAAGTCACTTTACATCGAAATCCCACTTAGAAGACAGGCTAAGAAACAATCAAATACATCACCATCACCCCAGGAAGGGCCCTTCTTTTTCTTCATTAACTTTAACAATGCCACCTGCTTACTTTACAAATAAAAATCACCCTAGGTGGCTTGGGCTTGGCTCTCTTAATAAGTTCAAGCGCTCCATCTCAGCTAGCAGAGTTAAAAAAAATCTCCACTTAAATCACATATGCAAGGGAAAGAGGATTCTAGGGTGCAGACTTTGAAAATTTGTTTTGCTGACTTATGCATACTTTGGTATAGAGAGGAAACTGAGTGGATGGCAACATCCCTCTATTGAATTACTCCAAGGACAAATAAATGATCCGTTTTACCGCCTGAGCCTTGGCCCACTCTAAGTTTTAAACTCAGAGCCATGCCTGGGATACCAATAAAGGTATCTTATGACAAAAGAGAACCAGGTAGAGGTTATCCTGCCAAAGACCATTCAGGACTACCTAGAAAATGATTCTCAACCTTGGCTGCCCATTAAAATCATCTGAGGAGCTTTTAAAGCCCAGGTTGCACAGCAGGCCACTTAAACGTGAACGTCTAGAGGGGGCCCCGGGCATCAGTACTTTTTTAAATGCCCCAGGTGATTCTAATGTGCAGCCAAGATGGAGAACTACTTGTCTAGGTCAACTGGCTCTGTAACAGAAAGCATTAAGGTCACTGTTCACCCAAGCCAGACAGAAGAAAGATAAGACTCTATGCTTCCTCCCAGATTCATGGATTTAACATGCCTCAAACAAATTACCTAGGCATTTCTCACTTTTTTGTTTGTTTTGTATTTCAATAAATCACTTTGGCTGTAAAACAGGCTGCACTGCCGACAGTATATTACTGACTTAGTAAGACTGCACCTTAAGTATGTGTTTGTAGCAAAACAGCTGGGGACAGGCCTAGGCAAAAACTCTGGGCACACACAAAAGATAAGCCAGCAGGAGTTAATTCCTGAGTCTAGGATATTAGGAGCATGGCTTATAGGCTGACGATGATTCTATAGCTAGAAAAAAAATAGCTGTGGTGAATAGATTCACTTGATTTTACTGCCTATCTCCCTATAGCATTCAAACTGTATTCAGGCGAACGTTACGATATCAGTTGTCACCAATGAGTACTGCTTGTCTCATTTGGAATTTCACACTATACTGTCACTTGCCCTACCCAGTCACCAGGAAAGTAACTACTTATCAGCTAGTACCTAAAACACAGATGCCAACCTCTAAAAATCTGAAAATGGATCACTCTCTCATTTTCACTCCTAATCAGAGAATCCCTGTTTGCAATTACAACCAGCCAGTGCATTAGAAATGAAAAGGTGGAAAGCATCCGGGGATATTTCTGAAAAGGCCAGTAGTCCTTCCTCAGCTGTAACAAATGTTCAAACGGTAGGTAACCTGACTTGGCTCAGTGTACTTGTGCCCCAAACAGCAAATCAGTTGAGTGCTACAACTGCATTTAAAGATTAGGTGGCCTGCCTAGTGGCATTTTACTCCCGAAACTGAATTTCCTGACACCCACAACAGGCCATCCTGGCTATTTCAACAGTATTGGCATTAAAACCAGAAAAATCTCTCTTCGGAGTGTCTAAAAGCAAAACAGGTCATCCAAAAAACTGCATGCAAAACTGCAAGTTAAGATATTGGCAGAAGGCTCATTATCAGGAAACTGTGGTTGATATTCCAGTCCCCCAAAATGGACTGCAAATGGCCATTTAAAAATAAAAAAAACAACAACTCAGGATTCAAACAAAATTTTCACATCATTAAAAGGAGTTGAGTGCACCTTTAAAAACAACAGAAAGACTCCACTTCCACGGGGCTACTCTTGCCAAATAGAAGCCAGTGGATAAAAGCACTAAACCCAAGTGTTCTGACACTGTTTGATTTGGGCAACGAAACCAAACACTGACATCTGAACATGACAAGAAGTGAGATACTGCAGTCTCTATATTTTGGGTCTGGCTTTCCTTTGCTTGCTACAGAAAGCTACACTCTTTCTTCAGCCAAGTGCTCAGAGGTAGAGGAGCTGAAGCGAGTACAAGAGAATGGGGTGGATGGTGGCTGAGGAATCCAGCCTCCTGCCTAAGGGGCTACAGGGCAATCTTGGAATATTCTCAGTCTTTAATGGGAGGTAGAATTTTCTACACTGACTTATCTGCCTTCATCAGACACCTTTTTCTCACATACATACATAAAATCACATACACATAGCTGGCAACTCACAATGATATTGCAACTTGCAGCAACTGTACACCTAGCCCAACAGATACTTTCAATCTAAATTTTATATTATCCCCCAGCTTTTCTCAGGTAGATGCAAGCCAGATTTGTTCTTTTGAGATCCCTCCTTTTGCCAGGCTTCTAAACATACATTTCACTTTAACGCCTACATCTTTTGTCGCTGAAGAACAGCTGCACTAAGTGGGTGCAAAGTGTTATAACATCTTTATAAATAGAAAGTGCAAGAAACAATTTTCTTAGCCAAAATACAAACAAAGCAACTAAAAGCTCTCATAGCCTACTATGCCAAGAATTTGATTTTTATAATCAATGATACAGCTAACAAGATGCTTCTAAAGCTACCAAGGTCATAGTGGGTGAGTAAATATATTTATAAACATACATTTATGAAAAAAAGATATTAAGAAAATAGCCAAACTTCCCACAAAAGTTATTTGCATGAACTATCTTTAGTATACCACTCTGTGTTCAATGCACATGCATATACAATTGAATTATATTAGTGTTATTTTTATTGGCCCACTTTTCCAAAAAGAAAACAGGCTCATTTTTTAAAACTTCAAGTTACATGATTTAAAATCATTTTTGTAAAAATATCAAATACCATATAAATTCTAAATATCTTCTTTGCTATCTGGCTGATAGCCATTCTAGAGGTGGATTCCAGCCACACGTAGTGACTCCTGATTTAGCATCTTGGCTTCCAGAGGAAACACATTTTAAGCTTTGTTCCCTGTGTTGTAATTCTGTTTTTGCAGTGGTTCTTTAAGAACCACTGTAGTTAGGATTCTATTTATAGGAAACTCAGTAGATCATCTTCAAAAATGTCAAAACATCTGCTACAAGATATGCTAAAAGCAGAAATCTAAACCTTAAGGAATTTCTCAGGATGTGGTTATTAAATGGTTTAGACTTGTGATGCTGAAAAGAAAGAATAAGTATTTTGTCAATCTGCAGGTTCCCTTTCTTCTGACTTTGTTCTCTTTTTCAATTTGAGACCACAGTACAGTTGACCCTTGACCGACATGGGTTTGAACTGCATGGGTCCATTTATAGCCAGGTTTTTTTCAATAGTAAATACTACAGTACTACACCATCAGTGGTTGGTTGAATCCCTGGATGCAGAGGAACCACAGAAACGGAGGCCAACTATAAGTTATAGGGGGATTTTCCACTTGCAGAGGGTCGGCACCCTAACTCCCACATTGTTCAAGAAACAATTATACTTAGTTTTCGTGCAAACACCAGATGATTTCAAATTTAAGAGTCACAGAGAATCTAGAGGAGGGCCCAAAGAGCTGTAAGAAACCGAATGAGAGGCATCTTCATAGATTATCAAATATTTTTCAAGTGTCCAGTATTTTCACTGTAAGCATCTTTGCTGCAAACATTTTCACAGCATAACTAATTGGTCATAAGACAATTTTGCCACAAAAGATAAAATAACTGGATGACAGTTTTTGGTTTGATAGTTTGGTTTCGACTGGCATTTCTCCCAGTTAGCAACATTACTGATGCCTTTATTGAGCTGACAGATAATGATGATTTGCTCCAAGAGTTGGTTTCTTATTTTGAAACACTACATTGGAGGATAAAGAGGCCAAAAGCCTCAAAGGTGCAGAGTTGAACCCACATTTCCCACAGAACTTTGGAAAGTCTATGAATGGACATATGACAAAATGCCAAGAACAAACAACAGTGCAGAGGCTTTCACAATGCAATACAAAGCTTGGCTACAAATATGCATCCTGGTATTTGGAAACTGATATCTCTCTTAATGAAGGAAGAAATTTAAGCAAAAAGAAAAAGCACAATGCTGAATGAGGAGATGAATCAACAAGCCAAAAAAAAAAAAAAAAGTATAAAATACTAAGAATGAAAGACCTGGAAGACAAGTGCTTAGGTACAACACACAAAATCAGTTATTTGTGCAGGATTGCCATGAATCTACACACATTTTAGAGGTATTCAAATATTTTGTATTTTGCAATAAAGTTTTTTAAATTTTGTTATTCATGCTTCATTATGTCCTTTTTAATGTCCCTCTTTTATTTTTTATTTTATCTTTTATGGCAAAATTGCCTTACAGCGAATTAGTTATAAGGTGAAAATGCTTGCAGCAAAGTTGACTATGGCAAAGATGGTTCTAGCAAAAGTACCTAGAACCAGTTTTTCATTCCCTGGGAGTATATTTTCAAAGGCTTCTCTGTCACAAAGAGCAGACTTTGAGGGTACAGCAGAGTGGAAATATGGATAAAAAAGAAAATGTTAAGACTATTTTATTTTTATTCATCAAAATTTGCCCCAATCATTATATGATAAAATCTAATTAATCCTGATGCCTAAATGACTCAAACATTCCAACCCTGGTTATTCAACTACAAATGCCGAAGTCTTTCTTTTCTCTTCCCGGCATTTTCTAGAGTCCTAAATTAAGTCTTCAGCCCTGAGTACCCCTTTTATATCCTGTATTTGTAATTCCTGAGGCCTGACCGGGGAACAGAGATCTCTTCACTATATGATAACTGGGGATGACCAGCAAGAAGCCCTCACAACTAATTCTCTAGGAAACCACTATACATGGAATGGATAGATAATACCAAACCTTTCTTCTCTTAGAAAGTGTATTCATTTGGGGATGATCATTTTTAGAGCAGAATCCATTCTCTGCCATTATTCCTTCTGAAGGCAATAAAAGTCCATTTATAAGCCAGCAGGAATTTAAATAAAGCGTCCTAAATTTGACAAGTCTAACCAAAAATTGTAAAAATTCAATGATTTGTTATTCTATATAACAGAAGCTGATAGCAACTGATAATTTTAAAAGATTAACAACTATAAAACTGGGCAACGGATTTTCCCATATGGAAGGTAATATAAATGGAATGAACCTATTCTCCTAGCACAAATTTGTGCCAGAGGTGGTATGGTGGCAGTAAAGATGTGTAGGATATGTAGGCAAAACTTGCAATCATCTCAAGAATATAATCCATCCAGCCACTCAATAGAAACTCCTGTTGAAAACAGATTTAGCAGCCATATAAATTTTCCATACCACAGGAGTTTTTGCCTATTTGTAAATTAAATACAGCTGACATCTCTAATAAATCAAGGTCTGTAACAGCAAGCTTTTTATTCCCTCTAGAGTATTTCTGGTTTAGCATAGACAGTTACTGTGGCTTCACAGGAAAACAAAAAACAAACGGCAAATGCTCACAATTTGGAACTTGGAACAAAAGAAAATATGGAAATTTTGCTATAATATAAATGAAACTCAGGGGGTGGGAAGCTAAAGAAATCTGTTCCAGGTATTTGTCTCATTCTCCTTCTAGCTCCTTTACTGACCCATGGTAGATTTAAGAAATGGTTTCTATGGCACAAACAACTGACCTAAATCAACACACAAGAGTTAAGACAAATCAAAAAAACCTAATGCTACCTATAACAGATTAAATTTGGCCCCAAATCCTTGACACATCTTCGATCAAGTGGTAAGGTATTTCCTCTCCCCTTGAATCTGGGCTGACCAGTGACTTCTTTGACCAATAGTGTATGGTGATGACTCTATGATAGCTCTGGGCCTGGCCTTGAAGAGGACTGGCATCCTCTGCCCAGCCTCTTGGAGGCCTGAGCTGCCATTTCATAACTCTGACTGCTATGATGGAGAGATCAGATACAGAGTCCCTGAGACTCCAGAGAGGGAGAGGAGGCCTGCTGGGCCTAATCTTCTAGCCCTCCCTACCAAGGTGTCAGGAATGTGAGATCATCTTGGACACTCCTGACCAGTCCAACCACCTGCTGAATACTACCAGGTGACCTGAGTTGTCACCACAGGGAGCAAGAAGTTGCCTAGACTAGCCTTTCCTGAATTTCTGATTCACAACATCATGCGATATATAACGTAGTTGCTGTTTTATGTCACTAAGGTTTAGGATAGTTCATTACACAGCAATAGATAACTGGAATGCTATCTTTCAATTTTTGCCTTGGTAGTAACTCAATCATTCACAATTAGAACTACCAAATGGGTGACTCCCCTAAATTGGTGGGCAATATCCCCAGAACATATTCATCATTCAACATCTGCTCAGAGGTCAACTGCTTTATCTCGTGAAGAAATCTTCCAATCACTTATTCCTGAATTAAAAGTTCACTAAAAGCAGTGCTGTTACTGGCTATTGTATATTCTAGTTCACTCCAACACTTATAAGTAAACAGAGTTAACAGGACGTACTGGAGATAGCCTGGGCTTTGGAATCAGATTGGTAAATATTGGCTCTGCAATTTATCCATTGTGTAATCTTGGGCTCAACAGTTTCCTCATCTATAAAATGTAGTATAATTACACCTATTAAAGGCAACATAGTCTACTAAGAATGTCAAGTGTAGTGAAAGACTGCCTAGGTCAACCTCTCTGTATCTCCGTTTCTTTCTCTCTAAAGTGAGGATAATAACAGTATCTACCCTAATGGGATTGTCATAAGGATTAGATGAGTTAACGTGAGGCACACAGAACTGTGCCTAACACACAGTAAACACTTAAAGTCAGCTATTTTTAGTTACTACCATTACTACCTCATAGGATTATTTTGACAATGTACTGCAATTATGTCTCTAAAGCACTTAGTATGGTTAATTCTGTCCCCTTCTTTTTGATCTTTTATCTCTGTAGTGAAAAGTGCAGGCTTTTAAAAGTATACACCAGCCTCTAACCAAGTGGGTTTAGGACTCTCAAGTATAGGAAGCCACATCTAAACTATGTCTAAAATCAATTTTGTTATACAATTTCCAAGCAGATTGTCTGGTACCAAAAATTACTTAATGGAACAAAAATTTACTTAATGGAACAGATTCTCCTGTATGCTACCTACCATTTAAGATAAGTGATTTCATAGAATAGGGAACATTTTCCTATGAGATACATACTTTGACTTCCAGCATTATGGATTAATTGAGATTCTAAAATTCACAGTATATTAAATTGTGTTGTTGGTCATATGAGATACTGAACAAATATCTCTCTTAACTGGGTGGTGAATTCTAGCTTCCTTAACAGGACTTACTGAGTAGACATGAAAAAAGCAAGCATTAGAGAAGTGTTTTTTTGGTTTTTTTTCCCTAAACTGCTCTGCCTTTGTAACTAAGCTTGGCGCTTAAAGCTTCCACTATTTGAGCTAATGGACCTTTCTTAATTATGTTACTATGGGAGGTATTTATTATACAGATAATGGGGAAGATGTAAGATAAGAAATCTATTTATCTTATATATGCACGCTCTGTGAACATAATGTATATTTCAGGTAATATTTGCCTTCTACGTCATTGCTGTTCCTCACAATTGAGGGAAAAGATAGTCTGCCTACACAACAAAACTGGATAGTCTGTACAGATATCTTGCAGGTTTTGATATCACAGTTCCTATCAACAATTACATCCTTTGGAATGTAATTAAGTCAGGTTTGAAAGTACTCAAAATATCCAACTTTGGCTTGTCCTGAGCAAGAAAACATACTTAATGCAAAGTAAAAAGACTGGCCCTGGGAAAAGCACCACTTAAGAATAAGAGTGAAAACAGACACTAAAAAGCAAAGGAGGCAAAGCAACATAAGACTGATAATTATCAAAGAAGTCATAATGCTTGGCAAACTCCATTGTTTTCAACAGATTCGTATTTAAATGACATCTATCACCAAGACCTCAAATGGTGGTGGATGCAGATGATTCACTGGGCTACCTAAATACAATTTCTTTCGCAAGTCCTCTACCCCAGATTAATCAGAATCCCAAATTAACCAGAAAAGCAGCACTCCAAAGTCTCAAGAACTATTACTATAAGTGCTCTAAGACAAGGCAGATATCACCTATGCAAATATTCTGGAACCTTCTAGATGAAGATTATCTATGACTTGGAGGGCGTAACATATAAAACCTACTAATATCCAACTTAGAAAAAAGGCAACTTTAAGAATAAAATGCCTACTGAAGAGGTGCCGTATATGCGGCTAGGTCACTCATCCAAACTTCGTATGTCTTGGTAGAGCTCACAACAAAGTAAGAATCAAATCCACTGTATTGTATCAGCATGGCCTAGAACACTTTGCCCAGATAAATTTACCTCAGAAGTCCACGTATTGTTTCCAAATGGGGAGCAATTATATTCTCCTCTTGCAAGGAATTCTGTTTATTATCATCCTAACATTTTCCATTTTTTCCAGATCTGGCATAAATAAGCTATTTGAACAGTAAGAATGAACATTCACAAATCGAATACATAATGGCCCATTACAGATTTAGAAGAATTACAAACAATAACAGAAATTGGAAGGTAGGTCTAAAAAGAACTTTAAATCTTCAGATGTTTCATTATGTTTTAAAACATTGACTTAAAAAAAAAAAAAAAAGGAAGATTTTGGCTTTTTACTATTCCACATGGAACAGAGTGAGTTTACTTGAGAAAATGAAGATTTATAGTAAAGGAAATGGGTAGAGGTTTCTAATCTAGAAAAACAGTACTTTGGATAAGAATCAAACCACTTATTCATAACAGAAATTAATTTTTAATACTAGTGGGAATAAATTCATTCTTGCCATCATCATCATTATGTTAACTAGAGAAATGGCAAAACACTTATAAAAACATTACTTTTTTTACAGTACTTTATGTAAACATGGTATTCATTTAACCCTACATTATTATGCATGGGAATTATTTTAAAAAATTACTTTCTTAAATCTGTAATTACCATCCTAAACTTTAATGCACCTTTAAGGCAAGGACAAATCATAAGGCCTACCCTAAATGCTTTAAAGCAATGGGATTCAAGAAGGAGCACAAATGAGACAAGGATCTAGAAAAAGATGGCAACCTCTTTCAAGAAACTGATGCATATATGGCAGTATGAATTTAAAACCTCAACCAAACTATTATTATAAAGGCAAAATGGCAAGAGTGACAAATTGAGAGGCAGTGGTGTAATTCTTTCAAATCTAATTCTGGACTTGGCAAACTTTTGTTTTCAAGCTTTGCAGGCCATGTGGTCTCTGTCAAAGTACTCAACTTTGCCACTATTGCAGAAAGTAGCCATAAACAATACCTAAATGAATAGGTGTGGATCTATTCCACTATCACTTTCTTTACACATACAGGTGATCCTCAGGATTTGGCCTGGGGGCTATGGTTTGCTGAACCTTGATCTAATTCCTAAATCCTAGAGATATACTTTGCTAAGGGGCATCCTCTCAAATTAAGGGATTTACCTGGTTTAATTGCTAGTTGTCCCTTCTCTAAATCTCAGCAACCAAAATACTGAATGAGTAAGTATACAGATAAGGAGAACATCTGAGGAAGAGAAAAAAAAAACACATCTGTTGCAGCTGAAAAAATAAAAACTTCCAAGATTCCAACTCCTTCCTGATTAAACGCCTTTGCACTATGACTAAGAAGACTTTTATCTTTGTTCAATTTAATTTCCTTTCCATTACCCACTGCTTTCATTTCTTTAAATTAGATCTTCCAGTCAAATAAAATGTCGTTTTTACCAGTTAAAACAAAATTAGTGTTAAGTATCAGCTAAAACTTTTCAAAAGTTATTTCTTGACTAAAGACTATTCAGCTATTAAGGATGAAGTTCACTATTTCACTCTTCCATCAAACCACTTCCAACCAAGGCCTGATTTCAACTATGAAGTTAGTAGGAAAATGGTTTATTTCTATTGTCAGGCCATCTTTGGAAAACCCTGTTTCAATGATGTAGGGGGAACTGGAAACATTAAAACAAAAAACAAAAAATAACAAGAAAACTTCCCTTAACTGCTATCTCCCTTCTTTTCCAATTTTTATCCTTCAGGAACGAATTTACTTTTACACATTCAAGATTAGATTTGACCCTCTAGTATAACGGATAGCTTGGGGGTAGTTTGCAACTCACATAAAGTAAAATTCAACTCAGTTCAGAGGTAAATATGGTTCTGAGTAAAGAGAGAACAAGTCATTAGAAAGAGCCTCCTGCCTAAGTACAGTATTACCGTTCATGCCAATGCCATATTTTAAACTGGTATCAGAGTTCTGAGAGAGAATAAAAGGTACCTCTTAGAATGAAAGCAGATTAATATATTGTCATCCCTCTCCTTTTGCTGAGAATATTGGGTAGCTCCTTTGCTATTAAGTGCTACTCAATAAATGAAAAACAGTCCCAGTGTTTGCTATTTCATGGCATTAAGGTACTTAATGATGATTTAGCTCTCACTGCTAATGCTGTTCCCTTCATAAGGTGACACGTGCAAGTTAAAATTTGGTAATGAGTTTTCAGCATTAGCTAAAGTCCATTTAGTACATCCTTAAGAGAGGTATCCTCTGTGCACACACCTTTATAGCTATTCATTAAGGTAGATAGAACACTACGAACTCCTATGACCCTACAGTGATGTTAGCTAAGAACTAGGACAATGTCACAGTGAACCTGGATAACAATCTTGGATAGTTATTTAGAATAATATCTCTTCTAACTAAAACGGGGAAACTGCTTTCAGATACTTAAATTTGTTTAAAAGTTAGGCTGGCTTGAATTTTCATGAATTTCATAGCTCTGCACTAGGCCAGTTAATAGGAGAACCAGCAAACATGATTGTGCTGATGTGGTCCTAGATGACCGAGAAGCACTCTATTCACAGTACAGATACAGCAAAAACCTATCAGCAGTGAACAAAAAGGGAGGGGGAACCCATCAAACACTCATAGCATCTCCACGTCGATCAGACAGTCCCTACTTCATTTAAAATGTTTGTTGCTAACCCTGGATGGAGTACTGACAAATGCTGCAAAGTTTCTCTTTACAGAAATTACTGCACCTCACTTTTACAATTTGGTAATAGTTTAAATAGCTCTATTTTCTCAAATAACATCTAAGAAATTAACAAAGCAATAAAGAACTTTCCAGCATAATACTTCTGAAAAGTAGGATGGACTTAACAATTTTTTGGTAGGCTTAAAAGCTCCCTCTAAAGCAGCATATTCTGTACCTCTCACCTCCCTGCCTATTTAGTAATGGCAAAATCTGTCCACTGAAAGCCTTGGCTACCAGCTGAAATGTTTCCTTAAAGATTTCAGTCCAATTTCAAATCTACTTTTTCTATGCCACAGAGCATAGCTGGTCCCTAAGACGGCCCTAGGCGACAGTTTTCACCCTATCATGCTGTTGCCCATCTAAAGAGGAGAAGGCCATAGTCTATGTCTTCTGAAGACAAAATACGGCTTCAACATAATGTTTAAGGGCAGGCTCTAATCAAGTGGTAGCATTATTACATTCCTATTAAAAGATGCATTCTGTTTTTCCAGAAGAAAAAATAACCATTCATTAGTGATATGGTGCAGCTGTATATACATGTACAGGTCTCAGACTGCTTAAGAATTACCCTTTGCATTCTGACTCCCTATCATCGAAGCACCGCCATTCCTTCCTACCCACTTCTTCACATACCCAAAGCAGTCTCAGGGAGGCAGCACACTGCTAACGCTCTCACAAGTGGCTCACCCCCAGCCCAGGCATGACCGGCCCCTCTCCCAAATCTCTTTTACAATCATCTATGCCCCCGCACCGAAACAATTTCCTAAACCACTACATATTTAAATACTCTTTAAAAAATTAGTGATCAATTAAGAGAAGCTAGAGATTCTTCTCTTTTCTATTGGCACTGTAACTTGTAAGCATCTACTTGCCTGCATCCCTTAATAAGCCTCCTTCATTCTCTGCATGCAAGACAGGGCATCTAAAGCGCTACATGTTTGGTGAATTCTTTCTGACTCTCACTGCTCGATTAAGGATCTCAGAAATACCCAGAACTACCAAAAAGGTCCCTTGAAGTTTTAAAAATCTTAGGAATGATTAAGTAACCAAACCTGATCAAAATCGATCCCTTGATCAATTTATTGCAACATGATTGTGCATGATGTTTTCTGGTAAATGCCCTGTAGTGTATTATTAAAAAGCAAAGCTCTTGGAGTCACCAGCAATATGCTGATGGTTGGTTTACGAATTACTAAGTTTGCAGACGCAAGACATGGATTTAGTGAGGTTCTTCTATTGGAGTGAAAATATAAACTATCACAAATGTAGAAGGAAATGGAATTGTAGTTGCAGTAAGAAGCATAGTGTTGAATTTCTACAACCACAATATTGCAGAAAAAAAGGTGTTTAAAATGTCATATAAAAGTTATCAAATATGGAGACCTGTGGATTTAAAAATACAATCCAGGCTCACTTCACTGTAAAGTGACATTTTTGATGCATAATATTGCTGTTATGTGAAGCTAGGAGCCAAAGAGACTGGATGAAACTTTGGTAGTCAGCCTTACACGTTAATTCATCTGGACTAGAGCCATTTCCTAACACCTGAAGATGTATAAGCACTATGGCTTACAAATACCAACCAGGAAGTTGCAGTACGGCTGGCTCTGTGCTGTTCGATAACTGCAGAACAAAAACACTTCCTTCCTTGCTCCCCCCTTCCTCAACACAACACCCAGGCCACCAAGTGCAGAACTACCTACTGCAAACACTTCGCTGCTCATTTCACTTCCAGGTGCCTGAAGTGCTTCAGGTGATGCTGCCCATTAGAATACTGCTCCACGATGGCTGCACACGTGAAACAGTCAGGCAAAGTATCAGACGCCTTGTCAGGGCAAACATTAATCTAACCTTTCAAAACAAAAAGAACCACCGGGATTCTTTTTTTTTTTTTTTTTTTTCTTCTTGAGATATGAAACTGCGTGTTCTGGCAGGGAAGGAAGGAGAGAAATTCCCCCTCATCACCACCATCATGATTACTTCCTTCTCTCTTGTGGCTGGCTGGTTCAGATGACCAAGGCTCCTGCTTCATTTTTCAGATCTGGGCAATTACAGCCACCAGGGTGATATGGACCAAAGTACAGTGTTCAAACATGACTGGTAGATAAATGGTCATTTATCATTGTTTTGTTAAAAAAAAATTTTTTTTTTATAAAGTTAACAAACCAAGGCTGTTGATCCCTGAATTAGAAAGCTGATTTGCTTGATTATTTTCCAAAGTGTGAGGTGGGAAGAAAGAGGGGAAGAGCCTCTAATGCTTTTGTGTATGTTGCTGATACAACATCTTGCTAACATCTTCTGATCTGGTGTTGTGGCATTTTGTGAATGTAAGTACCAGCCCATGGCCCTGATGCTGGTTACTTACGGCCCAAAGGGGAAGAAGGTCTGCCCCCCTCCTTGCTGTTTCAGTCTGGCCCAGTAGTGGACACAGAGCCCTGGGCAGTTTCCCCAGAAGCAACTGTCTCTTCTTGTGAAGGTGACTCTTCCTCGGCTTGTCCCCGAGATGTGACAGTTGTTTCAGGGGAGATGCTATGAGGCCCCTCCAGGGGTATACAGCCAGGGTGGTTTTTGCGAAAGTGCTGATTCAAGATGGCCTGGAAGGGGAAACTTTTGCCACAAACATGACAGTGAAAGGGCTTGTTGCCTGTGTGCTTGCGGATGTGATACTCCAGCTGATCTTTCCGGGTATATTTCTTGCCACACATGCGGCAGACGAATGGTGTAATTCCCATGTGCAGGCGCATGTGGCGGTCCAGGCTCCCCTTCTGGTTGAAAGATTTGGCGCAGTAGATACAGGTGAGACGGGGGTTGTACCGGAACCACCGCTCAGATACTTCCTGCTCTCGGAGATACTCCACATAGCCACTTACTCCCATCATTGCTGACTCTTCTACCTGTACCAGGTGAGGACAATAAGAAAGAATATATATTATTAAGTATATATAGTAAAAGACATCAAATCTATTTTTACTTCTGTTACTAAGCTATATGCTTATTTTTTGTAGCGATCCAAATAGGAAATTAATTACTACGAAAAAGTAAAGATGTTAAGATAGAAATTAAACAACAAAAAAATCGAGGCCACTCTACTCCATTACCATAAAAGAAGAGGACAGCTGAGTTACTTTCTGGCTGAAAAACTGCATGCTTATTAAACCCCTGCTGAATGTTTAATTTACGGTGAAAGGAGAATCTAAGCCCACTCATACCGTCCATTTGGACTCTAATTTGCAATTATAGTCTAGACAATCAGGTAGGTACTTAGGCAACGTTGGTCCAACAGAACTTTCTGTGATGATGGAAATACTTGATAATCCGCACCACCTAATACAGTTGCCACCAGGCATATGTGGCTATTAAGCATGTGTAATATGCTAGTGTGACTGAGGAACTGAATTTTTCATTTTAATTGCTTTCACTTAACTAAAATTTAAATTTAAATAGCCACATGTGGCATGGCTAATGGCTACTATATCTGACAGTACAGAATACATTATGGCAAGCACATTATAAATCATATTTATGGCATTATCATTAATACCAAAATTTAACCCAACAGTAACTAGCTTTATAAAAATGTATATAATTCGTAGGTGACAGTATTCCTTTTTACCCAAAAATATTTTAGTACCACACCAACATATTTTCTTCATTCTAAAGACTAACAAAAGTTTAACTGACCTCAGAGAATATTGGCAAAAGAGCTGGGAAAGGAAACTAGGCTGAGATATGAACTTACTAACTTGGTTATTCCCTCCTATAACCTCTTCACAATTTGATACTCAGTAAGTATTTACTGAGTGACCATTGTCCGCCAAATACAATGACAGGTGCCACAGAGAAAGAAGTACAAGACTTGGTTTCTGGGACCTCCCTGCTGGCGCCGTGGATAAGACTCCACACTCCCAATGCAGGGGGCCCAGGTTCAATCCCTGGTCAGGGAACTAGATCCAACACACATGCTGCAACTAAGAGTTTGCATGTCACAACTAAGGAGCCAGCCTGCTGCAACTAAGGAGCCGCCAAGCCACAGCTAAGGAGCTCTGGAGCTGCAACTAAGACCTGGCACAACCAAAATAAATAAATAAGTATTAAAAAAAAAAAGTCACACACACAAAAAAAGACTTGGTTTCTGATTTTGCCCTCTGAACAAAAAGATAAAACTTCTGAACAAAAAGCAGACAAAACAAAGAGAAGTAGGAGAAATACATATTCCTAATGATGTTGCTAATTCACTTTTCAAACCGTTTATAGTAAAGGTAAGTGTCCTTAAAATACACTGCACAGAAGTATTATCATCTAATTTTACATACCTATTATTTGTAATGGTTTGATTTAAACAGATTATTAAAAGTAAAGAGAGGGCTTCCCTGGTGGCACAGTGGTTAAGAATCTGCCTGCCAATGCAGGGGACACAGGTTCGAGCCCTGGTCCGGGAAGATCCCACATGCTGTGGAGCAACTAAGCCTGTGCGCAACTACTGCGCTCTAGAGCCTGCGAGCCACAACTACTGAGCCTGCGCTCTAGAGCCCGCAAGCCACAACCACTGAGCCCACGTGCCACAACTACTGAAGCCTGCGTGCCTAGAGCCTGTGCTCCTCAACAAGAGAAGCCACAACAATGAGAAGCCCACACACTGCAACGAAGAGTAGCCCCCGCTCACCGCAAGTAGAGAAAGCCCACGCGAAGCAATGAAGACCCAACACAGCCAAAAATAAATAAATAAATTTATTAAAAAAAAAATTTCTGATTTATTTAGCCTGCTGACTTCTGAAGTCCTTGTGTGCGTGGGTGTATATAGCACATGTTTTATGTATAATGTTTTGAGTAAAAAGCTTATATACAGGGCTTCCCTGGTGGCGCAGTGGTTGAGAATCTGCCTGCTAATGCAGGGGACACGGGTTCGAGCCCTGGTCTGGGAAGATCCCACATGCCACGGAGCAACTGGGCCCGTGAGCCACAGCTGCTGAGCCTGCGCGTCTGGAGCCTGTGCTCCGCAACAAGAGAGGCCGCGATAGTGAGAGGCCCGCGCACCGCGATGAAGAGTGGCCCCCGCTTGCCACAACTAGAGAAAGCCCTCGCACAGCAACGAAGACCCAACACAGCCAAAAAAGAAATAAAATAAATAAATAAAGTAGCTATTAATTAAAAAAAAAAAAAGCTTATATACACATACATACACACACACAAAAATATATAGGGGCTTCCCTGGTGGTCCAGTGGTTAAGATTCTGTGCTTCCACTGCAGGGGGCATGGGTTCAAGCCCTGGTCAGGGAACTAAGATCCTACATGATGTGCAGCGCGGCCAAAAAAACACACACACACAAATATATATGAGCATTTTATTTATTTATTTATTTTTTGGCCACACAGCATGTGGGATCTTAGTTCCCTGACCAGGGATGGAACCCGTGCCCCCTGCATTGGAAGCACAAAGTCTTAACCACTGGACCGCTAGGGAAGTCCCTATATAAGCATTTTAAATATATAGGAGAAAATTCCATACGTGTAGCAGAGGTAAAGTACAATGCAAAGAGGAGAATATGTAAAAGTTGACTCTGGATTAACTGGAGAAAAATGAATCTAATTAGCAAATAATCTTATACCCTTTTCTTGAATATCTAAAAATGTGTATTGTCTCCTTTCACATGTTAGCTAACAATGCTCTTCAGTATTTCCAACAGAATAGAGGTGGTTCTCAGCAGGTTTGGGAAGCAGTATGTGAGGTCAAGCATTGAATGGTAAGGCTTTAGATGATTTCTCATTTATTTCATATAACATTTCTTCCTGCTCCAATTCCCTGGATAATCAAAACTGAACTCACATAAAGAATGAGGTACTGGGACCTCCCTGGTGGTGCAGTGGTTAAGAATCCACCAGCTAATACAGGGGACATGGGTTCGATCCCTGGCCCGGGAAAATCCCACATGCTGTGGAGCAACTAAGCCCTTGCACCACAACTACTGAGCCTGCGCTCTAAAGCCCGCAAACCACAACCACTGAGCCTGTGTGCTGCAACTCCTGAAGCCTGTGCGCCTAGAGCCTGTGCTCCGCAACAAGAGAAGCCACCGAAACGAGAAGCCTGCGCACCACAAGGAAGAGTAGGCCCCACTCACCACAGCTAGAGAAAGCCTGCGCGCAGCAACGATGACCCAACACAGCCAAAAAAAAAAAAAAAGAATGAGGGATTATCCCACTAATCGGTCCTGGGTGACCATGGGCAGAGCATAGAATAACTTCTCTGAGGCTTAGTTTCCCCATCCATAAAATAAAAATGTTAGACTATGTTTTGCCAATTCCATTGGATTCTCATGGGAATCAAATATAATAATACCTTGAGATATCCCTGAATGCCTGATGTTATACTTTACAGCAATGAAGGGTGCTGGAAATTGGGTTCAAACCTGCATCCTACTTATTGTTCGACTTTGAGCAAGTTATTTAACTACTCTGTGTGTCAGCTTCTTCATCTGTAAAATGAATATAATAATAGCATCTACCTTATAGGTTGCTATGAGCATTGAATGAAAGTGCTTAATGTAGCTCAATAAATGTTAGCTATTATTAAACATTACAAAAATTCACAATATTATTCATAATCTTGAGGATACCAATTCCCTAAAAAAAACTGCCTAACTTTAAGGAAAACAATGTCATAGCAGTATTATCCAAAAACAGAAAGTAAATGTATTTTAGTTATCTGTCATGAACCATAATCAGAAAACTCACACATTATGATCAATTTCACCTAAAAATTATTGCAATAAAATTGCAATAAAAGAGCAAATGAGCATAAAATGTAGATTAGGTCCTTGTCAAAGGTAACAATGTATCTTTGGTAGTTTTATTCCTTTATACTCAAAAAAAGAAGCAAGGACAGAAATGGCTGCTTCCTGGTTCTCTCTGTCACGAAGAAGTGGATCATTTCACTTCTCCCAGTTGGCAATTCCCTACCAGATTGTGAACTCTGTAAGCACAGGGATAATTCTATATTGCCGAATATGCCAGAACTTGACAGTGCCTGATATGTAGCTGGTGTTCAAAAACTATTTTTTAAATGAATTATTCCATACAATGAGTAAATTCCATATAAATGAATGCTTCCCATATTTTCTAAAACAAATACCAGTCTAGATTCTTGACATGGCCTTCACTGCTGTCCACAATCCTAACCTTCACTTACTAATCAGAGACTAAAAGAACTGAAGGGACTTATCTGATTGGTTCACTAATTTTATTTAAATATCTCCCAAACTGAGGACTTCACAGGGAACTAAATAATTCCTTATTTAGTAGTTGTCTCTTTATTGGGCACCTACTCAGTAATCTTAGCTACTCAGAACTACTTAGAGGTAAAACAACTCCCATTTAGTGGGCACCTGATAAGACAACGTCAGACACTAAGATTAGAAAATGTGGGCTCTGCTCTCAAGGAGATTTCAATCTAGAAGGAGACAAATTAATGTAAATAAGAAAAGAATAATTTATATGAGTCGGTAGAGAATTAGGAAAAAATTACACGGTACCATGTGTAAATGCTACAGTGGTTTAAGAAGGGGAGATCAAAGAGGACTAGGCTGGTTAGGACAGATGGAACTAGGCGTTAGGCCTTGCGTGGACTCAGACACCTGGGAAGGACAGAGTATTCCAGACTCAGGGTGCAGACACAGAAGTCTGATGGAGTTCTGAGGCACAAAGTCTGCCTGTTTGGGACAGTTAATGCTGATGAATGGTGGGAAAAGCTGGGTTAGAAAGATTATAAATTACTTGCAAAATGAGACCAAGTATCTTAACCTTCATGTGGTAGAAAAAGGAAAAAGCCGTAGAATATTTCGAATAAAGGAGTGACCTTAAGTATTCTGTTCCAGTTAAATCACCCTTATAATCAGGAAGCTCTTCAAGCCTACCAAAATTTGTTTTTACTACAACATAAGTCCATGTCCTGTTTTGGTTCTATGTGGTGGGAAAAAAATAACTGGTGAATAGACTCGTCCTAATAAACTTTCCATGTTAAGGCAGCGGTCCCCAACCTTTTTGGCACCAGGAACCGGTTTCATGGAAGACAATTTTTCCACTGACAATGGGGAGCGGCAGATGAAGCTTCACTTGCTCGCCGCTCACCTCCTGCTGTGCAGCCCGGTTCCTAACAGGCCACAGGACGCTACCAGTCCGAGGCCCGGGGGGTGGGGACCCCTATGTTAAGGCATATATTAACTCATCTCTTAATAGCAATTCCAGACAATACTACTTATCTCCTATTTCTTTACAGCCTGTCCTTCTGCTTCAGTCAGTAAACAACCTTGCAGAATTCCAATTTTTGTCCCTATCCTAACTATACGTGGAATAAGTCATCTCTGACTACTTTAAAAACCACACTTAAACTCTCCTGAGTAACACTTTCCTTAGGTGGATATTGATTCCTGTAACTGCCTTTTAAGCACTCCTACTCCCACAACACAGTTACTTAAGTCTATATAGTCTTATCTACATGTGCTTTGTGTATCTGTTAGTCTGTCTTATGCCCACATTCAGTTGTAAGGTCTGTCTCATTGCTGTATTTATTTTCACAATAGTTACCGTCACATAGGTCACAGAGTCATCACATTTCATTTGAAAGATGAAAAGAAGGGCCCTAATAATATGAGTAAACTTACTTTTCCTCCAAGCTCCTAACACTTTCTCTCACACCTTACTAAAACTAAAAAATTCTCCTATAATGGTTGCAGTTCCTTTTCTGATACCAAACAGCATGATAATATACAAGTAAATACAGTTTATAACAATGTCTTACTGCTGTTACTATACTATATACACAATAAACATCTAGTGGTTTAGATAAAAATTAAACAAGATACTATCAGTACAGTGCAGAAGATAAAAAATTAGCTACGCAATCTTAATCCACCAGTGTTTCCTTTTAAAGGGCTACAGTGTTTACAATTAATTGTGTTCTACTTGGTGAGTTCACCAACTTTTTAAAAATCAATCTTCAATGATAGACACCTGTGAGAAAAAATAAACAAAATTATCAACCAACTACATACTTATACTACTTGCTAAAAAGAGTTGCAAATAAAATAGAAGACATCATTCCTATCCTTTCTAGAACATTTTAGTCTAACAGGACATTTAGGAAGAAAATAAATGAAAGGATACAAGCATACTAAAAAGCAAACAGGACACAAAAATGCATAAGCAATTCATTTA
Organism: Balaenoptera physalus; assembly: GCF_965194825.1. Taxonomy (NCBI): domain Eukaryota; kingdom Metazoa; phylum Chordata; class Mammalia; order Artiodactyla; family Balaenopteridae; genus Balaenoptera; species Balaenoptera physalus. The sequence goes on from NC_138882.1 coordinate 59,022,683, forward strand.
CAAATCTACAATACTATATAAACTAATAATTATGTAGTCTTATATCCACACATGTACAAAATCAAACTCTCTCCATCCCAGGTCCTACATTACCTGCATGTAGTTTTCAGAGGTTATTTTTATTACTCTTAGGACTATAGACTGCCTCCTATAATCAGGAAAGAGTTTCACAATCTTATCCTTTTCTACTTCCCCAAGTCTGCTGACACCACAAGTGTATTTCCTGCATGCTCACAAGCAAGAATAAAGAGAAAAGTAATCATATACAGTATTTATTAAACAGGGCCAATGTCACCTCTCCTACATCTTTCCTTTCTTATTCATTATACTATGTTCACACACAGTGGCAATTTCTTCAACCACTGCAGCAGTTCTAAATCCACAACTACATACCTGGGAGCTGGGTTGCTTAGGCTCATCCATTCTCCCAGGAGACTCACTTCTGGCTCTGTGTCTCTCCGTCAAGGGAACAACACTGCCGGAGGGGCTAAATCTGTCGGAAGAGGAGCACAAAGGGGACTAATAGAAAAGTAGTGTCAAGGAACTTAAAAAATGGTGATGTCTGCCTCCTTTATCCCATAGTCTAGGAAGGGGGAACAAACTGAATAACAAGATTTCTAAGAAGTCCTTTCATGGAGCCAATACAGAATCATACATGAAATAAGAAAAGCTTGCCCTAGTAAATTTAAGAAATACAAAATGACGCAGCCAATATGACCTGGTGAAGCTAAGGCTAAATATAAACTTCTACCCTTACATAAGTACCAGAAGACCAAAAAAGAATAAATTAAAACTGGGTCTGTAATTCTGTTTCTTCTATATAACTTTTAGGTTCTTGGTTGATCCTTTCCCCAAGCCCCATGATAATTTTTTATATATTTCAGACTGTTGACGTAGATCATGAAGATCAAAAATCTTTGCATTTAAGCTATTATTTCTGATACAGTTCTAATATGGGGGAGACAACAGTGCTAACATAGGGTGACAGTAAGTATTATGCTCAAGAATATTTTAACTATTAAGGACACAAGAAGGAAAATACTCTAATCAAGACCAACTTAAATGGATATAGTATATACTCTCTGAATTTCTGTGACACACTTGTCTCTCAAGACCAGATGTGAACCAAAATCATAGCTTGTTTAGTTATCACTGTTCATACAGTCAATTTTAAATTTTTAAGAAAGGAAAAGAATATTACCCATCTTAGTTGGTAATATTTCTTTCAATTGAGACTTTCTTTCAATTTACTTAGATTAAAATTATTGTTATTTCCCCCCCAAAAAATGCTCTAACAACTGCAGTGCATTAGAAAGAGAAAAGTGGGGCATAGTAGCACTGGTGAAAAAAAAGAAACTGTCAGGTTTGTGGTAGCAGCTGTCATCAATGACAAAACAGAAAAAATATCATCAAATGACAAATGAAAAAAAAGGAATGAAAAACATCCAAAAAGCTTTTCTTTGGAATTACTGTGATTACACTAAAAAGAACAATCACTGCTGGTACCATATTTCGTCTAATTTGGTAGATGGGGGCAAAGAAAAGTAAACAGTGCTACAAAGGAATGTGAAACTCCCAGAGGCCACCTACCTGTGTGAGAACATACCAAGCAAGGGCAATGCTGTCAGATTCCCAGCTGATGACCAGCTCTCTTCCTGGAATTCCGAAGAAGCCCTGGCAATTACTGATCCTAGCGTGACTGCAGATGCTATTCTGATTCATGAAGTGTCTAACTTTACCATAATTCTCACAACACTGTGAATACTTCAGGACTAGGAGCTTCCTGCTTTAAAAAAATTAGAATTCAAGTCTTTTGGCATACTTCCAGTTTCCCCAACATAAACTTAGACTACGAACATCAAGTAAGGAAGATACTCTTTGTATCACACACACGGTCTGCTTTAATTACGTCTGCACAACAGCCATTAGATGGGCAAACAAAACTTACCTGTCAATTTCACTGCTTGTTGGCCTAGCGACCTTGGCTCCTGAAGATCCTAACATGTAATTTTCCTGTCCTACAGAACCATGGCCTGTGGTGTCAATCACCATGGCTGTGACTTCCTCTGCACTACTCCCATCTTCTCCAGAAGGCTGATTCTCAGGCCCAAGCCACTCTTCTAGATTTTCAGTTTTGATGTGTACTGCTCCAAGAACTCTAACTTCATCATCACTCCGGGCCCCTCGGTCTGCTACTCCTGTCTCCACGTACCACTGTCCTGCTCGGTTGATCCGAAGAATGGGCTCCCGGCTCTCTACATCAGAACTCTGTTCAATTATCTGAGGGCTGGTGGACTCCTCAGGAGGGCTGAGCTCCCTGATATCCAGCACAGCACTAACCTGACCTCGCCGGTTTCCCTTTGGGGTATTATGTCGGGGGCTAAGGGAGCGGTTCAGATTTGGTGTAACTCTGTGAGACTCTGGAGGTCCCTCTGGGTGCTTTGTCCTTGTTTGACTTAATTCAGCTTCAACCTCAGCCACATTGATTTTGAAATGAATGCCCTCCAGGATCTGTGTACATTTGTCTATAATATGCTGCATCTGCAGAAAACTGGCAGCTGTCAGGTAGCTGATGATATCTGCCAGTTGCAGGCATATCCGCCCCGTGTAACAGAAAGAAAGGAGCTGTTCAAAAACAGTAGGGTTCTTTATGACTGAAATGGAGACAGTACTCATCTCATTCAAGGACATGTGATCTCGGAAATAGGGGGAGCTGGCAGCCAGTACCACTTTGTGAGCCCGAAAAGCTTGTCCTTGCACGTTGACCACGATGTCACAGAGACGGCCCTGCATGCGCAGCTGGTTTAGATGGCTCAGGACAGAGTTGCTGAAGTCAGGGATCTCCAGTTGTATGTTCCCACTTTTCTCCATGGTCGTGCCTGAGGGTGTAGGCAGGCATTCAACCCTGCTGAAAGAAGAAACGAACTGTCGTTAGTAATTATAACCAGTCCCCTCAGGCTTTCCAATTCACACCTATTTAAAAATATTATCTGGTAAAATTTCAAAATCTCCAAATAAATAGAGATACTTTCCTTATGTTTAAACATGGAAAAGAAATACCAACAGGTTTAGTAGTTTAGGTTTCACAGCAAGGTACCATTAAAACCAAAAAGTGATTGTTAGACTTCTAAAAATTCAAGCTATGCCCATATTTTCCTTCTTAACAAGCTATATAACATCAAAACTGAAGTTCAACAGAATAGAGGGGGTAAAAAAAAGCAGTGTGACAATTTTTATTTACTAAGTGTTAATCATAAGGTATTTGCACACATTATAAAATGCGGTGACAAGTTTTCTTTGGAGAAGGAAAGAAAGAAGCTTTTTGAATAAATGTAATTATACACAGGTGGGCTGATTAGATACCGTTAATATTTTACTACTTGATGCATGAGTTATGTTTATTATTTTATAAAGTGACTAATATCCCTCCTGAGTATAATCCATTATTTCTAAGTTGAAGGGTCAGAGCTCCCCACAGAAAGGCTTTGGGTTTAGGACTTGGAGGTAAACTCTAGGTTACGAAAAACTCCAAGTTGTGTCAGGACTCAAATGCAGAGAACTTGAAGAAGTTCACTCTCAGGATTAGGTAAAGGTAGATAAGTCTGCCTCTATCTAAATTCAAAGTTGGAAATTTCAGGGTGGTAATGATACTTTGATTCTGAAATTTAGTTCCCCAAAGCTGGTGAAAAACAGAGCATTTACCAAGTATGGACAATATTTTTACATTAAAAGATTTCTGAAAAGTTGCAGAACCACTAAGCCTGTAACTGCATCCAATAGTCTTCACTGGTTGAGAGTAGTTTGTATAAATCCCATTAGAAAGACACTGACTTGAGCATACATAGTTACCTAAGACCTGAAACTTCAGGAACTTATCCTGACAAGCTCACAGTATTGCCCTGCATTTACCACACACTTATCAGTAAATAGGGAAGTGTATACACTGCTTTCAAGAACCAACTTTAGCCAATCTGACCTTTTTCCAAAGCGTTTTTGTTTGTTTTGAAACTTTTAATCCAATAAGAGCCTCTGTCGATGCCATCATGAATTCAGATGTTTATTTTGGAGCCTACACCAGCGCCTTTTTTGTTTGCTCTTTCCGGCAATTCCCCAGTGAGGAGGAAGCCCCTGGAGTAAGGTCTTTCTCTACCGTCGGCACTGGAGGGGTGAGAGCTGTAAGAGGGAGAATCGGGAACTGCATGGGGTTAGCCACTCCGGTACTCGAGTGGCTTTCGTCCGCGTTAGGAAGCATGGGGAACGGGGAAAAAGCAGAGGGGCGAAATGTCACCGAGGAGCGGGGGCGGAGAGGGGAGCAAGGCGTGCGGCCGGGGAGCGAGCAATCAGGTGAGGGTAGAGGACCGGGAAGGGGGCGGCGCCCCGGGACCCGGTCCAGGCGGTAGGCGTAAGCGGGCGGGGAGCTGCCTAGAGGTGGGTGTGTGTATCTGGGTGTGTCCGGGCTGCCGATGGGGAGGGGGCCGCCCATCCCGGGGTCCTGAGGGAGGGGCCCACGAGGGGGCGGGTCCGGCAGCTCAGCCCGGCCCGGGGCCAAGCGGGTGGAAGGTCTCCGGGTTCCTTGAGGCGGGGTGGAGGGAGGTGGCTGAGCGCCCCAGGAGCAGGCTGCGGCGGAGACCGGGCGAGGCGGCCCCAGTGCAGGGCAGCGGGACTGCTGTGCGGGGCCCGAGCCCAGTCAAGGAGCAGCACCTACCTCCGGGGGTGGAAATGGGCCGGAATGGGCCGGAACACCGTCCCGGAAGTGAAACCCCCCACCCCCTCCCCCGGAGCGGGCGACGTGCCGGAAGGAAATCGCTCACCCTTACACCGCCCCCCTTCCCCCTCCCCAGCGCTTTCCGTCCCTCGCGCCCCCTCCCCTCTCTTCCCCTCCTCCTCAGTCCGTAGGAGGGCGGGAGCCCTGCGTCACGTGGGCGGTCGTGTCCCCGCCCCGGGGCGCGGCCAGGGGGCGGGGCCGAGGGGCGGGCTTAGAAGACTGGACGGAGGTGTGCTGAAGGAGGAAGCGAATGAGAGGGGGAGGAGTTGAAGCCGACGCTGGCGGAGAGTCTGCGTCATGACGTCATGGAATAGAATACTTATATACAGGCGCCTGGACGTCATCTCGGTCTTTAGAAGGTACGAGGCGGCTCTCGGTATGTGAGTGTTTTGTGTGCTGTTAAGTAAGTTCTTAGCCTGAGAGGCCTCCAGCTCTTGGCAGTTAGGATCGCCTTAAGCCGGCTGGCATTTCTAGGCCAGTCGCAGGCCTTCGCACGGTTCACAAGATGAAGATGGTGGAGGATTGCGAGTTGGGTGCGGGCGCGACCTAATACTTCTCGGGTTGTTGGGCCGAACTGCGGAAAAACCCCGGCTCGCGGGCTCTGCCTCTGATGAAGCCTGTGTTGGTAGGGACATCTGAGACTGTTGATGAATGCCAACGGCTCTGATGGCGGCGCGTTCCGAGTCACCGAGTGGGTCTTTGTTAAAGACCTCGGCTCGAGTCTCCTTCAGCCACTTGTTCTCAGGAAGGCCACGTGGTTCTCTAAAGGCTGCATTCCGCACTGCACCATTATTTCCGTCAGTGGTTCTTAATCTTAATTATGTTGAATGCTCTCATGCAGTTGTGGGTGGTGTAAACGACTTGCTTACGTGGTGTGGAAACGACGCAAGGTTTAAACTTACGTTTAGAACAAAATGAATTTTTTAAATCTCTAATTTTTCCTAGGAACGGTGCCAGCCATGGGTGCCAGGCATGAATGCAATGTGGCTTTAGATGGCTTCTGGTGGACAGGTAAGTAACGGCTAAATACAGTGGGAAGAATGAAATCTGCTTAGATGTGGTTTTTATGTTAAGCCTGTGATGGTTTAAGAGTAGTGGGCAGAAGGGATTTCTGAAAAATTCTGTTCTGAGGCTTAACTGCTTAACGACATTAGTGATTAACTTAGCAGCACAGCATGTTTTATTGGATTATTCTTTGTCTGTTTTCTAGTTGTGTACCAAAGGGATGAGAACCGCTGCTGGGGTGAGTTACTGAAATTCCCTGACAAAGGGAAGGTAGGTTGAAAGTCCACTGAATGTGCCACAATGATGATAGTTTATTTGCTACTCTTGACTGTGAGGGTGACGAGAATTATTACCACCATTATGCTAACTGAGGCACACAAAATGGTGGTTTAGAGAACATAGAGATTGCACCCAAGTTTATACGAAACTGTTTCTTCCCAGGTCTTAAAGCACAAGCTTAATGCTGTATCCATGGGCAAACAGGTGAGAAACCTTTTTTATAGTACATGTTTATCTAGTACTTTGAATTCTTTTTTTTTTTATAAGGGGTTACAAATTGCCAAGTCAATGTTGGTGCTTATATTAGGGTTTTCCTCCCCTTTTTTTCAAACGTAAATTGCTGCATTCTAGTTTTATATTTAGTATGAGGGGGAATCTGAAGAAACAGATACTATGATGGTTGCATAGTTCAACAGATTGAATCATGAAAAAGATAATACTATTTGTCTGATGTATCTGAGTTAGTAATACTTTTGCTGATAGTGTAAGTAAAATACCACGACTAACTAGTTTCTCTTTTTTTGTAGGCACTATGCAGGAAGTTAAGCACTATGTAGGCACTAAGCTGAAAGTTGAAGGGGTAAGTAAAATTGTAACTGAACTAAACATCGGTGACTGGGCAAACATGACAAAGAATACCACTAATGGCTTTTTAGGGTTGCCTTCTAATGCACAGGAAGCAGTCCTCCCATAAAGTGCTTGAACAGTGTGCTGAATACATTAAATAAAAGCCAGATCCTTGTCCTGTCCTAGTTTGTGAGAGCAGCCTGTGTGATGATAAGCAAATACTGACTGAACATGAAGGTCTTAATTAGCTCTATCTGATTTCAGGCACTTTTTAGATTTGTGGGGAGAAAATTGATTTTTGGCTATTATAAAACCACTCTCATTTCTTAGGTGGACTTGAATCCTTAACCTGTCCGGGCCAACTTTTTGGTAAGCATTAATATTAAAAACAATTTAGTAAGCTCAACTGTTACTGAGAATGCTGATAAAGTGGAATGCTTAACTACCAAGCTAATTTCCTATGTCTGGTTTGCAAGTGCATGTTGAGCATGCTCTGAACAGGGTTTTTGTAATGATGTTGAGCAAATGTCTGACCTGAAATGAGCATGTAGACAAATCTAACACTGAAGAACCCTGTGACAAATATTAAGTGAGAAGAATTTAACAATAAGATTGACATTTTAATGAAAGGTGTCTCATTTCTCTTATAGATCCTGGGTACACGTTTTTATCCATGGATGGCTTGCTTGGGGTAAGACATGAAAACAGTTCTTTGGCTCCTGGCATTTGGGTTTATATTCCAAAAATGTGCTGGTCTTAGTTGTTCACCTATGTTAGTGTTTTCTGGTGTTGGACCGTTGAGAAATAAACAGGCCTTAGTATGAAGCTGTTGTGAAGTGTGTCTAAAGAAATACTTCTTTGCAGGTGCAAATTTTGGAGATCTTTTATATAAAGGTATGTATGTGTTTTATCGGTCTTACCTAGTTACTGAGCAAAATGCTGTTAGTGATGATTTTTAAAAAATTAAACAGATGGGAATCTCTCTGAAAAAGAATGAAGATTTTTAAAAACTGAAACAGTATCTGGAAAATTTTTGAAATCTACTTATTATACCTATTCAGTTTGATTAAATTTCATTAAATTTTTGCAGGTGTCAAGAGAGGTACTGGCTACAACGCAGGGAGCAAGAAGTTTTAAGCAAAGGTATAGAAGTCTCAAGTTTGGGTTCTGTGTTTTGTGGTTTAAAGCCGATACAATGATGATAACATAGTTCAGCAGACTAACAGTGATGAGCAAATACTGTCTTTCGCTCCTATCTGATGTATCTGGCTGCAACAATTCTGTTTATATACCCTTGAAAGTGGAAACCAGCCGCTGTCTCAGAAATATTCAGGGATTTGGATAAGTGTAACGGCTCACGCAGATGTTCTGTACTGTTAATTTCAGGATTAGGCATTTACATTTTGGATAAGAACAGGCTAACGTGAGGAAATTTTTATGGCATATACTGTAGATTACACCAGAATGAATAATTTAGCTGATTATTTTTGATAGTCATTTCTCAGAGCAGTTTTAGATTCATAGCAAAATTGAACAGTAGGTTCCCATATAGCATCCTCCCCATCAACGTCTACCACCAGAGTGGGACTTAAAATTTTGAACCTATGTTGACACATCACCCAGAGTCCAGTAGTACATTGGGGTTCACTCATGGTGTTGTACGTTCTCTGGGTTTGGACAAATGTATCATGACAAAGATCCACCTTGCACAGAATAGGTTCACTGCCCTAGAATTTTTTGAAAAATTTAAAAGTGGGCTACAAAAAATGGGAGAAAGGGCAAATTTGAAACATAAGGCTTTTATTTTTCATTTTCAAACAGGCAAATGTGTTACCCTGAAGATTTCAAGGTCAGTCAGTCTCTGGTATATATGGTGAGTTAGAATGTAACCAGTGATGTGATGATTCTGCCAAATGAATAAAATGATATCACCCGTAAAACCGTTCCATTTTGATTCTGAGGTTACTTTATCAACAAGTATCACAAGTTTTTTCCCTTCTACTGTGATTTGACATATATGGTCTTTACTTTTCAGGGCATTTATGACAGCAGTCATGCATCTTAACAGTTGACAGGTGAGGCTTGAAAATATCAGTACTGTTGTCTTGTTCCAGAATACATGATGATCTCACCCCAACTTGAACTCTCTCACTGATTACTTGATGATGTTCAAAGATCTGATAATTCTGTGTATCCCAAATGCAATTAGAATTGGCATGGAAATGGGACTTAAAATGGTTTCTCTGTTCTTGCAGGCAGCTGGATGGATGCTCATGGGATAGGAGAGGAAACAACTTTCAATTTTTTTTAGAGCCTGTTTTATTTATTGGCCATGCTGCACAGCATGTAGGATCTTAGTTCCCCCACCAGGGATTGAACCTGTGCCCCCTGCAGTGGAAGCGCAGAGCCCTAACCACTGGACCACCAGGGAATTCTCCAACTTTGAATTTTAATAAATTTTTATGAACCATCTGAAGTGTGCTCATTTCAATTTAATGAGATGAATGAAGGGAAATAGGACATTTTTGTAATTGAGACCTGATGGCATATTTTTTGCAGAAATTTTCTGTGATTTAATGTGAAGTGCCTGGGTCAATTTGTCACAGTTGAAAACCAACCATTGGAGTTGTAGTCTGAGGCTGGAAAAGCAAAAGATGAGCTTGAACCACCTTTGTGCTGTGCAAGAAAGTTCTGTAGGAATGAAAATGTTGAAAGAACACAGGAACTTAAATGATCCTTAATTTCTAAAATGGGCAATTAAATCATTGAAATACATTGTTTATGTTGCAAATTGCAGAGAAAAGCAGAAGCTCTTAATGTTAAGTAGTGGTAGGAGTGCAGAAATTGGGGAAAATCTCCATTTGCTGTAGTAAGCATCAGGGTGATGGGGTCTGGCAAGTGTTGATGTGGAAATTGGTGTAGGAATTGGTTTCAGTGCTATCTAGAAGACGCATATTGAAAAAAACCTAGAACAGTGAGATCTTTAAGAATGAGATCAGTAATACTGTGGTTATAACGTCCTTAAGAAAATGGGTACTGGTTTTGCACATTTCTGGGGTGGGGAATGTGGTCTGTTCAAGTTAATGAGAAAATTAGTGAACCAGTGAGTTGCTGGTTAATTCCTAAATACCAAGGAAACCATTAGCTCTGGGAACATTAAAAAGTAAATACCTGCCAATCAAATTTCAGCTTTCTAATTTGGCATTTGAGGTGTGTAGGAACATTAAATTGGGGTTTTAAGTCTTGGTTGCATGCCGAAACGTTTACTTAAACTCCCACTGACTGAAATACTATTCTATTTTTTTTTTTTTTAACTTTGGGTTTATTTATTTTTTATTTATGGCTGTGTTGGGTCTTCGTTTCTGTGCGAGGGCTTTCTCTAGTTGCGGCAAGTGGGGGCTACTCTTCATCGTGGTGCGAGGGCCTCTCGTTGCGGAGCACAGGCTCCAGACGCGCGGGCTCAGTAATTGTGGCTCACGGGCCTAGGGCCTAGTTACTCCGCGGCATGTGGGATCTTCCCAGACCAGGGCTCGAACCCGTGTCCCCTGCATTGGCAGGCAGATTCCCAACCACTGCGCCACCAGGGAAGCCCTGAAATACTATTCTAAAAACCAGTTTATGTAAAAGCAAGTTGACAGATTTTTTTTTTGCTGTGCTGTGAAACTTGTGGGATTTCTGTTCCCGAGACTGAATCCGGGCCACAGCAGTGAATGCACCTAATCCTAACCACCAGACTACCAGGAAACTCCCTGCAAGTTGACAAATATTAAACTGTTAGTTACCCCTTGGTGTCTGGGGGGTTGGTTCCAGGACCCCCTGTGGATACTAAAATCCATGGATGCTCAGGTCTCTTAGAGGTATAGTACTATAGTGGGCCCCACATGGATTTTGAAACTTGCATTTTGAACATAATATCCAATGTTAAATACTGATCTCCCATGCCTGGTTGGATTATTTCATACTTTAGAAAACTTCTGTCAACATTCACTGTATGTGCTATTACTCATCAAAATCTTCATGAAATCTAAAAGACAAAAGAGTAGCTATTTCTTGAATATTCTAAAACATGACAGTTTGGATTAGCCTTCAGATTTTCAGGGCATAAAAGATACATAAAAAGTATCCAAGAATGTTTTAAAACAAGGGTAAGGTAGTATAACAAAAATACCTTCAACTTTAAGATACTGGGAAAAAACCCTAAGCAAACAAAGGGTATGTTGGGCCAAGTTACTTAGTAAAAATACAGCATGTTGATCAGTTTTAAGCCAAATCAAAAGTATTAAAATTTTAAGCATTCACATAGTGTAAAGATAAAACTTATAGACAAAAAAACCCTCAAACTATTTCAACTTATAAGCAATAAGATTTCAAATTAAATTATCTTCATTGCTTGGAAAATACGCTTTTATCTCAAATTCACTTTAAATGCTTGACATATAATTAAATACCCAGGAAGACTCCTGCTAAATTTGGTAATATTATATGGTGATACTTCTCTGGGATGACATTTCACACAATGGTTTTCAATTAATGCTGAAGAAAAAAATCACTTGATAACTTTCATCATGACTGGCTGATTAGTGGATTTACACTTAATAGGCACACCTTGGAAATAATTGTAAGTTCAGTTCCAGACCACCACAATAAAGCCAATATCACCATAAAGCAAGTCACAGGATTGCTTTCCTAGTACATGTAAAAGTTATGTGTACAATATAGTCTATTAAGTGTGCAATAGCATTATGTCTTTAAAAAAGATGTACATTAAAAAAATAGAAGTATAGTAGATTTTAATATTGTGTTAAACATACTTTAAAAATATTTGACTGCTGGGAATTCCCTGGCAGTCCGTCCAGTGGTTAGGACTTGACTTGACACTTTCACTGCTGTGGCCCCGGTTCAAACCCTGATCGGGAAACTAAGATCCCGTGAGCCACGAGGCGCAGCCAAAATAAAACAAAACAAAACTTGACTGCTAAAAGATGCTAACCATCTGAGCCTTCAGTGAGTCATAGTAACATCAAAGATCACTGATCACAGATCACCATGACAAATATAAAAATGAAAAAGCTTTAAATATTGCAAGAATTACCAAAATGTGACACTGAGACATGAAGTGAGCAAATGCTGTTGGAAAAATGGAGTGGATAGACTTGCTAGACTCAGGGTTGCCATAAAACCTTCAATTCATGAAAAAAACAAAAAATGCATTATCTGTAAAGCACAATAAAAAAAAAAAAGCTAAGTGCAATAAAAGAAAGTGTGCCTGTACTCAGTAACTTATACGGCATAAGGTCCAACAAAGGGAAGAATGTGATAATTGCTCAATGTGTAATTCTGCCTATTTGTACTACTAAGCCAAGACTTTGATAGATAATCCACTCATTTGGATTACGTTTCTATGTATGTGATTTGATCAACCAAAAAATTAGGTACAAAATGTCAAGCTTTTTCCTTTTTTTCTTTAAAGGGCAGCGCAATGGTTTGGGATTGGTTAGTACAATACAGAGAATACAGAGGATACTTATAAAATGTCTCTAACACCAATGCCAGTACTCATCTCATAAGTAAGGATATTATTAATTTTTGTGTTACTCACTTTTCTTTAGAACAAAGTCATTAACTTGAACTTGCTGTATACACACAATACGTACACAACCTTATGCAAAATACTTATCATAAGTAACATTACATTTTAAAATATTTGGAAACCAAATATCTGTGATCTGCATTATGACTTAGTGGGAAAAGAAGACAACATTGAACTAGGGAGGATTATACTGATAATAAGACTCAAAAGTGTCTTCCTCTCCCTTTGTACTTAACACAGCCTATACAATGACCTGAGAGATTCACTATGAGAAAAATGTCCATCATAGCTTTAAAACCTTGCTTTGGAAGGAACTAATGAGAAAGCAAATTGGAAGGTGAGACTTCATCTTTGTTTTCAAAGAAGTGGTCTTAATTTTTCTTCTTATAGGAAAAGTTTAAATTGGTTCATTGTAAATATATCTAAACTATTAATTTTTGCAGTTTTCAATTATACAAAAGCTACGAGAAGAGGGCAGTAGAGATCATCTAATCTTAAATCATGATGTCATCCATTCAAGTCCTTGGCATAATCCCTGGTCAGTAAGAGCACAGAATACCTGTATATGCCACAAATGATCTTTAATATATATCAGAAATTACTTTCAAAAACTGGGAGATTTCTACTATAGCCATGCATTCTTTAACATCTTGTTCATTAGCAAAAATCAGCAATGCAGCTTTCCTTAGGTCTTCATGGGCTAACATTTTATAGAGTTCCTCGGTTACAGCAATCCTTTCTCTGTCTGTACCGTCCACAACAGTTATTACAAACTCTGTTAGTGTAATAAGTGTTCCAGGAAGAACGAAGAGACTCTTGGCCACCAGTATCCCACATTATGAAATGTGTATTAATCACTATTTCTTCTACATTGCTTCCTATTGTAAGGGATGCATGTACAACTTCATTCACAGAAAACTGGTAAAGGATGGTAGTTCTCTCTGCATTACGCAGTCCAACAATGATAAGTATGTGCTCCTGGTGGTTGAACAGTCTCCCTATCCTGGTGAAGAGAATACACGTTCTTAGGCAGCAGGCCCCCTCCAGCCACCAGGGCCACCTAGCCTCTCCCACTCAGGCAGAAAGGGAGGCAGAGATGTGCCAGAGCCTCAGCCTCTTGCTTGGAACTGGAGAGAGACCAAAGCCCGGGCCACAGATATTGGCAGATATTTTCTCAAAAATAAGTTTGGGGAAAAATCTGATGGTATTTGTTGCCAAAGATAAAATTCAAGCTTTCAAATGAAAATTACAATTTTGGAAAGCTTGTATCTGTCACTGGGCACTTACACCTTCTCCATACTTAAAGACTTATGATGAGATCAGTCATGATGTTAATGTGATTTTTTAGATATCGTTTAATGAAATCCGTCAACACCTGGACGATCTGCATAATTCAGTGATTCAATATTTTTCAAATGATCAATGTGCAGTGTTAGAAAACCATGCATAAAAGTTGTATTCAAAATATAAGACAGACCAATGGATTTTAGAAAAATTTACCAATATGATTTCAGATTACACATTGCAACTAACCTTTAAGGAACTTGTCAAGTTGTGGTGTAGTATCAAAGAAGAATATCCATAATTTTCAGAGAAGGCTATTAAAATACTCCTCGCTCTTCTAACTTCATATTTATGTGAGACCAAATTTTCTTCAGCTATTTCAACCAAAACAACATATCACAACAGATGGAATGCAGAATCAGATATGAGAATCCAGTATCTTTTGTTAAACCAGAAATCAAAAAGATCTGCAGAAACAATGTCACTCTTCTCACTAATTTTTGTTTGGGAAAATAATTAATTTAAAAATAAAAATGTACTATTTTTGCTAGCATGTAATGGGTTAAATCTTAATCTTAAATCTTAATTACTGCTACAATAAAAGAGCTATATACAACTCTTTGGGATCCTCAATAATTTTTAGAGTGTAAGTAGTCCTGAGACCAAAATGTTTGAGAACTGCTATTCTAGGTAAAGATACAGGAGCCTAAAGAGGTTAAATGACTGGAACAAGGTTGCATAACTAGAGAGTGTTAAAGCCAGGAATTAAATCCAGTTATGTCCAACTCAAGTTCTTTCTACTAAGTCCATTGTCTTAAACACAGAAGACTGACTTAGAAGTGCATTTAATGTATGCCTTACATATGAAATTATTATACAGATATCCCATCTAATATTTTTATTGTGTACTGGTTATTTCTCATGTCATGAAATAACTCGCTTTCCATGAAACAAGAAGAAAGTATCCTTAAGGCAGCATCTCTAGGATGAGTTAGGCTTAACAAAAAATCAGCAGCAAGGAATGTGGTCAGTGTCACAGTTCTGGTTCTTCAGAGAGGGGAACTCTGGAAAAAGACAGTGCAGCTGTATAGATGCATTGTTTTATTCCGCCAAAGCCCATGAGCATAAAATGACATAAAAGCCAAAGCCCACAAGCATAAAACGTCACACTCATCATCTAACACATCTCTTCCCAACAAGGAGAAACTGCTCATAAGACAAAGCTCTCTTGAAGCCAATAATAACTATCGATATTGTAGCTGGCAGTTGCTTACCTTGTTTTTAAAACTTGCAACATAGAATAAATCTAAATTCCCTAGGAGGCTGGGGAGATTGGACTTGGAACCAAAACCTGGCTTACAGTTTACAATTAGTTTGTGTGTTCCAAAACCCTGGTTGTGCTGTTTCCAACTTTATCAGTAACTAGGTTCTTTATTTTTGAGAAAATATTTAATTAATGGGAATTCCCTGGCAGTCCAGTGGTTAGGACTCCATGCTTTTACTTCTGAGGGCCTGGGTTCAATCCCTGGCCAGGGAACTAAGATCCCGCAAGCTGCGTGGTGTGGCCAAAAAAAAAAAAAAAAAAAAAAAAAAATAGTGACATTTCCCTGGATTTCAGAATAAGCTTTTTTCCTGACAGGCAGGACTGAAGAAAAGCTGAGTGATGCCCAAAGTGACTAGGTCTCTGTGATGCCAACACGAGATTGTATGACATCTGGGGACTTGGGGCCTTTGGTGTCTGTAGCCTAGAAAATATTCTCTGGATTTTGGGTATCTTTTGTAACTCTCATTTACAGGATAGAAAGACAATATTTTGGTCAGAATTAGGTTCTAAACAGTGAATAGTAAATTTATTATATTTAGAAACTAGGTAATGCAGATGTGGGGTAAATGAATGTAAAGTTGCATTTTCTTACCTAATAAAGGGCATCTCTAGAAATTCCCTCCACTGAGAAAGGGTAGGCAAGAGTTGGACGCCTTTCTCACCATAAGAACTCTGCCAGCAAGAATTTTCTGGCTCCAGAGTACATCCACAAATGGGGAGAGACTGGGTTAAAGGACAAACTTTAGGGAAAAGCTCCACCTAATGGCATCAGTGAAGGTCACACTCTTCACAGCCTATTGAGCATCAGAAATTAGACCTGGAAGCAAAGCTGATTTTATTTTCAAACAGAAAGATTATAGTATCGAACTGCTTACAGCACTGAGAAAAATAGGCTGGAATATAAGACTGATATTTGGTGTTTATAAATTGTAAATCAAAAGAATGTCAAGGCAAAAGTGAAGATAAAGTAGAAAAGAACAATGTCATTAATCAAGGCCTTATTCCCATTTTATAATTACTAATTAATTATAAGCCTTTATTTGTGTCAACAGAACGTATAAGAAAAGCACAGTGAGTTTCAGTGTTCACTTTTCTACATTTGAGGTTGGTTTAAGGTCAATTAATATTTTCAATTACTTATAATTGGGGGAAAGTGTTATTCAGGGATTAATGATTATTTTAAAAAATAGAAATGTAAGCAGAATACTGATTAATGAAATTACTGTTTTCTTTTTACCACAGATGTCAGTTTTGTTTAACCTTAAACTATAAAATACATAGATATATCTGTATACTGTTTACAGATGGATAATATCATTATCTTACATTTAAGTAATGCTTTAAAGTTTTTCAAAGCATTTTCACTCACACTATCTTCCACATATATTACCTCCTAGGATTCTGGCATGAAGAGGCCAGTGAGGGAGCCAGGGCAAGTACTGTTTACATTTCACACATGCAGGAAGGGACGCTAAGAGAGGTTTATACAACTTGCAAGGTAAAGCACTGATTAAGATTTTGTGACTTTTATTTCAGTGATTTTTTACTTTATATCATGTTGCTTCTCACTATATTATGTTGATAGCTGAAATGTCATTATCCAGCTTACTTTATAGGATTCTCTTGATGAGGCTGGTTGAACTGACCCCTCCATCAACGGACCAGTCTAAAGGGGCAAGAATCTTCCCACATTTCACATATGGTTTGATTACCTCTGTCCTAAGAGAACAATCTACTATCTGGGTATGAAAAACATGATTAGAAAACACTATGCCATTATGTTACTCTGTCAAAGAGCCATGTTTCACACCTCTCCAAGTAAAAAGAAACTTCAAAAAAGTCCCAAATAAAATAATCCTAATAATGCATGCTCTCGTTAAAATTGGATACCTTTTATCTGTTTCTTCATTGAGGTGAAGAATGTTGCCTGGATTCCTTCCATTTAAAAACTTGAAGTCAGATCTGTGGCTGAACTCCAGATCTGATTTTAGTCTTGGGGAAGCAAAGAGGACAAAACTCAAAAGCTCAACTTTCTGGATGGCATGGATGATTCAATGAGCTCTTTTCTGTTTTTGAGTCTGTTGGCCAGGAGACCTGGATATGATAGGGCTTCAGTTCCTCAGGCGGGATAGAATCTGGGGCATTGCTCATAAGGTCGTGGCCCTGGAAAGATTTGGGGAAGGCTATGACATCTCTGATGCTTGGCGCTCCAGTGACAAGGCACATCAGTCTGTCTAACCCTGTAAAATACAAAGTTAATAGATGAGAATGTAACCTAAGGTTGGGGGTGACTTAATTTTTCTATAAAGGTTGTAGAAAACTGTTAAGTAAGAACCTTTAATAAGTTGCAGCTAAGCATAGTTCCCTGCCTTTTTAGAGAACTTTTGTTTGTTTGAGAGGTTTTTTTTATCTCATTCCAGAAAAGTGCTCAGGACTAATATTCACACGCTACTGGGATTAATAGTCACAGCAATTAATGAGTCCTGAGCAAGGGCTTACTGAAGGTTGAACAAAATTAGGTGCTGTGCAGGGGACTCCAAAAACACAGAAGGAAGTCCCTACTGTTGAGAGCGTACAATCTAGGTAAGCTACCTAGAACTTCTCACACTCTTCCTTGTTTGATAAAACAAGCAGTGTGAGCAACCAAGGCCATCAGAAAGGCACTGGCTCTCATTAGTTATCTACTTCATACATAGTAGTGTATATATGTCAATCCCAGTCTCCCAATTCATCCCGCCCTCCCCTTCCCCCCTTGGTATCCATACGTTTGTTCTCTACGTCTATGTCTCTATTTCTGCCTTGCAAATAAGTTCATCTGTATCATTTTTCTAGTTTCCACATATAAGAACCTACTGTACAGCACAGGGAACTCTACTCAATGCTCTGTGGTAATCTAAATAGAAAGGAAATCCAAAAAAGAGATATATGTATATACATAGCTGATTCACTTTGCTATATAGCAGAAACAAACACAACATTGTAAAGCAACTATACTCCAATAAAAGTTAATTAAAAAAAAAAAGGCACTGGCATATTCCTACTTTCGCACAAGCTGAATACTGTGGAGCAGTACTTTTCACACTCTTATGAATTTGTCTGTGAGCCTCCAGGGATTTGAGCAATATTGACTTAAGACTCTGTAGTTTCATTCTATTAAAAAATCTTTCAAATGCAAATTATCAGTTAAGTTTTATCTTTACAAATGGTTAAATATATTTTTAAAGTATATCATCAGGGAATTCCCTGGTGGTCCAGTGGTTAGGACTCGGTGCTTTCACTGCTGAGGGCCCGGGTTCAATCCCTGGTTGGGGAACTAAGATCCTACAAGCCACACGGTGCAGCCAAAACAAAAAGTCATCAAAATGAAAAACACCAAATTAAATTCTTTAGAACCCTTGGGCTCACCCCCTACCCTCTCTACTCCTCCACTCCCCCTAACCCCACCCTCTTCCCCATAAGCTGAGCGTCCAAATTTGACACTTAGAGCTACAGAATGAAATTTAGCTTGTAAAAGGACAGATTGTTTACCTATGGCAATTCCTCCATGAGGGGGCGCCCCATAATCTAAAGCCTGGAGCAGATGGGAGAGCAATTTCACGTCTTCCTGAAATTCAAAAGATAATTCAATTTAAATACACACTGAGGGTCCACTAGGTGCCACACAATACAATTAGTTGCTAAAGGGAAAATAAAAGTTGAGTTAAAAAAGTACCTTGAGGGGGGCTTACCCGGTGGCGCAGTGGTTGAGAATCTGCCTGCCAATGCAGGGGACACGGGTTCGAGCCCTGGTCTGGGAGGATCCCACATGCCGCAGAGCAACTAGGCCCGTGAGCCACAATTACTGAGCCCGCGCGTCTGGAGCCTGTGCTCCACAACAAGAGAGGCTGTGATAATGAGAGGCCCGCGCACCGCGATGAAGAGTGACACCCGCTTGCCGCAACTAGAGAAAGCCCTCGCACAGAAACGAAGACCCAACACAGCCATAAATTAAAAAAAAAAAAAAAAAAAAAAGTACCTTAAGAGGTTTACAGTTTAGCAAGAGAATATGACAAGTCACAGATACTACAACATGCAGGGAAATGCCTGGGGCTCAGTAAATGCAGCTATTATTATGCTGGTAATGCAGACAGGGTAAGACCAATTAAGGACATGGAGATGTGGCCTCAGAAAGGTAGGATGAAAGAAGGAACCGGATCTGTCAGAGGGACCAAGAGGAGAGAATGTTATTAGAAGGGCAACAGTGCAGATGCTGCCGGAAGGTAGGATGGCTTGTGGGCCAACAACAGACCACTGGGTTTGGTGACCGTGCAAGTTCCTTTTGTGAGGCAATGCCTGTAGAAATGTTGAAAATGTGTCTGAAGTGGTTCCCTAACCAGTCTACAGATCACAATCAAGTGGCAAGCTTTTAAGGAACAAATGCCCAAGCCTCACGTCTAGAGCTTTTTATTTAATTGGTCTGGTAAGGAGCAGTGAGTGTTTTTTTTTTTTGTTTTTAATGTTTTTCAGGTGATTCTGTTCTAATGTACAGAAGGGCTGAGAAACACTGGTGGGTAGGGAAGAAGTGGAAGCAATGTATTCTCACTGACATTTTGAGAAGCTTGAAAGGAATGAAAAAAATAGGCTGGGAAACATTAGGGGCTTTGGCTTAAGAGGAGAAAAGTTAAGGGAGTTTGCAATGTTTTTAAAGCTAAAGGGGGAGTTTGGTGTTGAGTTCTCCAATCCTATTCTTAGAAATAAAGTTCCTGGGACTTACCTGGTGGCGCGGTGATGAAGAATCCGCCTGCCAATGCAGGGGACATGGGTTTGAGCCCTGGTCCGGGAAGATCCCACATGCCGCGGAGCAACTAAGCCCGTGCATTACAACTACTGAGTCTGCACTCAGCCTGCGAGTCACAAATACTGAGCCTGTGTGCCACAACTACTGAAGCCTGCGCGCCTAGAGTCGTGCTCCGCAACAAGAGAAGCCACCGCAATGAGAAGCCCACGCACAGCAACGAAGACCCAACGCAGCCAAAAATAAATAAATAAAATAAATAAATTTATATTAAAAAAAAAAGAAATAAAGTTCCTCTATCCCACCTCACCCCTGTTAGTTAATCCCACAAAATGATCTTTTAGGATCAGACTCTTGGACATTTGCCTTCCTAAAATCTATCCTAGCCTCCTAAAGAGTCATCAACAAACTGCAGATTCTTAGGCTTGCATCTATAGAGACTCTTCTTTTCAAAATTCTGATTAACCCACTCTCTGTCATTAAAATCTACCCCCACCTCAAATACTAAGTGACATAAAATCCTTTCAAACCTTTCTCTCTTTCTCTAGCATTATCAACATTTTCAGTCATTTCAGACTGCATCCTTTTTTGAGCAGTGCAGTGGTTAGGAGTTTAGGAGCTTGGGTTCAAGAACCAACCTGCCTGGATTCGAATCCTGGCTCTGTTTGCTTCTGTGCTGTGTGACTTTGGGCAAATTAATTCATCTGCCTCAGTTTCTTATCTTTAAAATGAGTAGAATAAAGGTCTTAATTTAAAAAGTAACTGTGAGGGACTTCCCTGGTGGCACAGTGGTTAAGAATCCACCTGCCAATGCAGGGGACATGGGTTTGAGCCCTGGTCTGGGAAGATCCCACATGCCGCGGAGCAACTAAGCCCGTGTGCCACAACTACTGAGCCTGTGCTCTAGAGCTCGTGAACCACAACTACTGAGCCTGTGCTCTAGAGCCCACGAGCCACAACTACTGAGCCCACGTGCCACAACTACTGAAGCCCACGTGCCTAGAGCCCGTGCTCTGCAACAAGAGAAGCCACCGCAATGAGAAGTCCGTGCACCGCAGCGAAAAGGAGCCCCCGCTCACCACAACTAGAGAAAGCCCACGTGCAGCAACGAGGACCCAATGCAGCCAAAAATAAATTAAAAACAAACAAAAAAAGTAACTGTGAGGATTAAATGTATCCATGTGTATAAGGTACCTAGTGCCTGGCATATAGTAGTCACTAAAAAATACATATTATTATTTATTTTTCAAAGTCTAACACTAAAGGTAGAGAAATAAGCTTGATACTATTCTATATCTAGTGAATCCTCCATTCATCACAAATTTTAACAAAACAGACAAATATTACAGTTTTTTAAAAAGGCCAAGTTAGAAGATGATGTTACCTTTAGTACTGTTGCCAGGATGTAATGCTGTAGCTCTGCATCATGAATTCGGATAGAACCACCTCCTATCTCACTGCCGTTTAAAACCAAGTCATAGTGTTGGCTACGGACCTAGAAGATTCAAAGAGCCTTTATGTTAGAGAAAATCTCTGGTTTTCTGTTCTGTACGTTGAAGACCCTGTAGCTACTTAGAGACAATGGCTCAAACCCAGCAATTTCTTCTGGGGCTTCCAGAACTGGGTCAGACTATGAAACCTGAAGTTCTTTGCCTTGTTTCCATATTTCCTTTTAATTTGGAAATATAGATATGTTACCTTTTGGGGCTCAGTGTAAAGGAGGTGGACGTCACTGGGGTGGGGAGCAGTAAATGGGTGATGGGCTGCCTCCAGCTCTTCGGGATTTTCCTCCTTGGGAAAGAAGAGGGGGAAATCCACAACCCAAAGGAAAGAGAACAGAGCTGGGTCACGAAGCACCACTCCTCTTGCTTCTAGAAGGTCAGCACACTCCAGTCGTAATTTTCCCAACAAAGAGCACTGCAAACAGAAGATACAAACGTTGAGCTAACTGCTGTGACAGAGTAGGCAGAAAATGACACAACATGGATTCTAAAGCCAGGCCTTTCTCTGAGAAAGGATTAGCCAATTTACAGATGAGGTGCTCTTAGCCTCTCAGGAGAGAAAAATCTGAGGATGATCTGACTGCGACATGGTTGAGAATCGTCAGACTCAGCCGACTTGGTGAGTATCTGCTAACACAGTGACTGAGAACACAGGTATCAGAGCTTGATTAACCTGGGTCTGTATCTCACTTTGGCTACTGACTTAACTTCTCTGCACCTTTTTCCATAGTAAAATGGAGATAGAAATATCTACTCCAAAGACTGTTGTGAAGATCAAGTCAGATAAGCTCTGTAATACGAACCAGCTATTATGATTATTATTTCCTTACTGTTCCTGAAGGGTTGTGGTGAGGATCTGATGAGAGCCTGGAACACACTTAATGTTCAATAATGTTGGCTGTTATTAGACAGACAGTATGGATTAGAGGTTACATTAAGAATGTGACTTCTGGAACTGGACTTTGTGGGTTAGAAACCTGGCTCCTCTCCTCTACCTCCTCGCTGTGTGAGTGTGAACAAATTCTCAACCTCTGTGCCTCAGTTTTCTTATCTTTTAAGATGGTAACAGTATCAATACTTCTCTCAATAGGGTTGGCATGAGGATTAAGTTAGTTAATATACACCAAGTACTTGAAACAGTTGTGGGCAGACAGAGAGTGCTAACTGTGATAAGTGCTAACGATGACAGGCAGGGCATCCCTGAGAAAGGGCAATTAGTCAGAACAGGAGACATGCCTGGAGACATGCACAGGGTGTCACTCTGTAGCCTATTCTATCTGACACTTAGATATCCGCAAAGGGCACCTTCACTGTGACATATTCAGAATGCTAATGTTATTCCTCACAAATCTGCTTTCTAGCTTTCTCTCAAGGAAGTCCCAATAGGAATTAGAGTGATGCCTTTCTGGGAAGAGAACAGGAGCAGTTTTAGTTCATGCCAGGGTAAAGTTTAATGGCCAAATGAATTTGCAGCAGGATTTTTAATACAAAATCCCAAATTCTTTTTTAAGAAATGCATTGACAATAAAATTTGTAATTAACTGGTGCATCCCCCAGCAAATTTAACAGTACTGGCTCATGGCTGGTATTAAAAACTAATGTTGATAAATGAATTAATTAAAAAAAAAAAAGACTGTAGGGAATTCCCTGGCAGTCCAGTGGTTAGGACTCCATGCTTCACTTATGAGGGCCCAGGTTCGATCCCTGGTTGGGGAACTAAAATCCCACAAGCTGCGTGGCGTGGCCAAAAAAAAAAAAAAAGAGGGCTGTAATATCAAGAAAAGTTGTAATTATGTAGCTTTCCTCACTCTACTATTGCAGGGAAAGGTAAGGACAGTGGATTATATTTAGCTTTGTAGCTGAACTCTGAAACTTTTCCTTTGGAAGATATGATAAATAAACACAGTGCAAATATAAATTAGAAGAATGAACTTGATAAAGTACTAATCAGACACTATAAGGATATCATACTATAGTGTAAGGATGAATTTTTATTTATTTATTTATTTTTGGCTGCGCCCCATGGCTTGCAGGATCTTAGTTCCCCAACCAGGGACTGAACCCGGGCCCCAGCAGTGAACGTGCCGAGTCCTAACCATTGGACTGCCAGGGAATTCCCAAGGATGAATTTTTATCATGTTTGATCTTTACAGTATATTTTCAATATTCATGTTTGAGTTTTACACCACACTTTGTATATTTTATAATGATCCCTAAAGTTAAATCCATTGTTCCATATGTCTCCTGAAGAATGGTGATTTAGCCAGTGCACGGCAGCCTGCACCACCTCCCAGCTGCTGCTCCTGAGGAAAAAGGGTACTGCCTCAACCAAGTAGAGCCAGGGGTGTCTGCCAGCCCAGCAGCCCTCCAGCAGTCTGATCTGTCCCTCCACATTTTCAGGAATGCATTATGTACAAAAGTTTGGGACAACCAACTTTTCTTAATCTGTAAAACTTCAAAACTGAAAATACTTTTTCACAGTTGTACAATGAATACCAATAGCTCTCTACCTAAGTGGCTTTCCTAGAGCCAGACCTAATCGCTGTGAGCAATGCCAATGTAGGCTGTTAGCTGATAAACTCTAGTTTTTATACAGTGCATTTTATTACAGTGCCAAAAGACATAAAAACTCATGCAGAGCAGCTCCAATTTATGAAATTAACAGTCAATTTCAAATATGTACTATACACACAGGAGAAGAGAGGCATCATTCAGCATCAACAGCACAGATGCCAGGAGGTAATGTTGCTTACTGCTTTCTTATGCTCTCCGGCAGTTAGCAGGACCACATCCTCCTCTTGGGTCTCCAACAGTCTGATTAGTCCCAAGCCTTGCTCCTCCATTATGATCTTAGCAACTGGAGAATTCCAGTTGTTATTGGTTTTCAAGAATATAGGTAAGACTTCCTGTGACAAAGAAAAAGACTTATACATTTTTCAAAAATCGGGGTTGATTTATTTTTCCTGGAGTACAAAGATTTCTTGTTTCCAAAAGAAAATGAACCTACATGAGATTATCTCTATTCCCTCCCTGAAGCCCTTCAAAACGATACTAAAGGAATCTAAAAATTAATCTCACCAAAATGAAAAAAAAAAAAGAAAAGGAATGAAGGGTGGGAAGGGATATAAGAGCGAAGAGATTTCTGAAAATTTTTGGCAGGTTGCAGGCGAGTGGAATAGGAATGACCAAAGAAGCAAGATGCAGGAAGCTCTGGCCTAGAGAACAATGGAGCAGCTTCAGCACAGGAAGGAACTGATCTTACCCTGCCAAATCCTAGAGGTACAGGGCTCTTAAGAAGAGCCCTGGGGTGATAGCCAACTGTGTTGTTGCTCACCCAAAACTAAACCTAACCATTTACAAAACCTAACCATTTACAAAACCTAACCATTTCTAAACCTAACCATTTACAAAAGCCCCTTTAAATAGCTTTTTAAATGGCTCATATTCTTAAATATGTACAATTAACAATCACATCACTACACACTGAAGAAGCTACAGCATTAAAAAAAAAGAAAAAAAAGACCCAGATAAACAGAAAAAAAATGACCCTAGAGGAAAGAGGTAATTTAGGGACCAAAAAACGTGAATCCTCAAAGATATTAAAAAAGGTATTTTATCAATAAGACTGGAATAAAGTGTAATGAAAATAAGCAAGAAAGAGCTAGTGGGAAATAAAAATATGATTGCTTAAAAAAAAAAATTCAACAGAAGAGTTGAAGAAATCTCCCAGAAAGAATAAAAAAGACAGATTTTCCACAGATGAAAGACATGAGCCTTCATATTCAAAGGGCCCTTCAAGTGTGCAACACACTGAATGAAAAATGACTCAAAGTTATACAGACTGTGAAATTTCAGAGCATCAGGAATCAGGAGGCTGAAAGCTTCCAAAGGGAAAAAAAAATTAGGTTTACTATAAAAGAATACATTCATACAAACATCAGACTTCTTATCAGTAACAGTAGGTATAAAAAAAATAAAGCAATGCCTCCAATGAGCTAAGGCTCATTGTCACATGCAACTATTTAAATTTAAAGTAAAATGAAATAAAATAAAAAATTCAGTTCCTCAGGTATATATTTGCCACATATCAAGCATTCAATAGCCACACTGGCTGGTGGCTACCATAGTGGACAATGCAGATATGAAACAGTTCCATCATTGCAGAAAGTCTACTGGACAGCATTGTTCTAAAGGGATATGACTACCAATTCAGAATTTTATACCAAGCCAAATTATTAATCAAGTGTGAGGTTTTGAACACAAAGACATTTTTAGACATATAAGGATTCAGAAAGTTTCTCTTTCACATGCTGTCTTAGGAAGTTACTTGAGGATATAATCCAGCACTAGTAAGAAAGAGGAAGATCTGGGATCCAGGAAAAGAGTAGCTTCAACTCAGAAGAGGAATGAAGAAAATGTCCAGAAAGACAGCTGTGAAGAGGTACAGAGTAATTAGGTAAGGCCTGTGTATGTGAGCCTTACCTCTCATTGCAGGAGGTACGATGCAAGGTTTAAAATGGGTAAGTAGGGGCTTCCCTGGTGGTGCAGTGGTTAAGAATCTGCCTGCTTGTGCAGGGGACATGGGTTTGAGCCCTGGTCCAGGAAGATCCCACATGCCTCAGAGCAACTAAGCCCGTGCGCCACAACTACTGAGCCTGCGCTCTAGAGCCCGTGAGCCACAACTACTGAGCCCACGAGCCACAACTACTGAGCCTGTGCTCTAGAGCCCGCGAGCCACAACTACTGAACCCGCGAGCCACAACTACTGAGGCCCGCAGGCCTAGAGCCCATGCTCCACAACAAGAGAAGCCACTGCAATGAGAAGCCCGCACACTGCAAGGAAGAGCAGCCCCCGCTCACCACAACTAGAGAAAGCCTGTGCGCAGCAACAAAAACCCAACACAGCCAAAAAAAAAAAAAAAAGGCATTCTGATAAAAACAGAGGTACTCTGGTATGGGACTGGAATAGAGTGAGCTAGAGTAAACACTTACTGTATTGAACTATTAATCCTTCTTTACTATTTGTTTTTTTTTTAAACCATGTACATGCAGCATATTGCTAAAAATAAACATTAAAAACAATTCAAGGCAAATCAAGTTAAAACATATTAATACATTTTAAAAATATAAAAATTCAGGAAATTAGGAAAGTAAAAAAGAAAAGAGGAGAAGAAAGAGAAGAAGAAGAAAATGTAATAATAGTCTCATCAACTAGAGGCTGCCAAAGTTAACTCTCAGGCTTATTTCGTGTTCCTGTGGTTCCTAAATACAGGTTTCAAACACTAGTAAAATAAAAACAGAGAAAATTGGGAGATATAGGGTTGACAATTTTGAATTTTATCAAAGGCATAAAACAAACCCCAAATATCTACTATTACCATCATTTCATAAAAGAAAACACATTTCTATAGCAAAAAATGAGAAGTATAGTCCTTTAAATTCATTTAACTTTGTGAAAAGCTTTTTATACCCCTGGCTTTTCTTATTTTGCCTTGACCCATTTTGGAAACCATTATCCTTATCTTTCTTTTTTCTTGAAAAATCCCTTTGAACTTGATGTATGAGACTTGTGATGTGTGGTAGTAGAGGTGGGTAGTCCATTTCCTTTTTTTTTTCCTCTTTTTTTAAAAAAATTGCAGTATAGTTGATTTACAATATTGTGTTAGTTTCAGGTGTACAGCAAAGTGATTCGGTTATTCATATATATATATTTATTTTTTGATTCTTTTCCGTTATAGGTTATTACAAGATACTGACTCTAGTTCCCTGGGCTATACAGTAAATCACTGTTGCTTATCTATTTTATACATGGTACTGTGCATTTGTTAATGCCAAACTCCTAATTTATCCCTCCCCCACTTCCCCTTTGGTAACCATGTTTGTTTTCTATGTCTGTGAGTCTGTTTTTTGGTAAATAAGTTCATTTGTATTGTTTATTAGATTCCACATATAAGTAATATATTTGTCTTTCTCTGACTTACTTCACTTAGTATGATAATCTCTAGCTCCACCCATGTTGCTGCAAATGGCATTATTTTGTTGTTCTTTTATGGCTGAGTAATATTCCATTGTGTGTGTACACACACACACACACACACACACACACACACACACACACACACACACCCCACATCTTTATCCATTCATCTGTTGATGGATACTTAGGTTGCTTCCATATCTTGGTTATTGTAAATAGTGCTGCTATGAACACTGGGATGCATGTATCTTTTCAAACTAGAGGTTTGCTCTTTTCTGGATATATGCCAGGAGTGTGATTGCTGGATCATATGGTAACTTTATTTTTAGTTTTTTAAGGAGCCTCCATACTGTTCTCCATAGTGGCTGCATCAATTTACATTCCCACCAACAGTGTAGGAGGGTTCCCTTTTCTCCACACCCTCTCCAGCATTTATCATTTGTAGACTTTTTGATGATGGCATTGTAGTTTTGGTTTGCAATAATTAATAATTAATGATGTTGAACATCTTTTCATGCGCCTGTTGGCCATCTGTGTGTCTTCCTTGGAGAAATGTCTATTTAGGTCTTCTGCCCATTTTTTGACTGGGTTGTTTGGTTTTTTGATATTGAGTTGTATGAGCTGTTTGTAATTTTGGAAATAAAGCCCTTGTTGGTCACATCATTTGCAAATATTTTCTCCCAGTCCATAGGTTGTCTTCTTGTTTTGTTTATGGTTTCCTTTGCTGTGCAAAAGCTTATAAGTTTGATTAGGTCCCATTGTTTATTTTTGCTTTTATTTCTTTTGCCTTGCGAGACTGATCTAACAAAGTATTACTATGATTTATGTCAGAGAACGTTTTGCATATGTTCTCTTCTAGGAGTTTTATGGTGTCATGTCTTATATTTTAAATCTTTGAGCCATTTTGAGTTTATTTTTGTGTATGGTGTGAGGGTGTGTTCTAACTTCATTGATTTACATGTGGCTGTCCAGCTTTCCCAACACCACTTGCTGAAGAGACTGTCTGAGTAGTCCATTTTCAATCCGCAAATACAGTGTTTATACATGGTTATGATCAGTGAATATATAGTTCTGTATTCTCCTTTTCCTACAAATCATTATAACCTGAACATTTTTCCTACATTACAAACTTTTAGTTAAGAGACAAAATTTTTAAAAGGAACTTTAATATTTAATCCTTTAATTCTACCTTAATTTATTTAATCACTCCCATATGGTTTCATTTTATTCCTGTAAATGATACTGTGCATAAGTGTCCTCATATCTAAGATCCTTTCTTTAAAGTACAGAAAATTATTGACTCAAAGAGTCATATTTTAAAATATGACTATTTTTAAAGTTAGTGATTCCAAAATGGCTGAGGTAATTTATACTTCCAGTGACAGTGTAAGAATGCCCGTTCCCTGCTCCTCCGCCGTATTTTAGTGCTACTGTTCACCAAGCCAAGAACACAAAGTGTATCTGTCAAAGGAAAGGTATATTCATAATTCTAAAAAGGGTATGGGAAGAACAATGAATACTGGCTTTCTTTCATACCTGCCATGCTTTCATTTAAACCTTGGGCACATGGGGCTCTATTTAATTTTCCCAACTGCATTAAAGTACCACTGTTTATTTTAAAAGGCTATGGTTGAACTTTCACATTCTGATTAATGGTGAATTCAACTAAGTTGAAGTTTTGGAGTTATACCCAGGGGTAAGATTAACTTTAAAAATAAAAAGAAGAAAAGTAGAATGATCTGAAATAACAAGCCCCTCAAAACTAATGATAGCATAAGAGCTCAAGCAATTAACAGTTAAAAATATAGAATCCCTAAAAGAAAGGAAAAAACCTGCTCCTTACCTGATTAAAATGGTCAGCTGCAAATTTTCTAATGGACTCAATGTCTTTCCTTTTTAAGTATTTCTGATGAAAGAAAATCAAAGTAAACTCATCAATATGACACTTAGCTTCACAAACATGTTTATGAAATGAAATGGGAAACAAATATATTTTGTGTTTTTCCATCACAATAATAAGATTCAATAAAGATTTAAGTTCTGTTGTCAAATGACAAAATTTTAAGGCTTGTTACAGGGTGTATTTTTTTCCAATTATGCAGGTCTTATTGGAAATAGCTGTGAATGTATTCCACAGAAGACTGTGTATCTATAATATGTTCAAAATGAATCTTTGCAACTGAATTGTGAAGGATCAATAAAATCAATAAGAGGATTCAGAATTTGATTATTTCAAGTCTCTTAAAATTCTTTATATCTTTTCTAAATTACCTCAATGTGTTTCTAAGTGAGACATTATGGCTATCATCATCACTAATATTCATGGAGCACTTAATTAGGTATGGGAGATATAAAAAAGGTGAAAACATGGTTCATGGCCCTGCAGTCCTTATAATCTACTTGGGAAAGAATTGGACATACTCCAATTGGGGTAAATAATAATAACAAGCAATATATGTTATACCAAGCTTACCCAAACACATTCAATATGTCTGGACTAGAATACAGACACCAAATTACTTTCACTGAACATATGAAGTGAAAAAAAAAGTAATGAGACTGAATTCTTATCCCCATTTTAAATATGCTAATAGGCTTATGTATCCAACTGAATAGCCTTTCAAAATAGTAATCTTATTCAAAATACTTTTAGAACTCTTCTTAAATTATTTTCAAAGCAGGTGTACTAACTACAGAAAATAGACATGCCCCATTACTTAAGAGTCCATGCTTACCCAACCCAACCCAACCATTCTTTCTCTCTCCTACCCTCATTTCCCTTCCTTTTGCTTTTCATAGCTCCACCTCCTTTCTCTTCCCATTATTAATGCAATAGACCCCAGAGCATCAGAAGACCAAGAACCAACACGCAAGGGCTATGCTGGAGCTGATATGGGGCTGGGAGCTGTTGGACAAACTGAGGCTGGAGACAGAATAGGAATACTATTTTATACTCATCACTGGTGGAGATAAACTCAAATGAAGGAGAACTTTACAGCATTATTTAAAAGGAAAAATAAAAGCTCTAGATCTCGAGAGTGTAAACTCATATTCATAAAGTTTTATCATTTTCTACTTATAGTTTTAGAGACACTATTAGACTTTATATGAAAAAATGCATTTTTATTTAAAGAGAATTTTTCTTTCTAAAGTTTAAATGTACCAATGTTGAACATATTTACTTCCCAAATGTACATTTTAGAGAAAATACAGAATTGTGCTCCACTTACTTCTCCTTCAGGGATACATATGGCTTTGATGGTTCCTTGGGGTTTACTAAGCGCATCCTGAAGAAATCCAACCTTTGTGTTTCTGAACATATCACTGATATCTACAATCTGGAAAATGGATAACAGGAAAAGGTAATTAAACGTGAAGTAATGTTTATCTCAAAACCTTTTTTAAAAAGTAAATTTATTTAGTTATTTTTGGCTGCATTTGGCTCTTTGTCGCTGCGCGTGGGCTTTCTCTAGTTGCGGCGAGCAGGGGCTACTCTTCATTGTGGTGCATGGGCTTCTCATTGCGGTGGCTTCTCTTGTTGTGGCTCACGGGCTCTAGAGTGCTGGCTCAGTAGTTGTGGCTTGTGGGCTCCTGAGTGCAGGCTCAGTAGCTGTGGTGCACAGGCTTAGTTGCTCCGCGGCATGTGGGATCTTCCCAGACCAGGGATCGAACCCGTGTCCCCTGCATTGGCAGGTGGATTCCCAACCACTGTGCCACCAGGGAAGTCCCTCAAAACCTTTTACAAACAATATTTTAAAGAGGAAAGTAGATCTTGTTAATGTTTATAGAGCGCATTCATAGAGTGTTTACCATGGGCTGGGCACCATGACAAGTGTTAATGTACTAATTATTCATTAGTAATAACTCACTTCATCTGCACAACAAGAGTATGAGGTAGGCCCTCTTATTATCCCCATTTAATAGATGAGAAAACCAAGGCACAGAGAAAGAAATGACTTGCCCAAGATAACACAGCTAGTAAGTGGCAGAGCCAGAATTTAACTTAAGCAGTCTGACTTAAGAACCACCATTTCATATTACAAAAGAAGAAACAAGGAGTAGTCAAGCTGGCTGCTGTAAATAGGCAGTTATGACTTTTTTGTGTGCTATGTTTTTTTCATTCTGAGAATTGAGCACTGCCTATTCGTGGACCAAGCAGAACTCAGTTTCTAAGGAATCTGCACTGAGAACTGAGATATAGAAATGTCACCAGCATTACAGTGATGAAGGGCTGTTGCTGTCTAAGAGCAAATAACAAGAGGCCTGCTAAGGAAAACTGCTCTGTGTAAGTTCTACTGTTACCCTTAGTTAAATATGTGTAGATCTTAACAATATGAATAAACATTTCCATATGTTTGAGCTCTTTATAGACCAGGGAAAAAGAATAAATAACTCTTAATCATTTGCCTTTCAAGTGCCATTTTAGCTTAAGAAAAATTCAAGAGGAAAGAACAGGTTTTTTTTTGTTTTTTTTTTTCCTTTCAAGTTACCATTCGTATCCATGTAACTAATAACTTGCCAGTAATAAAAACATTATAGCAAGAACCTTGCTCTTGGAAATGAATCTTGGAACACAGTAGACAGAGAAAAGGCACTGTAATGCTAACATGCTATTATTCTCTCCTGCTGTAGCTGGGTAACAACAAAAGTAACACGCTAAGGTAACAACAAAAAATATGATATAACAGTGTGTGTAACTGGTTGTAAACATCAAAGTGGTTCAAAAGACTATAGGACTATTCGGGGGCAGAGTCTTGGAAAAGTGAAGAAAAGTACCTTCATCCCAAAGCGAGTGTCAGGTTTATCAGTTCCATAGCTGGCCAACGCCTCAGCAAAAGTCATACAAGGAAAAGGAACCACCACAGGATCTTTGTCACTGGGCCATGAATACTGGAGCAAACCCTCAATTAGACTCTGGATGCCAGTCTGTTCTACAAAGGACATCTCTATGTCAATCTGAAACCAAAGCAACATATGGAAACTAACTTGAAGAGCCACAATATTAGTATATACATACATATTTATATATTTCTCGTTTCAAATTACCATTGGATTCTGTTCTTAATACAAGGGGAAGCAGGTTAAATATTACTGTACATCTAGTGCTTTACATACATCAAACTGTTAGTTCCCACAACTATCTCATGGCTTAAGGCTCAGAGAGGCTAAGTGACTTGCCTGAGTATGTACGGTTACATTACATTTGATCTTAGGTCTGTCCAACTCCAAATCTTATGGTTTTTGTGCTGATTACTGATTTCTGTGCCATACTAATTAATATGATATCATACAGAAACTAAATCATAATAGCTTTGATGACGTTGACCAGATAAATAGATTAAGTATCAACATACAGAATTGTCTGTTTTAGTGCACAAGAGATTTTTTAAAGAACTTTGTCATATCATGACCATTAAAACACTGTAGGAATCTGTCATTCCTTAGTTTATGACCATATTCTTTATAAATGGATCAAAAATTAAATAACTAATGCCTCAACTGCAGGTTAGTTTAATTAAATATCTGATAGATAAAATGTAATGAGAAGTATATATAATTTCTGTCCTGGTTTTGACATTCTTGGCTGTAGCAAGGCTGAATCAGTAAGAGATGAGTGAATATAACTTAGTACCTGAGTAAATTCGGGCTGTCTGTCTGGTCTTGATCCTTCATCTCGATAACATCGGGCAACTTGAAAATATCTACAATTGGAAAATAGTGTTAATTGAGTCAGGATTCTAGAAACACACACACACTTTCCCCCAAAAGTTCCTGGCAATGCAGGGTACGAAACAATAATGATACTAAAAGGGCATAACAAATTTTAAAATTCTTTATGATACTCTAATCTAATCAGATGCATAGTTGACCCATGAGACGTTAACTGCTCAATATATTCTTACAAATATACAATGGCACCTTTGGATATTCATATATTAGACTGACATGCAAGGCAGTCCATGCTTCTTTATACACACTCTTTTGCTTCAGCCAAATTGAAATACTCACTGCTCCATGAATACACTTGAGCTTTCCTGTGCTATGCCATTCCAACTCTCATCTTCATCTGCTGAAACGCAGCTCTGTCCCAGAAGGCCTAGTTCCCAAAGTTTTTCGTGATATTTCCCAAAACAATATAATTTCAAACCTCTTAATACAACTAATTTGCAACACTCAACATACTTATTTTTGGTTTACATCACAGTTGATTTTAATATCCTATTTTGTCTTACTAGATTTATTAGCTCCTTGAGAGCAAAACCTATTCTTTTTTGTTTTTAACCCCCTACCCCATCTACTAGCATAGAGCTTTGTACACGATGGTCACCCAATAAATCTTTACATAATGACTACACATTTTTAGGGTATTTTACAAGTATTTTCCAAACTCTCATACATTTTCAAACCTTCTTTTAAGAGATTAGACAACTTTGTGTTTCCTTTTCCCCTTTCTTCCCCCTCTTTTCCTTTTCTGACCAGTACTATCATAAAGAAAGCTCACCTGTCTAAACCACCAACCATCAGAAGCTGCTTAAACTGCTGAGGGCTCTGAGGGAGAGAATAAAACTTTCCAGGTTCCCTGGATGGTATTACAAACTCTTTTGCACCCTTTGAATGAGAGAGAGGGAGAGCAGAGATATTATTAAAAAGCAAATTCAAGATCTGGTAGAAGTCAATACTTCAGTTCATCAATGAAATCAACTAAAGAGCAAAGTTCCCACAGTGACAGATCATTTCTTGCTCATCCTTTAGTCCCCAAAAGGCTTGCACATAGTAGGCTTTAAATATTTGTATACAGCAAGTATTAAATGTATGCTTGTTGAAATGAATGCCCAATTCTGTTACTAGCTAAAAAGGATTTTGTGCATCAATTCCTAGTCAAGTAATTCCTAACTGCTTTTCTAAATTTAAACTATAATTTTATAAGTCCATAGACTGTATAAATACCAGTGTTTGAAAATGTCAGTTCTTAATGAACAATGGATTTATTTTTAATGAACCAATTCATTATTGATTTGTAGCTATAAACCTCAATGGAAAGAAAATGATGTAGGATTAAAGGATTCTGACTAAAAGTACTGACCCATATAATTTTCTCAACTCTTAAAATACCTAGTTAGTCTGAACATCCTAAGGCAGTAAAATAAATAAAAGAAATAGAACTAAGGGAATATAAAAGCAAAGTGGTCCAGTTTCATAATTAACAGGACATTATTAGTAGGCTGATTTAAGGAATATACATACCCCTGGAGTCCTTTTAAATAATGTTGGTGTTTCTATATCCACAAACCCTAAAAAGAGAGAAATATCAGAATTTAAAAGATGGGAATTTACCAAATATGATGTCTACAATACAGTCCAACAAATCTGAGGCTACCCTTTAATTAGGAATTCTGACTGAAATAAGCTACGAAGCATATTGATTCTGGTTTCTACAAACCCAAGAGGGAAGCTGAAGATTTTCATAAAATTCTATTCTGTTCATAAAGTTGGTAATTTTGTAATGTAATAATTCTGTTTGATAGATTCTTGTGTACTGAACTGTTCTGGTTTTTCTTGTGTTCTGCTAGTGTAGCAAAAATAACACAAATACAGTAGGAAAAAACCCAGGACTGACTGAAGAGTCTAGTTTCATTCACATGACATTTCTGAGCTCCCAACAAATGATGTACAAGCATGATAAAGAATTAAGAAAACTTACAGATAACAACCAAAGGGCTGGTCCACCTTCAACAGTGATGGTAAATACTTAGACAACATTAACAGGCACTACCACCTTTAAAAGGCTGTATTTATGACCCACTAGGGAACTAAATTATGTTTTATGTTACTAAATTATGTTCTAGGATAAAACACATGGAAATTACTGTTTCTTCCCTTACCATGTAGATTACAGAGATATTCCCGCATTTTCATGACCATCTGGGACCTCAGTCGCAGGTTATACTGCATTTGGACACCACGCAAATCTAAGTAGCGATACCGCAAACGAAGAGCCTCTGTTTTCTAAACAAATTTAAAGATTTTTATGTTTAAATATTTTTCAAATATTAAAAAGATATTAACTTTAGATACAGATTGTGAATTTTCAAGAACTTTAGCTCTTTCTTTAGCTTCCACCATTTGTGCACACACACCACCATCCTTAATTCCTATGACTTCTAGGCTTGTTACTAGCATAGATTTTACATTTTTCAGTGAACCACACTTCACTGACTGAAATTTGCCTACCTTACTAAACATTTATTCATTCTTTTTTTTCCGCCTTTTTTCTTTTTGACCACGTGGCTTGCAGGGCCTCAGTTCCCCGACCAGGGATTGAACCCGGACCATGGCCATGAAAGCCTGGAATCCTAACCACTAGGCCACCAGGCCACCAGGGAACTCCCTACCCATTCATTTTTAAGCCTGGAGTTTAATCCTGAAAAAAAAAATGTAAAGATTTCAAAGATCATTAGAAAATATATACCAGGGCCAAAAACAGCCACGACTTTATGACCTGGATGGGACGACAAGTTTAAGAAATGCAAGCGAGCAGCAGACGAATCTCTACAGCTGTACTAGTAGGAACACAGTGATAAGGTCTGCTTATTTTCAAGGCTGGAATTCTCTGCATCCCTCCTGTGCTGACAACCTTTTTTAAAAAGTCCTTTCCCCTGGAATAGTTTATTTCTTTGATACTAGAAATAGAAATAGAAGAACTACCTGTCATTTCTCTTTCTAAAAGCTTAGAGCTGGTGGAAAACTGCATATTTCCTTTTTTTCCCCACAACAAGGTCAACTCTGTAATTATACTGCTTTTTCTAATTAAAATATTAAGTACTGGGAACTCAATTGTAAGACTAAGTGGCCATGCAATTTAAAAAATCCTTTACAGATTAGTTTATAAATTAGGTATATATAAGTCTACAACTGTAGACAATTGTGACAAAGCTGAAAATTAGCTGGGCTTACATATCCAGTGCTGTCTAGCTTCCTCAAAGAACATCCTAAATTACAGTAATCATATTTATATGCCTTATAAACATTTTATCACTGTTAGAGGCTTAAACTTAATATATGCAGGATCTCCTACGCCACGTGGCCATTTCTAAGGTAAATGTAAATTTCCTCTCAAAATGTAAAACCATAGCAACAAAAAAAATGGAACAAAATAACATCTAAGTCTTAAAGACAACCTTGTTTCCAGCTGTCTGAAAAAACATTCTAGGTGTTCAGGAGCTGCGACAGCTTAATGAACTGTTGATATTTAAGAACAGTTCACCAGGAAATTGTAAAACTAACAGAATAATTCATGATATAGCTATAATAACATGCTTAATTTTGTAGAAGTTAAACTTTTGCTTTAAAAAACTCTGAGGACACTTTACTGGTTATCAACATTTTCTAGATACTCTATTTTATTAGTAACAGAGGATGGCACCTTCACAAAGTCCTTAATTTCAAAGGGCAGCTTCTTGCAGGAATTCAGAAGTTTAGCTGTTTTAACTTTGATTTCAATCTCACCTGTTGGCATTTTCTTAAAGAGAGAGAGAGAGAAAAGACCTATTTTAAAAATCACTCATCAGGACATGTACACAATGAATATTTATAAAACACAAGCATTTATTTACATATGTAAAACACGGGGTGCTTATAGTGTATAGTCTAAAACATAAATGTCTGTGTACGACTTTGACATTCTTATGTATATCTGTGGCTGATGAGCTCATTACCAAATGTCTTAACATGCATATTTACATAAGCGTTTATGTTTGCAGTGAAGATTTTAAAATCTGTAGGTTCATTTGTAGAACCTGCAGAGCTTTAGTGCTGGATATCTAATAGATACTCAGTCGCTGTTGCCTGAATGTGTTGACAGACAGTGCACATGTACACAGGTAAAATTTAAATAGACAGTTTCTAAATTACTAACTGGATTCTCTTGTCCTGGAGGTCGGGAAATTACTGTCCCGGACACTTGCACCACAGATTCCATGGGCGCTTCACATAAAATCTTCTTCACAGAAGCAGCCGACTACAGAATAAGAGGGGAAAATAGTTCCAACAAATAAATGAACTTAAAGGACTCTGCAGCAACTGTAGCTTATGGCTTAGAAAAATGTTAATACTCATAACTTAATTGCAATAAATACTGGGGCTTCTCTTAATGACTTTATTAAAGAATTTGGTAAACTGCATCCCCATTTTGACTCCGTATAATACAGCAAGTAAAACTATTAAGAATTAAAAATTTTTTTCCTTAAAGGAGAATAAGGAGAAGAATGTTTAATGCAAACAATTCCCACATACTTTAAAGGCAACTGTCTCCAGGGTTAGCCTTAGGGGCAGTTAAATCCAAGAGCAATAAGGGAGTCCAAAGTGAAGGAGTTCTCCTGGGTTAGCTACGCTCATCTCTGCATCCTGATCCCTGAAAGATAACCCATGGCTCTTTACTTACTTCAAACATTAAAAGCTGAGTAAATCTTATT
This sequence comes from Balaenoptera physalus, assembly GCF_965194825.1. Lineage (NCBI taxonomy): Eukaryota > Metazoa > Chordata > Mammalia > Artiodactyla > Balaenopteridae > Balaenoptera > Balaenoptera physalus. Next base: position 59,060,222 of record NC_138882.1, read on the forward strand.
TTTCTCAGGTGTACAAACATTTGTAAATATTACCAAAATAGAAACCAATGATGTTCAGCAAGCATGATGAGAGTTCTTTATTTTATCTAAATTTAATGGTAATTATTTTTTGAGCAGGTAGTACCTTCACATGGCTCAAATTCAAAGGGTATAAACAGATCTACAGTGAAAAGTCTCTCTCCAGCTCCTTAGTTCCCCTCCCCAAAGATACCCAATGTTATGTGTCCTTCCAGGGACAGTTCATAACATACACACACATACACAAGCCCTTTTTAGTACAGATAATATCACTCTACATGCTCTTCTGTATCCCGTTTTTATATCTAACAATATACCTTGGATTTTTTCCCATATTAGTACATAATAAGCTTCTTCAGTCTTTTCCATAGCTGTAAGGATGTACATTATTTTTTACACCAGTCTCTTACTGGGTAACATCTAGATTGTTCTTTCGATTAAAAATATTTCAGCAGTGAATAACCTTGTATTTGTGTCATTTTGCATCTATGTAAGTCTACGTGTAAGATAACTTTAAGATCATTGACTACAAGTGGAACGAATGGTTCAAAGGATATATGCATTTATAATTTTGATATTGCCAAATTGCCATCCATAGAGCTAGTGCCAAGTTATACTCCCTCCAGGAATGTATGAGCACTTGTTTTCCCAAACACAGTGTGTTGTCAATCCAGTGCATAAAAAATAACAATTCTGTGTAGCTTTAATTCATATTTCTCTGCCTATGAGTGAAGTTGGGCATATTTTCATATGTCTACAGACATATAGAAAAATAGCCATTTATATATTTTTTCTATAAATTTTATGTTCATATTCTGCACTCATCATTCTAGTGGGTCACTGGTATTTTTTTAAAAAAATTTTAATTGATTTGTAGTAGCCTTTTAGATATTAGAGAAATTAGCCCTTTGTCTGTGACATGAATTGCACATATTTTTTCGCAGTTTGTCATTTGTCTTAATGTGGCTTATGGTAGTCTTAATTTTCATTAACAATAAACTTCTTAATTTGAAATCTCAAACATACTTATCCAACACGCTTCATTTATTCTAACCACAGCATCAAAGAGGCTTGGAGATAACAGGAGGAACCTTCTATTACCTCATCCTGAGGAATGATAACTTGAACAAGCCCATGGAAATCTCTTAGGACCAGGAAGATGTTTTGCCTGATTAATGAAGAAAGTGAACATATTAGGATAAAATCTTTGAGACCAAAATTTAAGCAGGCAAAACAAATTAAACAAATAAAAAACCCATGCAATTTCACATGTTGCTTTTTTATAATAAATAATATGCATTCATAGTTATATTTGTGTAATTATCTTGTAGCTTATTAATGAAAAAACTTTTTCGTTTACAATTTCAACTTTTCGTAGCTGTATGTACAGCTTACTAATGCTATCCAGATGGCTTATTAATGAAAAGGCAGATTTTAAAACTTAAAAAATTTTATTGGCTTAAGTCTTTATAAGAAATTTGAGTTAAAATTGGAAACTTTCCATATATTAAAATCCAAAGGTAATATTTTAGCATATTAGAGACATCTGATTGGTCATTTTTTAAAATACGGCAATATAAAATCTTTTATTTTCCTAAAAATAAGATGTAATCTAAAATTTTCTAAAAGAGGTCCAGTACTAACTTAATACCTCTATAAGCCATCAAAAGGTCCCCCAAACCCCAATATTTTAGCATTCAACCGACATTTCACATACAGTTCTTAGGACCAAGAAGAGGTACAGAAAGCCTCCTCAGATTTTCCTTCAGGAGATAAAAGTCACCAAATGTATGGGTCAAATATCCACCCATTTGGGACATATTCTTTTTTTTTTTTTTTTTTTTTTTGACCAGCCAAATGGAAGAGGCTTTTACTTGTAAAGAAATGAACTTACAACTGGTCTACAATATATTGGGACATATTCTTTAGGAAAATCACTCAGTCTATGTATTTTGGATCTCTTCATTGTGAATTAATGTTCCATTCAGGTATGTTCTGGAATATAGAGATGAACAACAACAATAATATGTCCTCTAACATTAAGGAATCATTGTTCATGTTTTTAGGCTTTTTCTCCACCTAAATTTAGCAAAAACTATGCTTTTTTATGCTATGGAAGCTTACCAGCTTACCCAATTACTGGTCCTAGGAACTCTTCAATCTTAGTAAACCTAGGGACATTTCTGTCCCTTGGTGGATCACACTTATTATACCCTTCAACAGATGTTACTGGTACTTACTGAGAGTGACACTATTTGAGTCTTTCAAAACAAAAACAAAACTGAAAATTCAATGACTTCTGAGACTCCTACAGGAGTTGCAAAGCTTTTATTCTTCTGACTGGTTAGAAATTAATAGCAGTTTGAAATTGCCTTAGGAAAACCACCATCATGCATACTTAAACCACCTGCCTCTATCTACCTTCGGTACTGAATCCATCCACACAAGGTGACTTCTTGGCCTAAGTAAGAAGAACGCAACTCTCCACACGTGTTGGTCCGGGCAACAAAGCTACTGAGTTCTTAAAGAAACGAAAAAAAGTAAGATTAAAAATATATCATTTGTACATTGTTTGAGAATAGACTCTCAAATCACACCATCTTTGGTATTTCATGTCAATGGATGAAATTTATAAAGTTGAAGAATGTAATCAATCACTATTAAATTCACCTGCAAATGTGTCAAAAGCCATGTGAATAACTGTCTTAATGTAAATTTTTGCCTTGTGTTAAGAATCTAAATATTTTTGATCACCCAGCATCTGCATTGACCTAAGACGCACTGTTCTTAATAGTGTACATTTCTTCCCCAAATGAAATAGGATCTTGGGAATTTCATAAATTTGATGGTGCAGTAACTGGTTTTAGTATGAATCTAGAGTGAAATAGTCACTTGTACATTTGAAAACCCTATTCAAAATATTCTCAAGTATGAAAGAATTTTTTAGGCTTCTTATTCACAGCATGAGCTTAATGAATAGCCTTATTCACGTGGTTACTTTTCTGCTCTTTTTAAATTCCAGGGAGAAAACTACATTATGAGAAATGAAGAGGGTGAATGATGTGCTTCTACACATAAAGCTATCCAGTCGAGACTAGGGGAAAAATGGAATAAGCACTCTTGCTGCAGAGAAAAGGAGGAAGGGCTGTTCAGAGGACAAACCTCTTCATTACATTCACCTGGAATTCTCCTCTGTGAACTCAGTACCAGACTTCGGGAGAAAGAACCCCAGATCAGCTGTGTGGTCCTTCTAGTGGGTCTGGATAAACCCCTGTACAGCCGACTTAACCAACAGAACATGTTAGAGCCGCAGGATGGCGAGACGCTCAGGAATCTCACGCTGCACGTGTTGGATGGCGGTCAAAAGTCAGTTTTGGAAATACACACAAATCCCTTAAAATGTTAGTAGTTCCCACTCTCTTATATTTAAGCCCTTGTCCGCTGAACATTCAAGAGCTCGTGTCGGCAAACTAGATAAATCTGCAAAGTCTTTGGGGCCTTTGGGGAAGTTGGGTAGGGGAAAGAACTTTTAAAATCTTTGTCCCCTCTTAACGCATCCGTTTCACTTCTATTAACAAACAAAGCTTCGGCCTGAAGTGACAAGCGTACGATTCCATACAGCAGCCAAGGCGGGACACCGCGGCCACGCAGAGGCCGCACGGGGCCGGTCAGCAGGCGCACGCCCTTCCCATCCTTCCACGCTTCCCAGAAGGTTCCCGCGGGCAGAACTGGAAAACAGGGAGGAAAATCAGCCCCGCATTTCAAATCTCCCAAACCTGGTGGCCGACCTCGGGTCTTCAGAAGGAGGAATGCAAGCAAATCCAAAATGTTTCTAGGGCCCGAAACCACACACAGATCGCCGCTGGGAGCCAAGCGCTCCTTAACCCACCCCACGAACAACCAAGATTACGGTGGAAGGAGTCAACCAGTCAGAGCACAGGGAATGCCGCCATCTTTACTATGGGCGGAAATTTGAAGGTCCGTTTAGCACCGGTAGAAAAGCGCGGAAGATTAACTCCCCGCGATTAGGAAAGTAGACGATAATGGTTAGAGCGCTCCCGTGCCCTCAGTCAAAATGGCAACCGTAGTTGCTTCACTGACTTGAAATCGGCGCCATGGAGGCGTCTAGCGTCCTGCCGCAGAGCTAGTCGGGAAACGATTTTAAACTGAGGAGGCGGCTGAACGCAAGGTTGCTGCTTCTTAACGGCGGGATTTTGGAGCTGGCGTTGGCCCCTGAGGGCTCAGCTGGAGAGGGGCGAGTTGGGACACACTGTCCCTTGCCCTTTCCCTCCGTGGGCTGAAGCAGACTCCGCAGGAGCGAGGGTCGTGGAGCTGGGTGGCTGAGTCAGCGGAAATGTCCCTCCCGGCGTGAAGTGTCGGGCTCGGCTGGCGCCTGCGGGAACGGAAATCTTACTGGGCCCGTTTGCGTCCGTCGTGAACCCACCTGTGGTGGAGCGAGAGGGAATTTGGGAGCGCCAGGGGTTCCTCCGGACTTACTCTTCGCTGTCATTTTGGCGGCTGTTTTACTTCGGGGGATTTCAGTTTCGACGTAGTTTTGGATCCAGACTTGAAGAATGATTCGTGAAGGGAATGGTTGACAGCGTCATCACGGCATTTTATTGGTAAGATGCTTTGTTATTGGTCCGGGCGTGGCAGTAAACTTTGTGTTTTGCCCTGTTGTGTGGTCGTTATCTTTACAATACTTGGGGGTTTAGATGTGTTTCACACGACCTGCTTAGCATTGGCGTTAGGTGACGATGTACAAAAGTGATTTAAGTCAGGGTCCCTTCCTTCACGGATTTAGCACAAGAAAAACAACTGAGTTGTAATTGTGTGCTCTGAACTGCAAGTGCAAGAGGAATCGGCCGGAGAGCTAGCTCTGTGGATGCTTGGAAGCTTCTCCTGAGGAGATGAAACTTGAAGGATAGATTGGATTTGGTCAGACAAATGGGTGTGGAGAAGTAGTCTTAATTGGCAATAGGTTGAATAAAAAAGTCCGGGAGCAGAGGCAAACATGACAGGCATGAAGAGCAGGAGGGTGAGGAGCAGCCTAGGGGAAGGGGTGCATGTTTGGGGGTAGGGCAGTGGCTCTTTACCGTTTAAAGAATCATCTCCTGGACCTTTCTTCACCCCCTTCTCCCACCAGATACACACGCATACACCATTTTGCATCCAACCTTAGAGGGCTTTTAGATTTTGGAAAGACCCTTTGTCCATGGATCTTGGGGTAAGAACTGAAGTAGTAGAAAATGAACCTGGATAGGATCAGATAATATGATCAGGTGCCTTGAAACCCAGGTAGAGAAGTTTGGGCTTCATTTATTTAGAAGATGTGTGGGATTGTTATGGCATCTCAAGCAAGGTAATGACAAGATAAAAGTGGTGTCTATGGAGAAACTAGTCGTGGATTGGGGAAAGGGGTTAAGACTGGGAATAAGATAAATGGCTATAATTAAGAATGCAAGTGAAGGCCAAATCTGAGAGGGCTAGTATGTATGCTTTTAAGAAATATGTCAGAATTTGATGCTAATTCGGATGTAAACGTGAAGTTGAGGGAAGAGTAAAAGTTGACTAAGGAGTATTTTAAGGGGCAGGGAGGAAAATGAGAAGGAAGAGTGGAATTATTACTGAGAAACAGGGTAGTTGGAAGGGAAAGATTGATTGTGAAATAATGTTTAGCTTTAACTTAATGAGTTTGAGGACACAAAAGTTTAATGTTTTACAGGAAATTGGAAATGCAGGTGCAAAGGTCTGAAAATAGAGATTTAGGAGTCATATGTAGAATGAATGTTATCATATGGAGAATGAGTGATTTCAGAGTCTGGGGAGACACGCACTGTTGGGACTGGAGGAAGGATAGGAATCAGCAAATGAGTCAGAAGGAACCATAAGAAACAAGGAGGAGAAATAACTGAGTGTCTGAAAACAACAAGGTAACAAAGTTTAGAGGAGTAAGGAGGAGCAAACTTGATGAACCAAGTATTTGGCCATGGTTTTCGCAAAAATATTATTGGTAATCTTCAAAAGTGCCGTGCCTTTATAGTGATGGATTCATAAGAGAGGTTGCTGAAGATTTCCAATAAAATATTTATTAGTAAGTGGAGGCAATAGTTGTATACCGTATTTCCAGGAAATTGGTCTCAAGACGAATGAGACGGATAGGATTTAAACAAAAAATTTTTAGTGTTAGGAATACAAGAATATGCTTGGCAGTGGAAGAAAAGTATCCTGTGAAGTAGAGATGAGAGATGATAGAGGTTTGAAATAAACGTGGGAGATGGTGCCCAAGGGAAATGTGAAGGGACATGGAGATCTAGAATATTGGTTGATGGATTGGCTTTAGAAAGCAAGTAAGAGGACCTCTTTCCTTACAGTTGGAAGGAAGAATATTGGGACAGTAAAATATTAAGTCAAGCTATATTTTTAACCTCTTAATTATCTGGTGGGGCAAAATTACACATTATTGAGTATGGAGTGAGAAAGTAAAATAGGTATAAACCATTTTCTAATCTTTAATGCATGGATTGGGCTATTTCACATTACTGCAGTATTAAATTACTCAAGGGAAATGTTTTCTCAAAACCAGTCCTTTCAGAGCTAGTAGTCTTTCTCTCACCAGATAGACTTTAAAATCCTTTTGGAATTCATAGAATTTCTCTTTTAAGGAGTCAAATTTAGTAGGGCTTATTTTGCCTTGAAATTGATCCCTATTGAAAGGCAGTGTGCAAGAAGGAGGTAAGAGCACCCACTCTGGTGTTAGACTGTCTTGGTTCAAATTCTGGCTCTGGCATTTTTAGCTGTATGACTTTGGCAAGTTATTTAATTTCTTTATCTTCCTATCTGTCAACTGGGAATATAATAACCCACCTCATACAGTTGTTTGAGGATTAAATGAGATAATATTTGTTAAAGGGCTTAGAAAGTTACCTGGCATATGATGAATACTCAATAAATGTTAGCAGTTATTCCAAATAACAGATTTGAAAGAAACATTCAGTGTAGATGGGACTGATTAAAATTCCATTTTGAATAGACAATTCTGTATGCATTTAAAGCCAGACTGCTTTAGAGTAGCTGCTATTTAAGTTGTATGGTATATGATCTTTCTCTGGGCATTATCTGAGTTTTGAGAACTATATATTTAATTTATGGAGTTTGGTTCAAGATATAGAGTGTGTCATACTTTGACATGATGAAATTTAAATATAATGATAAATAAAGCTCTTCATTTGTGAAAAAAATTTTTGAAAGGGTAACTGTGCCACTACTTGAGAGTAATTTTTATAACTTTTAAATCATAATTCCTTTCAATTTTGGAGTTCCATGAAATACTTCTGTTCAATTAAACCAATACTTGCTTAACAATTAAACAGCATTCAACATTATACTAGGGTAATTATACAAGAGAAATACAAAGAGCATGATTTCAGTCAAAGTAGTTTAGTTTTGCTGGGAAGAGAAGAAATGCACACCAAAAAAATAGTACAGGGAAGTAGATGAATTCGGGCCAAAATGAGTGCTAGAGACTAGGTGATTGAAGAGAGCTGTGTGGGCTGGTGTATTATTAATCTCCAAAGGTTTTGTAGAATATTCTCGAGGGATTTTGTTAGACTCATTTAGAGGGCTTTTGGGCTTTTTCAAAATATTTACCCCTGAGGATCTCATTCTGTACACACACACACACACACACACACACACACACACACACACACACACACACACACACACACACACACACACTGCTTCCCAGAATGAGCCACTGATACAGACACAGACAGAAGTGTGTAACATAGGTATTCTGGGGGGAAAAAGGTTAACAAAACCCTACTATTTGAAAGGGGATCAAATTCACACATGGTTTTAATGGAGGTGGAATGGAAAAAGAACACTTGAGATAGGGAATACAGTTGATAAGCAAACACATGACGACAAGAATGTGTTTATGTTTAAGAGAAGTAGGATAAGGACAAGCTGAATTATGAGTTATGAATACCCAGCAGAAGAGTAGAATTTATCTCATCACTGTAAAGTTTTTTGCACAGGTGACTAATAATAAAGTACCATTTCTGAAAAATGGATTACTCTCAGATATGGAACGTTTAGTTGTGGTAATAAGACCGGGCTAAGGAATTAGCTTTGGGAATGGATGGAGAGACTGAGGAAGGAAAAATTCAAGAGAATGTGCTTAATGATTGTTAAAAAATGAAAGTGGGAGACTACTTAAATAAATTTAAATTAACTTAGAAAATTGACAAGAATTTGAAAATGGACCAGCTAGCTTTTGGAAGGAGGACAGAAGGAGTTGAATTTAGTTTTGAACATAACTGTGTTTGAGCTATCTGTAAGATGTTCATAAAAATAGCCTATGGCCAATGAGAGATATAGGATTTGATTAAAAAGTCAAAATGGGGCAGGGAGTAGGAGGGAGAGAGAAAGAATTCCTTTATAGTAGATAGAGGAATCAGTGAAACTATGAGCATGAATTAACTTTTTAGTGTTTAGAATTCTGGTTTTATTTCTTTTTATGTAGACCATGGATTCTTATGATGCACCAGAATCGACTCCTAGACAGTGTGCATCCTCAAGGCTTAAAGATTACTTTATAGGTGCCACCCCTCTGCAAAAACGATTAGAATCAGTCAGGAAGCAGACTTCATTTATCCCGACTCCACCTCGAAGGAAAATTCCCCAGTGTTCACCACTGCAGGTATGCTCTTTGTGTTCCTTTGTGTTACTAATAATTGAGAATGTCTGTGAATGAAACATTTCAATTGTTGTTACTATTTATAGTATTTTTAGTATATTCTTACTCCCTGTGGTAATAAAATAAATGAGTAACAGCTATAACAATTATTCACACTATCAGTACCATATGTTTTTTAACCTCTTTTTTTTTTTTTTTTTTTTTTAGTTCTTTCTCTTTATTTACTAGCTTTCAAAATAATGCTTGGGGTTGGTTTCCTAGCATTCTCCAATGGTGACAAAATTTTTGTTTTTTTGGTTGATTTTTTTTTTTTTTTTTTAATTTAATTAATTTATTTATTTATTTATGGCTGTGTTGGGTCTTTGTTTCTGTGCGAGGGCTTTCTCCAGTTGCGGCAAGCGGGGGCCACTCTTCATCGCGGTGCGCGGGCCTCTCCCCGTCGCGGCCTCTCCCGTTGCGGAGCACAGGCTCCAGACGCGCAGGCTCAGTAATTGTGGCTCATGGGCTTAGTTGCTCCGCGGCATGTGGGATCTTCCCAGACCAGGGCTCGAACCCGTGTCCCCTGCATTGGCAGGCAGATTCTCAACCACTGCGCCACCAGGGAAGCCCTTGGTTGATTTTTTTTTTAACTTTTTATTTTATATTGGAGTATAGCCGATTAACAATGTTGTGATTGTTTCAGGTGCACAGCAAAGGGACTCAGCCATACATACACATGTATCCCTTCTCCCCCAAACTCCCCTCCCATCCAGGCTGCCACATAACATTGAGCAGAGTTCCCGTGCTATACAGTAGGTCCTTGTTGGTTATCCATTTTAAATATAGCAGTGTGTACAAATCGATCCCAAACTCCCTAACTATCCCTTCCCCCCTGGTAACCGTAAGTTCCTTCTCTTAAGTCTGTGAGTCTGTTTCTGTTTTGTAAATAAGTTCATTTGTATCATTTCTTTTAGATTCCGCATATAAGGGATGTCATATTTCTCTTTTTCTGACTTCATTTAGTATGACATCCTCTAGTTCCGTCCTTAACCTCTTTTAATTTGGGACGTTTCCACAATATTTCTTTGTCTTTTATGACATTGACATTTTTGAAGAATATGTTTCCTCCTCTTCCCTTTTTAAATAGAATGTTCCTCATTTTGTATTTGTCTGATGTTTTCTCAAGATTAGATTGAAATTATGTATTGTTGGCTGGAATACTGTATAGGTCGTGTTGTATCCTTTTGGGGAATAACATCTGGTAGCACATAGGTGATGTTAATTTTGATCATCTTGTCAACGTGTTGCCCAATAATTACTGCTTTTTTCCCCCCTGCAACTAATAAGCAGTCTGTGGGGAGACACTTTAAGATAATACAAATATCCTGTGCCTCATCAAAATTTTGCCTCACACTTTACATCCTTCATCCATTGACATTTTTTGCCTAATCCCATCTTTATGGTGATGGTTGAAAAATAATGATTTTCCATCTCTATTTCCTCCATATTTACCAACCAGCCTTTGGCATTCTATTTTAGGCCCTTCTCATTTCTGTTCCATTTATTTATCTATTTATCAGTACAGATTCATGAATTCCTGTTTTTAAAATTTTTCTAATTCCTTACTAAATTATTTTCGTGTTTATATTGTTCCAGATTTGTCTGGTGGCAACATGCTCTGTTTTGATCATTCATAAAAAAACCCCTGTGTATAACATTAGTAATTTGTAATTTTACTGAACTATGAAATAAAGCCCCAGTCAATACAAGTTTTGTTGTTGTTTTATAAATTTATTTAATTATTTATTTATGGCAGCGTTGGGTCTTTGTGGTTGGGCGAGGGCTTTCTCTAGTTGCAGAGAGCGGGCACTACTCTTCCTTGTTGCGGAGCATGGGCTCTAGGCACGTGGGCTTCAGTAGTTGTGGCTCCAGGGCTCTAGGCACTCGGGCTTCAGTAGTTGTGGCTCGAGGGCTCTAGAGCGCAGGCTCAGTAGTTGCGGTGCATGGGATTAGTTGCTCCGTGGCATGTGGGATCTTCCCAGACCTGGGCTCGAACCTGTGTCCCCTGCATTGGCAGGTGGATTCTTAACCACTGCACCACCAGGGAAGTGCCGTCAATACAAGTTTGATGGATGCTTTTGAGTCACTTAGCAAGGAATCTGGCTGATCACACCCACACTTTCCTTTTAACTTTTTCTTGTCTGTGTTGTGGGTCTAGTATCTTTTGGCATATGAGAAAATTTTTGCTTTTTTGTGAAAATTTTTTAAAGAAAAATTACTAGGGCTTCCCTGGTGGTGCAGTGGTTAAGAACCCGCCTGCCAGTGCAGGGGACACGGGTTCAAGCCCTGGTCCGGGAAGATCCCACGTGCCGCGGAGCAACTAAGCCCATGTGCCACAACTAAGGAGCCTGAGCTCTAGAGCCTGCGAGCCACAACTACTGAAGCCCATATGCCTAGAGCCTGCGCTCAGCAACAAGAGAAGCCATCGCAATGGGAAGCCCACGCACCACAACGAAGAGTAGCCCCCACTTGCCCCAACTAGAGAAAGCCCGCGTGCAGCAACAGAGACCCAACACAGCCGAAAATAAAATGTAAATAAAATAAATAAATTAAAAAAAAAAAAGAAAAAAAAGAAAAATTACTAGTCCTGGTAATGAAAGTTATGGTTCTTGACCAGAAAACAGAGATTGTATATAAATTAAAGACTGGAAAAATAAAAAAACAAACATTGCAACAGTAAAAAAAAAAAAAAAAAAAAAAAAGACTGGAATGTCCAGTTCAGTGTTTCCTTTTCTCTATGATACAAATAATTTTGCCAGATCTTTTTTTTTTTTTTTTTTTTTTTGCCGCACCACGCAGCCTAAGGGATCTTAGTTCCCAACCAGGGACTGAACCCGGGGACTGGCAGTGAAAACACCAAGTCCTAACCATTGGACCCCCCTTTTTTTTCCCCAAATCTTTTGATAGTAATAAGAAAAAAGTTTACAGCTTTTCCATGAGTACTCTAGTAAGAACAAATATTTTTGTCAAGTGGACAACTGTGGTGAAAGTTCCAAAAGATTTTGGGGACTGTGGAAGTATGGATTCTATAGAAAAGTTCAATTCAGGATAAAACTAGGAGCTTATGTGGGGGTGTATGTGAAGACCTTCAGCACTGCTATAGTGCCAATACAAATGAAGTGTTTTGTTTTTAGTGGTCCCTGTGATTCTAATAGAGCCTGGCCAAAATACTCCCACTTATCTTTTTATTTAATCTACTGAATTAGAGTGATGGAGTGAATTTACTGCCAAACAATTTTAGAAATTACTTAATTAAAACCAATCAAATTAGATGCTCCAGGAATATAGTGGTGACTATTTTTAAACTCTGTAATTTGAAGTTTCTAAAAGTCAAATATAACTGTTCATCCAATAAATATTTATTGAACAGCTGTTCTAGATGACATTGTTCTAGGTGCTAGAGATATAATAGTGAATAAAATAGGCAAAATTCCTGTTCTCATCAAACTCATACTCTAGTAGTGAAGACAGTAAAAATCAGACAAGTACCTAATGTCAGATAATAATAAGTGCTGTGAAAAAAATAAAGCATGTTAAGGAGATATAGAGTGACAAAGCTGGAATGGGTGCAGGTGCTACTTTAGATAGGGTGGCCTCTTGAGTGACATTTGGGCAGAGACCTGAATGAAGGAAAGGAACATGCCATGTGAACTCCCTGGGAAGAACATTCCAAAGGGAAAGTACAGCAGATGCAAAGATCAGGTACCCAGTAATGGCTTTGTTTTAAATATTTAAGATACTGTGATTAAGTTCTTAGTTACTAATGTTCCCTAATTCTTAAACTTCCTTTGTCCTGATTTTTTTTAGGAAGATGTTGATCCTCAAAAGTTTGCATTCCTTCTGCATAAACAATGGACTTTATATAGTTTAACTCCCTTATATAAATTCTCCTATACTAATTTCAAAGAGTATTCTAGACTTCTGAATGCATTTATTGCTGCTGAAAAGCAAAAAGGACTTGCTGTGGAAGTGGGAGACGACTTCAACATCAAAGTGATTTTCTCTACTCTCCTGGGAATGAAAGCAACACAGAGAGACCCTGAAGCATTTCTTGTCCAGGTATATCATATAAGCAGTACTTGCTTCCTAGGAGAAAAGAATGTGCGTTGTCTTGATTTAGAAATTGTGATATTTTCTTACTGTTTTTAAAATTCTTAAGCTTGTGATTTATAACCTATTTTATGTCTTGTTTGATCAAATTATAGTAATTAGATATGACCAACTTAAAAAAAAAGTTTCTTTCCTTTTACAATATAATCATGTTTATTTTAGAAAACTTAGAAAATACATAAAAGTACAAAGAGAGAAGTTTGAGCTGCGAAGAAGTTGGGATTCTTCCCCTGGAGCTGAGTAAAACCTACCCCTAGCTAGGGCTCCTTCCTTCTTTCCTTCCTTCCTTCCTTCCTTCCTTCCTTCCTTCCTTCCTTCCTTCCTTCCGTCCTTCCTTCTTTCCTTTTGAGGTTCTTGGCAGGCGAACCTCTGCTCTCTGTGGGCCCACAGATCTTCTACTTACACAACCCCAAAGACTTGTAGGCTTGAGGAAGTGAGGCTCCATCTGTTTGTGGAAATTTCTCTCAGTAAACTAGTGCATGGTGGTGACTCCAGAGTTTCATCCATAGTCAGTATAATGGAAAATTCTAAGACTTATGACTCTTTTCAACGTGAACTTCAGGATTATATTAGAAAGCAAAGAGCCAGAGGATTACAACCAGAGGTTTGCTTTAGAAAGGGGACAGAAGACTCTGTGTACAGAGAAAAGGACCACACTGCACCCAGACCTCCAATGCTGGAGCAGAGATTCCCCTTCAGGAGGCCCCACAAGTCCTCCAGTTCCTACAAAAGGCCGAAAACAGTGGAAAGCCACTTACCCACACTGTCCAATATTCATCACTTCCGGCAAAGACTGGAACCTGTAAATCACTGTCAGAAAAAACACGACCATTTCTTCAATAACCGGTGGTTTCCAAGCCCACCTGTGCAAGGAATGACCACTGGCCCCCACACAGCACAACACACAGAAGAGGCCAGCTGCTTCTCAGAGGACCACACCAGTGTCCATCAGGCAGGAGATCAAGACAGAGGCTGCACTGGCAGGTCCAGGGAGAAGGGAGGAGGAGGACATGGCGATGAGGAGCAGGTATCGTGGAAGAGGAAGCACCACAGGGATAAAGAGGATGAAGATTCCCACAAAGAGAACAGGAGGAAGGCCAAAGTGGTGCCAGGAAGCACAGAGAAGTCCAAGTACGGAAAGAAGAGCACCCATGATTGGGACACCATGCAGGAGGGAAGAAGGTCCAGTAGAGAGAAGAAGCATCCTGGCAAACGTAGCACCCAGGAGTGGGACTTGTGGGATGAAGCTATCCTCGGTGGTTCTTACTGATGCTGGAGATTTGGGACCTGGATATTAAATGATTTGGATCCATTGGAAAGGCTGGATTAAATGGGATTGAAGCAATTCAATAGCCATACTTCAAAGAAAATAAAATTAGATCCCCACCTATATCAGACTCTGTTCAAATATAAAAACCCAGTTGGTTTAAAGATGTCAATTTAAAACCAAAATAGAAAAGTATTAGAAGTAAATATAGGAAAATTGTTTTCAATCTTGGAATATGAACGGCTTTCCTGAACAAGACATGTTAGCCAGGGGCCATAAAAGAGGAAAAAATAATACATGTATTTGCAAAAACACTTAAACTCTGCATGTAGCAGAAGATTTTGTTGTACATTTTCTTAAAAACAGAAATTAAAAGCTGCATTGTGCATATGCATTGAGCAGCTCCAGAAAGATACACGAAACACTGGTAACTGGGCTCTGGGGGCAAGAACTGAGTTGGGGGAGGCGGGTAGACAGAGGTAGCTGGTAGACTAACTTTTCAAAGTGTACATTTCTATTTTGAATTTTGTACTATATGAGACTACTACCTTTCCAATAAATATTTTAAAGGTAAAAAAAAATAACAAAAAAAAACAAAGAAAGTTAAAAACCACAGTTTAACATTTTGGTATACATCTATTTGTCAATAGACAATCTGAATAGGCCTAGTCCTATTAAAGAAATTGAATCAATAATTAATAACCTTCCAAAACAGAAAGCAACAGGTCCAGATGGGTTCACTAGTGAATTCCACCAAACGTTTAGGGAAGAAATTATACCAATTCTCTACAATTTCTTTCAGAGATAGAAGCAGAGGGAATACTTCCTAATTCATCCTATGAGCCCAGTATTACCCTAATACCAAAACTAGACAAAGACATTATAAGGAAATTACAGACTCCATCATGAACCTAGATATATCTATTTGGCTGTCTGTATCTATTAAAATTGCGATCATATTGCCCATACTTCTGCATTATGGCTTTTTTTTTTTTACTAATAATCAGTGCTGTAGATAGTTACTCATGTCATTTTGAGTAACTAAATGTAAATGTAAATTTTACGTTTTTGTAAATTTATCTGTATAATTCTATGGTTTTTAGTGGGATTAAAATCCTAGAAATAGAATTTTAGCAAAAAAGTAACATTGTTGCATATTGTGATGTATCACACCAAGTTACTCTCAGAAATGTAACATTTTACATTCCTTCCTATATGTAGTATATAAAAGTAATGGGACTGTCCTTTGATTTATTAAGAAACCAGATTTATTTTATTATTTATGCCTGCTTCTTCTGTTTCTGCTAAATTAACTCATTTTAGTCATTGATAAATTAAATTCTGAAACAGTTGAAATTTTGTTTATTTGTATAGATCAGGGGTTAGCAAACTATGGCCTGCTGCTTGGCTTTGTAAATAACGTTTTATTGGAATAGAGCCCCTTTCATTTGTTTACATATCATCTATGGCTGTTTCTGTATTACAACAGCAGAGTTGTAGTTGCTACAGAGATCACATGGCTTGCAAAGCCTAAAATATTTACTATCTGGCCCTCTGCAGAAAAGGTTTGCTGACCCCTGGTATAGATCATAGTATTGGCAAGGATCTCAGGATTACTGGGATTAGGTTCAGCTGCATGTAACAGAAAGTCTAAATAACAGTGAATTAAAGACAATAGAGGTTTACTTGTCTTTCAAAAAAGTGTCCAGAGGTAAGCTTTTCCAGGCTGGTAAATGCTTCATGAAATTGTTAATAATCTAAGCTCCTTCTGTCCTCTCTATCATCCTTGGTGCATGGCTTCCCTCCTATGGTCACACTATAATCTAAATTGGCTCCTGGAGCTCTAAATACTATATGTAAGTTCAAGGCAAGAAGTAGGAGGAAGATGGGAAAGTCAGACAGGATGCCTGCCACTGAGTAAATCTTTAACGAGACTTGCTGACACCCAACAGTTACTTCTTTTTACATCCCAGATGGAAGGGAGACTAGAAAAAAATTTTTAGTGGGTACTTTGCCACCCCAAGTGAAAGCACTGTTTTACTGTGGAAGGAAAAATAGATACTGGGTAGATAATTAGCAGTCTCTGTCAAGTTGAAGCAGTTGATGCCCAAAGAAGTTACATGGTTTGCATGTCATCAGGCAAGCAAATATTCTTGTGAGGAATAGAAATGACCTCTTGAATTCCTAGTATAGTGTTCTAATAGTTTTCTAACTAAATCTCATTTCTTGCCAGGGTTACAGGACTTATAGGTTATAAAAACGTGATAGACATAATACATCTGGCTTTAAGGTATTTGAAAGTCTCTTATAACTTCTTGAACAAGGAGAAAAATGGCAAAAATAATTGTTTAAATGATCATCTCTAAAGGGATATAATATAGGGCTGTGATCTTCACCTTGTCCTGGTCAAACTTTAATTAAAACTTCTATTAATATCTGGAAGGTATGTTTGTTATATAATTTACAAATTTAAAGTTTGAGGGATTAGTCAATCTGCTGGAAAATATAATCAAGATTCTAAAAGAGCTGAATGGATTGACACAGTGGGTCAAATTGAAAGAGATTAAAATTTTAATAGGAATAAGTTTACTGCCTCAGTGTAAGTTGGGGGGGGATTTACTTATTAATAGCAAACATGAGTATGTAGGGCTAATTTATGTAGAGCTGTCAACTAAAAACCAGAAAACTATTAAGATTATATTAGTAGGAGTATAATCTAGGTTAAAGGTGGTGACAGTCCTGTAATCAGACCTTTTTGAAGTAATTATGTTCACTTATGAATGATTCCTTTGCCAAAGAATTTCAGAGAAGAGTGTCCAGATAGTGTGAGCACTTGAATGTATGTCATAGAAGGAACGGTTGAAGAAACTGGAGATGTTGACCATAGCAGTATATATGATAAGGATCATCAAAAATTTGAAGGGCTTTTTCTGTAGAAGAGAGATTAGATTAGATTTCATCTACATGCACATAAGGAAGAAAGTAGGACCAGTGGTTGGAAACTATAGGGCCTAACATATGAAAGAACATTTTAAGTGGATAGACAGAGCTGCTTTAGGAAATAGTGACGTCTTCCTCAGTGGAATAATTCAAGCACATTGGATTTGGTGACCTTTTACAGTCCCTTCTAAAGGTTTTTTAAAAATTTTATTTATTTGTTTTTGGCTGCTTTGGATCTTTGTTGCTGCGTGTGGGCTTTCTCTAGTTGTGGTGAGCGGGGGCTACCCTTCGTTGCGGTGCACAGGCTTCGCATTGCAGTGGCTTCTCTTGTTGCGGAGCTCTGGCTCTAGGCACGCGGGCTTCAGTAGTTGTGGCTCGTGGGCTCTAGAGTGCAGGCTCAGTAGTTTTGGCGCACGGACTTAGTTGATCCACAGCATGTGGGATCTTCCCGGATCAGTGCTCAAACCCGTGTTCCCTGCATTGGCAGGCAGATTCTTAACCATTGCGCCACCAGGGAAGTCCCCTTCTAAAGTTGAGGTTTTTGTTTTACATTTTTTTAAAGTCTTTATTGAATTTGTTACCATATTGCTTCTGTTTTATGTTTTGGGTTTTTTTGGCCAGGAAGCATGTGGGATCTTAGCTCCCTGACCAGGGATCAAACCTGCACCCCCTGCATTGGAAGACGAAGTTCAAGTTGAGATTTTGAGATTTTTTTTTCAGGGTACTGTACCTGGTTATACCATATTGGCACCCCTTTTTGCATTTTGGTTGCACCAAGATCTTGCCATATACCATGTCTGTCCTAATAAAGAGTATTAGGAGAAAGGTCAGTTAACTTGATACACCCTAATAATGATCAGGGAGACTATTATCTCTGTGGTTTTTGGCAGGTAATACTACATATCTTCTTATTTTTAAATGTACTAATTAATGCTGAGAAGATGCACTTTAGGAGGAGATGTACTTTTGAATTTAATGAACCCGTTTGATTTTTCTTCATAGATTCTGTCAAAATCTCAATTGCCATCTGAGCACAGAGAAGGTAAAGTGTTGTGGACTGGTTGGTTCTGCTGTATATTTGGAGACAGTCTTCTGGAGACTGTTTCAGAAGATTTCACCTGTCTACCCTTATTCCTTGCAAATGGTGCAGAGACTAATACAGCCATAATTGGAACCTGGTTTCAGAAAACTTTTGACTGTTATTTCCGTCCCTTAGCAATCAATGCGTTTAATCTTTCCTGGATGGCTGCTATGTGGACTGCATGCAAAATGGACCATTATATGGCTACTACTGAATTTCTTTGGTCTGTACCCTGTAGCCCTCAAAGTCTGGATATTTCTTATGCCATACATCCAGAAGATGCAAAAGCTTTGTGGGACAGTGTTCACAAAACACCTGGGGAAGTTACCCAGGAGGAAGTTGACTTATTCATGGACTGCCTGTATTCACATTTCCATAGGCATTTCAAAATTCATTTATCAGCCACAAGATTGGTTCGTGTTTCAACATCTGTAGCTTCAGCACATACTGATGGAAAAATAAAGGTTAGTTTGAGCAAATCTAGTTAAGTAATTTTTCCTTATTGTTGCATAGTTTTCAGAATGTATGGCAATTGTATTTTCCACATTGAAGAAACACTTTGGGATGTCTGCCGATTGACGACAGTAGAGAGATTTTGTTTTATGCTTTATAAATGGTTTACTAAAAAGTCTTAAGCCTTCTATATGCAGCTTTATAGTGGAAGGATACTATACACTGTGTACCCATAGACTTTGGTAATAATATGACTTATTCTGTAGTAACTTTGAAATTTTCAGAATTTTCTTGTCAACTTTGAAATAATTATCAGAGTAACAGAGGATTTTGTGTGTTAGATAAGAAAATTAGAGTAGAAACACAGAAGTAAAATATCATCTTTATATTTTAGGCTTTTCTATCCCTACTGGGAAAGAAATAATAGAGACATTGTTTTAGTGTCTATGAAGGCCTTATTAGAGAAAGTATCAGAAATAAACTGAGAAAAAAAACAACAACAACTGAGAGTAGGCACCTAAATATATTTAAGTGTATTGTATTAATATATTTTAAATATATTAAAATACAGCCACAATAAGCACTCATGAATATTGGTCTTGTCACTGTGCTAGGAGTTTAACATACTTTAACTCTAATCTTTAGAGCAACCTTATAGTTAGGTGTTTTTATCTACATTTATTTTATTTTTAAAACAAGGAAGCTGAAGCCAAGATAGGTTTAAGTGACATGCAAGATAGCTTAGTAAGAGGAAGAGTCAAGATTTAAACACTTAATCTCTTAGGTTCCAAGAAGTTCATACTCTATCTTATAAGCACTATTTTAATGCTTTTCAGACTGGAGGTCACAGTGCAGCAGTAGGTTAGGAAGTAATTTGATGGGAAGAAACCAGCTTTAAAAAACAAAAGAAAAATAGAGTGGAAAATATAAAAATGAGAATATATAACATGTAGTAAGGATATACATTTGCTTGTACTGGGTCATGATGTTAAATTTATTTCTTACTATGGTTCACAGTAATAAATTTGAAATATTATACTATTCCATCTTACTTTGACATTATAAAGAAATAAATTTACATGTTAGCACCTCAGAATTCAATTTCATGAAGTCCTTATATTTTAAAATTTTATTTCCATATTCTCACATTCTATTAGTAAACTATATTTTAAAACTATTTTATATAATGTGTTCTTATCCATCTATGAATATAAGGGTGACCCTGTTTTATCTGGTCTATTCTAAGGGCCTCTTGTAAGGATCTAAGACAGTAACTGTGGCTCCTAGATTCAAGTAATGCCATGATGAAGGTAACATTTATCAAGCACTAACTGTGCCAAGCATTAGTAAGCATTTACACATATTGTCCCATTTAGTTTTCACAACAACCTATTTGCATAGGTTGTAAAGAGGAAATTGTGGCACAGAGGATAAGTAGGCTCCTTCAAGATCACACAGCTAATAAATGGAGCTGGAATTTAAACCCAGTCATCTGACTCAAAAGCTTATGCTTTTAACTGCAACACTGTACTGCCTCTCAAAAGTTTGAAATTAATGTATTAACCAGGTTTCTGCCTCTGCTTAGTTTCTACAAGACACTTTGGCATCATATATCCCTTTGAGAAGAAGGAAGCTATGGAACTCTTTCTAGAAAATGTAGACACTCAATTTGCATATAAGTCTAAGGGGTTCATAGATACTCCTTCTTCCCCCTTCTCTTTAGGCAGATAGTTAGCTTATCCATGGAAGCCAGGATAAATAAGAACCCTAGTCTAATTCCATCTAAGCACCATTGACTAATAGTTGTAAATTTATTAAAGTCAGTCATCTTTATTAAGTAAAGTCTATTTGACTTAGAACAGCAATGGTTTGGGTTTATATTCATAGCTTAGCTTGTAGATATGGAATTTAAAATAAGCCTGGAATATTTATCAAATATCAAACTGCTTTGCTATAAGTAATTGTATTTTAATTTTAAATGTCTTTTTTTTTTTTTTTCAGATTTTGTGTCATAAATACCTTATTGGAGTGTTGGCATATTTGACAGAACTGGCAATTTTTCAAATTGAGTGAGGCCTTGTGGGGACTATAAGTTATGGATTATATACCTTTTTCTCATTGACTATCTGCCTGATTGCTATGCTGAGGGGGACTGCAGGAGAAATGGGCATCTGTGCATTTGTTTTCCTCACAGTGCCTTGGAGTTACCCAGATGAAAGCCAAGAAGGATCTAGAAGAACAAAGAAGGTGGTAGTGGATGAACCACAGCCAGGTGCTCGTGTAATATAGTCCTGGTCATCTGGGATGCCAGTCTCTAGAATATGCCGAGTTATTAATTTGTTGGCCATCTTTCTAAGAAATATATAATGTTTTACTATGTCAAAATTTTTAGGATTCAAATGAGATACCTCTAATATTGAATATCTCTGATTTGCATCTTTAAAACCTTTAATCCCTAATTTTAAGCATTTTAGACTTGTATTCAGAGAGAATTTATATGTTCTACAGACATTTTCCTAGCATCATTTTGCTGTAGAGAACCAGCAATCAAAATCCTCCCCAAAGGAAACTAAAGTTACTATACATTTTTTAAGCCACTAATACGCTTCTGTTTTTAATGCTGTTTAATTCTTATTGCAATGTTGAATTAAATATTCACTTTTAAAAGGAAGCCTTGTGTTTATCAGTGTCTTGGTGACAGATCTTTAATAAATATCTCAGGAATGGGAAGTCAAGGCTTTTTCTCTAGCACAAAGGTTACACAACAACTATATGGAATCATACAAATCGTAGAGTTGAAAGGCAGCTGTGAATCTCTTTTGAGGGCAGGGATTATATTATGTAATTTTCATGTCCCTAATTTTGTTTTAGCACAGTGCTTGCTAAATATCTGTAGATTAAGTGAATTAATTTTAACCAACTCCTATATTTTGCAGATGAAAACTACAAAATTGCACAACTTAGATGTGCACGAGATGTTATATCTAAAACTCTTCTTTTTACTCACTGAGCAGAGGAAGATTTTGTTTTACTTTAGAAACAATGTTTTTTAAAATCTTCTTTGAAAGAAAATAACTATAATAGGCTGTGATTCAAAAACAAGGACTAACTTCTGGAATGGGGTATTATTTCACATATACTAGGCACAGCAGAAGTAGTGAACAAAGCATGGGCTTTGGAGCCAGACATTCATTCATTCAACTAAAATTAAGCTCCCACTGTCTATTCAGAATTGTATTGGGTAAAAAGAGATACAGTAGTGAAGATAAAAAAGATCCCTGTCTTGTGGAAATTATATTCTAGTAGAGGAAGGCAAAAGATAAATAATTTCAGATGGAGATAAATGCTATAAATAAGGCAGTGCAGTATGAAAAAGGGTGACTGGGATAGTGCCTACTTCATATACAGTTGTCAAAGAAGGTCTCTCTGAGGAAGTGACATTTGAGCTGAGTCCTGAATGATGAGAGGGAACCAGCTGTTTGAAGATCTGAGGAAGCATGTGCTAGGCAGGTGAAACTGCGAGAGCAAAGGCCTTGAGACAGGTAAGAGCTTGGCTTATTTGAAGAGTAAAGGAAGTCTGTGTGTCTGGAGCATGGTAAGGGTGGAGTAGTATGAGATGAAACTAAAGAGATTGTGTAGGGACTTCCCTCACGGTCCAGTGGTTGAGACTCTGTGCTTCCACTGCAGGGTCGTGGGTTCGATCCCTGGTGAGGGAACTAAGATCCCACATGCCATGTGGCCAAAATAATAGTAATTAAATAAATAAAATTAAATTAAAAAAAAAAGACTGTGCAGCAGAGACTTGTTCCATTGTGTTATGTCTCCCAATTTTTGGCTGGGCGTGTGGTTGCCCAGAATAAAGATGACATTTTCTAGCATTTCTCATAGGTAGGTACAGTCATATGACTAAGTTCTGACCCATGGCATAAAAATGCAGGTGTCATGTAGAGCTTCTAGGAATCTCGTTAATAAACAGTAGGCCTGTACCCCTTGCCCTTATTCTTCTTCCAGTTTTGCTGTTTGGAACACATAAAATGACTGGTACTCTAGCTGCTCTTTTAGGTCACTGGGATAAGGGTCAGGTCCTAGGGACAGCAGAGCATGGCCTGGAAGGAGTTTGTGCCCTGAGGACTTCTTGAAGCTGAAGTCCAGTGCCAGCCGGGATGTTCTTCCTCCAGACTTACGTATCAGAGATGTAAACTTCTATCTTGTTTAAGCTATTGTTACTTTGGTTCTCTTGCTCATAGTCAAACCTAATGCTAACTGATACAGAGAGGAAGGATCCACATCATCTAAGTTTTTACAGGTACTATGAAGAGAGTGGATTTTATTCTAAATGCAATGGGGAACCACTGAAGTTTTATGCAGAAGAGTTATATGATCCAATTTGTATCTTACAAGATTTTATAAGATATGCTGGAGAATGAGTTGTAGGTGGACAAGAGTGGAAAAGGGAAAACAGGTAAAATGTTGTTAGAAGTGGTACAACCTCATGGAGAAGTTAGCAATATCTAACAAAATTATGTGTGATTTACCCTTTGACTAGTAATCCCACTTCTGGGATTCTATCCCCAAAATTCACTAGCAAAACTATAAAATGAAACAGGAACGAGGCTATTTATTCCAACAGTATTTGTAATAGCAAGACTAAAAACAATCCAAATGCTTATCAGAGAGGGATTCGTTGAATAAATTATGGTATACCTGCACAGTGAACTACTACTGTGTAATTATAAAAGGGTTTGAGGAAGATAGCTAATATTGCCATGGAGTTCTCTCTAGGATATATTGTTATGTGAGAAAGCAAGGTGAGGATAGAGTGTATAGTATGCTATCTTTTATGGAAGGAATGGGGGTGGAATATGAGTATGTGTGTATATTTCCCTACAAAAACAATGGAAGGATAAACCAAAACCTAGTAAAAGTGATTGCTAATGGAATGATGGGAACCAACTGGGTAGAGGGGACAGGAATGAAAGTTAGGACTCATCTGAATGTTCCTTGTTTATAGTTTGGAACCATATAAGTGTTTTATGTAATTATGAAACAAAATTAGATCAAAAAGAAAGAAAAGCAATCCTTAAAAATTGAAAACAAATGAACCTAACTATATTACGTTCAGACCATAATCACACAAAGAATCATTTTTAGTATCTCTAAATCCTTGTATTTTGACTGTATATCATCAGTGGGCTATATCCTAGGAAAAGAAGAGCAGCAAAGGAATCTTAAATTGCATTGAGTTATCTTATTTTAATAATATTGGTATTGTTATTTTACCACTCTTCATAACAGTATAAAATATATGTAATTATAACAATGTTAGAAACCAAGATTTCTAAAATTGTAAGAGAAAAGGTATACAATTATAAAATCAAGTAAGTTAAGTAGAAACTCTGTAATATTAACTTTGGAAATATCGAACGAACTCATTTATTTTTGAAATGCAAATTTTAATTTTGATGAAGCCCAATCTGTCAAATTTTTCCTTTTGTTTCTTGTACTTTGGGTGTTGTATCTAAGAAATAATTGCTTAATTCAAGGTCCCGAAGATTTACTCCTATGTTTTCTTCTAAGCATTTTATAATTTTAGCTCTTAAGTTTAGATCTGTAATCTATTTTGAGTTAATTTTTATGTACGGTGTGAGGTAAGCATTCAGATTCATCATTTTGCATACAGATATTCATTTGTTCCAGCATCATTTACTGAAAAGGCTATCTTTTTCCCATTGAATTGTCTGTTACCTTTCTTAAAAATCAGTGGCCATAGATGTTTGGGTTTATTTCTGGACTCAATTCTATTTCGTTGATCTAAATGTCAGTCATTATACCAGTACCACACTGTCTTGATTACTGTAGCTTTGTAGTGTGTTTTGAAATCAGGAAGGTGAGTCTTTCAGCTTTGTCCTTTTTCAAGATTGTTTTGACTCTTCTTGGTTTTTTGCATTTTCATAAGAATTTTAGGATCAGTTGGTCAATCTTCGTAAAAAAGCTGGGATTTTGATAGTGATTGCCTTGAATCTGTAGATCAATTTGGAGAGTATTGCCCTCATAATGATATTAAGTCTTCCAATCTATGAATGCGTGATATCTTTCCATTTATTTAAATCTTTCAAAATTTTCTTCAACAACGTTTTATTGTTTTCAGTGTCCAAGTTTTGCACTTTCTTTTGTTAAATTTATTTCTAAATTGTTTTTTATGCTATTGAGAATGGAATTGTTTCCTTAATTTCATTTTTGGATTGTTGCTAGTGTATAGAAATATAATTGATTTTGTATATTGCTCTTGTATCCTATGATCTTGCTGAACTTGTTTATTCTAGTAGCTTTTTCAGTGAATTCCTTCAGATTTTCTATATATAAGATTCATGCCATTGAAAAAAGACAGTTTTACTTCTTAATTTCAATCTGGATGCCTTTTAGTTCTTTTTCTTGCAAACTTGCCATGGCTAGAATTGCCAGTTCAATGGCAGGTAGAGGTAGTGAGAATGTACAGTCTTATCTTGCACTTGATCTTAGTGGGAAAGTATATTTCACCATTAAATATGCTGTTAGCTGTAGGATTTTCATAGATGTCCTTTATAAGGTTAAAGATGTTCTTTTCTATTCCTAATTTGTTGAAGGTTTTTTTTGGTTTTGTTTTTCTGTTTTTTTTTCTTTTTTCACCACACAGCTTGCAGAATCTTAGTTTCCTGAGCAAGGGTTGAACCCAGGCCCTGGCAGTGAAAGTGTCGAGTCCTAACCACTGGACCACCAGGGAACTCTCCTGAAGGTTTTTATTATGAATGGATGTTGGATCTTGTTAAATTATTTTTCTGCATCTATTGGGATGATTCATGATTTTTTTTTTTTTTTACTTAAAATCACACCTTTCACTTCTGGCTTCCAGTTCTGCATGTAAGGAGCTTGGAAGTCGCCACTCTGTTCTAACAGGTAAAGAGATCAACAGATGGAAAAATCAACTATTCTTGGGTCTGTAAGAAAGGGGAGGACACAGAACAAACTGCTGCCTCCAAGACTGGAGAGAAAAACAGGCCAATATGGGGAATCATGGCTTACAGGAGCAGTGGCTCATGAGCAGAAACCACTGCAGGAACCAGTGCCAGGGTTGGAAAACATGAATTATAATTGATGAATTGCTGGAGGCTCAGTGTGGATAAACCTGAGAATTAAAAACTCCAGGAGAACCTGGTCACAGGGGGGCCCTCACATTATTGTGAGATTTACCTCCAGGAGCTCAACCAGGTTCCTACAGTAAATATCAGAGAAAAATTCTCATGCTTCTGGTAGAGGGGAGGGAAAGAGAACAATTTTGAAATATACCAGAGCAGTTGGTTTTTCTTAACAAGGTCTGCCCTTAGGGGAGATTAGTTATGCAGAGCCTAACTGACCTGGGGAAAGGGAAATATCTAACACTAGCCTGCTCTAGCCATTCTGTCCACCTAAATGGGGAGAAAAAATTGAGAAACTATTGTGAAGTTCACAGTCCATAGGCATAGGCTCCCTAAAAGCCTGAGACCTAATCACAGGACTACAGAGCCCTTCTCTTCTCCCCATACCTCACTACCCCCTTACTAAAAGCCTATTTACAGCAATTTCTTTTACGTGGTTCATCATGTCTGGCTATCAAGAAAAAAATTACAAGGCATATCAGAAGGCAAAAAAAAAAAAAAACAATTTGAAGGAACACATCAAGCAAGCATCAGAGCAAGACATGGCAGATGTTAGGATTATCAGACTGGGAATTTAAATCTACTATGATTAATATGTTAAGGGATCCAACGGATAAAGTATTTCCATGCAAGAACAGATGGGCAGTGTAAGCAGAGAAATGGAAATCCTAAGAAAGAACCAAAAAGAAATGCTAAAGATAAAAAATACTGTAACAGTAATGAAGAATGCCTCTGGGGACATCCCTGCTGGCACAGTGGTTAAGAATCCACCTCCCAATGCAGGGGACACAGGTTTGATCCCTGGTCCAGGAAGATCCCACATGCCGCAGAGCAACTAAGCCCGTGCACCACAACTACTGAGCCTGCGCACCCTAGAGCCCGTGCTCCACAACAAGAGAAGCCACCACAATGAGGAGCCCACACACCGCAACGAAGAGTAGCCCCTGCTCGCTGCAACTAGAGAAAACTGCACAGCAACAAAGACCCAATGCAGCCAAAAAAAAAAAAAAAGAATGCCTTTGGTGGGCTTATTAGTAGACGACACAGCTGAGGAAAGAATCTCTGAGCTAGAGAATATATCAATAGAATCCTTGAAAAGCAAAGAGAGCAAAGATTGAAGAAAGAAACCCAAACAAACCAATAGCCAAGGTCTGTGGGACAACTGCAAAAGGTATAACATACAGTTGACTCTGAACAACATGGGTTTGAACTATGCTGGTTCACTTATACACAGATCTTTTCAATAGTAAATACTATAGTACTATGTGATCCAAGTTTGGTTGAATCTGTAGGTGTGGAACTGCAGATACAGAGAAGCCATGGATATGGAGGAATTGTGTGTATGGAAGGCCAACTATAATTATATATGGATTTTCGACTGTGTGGAGGGTTGGTGCCCCTAACCTTCTGTGTTCAAGATTCAACTGTTAACACACAATGAGAATGCCAGGAGAGAGAAAGAAACAGAAGAAATATTGGAAACAATAATGACTGAGAATTTCTTCAAATTAATGCCAGACACCAAACCACAGATTAAGGGAGCTCAGAGAACACCAAGCAGGATTAAAAAAAAACCAAAAATCAAAAAAACTGTATTGAGGCATATAATATTCAAACTACAGAAAGTCAAAGATAAGGAAAAAATCCTGAAAGAAGCTAGAGGGAAGAAAACACCTTACCTATAGAGTAACAAAGATAAGAATTACATCTGACTTCTCCTCAGAATCTGTGCAAGCAAGAAGACTGTGGAGTGTTAAAAAAAAAAACCCAGCAACCTAGAATTCTGTGAAATTATCTTTCAAAAGTGAAGGAAGCGCAAATATTTTCCTGGACAAGTGAAAGTTGAAATTTGTCATCAGTAGAACTTCCTTGCAAGAAATGTTAAAAGAAGTTCTTCAGAGAGAAGGAAAACAATATAGGTCAGAAACTTGGATCTGTATGAAGTAATGAAGAACATCAAAGAAGGAATAAGTGAAGGTAAAGTAAAAAATTTTATTTCTCTTAATTGATATAACATGACAGTTCAAAATAATACAACAATGTTTGATTATGTATGCTTATATATAATATACATAAGTATGTGTTTATATATAAATATATTACATAATATAAATTATATACATATAAACATGTATTTATATATGTCTATATATAAGTGAAATGAATGACAACAATGATACAAGGGACATAATGGGCTGTCCAGATATTACATATGTCCTTAAGAAGTATTTCTAAATATTATTCAATTTGAATATCTTTATAGAGAAATGTAAGTTTGACTACTTCTTTTACAATGGGGTGATACACATATATACATAGAATAGAGACTACAGAGACTATAGAAGAATTTCCAAAAATGATTGAGCAAAGGAACAAAAAAGCAATTTAACCAAATGAGCAAATGAAAGGACAGGAATAAAAGCAAACTCCAAGGTATAATTGTAAACATAAATAAAATGATAATTAGGGAAATTTTAATATGGACTGGGTATTAGGTGATGTTAAGGAATTGTTAATTTTATCAGATGTGATAGTGTTATTATAAGTAGACCTTACATGTAAAAATTAAATATTCAAGTGTGAGTGAAATAACATGATGCCTGGGATTTGCTTTAAAATACTCCAGTGATGGTGGGAGAAGTGAGAGTGGGAAGGAATAGATAAAACAAGATTAGCAAGGTATTAAAAATTGAAGCTGGATGGTGGGTACATGGGCATTCATGGATTTGTTATATTCTTTTTTTTCATGTATTTGCTTCTCCCAGAGTGAGAGATGAGAGGGAGAGAAAGACACCCAATATGAAAGCAGGGTCTCTTATAACCTAATCTGGAAGTGACATACCATCACTTTTGTAGCATACAATTAGACTCACAGACCAGACCAACCTTAGCGCAGTGCAGGAGGGGATTACACAGAGATCAGAAGGCAGGGATCACTAGGGGCATCTTGGAACCTAGCCACCACACCCACACAGAAAAAAAGACTTGGGGAATAAACATCAGAAAAGAAAGCTAAGAGAGGAAACTATTGGCAATGAGGTCTTTTATGATGGTACCTGCCGGCTGCCTGCTTCTCCTGTCTTATTTCTGGACACTTGGCTTTTTTCATTTTATTCTCCTGATAAACCAAACTGCTTTGATTTCCCCAAACAGTCCATTTTGTCTCATTGACTTTATTCTGTATATCTTGCACATGCTACTCTGTCTGGAATGCCCTTTCCACTCTTGCTACTTAGCAAAACTACGCTGTGTTTCAAACCTTTTTCAGCCATAACTTCCTTTCTGATCACTCTTCCAGTCTACACCCCGCCAGACGATTTATTTATTTATTTATTTATTTATTTGGCTGCACTGGGTCTTACTTGCAGCATGCGGATTCTTAATTGTGGCATGTGGGATCTAGTTCTCTGACCAGGGATCTGTATCTATCTATCTATCGATCTATCATCATCTATCATCTAGCTAGCTAACTAGCTAGCTAATTTTTAAAATATTTATTTATTTATTTATTTGGCTGTGCTGGGTCTCAGTTGCCACATGTAGGATCTTTAGTTGCAGCATATGGAACCTAGTTCCCTGACCAGGGATTGAACCCGGGCCCCCTGCATTGGGAGCACAGAGTCTTAACACTGGGCCACAGGGAAGTCCCTATCTATCTGTTTATTATAGGAACTGTTGCATGCAGTTCTGGAAGCTGAGCAGTCCCACAGTCTGCCTCTGTAAGCTGGAGAACGAGGAAAGACAGCAGTATAATGCAGTCCAAGTCTGAAGGCCTGAGAACTAGGAGCGCTGATGTTCGAGGGCAGGAAAAGATGGACATCCCAGCTCAAGAAGAGAGAGAGAATTCTGCCATCTTTTCCTCTTTTGTTCCATATGGCCCCAAACAGATTGGATGATGTCTGCCCATATTGGTGAGTGTGGAAATCTACTCAGTCTACTGAATCAAATGCTAATCTCTTCTAGAAACATCTTCACAGACACACCAAGAAAAAATGTTTTACCAGCTATCTGGGCATCCTTTAGGCCAGTCAACTTGACACATAAAATTAACTACCACAGTGGTCCATACAACTTTCACAAAATTCTAATTTTCTCTTGAAAGCTAGAATTTTATTGTTGATGATAAAATGCTGTCAGTTGTTTTCCTTGAAGTGACAGCCTCACTGTGTTCATTTTCCACAAAATGTCCACCAACACCCGAGTCTGAATAACTTTGTCTGTCAGTCATTCTTTCAAAAAGAAGTGGCTTGTTCAGCTTGCAACTCAAAACAACCACACAAAGATTTTTCTTGTGACAATCACTGTTTTGGTATGCAGCAGTAATATTTCATATATCTAAGGGTTGAGATATCTTAGGTGAAACTGACTTTTTTTTTTTGAACTGTAAGTGGATGGTGGTGAATATTATAACTAGTAGTACAGTTTGGTGCCACTGCCTTGAACTGTGCGAACACCTCAGCAGCATTATCTACCATTGTTTTTGCATCATCAGTGCAAATGTCATCACAGTAAAAAAAAAAAAAAAAAAAAAAAAGCAAAAAACTTGCTAGGATTACTAAGGGAAAAGCTTTGACTCATGGATACTCTGAAAGAATCTTGAGGACTTGAGGGTTCACTTTGAGAACCACTAATCAAACTCAAAGTTTGAAACTGTAAGCTTTTTTTCTTTTTTAACGTCTTTATTGGAGTATAATTGCTTTACAATGGTGTGTTAGTTTCTGCTTTATAACAGAGTGAATCAGCTATACATATACATATATCCCCATAACTCCTCCCTCTTGCATCTCCCTCCCACCCTCCCTATCCCACCCCTCTAGGTAGTCACAAAGCACCGAGCTGATCTCCCTGTGCTATGCAACTGCTTCCCACTAGCTGTTTTACATTTGGTAGTATATATATGTCCATGCCACTCTCTCACTTCGTCCCAGCTAACTCTTCCCCCTCCCCATGTCCTCAAGTGTATTCCCTACGTCTGCGTCTTTATTCCTGTCCTGCCTCTAGGTTCTTCAGAACCTTTTTTTTTTTTAGATCCCATATATATGTGTTAGCATACGGTATTTTTCTCTTTCTGACTTACTTTACTCTGTATGACAGACTCTAGGTCCATCCACCTCACTACAAATAACTCAATTTCATTTCTTTTTATGGCTGAGTAATATTCCATTGTATATATGTGCCACATCTTCTTTATCCATTCATCTGATGATGGACACTTAGGTTGCTTCCATGTCCTGGCTATTGTAAATAGAGCTGCAATGAACATTGTGGTACATGACTCTTTTTGAATTATGGTTTTCTCAGGGTATATGCCCAGTAGTGGGATTGCTGGGTCATATGGTAGTTCTATTTTTAGTTTTTTAAGGAACCTCCATACTGTTCTCCATAGTGACTGTATCAATTTACATTCCCACTAACAGTGCAAGAGGGTTCCCTTTTCTCCACACCCTCTCCAGGATTTATTGTTTGTAGATTTTTTGGTGACGGCCATTCTGACTGGTGTGAGGTGATACCTCATTGTAGTTTTGATTTGCATTTCTCTAATGATTTGTGATGTTGAGCATCCCTTCATGTGTTTGTTGGCAGTCTGTATATCTTCTTTGGAGAAATGTCTATTTAGGTCTTCTGCCCATTTTTGGATTGGGTTGTTTGTTTTTTTGATATTCAGCTGCAAGAGCTGCTTGTAAATTTTGGAGATTAATCCTTTGTCAGTTGCTTCATTTGCAAATATTTTCTCCCATTCTGAGGGTTGCCTTTTTGTCTTATGGTTTCCTTTGCTGTGCAAAAGCTTTTAAGTTTCATTAGGTCCCATTTGTTTATTTTTGTTTTTATTTCCATTTCTCTAGGAGATGGGTCAAAAAGGATCTTGCTGTGATTTATGTCATAGAGTGTTCTGCCTATGTTTTCCTCTAAGAGTTTGATAGTGTCTGGCCTTACATTTAGGTCTTTAATCCATTTTGAGTTTATTTTCGTGTATGGTGTAAGGGAGTGGTCTAATTTCATTTTTTGACATGTAGCTGTCCAGTTTTCCCAGCACCACTTATTGAAGAGGCTGTCTTTTCTCCATTGTATATTCTTGACTCCTTTATCAAAAACAAGGTGACCATATGTGAGTGGGTTTATTTCTGGACTTTCTATCCTGTTCCATTGATCTATATTTCTATTTTTGTGCTAGTACCATACTATCTTGATTACTGTAACTTTGTAGTATAGTCTGAAGTCCAGAAGCCTGATTCCTCCAGCTCCGTTTTTCTGTCTCAAGATTGCATAGGCTACTCATATCTTTTGTGTTTCCTTACAAATTGTGAAATTTTTTATTCTAGTTCTGTGAAAAATGCCATTGGTAGTTTGATAGGTATTGCACTGAATATGTAGATTGCTTTGGGTAGTATAGTCATTTTCACAATGTTGATTCTTCCCATCCAAGAACATGGTATATCTCTCCATCTGTTTGTGTCATCTTTA
The DNA here is from genome assembly GCF_965194825.1 of Balaenoptera physalus. Taxonomy (NCBI): domain Eukaryota; kingdom Metazoa; phylum Chordata; class Mammalia; order Artiodactyla; family Balaenopteridae; genus Balaenoptera; species Balaenoptera physalus. The sequence goes on from NC_138882.1 coordinate 59,092,468, forward strand.
ATTTCTTTCATCAGTGTCTTATAGTTTTCTGCATATAAGTCTTTTGTCTCCTTAGGTAGGTTTATTCCTTGGTATTTTTTTTTTAACATCTTTATTAGAGTATAATTGCATTACAATGGTGTGTCAGTTTCAGCTTTATAACAAAGTGAATCAGTTATACATATACATATGTCCCCATATCTCTTCCCTCTTGCATCTCCATCCCTCCCACCCTCCCTATCCCATCCCTCTAGGTGATCACAAAGCACCGAGCTGATCTCCCTGTGCTATGCGGCTGCTTCCCACTAGCTATCTATTTTACGTTTGGTAGTGTATCTATGTCCATGCCACTCTCTCACTTTGTCCCAGCTTACCCTTCCCCCTCGCCATATCCTCAAGTTCATCCTCTAGTAGGTCTGCATCTTTATTCCTGTCTTGCCCCTATATTCCTTGGTATTTTATTCTTTTTGTTGCAATGATAAATGGGAGTGTTTCTTTAATTTCTCTTTCAGATTTTTCATCATTAGTGTATAGGAATGGAAGAGATTTCTGTGCATTAATTTTGTATCCTGCTACTTTACCAAATTCATTGATTAGCTCTAGTAGCATCTTTAGGATTCTCTACGTATAGTATCATGTCATCTGCAAACAGTGACAGCTTTACTTCTTCTTTCCCAATTTGGCTTCCTTTTATTTCTTTTTGTTCTCTGATTGCTGTGGCTAAAACTTCCAAAACTATGTTGAATAATAGTGGTGAGAGTGGACATCCTTGTCTTGTTCCTGATCTTGGAGGAAATGGTTTCAGTTTTTCACCATTGAGGACAATGTTGGCTGTGGGTTTGTCATATATGGCCTTTATTATGTTGAGGAAAGTTCCCTCTATGCCTACTTTCTGGAGGGTTTTTATCATAAATGGGTGTTGAATTTTGTTGAAAGCTTTTTCTGCATCTGTTGAGATAATCATATGGTTCTTCTCCTTCAACTTGTTAATATGTTTTATCACATTGATTGATTTGCGTATATTGAAGAATCCTTGCATTCCTGGAATAAACCCCACTTGATCATGGTGTATGATCCTTTTAATGTGCTGTTGGATTCTGTTTGCTAGTATTTTGTTGAGGATGTTTGCATCTATGTTCATCAGTGATATTGGCCTGTAGTTTTCTTTCCTTGTAACATCTTTGTCTAGTTTTGGTATCAGGGTGATGGTGGCCTTGTAGAATGAGTTGGGGAGTGTTCCTCCGTCTGCTATATTTTGGAAGAGTTTGAGGAGGTTAGGTGTTAGCTCTTCTCTAAATGTTTGATAGAATTCACCTGTGAAGCCATCTGGTTCTGGGCTTTTGTTTGTTGGAAGATTTTTAATCACAGTTTCAATTTCAGTGCTTGTGACTGGTCTGTTTATATTTTCTATTTCTTCCTGGTTCCGTCTTGGAAGGTTGTGCTTTTCTAAGAATTTGTCCATTTCTTCCAGGTTGTGCATTGTATTGCAGTATAGTTGCTTGTAGTAATCTCTTATTATCTTTTGTATTTCTGCAGTTAGTTACTTCTCCTTTTTCATTTCTTTCTTATTTTTTTTTAACATTTTTAGCCCCTTTCCCTAAACACATGAATGAATTAATGTTCCTCCCCTCCCCTATTTTTTTTTTTAATTTTAATTTTATTTAATTTTTTGGCTGCGTTGGGTCTTTGTTGCTGGGCATGGGTTTTTCTCTAGTTGCGGAGAGCGGGGGCTACTCTTTGTTGTGTTGCGTGGGTTTCTCATTGCAGTGGCTTCTCTTGTTGCAGAGCACGGGCTCTAGGCGCACAGGCTTCAGTAGTTGTGGCACGTAGGCTTAGTAGTTGTGGATCATGGACTCTAGAGAGCAGGTTCAGTAGTTGTGGCACACAGGCTTAGTTGCTCCGCAGCATGCGGGATCTTCCCAGACCGGTGCTCGAACCCGTGTCCCCTGCATTGGCAGGTGGATTCTTAACCACTGTGCCACCAGGGAAGCCCTTCTTTTTCATTTCTAATTCTATTGATTTGAGTCTTCTCCCTTTTTTTCTTGATGAGTCTGGCTAATGGTTTATCAATTTTCTTTATCTTCTCAAAGAACCAGCTTTTAGTTTTATTGATCTTTGCTATTGTTTTCTTCATTTATTTTTCATTTATTTCTGATCTCATCTTTATGATTTCTTTCTTTCTGCTAAATTCGGGTTTTTTTCTTCTTCTTTCTCTAATTGCTTTAGGTGTAAGTTTAGGTTGTTTATTTGAGATGTTGTTTCTTGAGGTAGGGTTGTATTGCTATCAACTTCCCTCTTTTTTTTTTTTTTTAAAAAAACGCATTGTTTACTTTGTTTATTTATTTATTTATTTTTGGCTGTGTTGGGTCTTTGTTTCTGTGTGAGGGCTTTCTCTAGTTGCAGCAAGCGGGGGCCACTCTTCATCGCAATGTGCGGGCCTCTCACTATCGTGGCCCAACTTCCCTCTTAGAACTGCTTTTGCTGCATCCTATAGGTTTCGGGTTGTCGTGTTTTCATTGTCATTTCTTTCTAGGTATTTTTTGATTTCCTCTTTGATTTCTTCAGTGACCTCTTGGTTATTTAGTAGTGTATTCTTTAGCCTCCATGTATTTGTATTTTTTACAGACTTTTCCTGTAATTGATATCTAGTCTCATAGCGTTGTTGGAAAAGATACTTGATATGATTTCAGTTTTCCTAAATATTCCAAGGCTTGATTTGTGACCCAAGATATGATCTATCCTGGAGAATGTTCCATGAGCACTTGAGAAGAAAGTGTATTCTGTTGTTTTTGGATGGAATGTCCTATTAATGTCAATTAAGTCCATCTTTTTTAATGTCTCATTTAAAGCTTGTGTTTCCTTATTTATTTTCATTTTGGATGATCTGTCCATTGGTGAACATGGGGTGTTAAAGTCCCCTACTATGATTGTGTTACCATCGATTTCCCCTTTTATGGCTGTTAGCATTTGCCTTATGTATTGAGGTGCTCCTGTGTTGGGTGCATAAAGATTTACCATTGTTATATCTTCTTCTTGGATTGATCCCTTGATCATTATGTAGTGTCCTTCTTTGTCTCCTGTAATAATCTTTATTTTAAAGTCTATTTTATCTGATATGAGAATTTCTACTCCAGCTTTCTTTTGATTTCCATTTTCATGGAATATCTTTTTCCATCCCCTCACTTTCAGTCTGTATGTGTCCCTAGGTCTGAAGTGGGTCTCTTGTAGACAGCATATGTATGGGTCTTGTTTTTTTATCCATTCAGCCAGTCTGTGTCTTTTGGTTGGAGCATTTAATCCATCTATATTTAAGGTAGTTATCGATATGTATGTTCCTCTTAACATTTTATCAATTGTTTTGGGTTTGTTATTGTAGGTCTTTTCCTTCTCTTGTGTTTCCTGCCTAGAGAAGTTCCTTTAGCATTTGTGGTAAAGCTGGTTTGGTGGTTCTGAATTCTCTTAGCTTTTGCTTGTCTGTAAAGGTTTTAATTTCTCCATCTAATCTGAATGAGATCCTTCCTGGATAGAGTATCTTGGTTGTAGGTTTTTCCCTTTCATCACTTTAAATATGTCCTGCCACTCCCTTCTGCCTTGCAGAGTTTCTGCTGAATGATCAGCTGTTAACCTTATGGGGATTCCCTTGTATGTTATTTGTTGTTTTTCCTTTGCTGCTTTTAATATTTTTTCTTTGTATTTAATTTTTGATAGTTTGATTAATATGTGTTTTGGCATGTTTCTCCTTGGATTTATCCTGTATGGGACTCTCAGCGTTTCCTGGACTTGATTGACTATTTCCTTTCCCATATTAGGGAAGTTTTCAACTATAATCTCTTCAAATATTTTCTCAGTCCCTTTCTTTTTGCCTTCTTCTTCTGGGACACCTATAATTCGAATGTTGGTGCATTTAATGTTGTCCCAGAGGTGTCTGTCATTCTTTTTTCTTTATTCTGCTCTGCGGTAGTTATTTTCACTATTTTATCTTCCAGGTCACTCATCTGTTCTTCTGCCTCAGTTATTCTGCCATTAATTCCTTCTAGAGAATTTTTAATTTCATTTATTGTGTTGTTCGTCATTGTTTGTTTGCTGTTTAGTTCTTCTAGGTCCTTGTTAAATGTTTCTTGTATTTTCTCCATTCTATTTCCAAGATTTTGGATCATCTTTACTATCATTACTCTGAATTCTTTTTCAGGTAGACTGCCTATTTCCTCTTCATTTGTTTGGTCGGGTGGGTTTTTACCTTGCTCCTTTTTCTGTCATGTGTTTCTCTGTCTTCTCATTTTACTTAACTTACTGTGTTTGGGGTCTCCTTTTCACAGGCTGCAGGTTCGTAGTTCCTGTTGTTTTTGGTGTCTGCCCCCAGTGGCTAAGGTTGGTTCAGTGGGTTGTGTAGGCTTCCTGGTGGAGGGAACTGGTGCCTGTGTTCTGGTGGATGAGGCTGGATCTTGTCTTTCTGGTGGGCAGGACCACGTCTGGTGGTGTGTTTTGGGGTGTCTGTGACCTTATTATGATTTTAAGCAGCCTCTCTGCTAATGGGTGGGGTTGTGTTCCTGTCTTGCTAGTTGTTTGGCATTGGGTGTCCAGCACTGTAGCTTGCTGGTCATTGAGTGGAGCTGGGTCTTAGCGTTGAGATGGAGATCTCTGGGAGAGCTTTTGCTGTTTGATATTACATGGAGCCGGGTGGACTCTGGTAGACCAATGTCCTGAATTGGGCTCCCCCCCTCAGAGGATTAGGCCTGACACCCAGCCAGAGCATGAAGACCCTGTCTGTCACACGGCTCAGAAGAAAAGGGAGAAAAAAAGAAAGAAAGAACAAAATAAAATAAAATAAAATAAAATATAGTTATTAAAATAAAAAGTAAAAAAAAATTATTAAGAATAAAAATAATTAAAAAGTAATAAAAAAGAAAGTGGGAAAGAAGAGAGCAGCCTAACCAAAAAACAAATCCACCATGATAACAAGCGCTAAAACCTGTATTAAAAAAGAAACAAACAAACAAAAAACACGGAGACAGAACCCCAGGACAAATTGTAAAAGCAAAGCTATACAGACAGAATCACACAAAGAAGCATACACATATACACTCACAAAAAGAGAAGGAGGAAAAAAAAATATATCTATATGTAAAAAAAAAAAAGGAAGAGAGCAACCAAATCAATAAACAAATCTACCAGTGATAATAAACTCTAAATACTAAACTAAGGTAAACATAAAACCAGAAACAAATTAGAAGCAGAAAGCAAACCCCAAGTCTACAGTTGCTTCCAAGGTCCACTGCCTCAATTTTGGAATGATTCGTTGTCTATTCAGGTATTCCAGAGATGCAGGGTACATCAAGTAGATTGTGGAGATTTAATCTGCTGCTCCTGAGGCTGCTGGGAGGAATTTCCCTTTCTCTTCTTTGTTTGCACAGCTCCTGGGATTTAGCTTTGGATTTGGCCCCGCCTCTGCATGTATGTCGCCTGAGGGCGTCTGTTCTTTGCTCAGACAGGACGGGCTTAAAGTAGCAGCTGATTCGGGGGCTCTGGCTCACTCAGGCCAGGGGGAGGGAGGGGTACAGGATGAGGGTGAGCCTGCGGCGGCAGAGGCCGGCATGACGTTTCAACAGCCTGAGGCATGCTGTGTGTTCTCCCAGGGAAGTTGTCCCTGGATCACAGGACCCTGGCAGTGGCGGGCTTCACAGGCTCCTGGGAGGGCAGGTGTCAATAGTGACCTGTGCATGCACACAGGCTTCTTGGTGGCTGCAACAACAGCCTTAATGTTTCATGCCCATCTCTGGTGTCTGCGCTGGTAGCCGCGGCTCGCGCCCGTCTCTGGAGCTCGTTTAGGCGGTGCTCTGAATCCCCTCTCCTTGCGCACCCTGAAACAATGGTCTGTTGCCTCTTAGGCAGGTCCAGACTTTTTCCCACACTCCCTCCCGGCTAGCTGTGGCGCACTAGCCCCCTTCAGGCTGTGTTCACGCAGCCAACCCTAGTCCTCTCCCTGGGATCTGACCTCCGAAGCCCGAGCCTCAGCTCCCAGCCCTGCCCTGCCCAGGCAGGTGAGCAGACAAGCCTCTCAGGCTGGTGAGTGCTGGTTGGCACCGATCCTCTGTGCGGGAAGCTCTCCGCTTTGCCCTCTGCACCCCTGTTGCTGTGCTCTCCTCTGTGGCTCTGAAGCTTCCCCCACCCCCCGCCCCCCCGTCTCCACCAGTGAAGGGCCTTCCTAGTGTGTGAAACTTTTCCTCCTTCACAGCTCCCTCCCAGATGTGCAGGTCCCGTCCCTATTCTTTTGTCTGTTTTTCCTTCTTTCTTTTGCCCTACCCAGGTACGTGGGGAGTTTCTTGCCTTTTGGGAAGTCTGATGTCTTCTGCCAGCATTCAGTAGGTGTTCTGTAGGAGTTGTTCCACATGTAGATATATTTCTGATGCATTTGTGGGGAGGAAGGTGATCTCCACGTCTTACTCCTCCACCATCTTGAAGGTCTACTCGAAACTGTAAGCTTTTTGAAGGCAGGGACTGTTTCTGTTTAGTAGGAGTCCAAATGTATATTGATCTAAATTCACACTGAAAATACATGTCCTCTTTTCCTAGGAATTCAGAATCCCTTTAGTAAATATTCTAACTTTCTAGGATAGGGATATTAATAGGTTACTGACAGTTATTGGAACACACTGAATATTTAATGTTAGTATAATACCATCCGTCTTCTACATTTAAAAGTTCCTAACCATGACTAAATAACTTAAAGGTTACTATTGTTAAGGACCCTTAAGACAACTCTAGTTGAAGAGTTTTGTCATTTCTAGAAACTATTCTTATCAGTCACTTCCAGTACAGAGACCTCAAAGCAATTTAAAGAGCCAGTGTCACAAACTACTTAGACAACCAGCCAGTGATATTTGGGTTTACTGGTCTGTTTTTGCCTCTTCCTTCTTCTCTCCTCTATTTCTTTCCTTATCCCATTTTTTTTTCTTTTCCCATCTGTTTCCTAAGTTAATATAAAGTTTGAAATGCTTTTTCCCTACTTTCACTCAAATATTGTTCAGGAGGGACCTTTTCTACTTCACAGTTGTCAAGAACTAGTCTCTGCAGTGTAGATATTTGCAGGTAAAATATTGGAGAATAAAACTGGGGAACAGTGACACTAGAAATGGGAATGTGGAGAGTACTATAGAGAATGGGTTTGGAATCAGGGGATGTGCATTTGAGGTTCAGCATCTACCATGTCATTTTAACTTTTCTAAGCTTCAATTTACATATTTATAAAATGAAGATAACCACCAACCCAACCCAAGTTTACTTCATAGTGTTGTGGAAATCACTATGCAAATAAGTTAATAAATATTCTATTTTACACCAATGTCTTTTGTAGAATAAGTACACTTCACTCAATAAAACTGGAGCACCTTCAGTGTAAGGAAAAAAAAGACCCTTTACACTCCGACAGTCACTTTGGCCAGTGCTATAGTTCCTGGATCTCTACTCTTGAATCACTGCCATGTGAATTGCTCTCACTGGGGACTTCCCTGCTTATGGAAAGTCTAATCCCTAGAATTTTGTTCCTGTTACTATTCCCCTCCTTTTCTTCAAATGTATGAAATAGTAGAGTCTTTGGAAATATGTGATTTTGTCTTGAAGACTGACTGTTAGTGATGCAGTACCATAACGATCTCATAAAAATTTTTATACTTTTTCAATGTTGCATACCAGACCTTAAAATTAAGGTCTGTTAGTATATTTAGTTCCAGGCCATGTTTCAGGTAGGTCTGCAGTGGCTGTGTGGCATAGAAAGAGAAATGAAGTAGGAGTTTGGATAACTGATTTCAAATGTTGGTTCTATCATTGACTATTTACGCTTAGGCAGGACTTCCTTGGTTTTCAGTCTTAAAGCAGAGCAATAAATGGGTTTAGACCAGATGATGATGATGATTTTATTTAGCCATTAAAAAAAATATATATTTATTTATTTATTTTTCGCTGCGTTGGGTCTTTGTTGCTGTGCGTGGGCTTTCTCTAGTTGCGGCGAGTGGGGGGTTACTCTTCATTGTGGTGCATGGGCTTCTCATTGCATTGGCTTCTCTTGTAGTGGAGCACAGGCTCTAGGCATGTGGGCTTCAGTAGTTGTGGCATGTGGACTCAGTAGTTGTGGCTCGAGGGCTCTAGAGCACAGGCTCAGTAGTTGTGGCACGTGGACTTAATTGCTCCGTGGCATGTGGGATCTTCTCAGACCAGGGCTTGAACCCATGTGCCCTGCATTGGCAGGAGGATTCTTAACCACTGCGCCACCAGGGAAGCCTGATGATGATGATGATGATTTTTTAATTAATTTATTTTTGTCTGCGTTGGGTCTTCATTGCTGCACGTGGGCTTTCTCTAGTTGCGGCGTGCAGGCTTCTCATTGCAGTGGCTTCTCTTGTTGTGGAGCATGGGCTCTAGGCGTGCGGGCTTCAGTAGTTGAGGCACATGGGCTCAGTAGTTGTGGCTCACAGGCTCTGGAGTGCAGGCTCAATAGTTGTGGCACACGGGCTTAGTTGCTCCATGGCATGCAGGATCTTCCGAGACCAGGGCTCGAACCTGTGTCCCCTGTGTTGGCAGGAGGATTCTTAACCACTGTGCCACCAGGGAAGTCCCTGGACCAGATGATTGTTAAAAGCTCTTCTAGCTCAAAATCGTTTGATTCCAAGTCCCACACCAGAAAATAAGTTTAGAGGTTAGGTAATATACTACTATTATATAAAATATATAATAAAAATTCATAATTCTAGCTGGCAATCCCTTTATTCCTTCAGGTTGTAAGTACTTATAACTTTATAATAGGAAATGTAAATGATTGATATAGAAACAGAAAATCTAAATTAAGTAGCAAAGATACAAGCATTAAAAAGCAATAACCAAAATTTTTTTATGGTAAGTACTACCTTTATTTTAAAAAGTTATACATGCTAGAAAAAAGCATAAATGATGCATGTAAACAATTGTTTACCAAATACTTATTTTTTTTCCTTATAAAGGTGCAAATGATCTTTAAATGTAAACACAAATGTTGCCAAACATTTTTGTAGTGAGGGGAGGGAGAAGAAGGTTATTCCTTATGGTTGTGGTTAAAGTCTTTTTCAAAGGTTTTCCTGCAAGATACATTGAAAAAAATTGGTGTATGATCACAATGACAAAAACACTTTAACCACTGAAATCTGTATTCTTTTTTTTCCTTAAAAATGTTAACTTTTTACCAGAAAGTGCAATTTGAGAGTAGTGGTAATAGTGGCTTTATAGAATGAGGATAATGATATATAGTTTTTATAAAAGAACCAAGATTTTATTAATTAAATGCCTCAATTGATTTTATACTCGTTAGCATACTATTACACGAACTGAAGAATTCATTCCCTTGGAGGCTGTGATTACAGGTAAGCCTCAGCTTCAGCAGGCCTGAGCATCAAGTGTAAATTGCATAACAGTATTCACTGCTGGGGAGAGGACAATTCTCCCTGCTGGTCCTTAGTAGCAATAGGAAATAGGAAGGAAAGTTGCTTCAGTCAGTAACATTTTTGAGCAAAAACTTGCAGAGTTACACGTGATTCTACTGGGGGATTCTCAAGACAGTATATGAGAATCATATACTGTTTTTGTAGAGGCACTGAGCAGAGCTCTAGATCTAGCAGGAACTCTATGGAAATATTTGAAAAAAAAAGACTTTATAGTGGCAAACAAGACCATAAGGAAGGAAACAAGATGTGAGCTTCCGCTGATGAAAACTTTGGCATCTGAGTCCTGGTCTTATTGATTTAATATTCCTTTTGAATTGTTCTAGTTAAATGAGATGTTTCCTTTGTTTTGTTTTTTAGATTTTCAAGTCTTCTGGTGCTTAGTGCAAGAATGATGGCTAACTAATACACCTTGCATACCTATCTTTGTCACTGGTAAGTAAGTCCCTGTAAGTAGTGGAGTCTTGTGGATGGAGTGCTTAGAACTGACAACTAGATCCCATATAGACCTCTTCCCTTATTAGTAGTTTCAAACTTAATCAGTATCTTAAAAATAAGGTTTTACTGCTTGAAATGTTTGTCTTTTTTTTTTTGTCTTTCCTTTTTTTCTCTTTTGGTGGGAGGAAGGCTAAATCCCAGAACAAAAACAAAAAACCAAAAACCCAGCAACAAAAATCCCATGATAAATTAAAACCAAAAATAAATATTCTTCTGCACAGAAGTGAAAATTATTGTGCAAAGGTGGCGTCTTGCAGGTGAAGTACTTTCAATGTATTTGTATTTCCACATGTTGAGGCACCGGCAAAGAATAAAATTTGTTTAGTGTTTTCTAGAGCTGTACAAAGCTCCAAAGTCAAAGCTCTCCACAATACAGAAGAGCATATGCATGACTGTCTTCTGTATGTTCACCATATATGGGATTCACAATGTGTCATTTTTATAACTCCTACACCACCTCCAAGCCGACGGTAATTCATCCCGCCATATAACCTGCAAAGAAAGAAACACAATCAGATTTCTAAATAGAAAAAGCACTATTTCTTCCATAACGTAGATGTTAATAAAACACAATTCTTTGTTTTATATCACAACTAATATTTTTAGCTTCATACATCTCTTCCAAAGAGTAGGAGCTGGAATTGAGCACTGGCAAGTAGCAGAATTACTTCAGACATTGACTGAAATTCTCTGACTTACAGGACACCGTTTTAAGAGAGCACCATATCCATTTTGCCTTGTAACTTTATAACTCTACATCTAGACCAACTTATAACAATTACACAGAATCACATATTCTACATTTTTGTGTCTAATTTTGACCCTGGCTATAATATTTTCCCACCCACATTTTGCTTTTGCCTAAACTTCAATTATTTATTTCTATCCTTTTGTTTTGTATGTACTCTTAGAAGTCTTCTCAAACCCTTTATGGAACAAAGCTGGATATGATTAAATAGAGTCTGCATCTAGTTTGTGATATGTGAACAAGATCATCTTCAAAATTAAGGACTTCCATGGAAAAGAATATTAGATCCTCTGTCAACTGTAAGTATTGATTTTAAATTGGCTTTAAATTTGGGACATGTAACTACAAAAATTTATATAGTAATCCCTCAACAGATGGTCCTTAAGAATTTCATGAATATTACTTGGTCAAATATTACTAACATATATTAGTAACAGTTACTGAGAAACAAGTCCTTACATAGGATCATAGTCATTAAGTGGCAGAAATAAACTTGGCTGTCTTCCCAAATTATGCTTACCCAGATTCCCACTAAAAATAGAAAGCTGTATATGGAAGAAAATACACCACAAGTGAGAGGCTCCTACTCATGAAAACCTGCCATTCTCTTTCCCTTAACCTCTATTAGGTTTTGCTGAAATGTTACCTTTTCAGTGGGGCCTCCCTGGGCCACCTTTTAAAGTGGATAATCCTCCCTGGACTCCCTGCCTCTCTGCTATTTGCCATAGCACTTCCACCCCTGGTATGGCACTATCTCCCTCATTGTAATGTCAGCTCCAGGAGGGCAGGGAATTTTGTTGTGTTCACTTTTGTATCCCCAGGGTCTAGAGCACTCAGTAAATCTTTACTTCGTGAACAAGGTTGTGAAAATGTGATATGTAAGCAAAAAGTGCTACAGTGTTATTAGTCTGACTTTAGTATTGTGACCACTGAGCCATACAGAGCATGAGAGAGATGCAGAATCCAAAGAATGTCATTCAGATATCTGTCAAAGTTGTGGCTTTCCCAGAGATGAAGACTATAAAAAGAACCCAGTAAATTCATTAGTTGAATCTTATATACTAATGAAAAAAATCTGGGTGGATAGTTACAGGCTCAAAGTTAGAAAATGTACACTCAGAATATAGCAGGAATGGACTGCGAGACCGCCCCTTCTGGAATATAAAAGTGACTATAAAAGACGTCAACTTATCTTTCATGGTCATGAGAAAAATCTTTCAGAATGTCTTCTGCCTCAGATATCATATCCAGACTGATATCTGTGGTTTATGTGCAACCTCAACCACTGAGATGGTTACCCAGACGTGTTTAGGCAAATAAGCCCAATTCACTGAGAAAGAACTGCTTAGAAGGTAAAACTGTTTTTTTTTTTAAAAGCTAGTATTTAAAATAGATATTAGTATAGATATAAAGCACCTCAAACCCATACTATTAATATTTTATATTAAAAATGAGAATTAACTATATATTTTACCTTTTAAACTTGTAGTGTTTAAGAGACTTTGGCATATTAGAGCATCTATCAGATTAGTTTTGTGAATCAAGTTTAAAATGTGTGATGGAGCAAAGATTTAGACTTAGGATTTTAAGTTGAAAGGTTTAAGAGAATTTTGCTACATTTGTAAAAGTTTTTGAATATTTAAAATAAATGCAAGAGTCACCCAATTTATGTGAATTTATAAGAACTACTTATTTAGGAAGGATTTGTTAGACAATTAAGGATTTAAAAGTAAAGTAAAATTAAGCCTATATTACAGCTTAACTTAAACTCTCCTAACCTTGCTAAAAGTGACTGTTACAATTTACTAGACTTTAAAATAGAGTAATGACATAATTATTTTTAAAACTCAAGAGAAAAAAAATCAGTTTTAAAATGAAATAAAGTATTATTTTTAAAACGGTAACTGCAATTTGTTTTTCCTGGGCATAAAAATTGCAATGACAGATTGACAGCCAAAGGTCTAGGTTCTAATTCTAACTCTGTCACTAACTTGCTTAGGCAGGTCTCTTTATTTCTCAGTGCTTTAGTTTCCTCAGCTGAACATGACGGAGCTAGAGGGGAGATTGTTTTTTCTGTTTTTGCTGTCTCTAATTATAAAACTGTACAGTTACCAAAGAGAGGAATTTTGTAAGATGTCAGCCACTTTAGAGCAATGAAGTCAAAATAAGCCATCGAATATGGGTAACTTTGAGCCCTTTTCAAATTACTGCAAGAGGTAATTCAATATACTGACCATCTTGATTTTGATGGTCATGTTTTATCTCAAGCCCATGATTTTCAAGTCAGCAGTGAGGTGATTTGCAACATAGCTTAAAGGTTACCTCCATGTATTGGCATCAGGATCAAAAACTTCAATGGTCTTCAAGTACGTTGTGCCATCAAAACCTCCTACAGCCATAAGCTGTCCATTCACTACTGCCAGGCCAACCTATGGGACCAAAACACAGTGGCTGCTGAAGAAACTGCTCTCCCATTAGATATGGATGAATCCATATATCCAATAGATATCAATGAATTCGAGTGAAGTTAGATAAGGTAGTAGATAAGACAGGGAGATGCCTTTCAAAGAAGCAACTGATTACAAGATAAATCATAAGATGCAAACTATTGTATATAGAATGGATAAACCACAAGGTCCTACTGTATAGCAGAGGGAACTATATTCAGTATCCTGTGATAAACCATAATGGAAAAGAATATTAAAAGAGAATGTATATATGTATTACTGAATCACTTTGCTGTACAGCAGAAATTAACATAATATTATATATCAACTATACTTCAATAAAAGTAAATAAATCATAAAAATAATTCTCTAATTAAAGATATGATTGGATATAAGATATTTAACTTCTTGAGATAATAGTAATCAAAAGAAATTAACTTTTTTTCCAGTACAAAAGTGGCAGGGGTTGTTTTGCCCATACAGTACATCTCCTCGCTGTCCCATTGTATTATACTTTACAGATCAGACTTCTTCTGCACAGCCCTCTCTTGGTGCTTTTGCTTTTCAAAGTTTTCAGTAGCCGGGCACTTACTCCACTACGGCGGGATGTCATAGCCACCACTGGAGACCACTGGTTGGTTCTGGGGTTGTATCTCTCAGCACTGCTAAGCTCTGTAGTGTCATCTCTACCTCCTACGGCATAGATCATATCCTGATACACTGCACAGCCTAGGTGTTTCCTCCGGGTCCCCATAGGGGCTATGGTGTGCCATCTGTTTTCCTGAGGATTATAACGCTCCACTGCAGGGAAAAGAAAAAACAGTAAGTGACCATGCAATCATTTCCTTTCACCTCTAGTTTTCTTCATAGCTACTTCGCTTCGTGATAACATATATTTTCAATAAGCAATCTGAGTTTTGCTTCTGAGAAGGAATCATCTACCTTCGGACAATACTACTATATTCTCATTAGGGACTGATTTCTTTTAGGTATGGTTGGTGGAAAGGGCATGTGTTGGAGTCAAGGTACCTAGTTCTAGTTCTAGCTATATGACTCATTAGCTAGGTGACTTGTGGCATCTCTCCTTATCTTTAAATGACAGGATTAGACTATAAACCAGTTTATAGCTATAAGTTTTTATTTATTTTTAGATTATAATACAGAGGATTTTATTTGTTTTTTAAGGAAAGATGGTTGGGGGGAGGGAAATAGTAAAATAGTTGTTCTATTCATTATAAATTCCTAGCAATTTGTGAAATGAAGGGAGAAAGAAATACTTTGGGAATATACTAGTAGACTATGACTGCAGAAGGAGCTGAGGAAGAGCTAACAGTTGAACTCTCCTAGAGGGAAAATAATTTTCTTAATAAATGATAGGATAACATGGACTTTTTATACTTTTTGTAAGGGGACTCTCCTAAGAAAAATGTATTGCTTTGGGGAAACCAGACTGACTTAGGAAGGGACTAACCTGTGTTGAGTGGAGATGTCCCATCAGAGCCACCTACAGCGTATAAGAACCCTCCTAACACAGCCACAGCCACGCCTAGTCTCCTAGTACTCATAGAAGCCACCCGAGTCCACTTGTTCTCCTTCGGATCATACCTGCGGTAAGAGAAACCAAAGACTGCATGCATGTTTTTATTGAGTGAAGCCTTTTCCATAAGGTATGAAATTATGCTAAAGATATGTTAGATACATAGATTTGCTAAGGTCAGATGTACAGAGAGAATCTAACATATTTTACATAGTTATCAGTATTCTGACTTATGACACTGGGGCTAGAACTCTGAAAACTACATTTCTCCTTTGCCAAGCTGGCTCTCTACTAGATTCTGCCAAAAGGAAGGACTAGACACTTTCTGTTTGCTTGCCAACCCTGTCAATATTGTCTCAACATTGGCCTTTCACTCTGACAGTAGCAGTTAATTTCAGTTTCTAGACTTTTTCTGGCACTTCCAAAGCTAGCCTTGTTGGAGGTTTCAGTCACAGCTCTGTGAGGCAGCTCCTCTGAGCTCCTGAGATAACAGTACCAGTGTTCTGGTTATCTACTGCTGTGTAACAAACCACCCCAAAACTCAGTGACTTTCCACAATAATTATTTTACTAATTCTTATGTTTCCATGGATCAGGAATTTAGGAAGGGCTTCACAGGGAAGTTCTGGCTCAGGTGTCTCATGTGTTTGCTGTCAAATTGTGGCTGGAGCTGGAACAGCCAGGTGCTGAAGCAGCTGGGGGCTGGCTGGGCATATCTCCATGTAGCCTCAGGGTCTCTCCATGTAGGCTAGTTGGGCTTCCTCTCAGCATGGCAACCTCAGACAGCTCAAGGCTTCAAAGGTGAGTGCCCCAAGAGATACAACTGAAAGATGTATCACCTTTTATGACCTAGCCTCGCAAGTCACATAGAGCTACTACCATACTGATAAGCCAGCCCAAATTCGAGGGGAGCAAAGTCAAATTGTATGAAGAGCGTGTGAGATGTCAGGTATTGTAACCATCTTTGGAAAATACAGCCTTCCAGAGCCAGCCAGGCAGATAACCCTCCATGGAGATGTGAGTCACAGCTGTTCAGGGCACCCTCTCCTCAGGTGCCGATGGTCCTAGTTCTATGGGACCTCTCCTCCAAGCTTCTAGGCTCTAATAACTCTAATCTTTTTCCTTGTCTTCCCAGACCTAGGGTTCCTACAGTTACTTCAGTGTCCTTTTTTCTTTTTTTTTTATCAGCCCTTCAATATGTGCTAGCCAATTTTTTAATGTTAAATTCTCTTTACTAAAATAGCTGATATGGTTTCCATTCTTTTTAACTGAGCCCTGATTGATAAATTATTGGTGTTCAGAAATAAATATGACAAAAATCACTTGGAATTGTGCTGGGCATTTTATTACATAGGTGAAAAATTCTGTTAGTATATTAAGTATTGTATAGCAAACTATATCAATATTACAGGATATAAAATAAATAATACTAAAAATAGCCCTTGTTCTTAAGAAGCAAGCTGGGGGAGACAGAGCACATTCTTAAGGAAAAACCTCCAAACAAATTCTGAGAATGTAGTAACTCACAGAGATGAAAGAAGCAGAGATATAAGTGCTGCAGAATGGAGAAAGGTTATGGTTAGTCAGTAAAGGTATCCTGAGGTTCATGCACTTTGAATAAAGTTTTTCATCACTTTTAGAAAATTCTCAGCCAAATATTCTGTCTTCAAATATTGCTTCTGCTCTTATTGCTATTTTCCTTCTGGGACTCCAATTACATATGTGTTAGTCTATTTGTGTTCCCTGAGTTGCTTATGGTCTATTCTTTACATTCTGTTCTTCTGTTTGGATATTTTCTATTAATCTGGCTTTGAGTTTACTAACTCTGTCTTCTGCTGTGTGTCCAGTCTACTTCTACTCTGTCTATTTAATCTCATTCAATGAGTTCTTCATTTTAGATACTATATTTTCCAATTGTAGAAATGTACATCTTATTTTTAGATTCCAATCCTATGTTAACATTATCCAACTTTTTACCCATTGATTCTTTCCTCTATTTTATTCAATGTATTTATTATACTTATTTTAAAGTCTTTTTCTGTCAACCCCAAATATGGATTATCTATAAGTCGGCTTCTGTTGTCTACTTTTTCTCTCAATTATTGGCCACATTTTTCTGTTTCTTTATATGTCTCATATATTTTTTTATTGTATGTTGGGCATTATCATAAAATAATGGAATCCTAGAAACTGAAATTGATATTATACCCCCGCTTGACAACACCTATGCCCCAAACAATGGATGCACTCTTTCTTATATTAGGCAGACACGGTGAAATGTTGAACACCTCAATCCAATCAGGAATTAAGCTTTACAATCCACAGATTTAATGCAATCCCTATCAAATTACCAATGGCATTTTTCACAGAAATAGAACAAAAAATTTTACAATTTGTGTGGAAACACAAAAGACCACGAATAGCCAAAGCAGTCTTGAGAAAGAAAAACGGAGCTGGAGGAATCAGACTCTCTGACTTCAAACTATACTACAAAGCTACAGTAATCAAAACAGTATGGTACTGGCACAAAAACAGAAATATAGATCAATGGTTCAGGATAGAAAGTCCAGAGATAAACCCATGCATCTGTGGTCACCTAATCTATGACAAAGGAGGCAAGAATATATAATGGAGAAAAGGCAGTCTCTTCAATAAGTGGTGATGGGAAAACTGGACAGCTACATGTAAAAGAATGAAATTAGAACACACCCTAACACCATACACAAAAATAAATTCAAAATGGATTAAAGACCTAAATGTAAGGCCAGATACTATAAAACTCTTAGAGGAAAACCTAGGCAGAACACTCTCTGACATAAATTGCAGCAAGATCTTTTTCGATCCACCTCCTAGAGTAATGAAAATAAAAACAAAAATAAACAAATGGGACCTAATTAAACTTAAAAGCTTTTGCACAGGAAACTATAAACAAAACGAAAAGACAACCCTCAGAATGGGAGAAAATATCCAAAATACACAAGCAGCTCATGCAGCTCAATATCAAATAAACAAACAACCCAAACAAAAAATGGGTGAAAGATCTAAATAGACATGTCTTCAAAGAAGACATACAGATGGCCAAGAGGCACACGAAAAGATGCTCAACATCACTAATTATTCGAGAAATGCAAATCAAAACTACAATAAGGTATCACCTCACACCATCAGAATAGCCATCATCAAAAAATCTACAACAATAAATGCTGGAGAGGGTGTGGAGAAAAGGGAACCCTCCTACACTGTTGGTGGGAATGTAAACTGGTACAGCCACTATGGAGAAAGTATAGAGGTTCCTTAAAAAACTAAAAATAGAGCTACCATATGATCCAGCAATCCCAGTCCTGGGCATATATCTGGAGAAAACCATAATTCAAAATGGTACATGCACCCCAATGTTCATTGCAGCACTATTTACAATAGCCAGGACATGGAAACAACCTAAATGTCCAACGATAGATGAATGGATAAAGCAGATGTGGTACATATATACAATGGAATATTACTCAGCCATAAAAAGAACAAAATAATGCCATTTGTAGCAACATGGATGGACCTGGAGATTGTCATACTGATGGAAGTAAGTCAGACAGAGAAAGACAAATATCATGATATCACCTATATGTGGAATCTAAAAAAAGGCTACATATGGACTTATCTACAAAACAAATAGAGTTACAGATGTAGAAAATAAACTTATGGGGCAGAGTCAAGATGGCGGCAGGGGAGGACGTGGAGTTCACGTCTCCCCACAACTAGGGCACCGGCCGGACGCTGGTGGGGGACCTCAATGCCCAAGGAGATGGGAGGAACCCCTGAGAGACCGGGTAGGACGTGGGGGGAGTAAGGGGGGATGAGAAGTGGAGGCCAGACAGGCCTGGCGCCCCTGAGGGGTGGCTGGGAGGGGGAAGGGGTCCCCACACCTGGAGGAACCCTTGGGGGGCTTGGAGATGGGGGGAGCAAGTCTAGCATTTCCCCTGCCCAATTGGGCCCTGGGAAGCCTGCAGGGCTCCCAGGCCAGGTCCTCTGCCCTCTGAGGCCCCCTCCGGGCAATGTTGCTCCTAGGGGCATAGGAGGGAGGCAGGGGGAGAAGAGGAGAGGAGGACAGGGAGGAGCCCTTTTTTTTTTTTTTTAATTAATTAATTAATTAATTTATTATTGGCTGCGTTGGGTCTTCATTGCTGCATGCGGGCTTTCTCTAGTTGCGGCGAGCGGGGGCTACCCTTCATTGCAGTGCGTGGGCTTCTCATTGCAGTGGCTTCTCTTGTTGCGGAGCATGGGCTCTAGGCTCACGGGCTTCAGTAGTTGTGGCACACAAGCTCAGTAGTTGTGGCTCGCAGGCTCTAGAGCGCAGACTCAGTAGTTGTGGCGCACGGGCTTAGTTGCTCCGTGGCTTGTGGGATCTTCCCAGACCAGGGCTTGAACCCGTGTCCCCTGCATTGGCAGGTGGATTCTTAACCACTGCGCCACCAGGGAAGCCCCTAAACCCTCTTTGATTGAAGAATCGGGGAGGCACAGAGGGCGGTTCCCCTGCCCACTTGCCCCTGGAAAGCCTGTTGGGCTTCCTAGTCTCGTCCCCTGCCTTCTGGGGCCCTCTCCAGATCTGTGGGTCCTAGGCGCACAGGAGGGAGGAGGGGGAAGAAGAAGAGAGGCCAACGGGGAGGGGCCCGCCAGGGATTGGAGGATCGGGGGGAACTCGCCTAGCATTTCCCCTGCCCTCTCGGGCCCAGGGAGCCTGCTGGGGTCCTAGACCTGGTCCTCCGCCCTCCAAAGCCAGAGGCACTCCTGGGCCCCTCCTGCTGCACTGAGCCTAAGCCCCCACCCCCCCAGGGCCTTATCTGGCCCTGTGGGTCCTAAGCATAGGCCCCACTCACCACCTAAACCCCACCCCCCAGAGCCAAGGCCTTTTCCACTTTTTTTTTCCCTCTTTTTTACTACTGTGGTTCTGTTTTACCTTCTGGTTGTTGTTTCATCTATATTTTTATTTTTTTATTCTTTCTAACAGAAATAAACGAAATAGAAACAAATAAAATAGCAAAGATCAATAAAACTAAAAGTTGGTTCTTTGAGAAGATAAACAAAGTCGATAAACCTTTAGCCAGACTCATCAAGAAAAAAACAGGGAGAGGACTCAAATCAATAACATTAGAAATGAAAAAGGAGAAATCACAACTGACACCACAGAAATACAAAGGATTATAAGAGACTACTACAAACGACTATATGCCAATAAAATGGATAACCACGAAGAAATGGACAAATTCTTGGAAAAGTACAATTTTCTAAGACTGAACCAGGAAGAACTAGAAAATATAAACAGACCTATCACAAGTAATGAAATTGAAACTGTTATTAAAAAGTTTCCAACAAACAAAAGTCCAGGACCACATGGCTTCACAGGTGAATTCTATCCAACATTTAGAGAAGAGATAACACCGATCCTTCTCAAACTCTTCCGAAAAATTGCAGAGGGGGGAGTACTCCCAAATTCGTTCTATGAAGCCACCATCACACTGATACCAAAACCAGACAAAGATACTACAAAAAAAGAAAATAACAGACCAATATCACTGATGAACATAGATGCAAAAATCCTGAACAAAATACTAGCAAACAGAATCCAACAACACATTAAAAGGATCATACACCCTGATCAAGTGGGATTTATCCCAAGAATGCAAGGATTCTTCAATATACGCAAATCAATCAATGTGATACACCATATTAACAAATTAAGGAATAAAAACCATATGATCACCTCAATAGATGCAGAAAAAGCTTTTGACAAAATTCAACACCCATTTATGATAAAAACTCTCCAGAAAATGGGAATAGAGGGAACCTACCTCAACATAATAAAGGCCGTATATGACAAACCCACAGCAAACATCATACTCAATGGTGAAAAACTGAAAGCGTTTCCACTAAGATCAGGAACAAGACAAGGATGTCCACTCTCGCCACTCTTATTCAACATAGTTTTAGAAGTCCTAGCCATGGCAATCAGAGAAGAAAAAGAAATAAAAGGAATACAAATTGGAAAAGAAGAAGTAAAACTGTCACTGTTTGCAGATGACATGGTAGTATACATAGAAAATCCTAAAGATGCCACCAGAAAACTACTGGAGTTCAATGAATTTGGTAAGGTTGCAGGATACAAAATTAATGCACAGAAATCTCTGGCATTCCTATACACTAACAATAAAAAATCAGAAAGAGAAATTAAGGAAATAATCCCATTTACCATTGCAACAAAAAGAATAAAATACCTAGGAATAAACCTGCCTAAGGAAGCAAAAGACTTGTACTCAGAAAACTATAAAACACTGATGAAAGAAATCAAAGATGATGTAAACAGATGGAGAAATATACCATGTTCTTGGATGGAAGAACCAATATTGTGAAAACGACTATACTACCCAAAGCAATCTCCAGATTCAGTGCAATCCCTATCAAACTACAAATGGCATTCTTCACAGAACTAGAACAAAACATTTTATAATGTGTACGGAAACACAAAAGATCCTGAATAGCCAAAGCAATCTTGATAAAGAAAAATGGAGCTGGAGGAATCAGGCTCCCCAACTTCAAACTATACTACAAGTAATCAAGACAGTATAGTACCGGCACAAAAACAGAAATATAGATCAATGGTTCAGGATAGAAAGCCCAGAGATAAACCCATGCACATATGGTCACGTAATTTATAACAAAGGAGGCAAGAACGTACAATGGAGAAAAGACAGCCTCTTCAATAATTGGTGCTGGGAAAACTGGACAGCTACATGTAAAAGAATGAAATTAGAACACTCCCTAACACCATACACAAAAATAAACTCAAAATGGATTAGAGATCTAAATGTAAGACCGGACACTATAAAACTCTTAGAGGAAAACATAGGAAGAACACTCTTTGACATAAATCACAGCACGATCTTTTTTGATCCACCTCCTAGAGTAATGGAAATAAAAACAAAAATAAACAAATGGGACCTAATGAAACTTAAAAGCTTTTGCAAAGCAAAGGAAACTACAAACAAGACGAAAAGACAACCCTCTGAATGGGAGAAAATACTTGCAAACGAATCAATGGACAAAGGATTAATCTCCAAAATATATAAACAGCTCATGCAGCTCACTATTAAAAAAACAAACAACCCAATCAAAAAATTGGCAGAAGACCTAAATAGACATTTCTCCAAAGAAGACATACAGATGGCCAAGAGGCACATGAAAAGATGCTCAACATCACTAATTAATAGAGAAGTGCAAATCAAAACTACAATGAGGTATCACTTCACACCATCAGAATGGCCATCATCAAAAAATCTACACACAATAAATGGTGGAGAGGATGTAGAGAAAAGGAAACTCTTTTGCACTGTTGGTGGGAATGTAAATTGATACAGCCACTATAGAGAACACAGTATGGAGGTTCCTTAAAAAAACTAAAAATAGAACTACCATATGACCCAGCAATCCTGCTACTGGGCATATACCCTGAGAAAACCATAATTCAAAAGGACACATGTACCCCATGTTCACTGCAGCACTATTTACAATAGCCAGGACACGGAAACAACCTAAATGTCCAATGACAGATGAATGAATAAAGAAGATGCGGTACATATATACAATGGAATATTACTCAGCCACAAAAAGGAATGAAATTGGGTCATTTGTAGAGATGTGGATGGACCTAGATTCTGTCATACAGAGTGAAGTAAGTCAGAAAGAGAAAAACAAGTATCGTATATAAATGCATATATGTGGAATCTAGAAAAATGGTACAGATGAACCTATTTGTAGGGCAGGAATAGAGATGTAGACATAGAGAACGGACATGTGGACACAGCAGGGGAAGGGGAGGGTGGGATGAATTGGGAGATAAGGTTTCATATAAATACATTACCATGTGTAAAACAGATAGCTAGTGGGAACCTGCTGTATAGCACAGGGAGCTCAGCTCGGTGCTCTGTGACGACCTAGATGGGTGGGATGGGGGGTGGGGGTGGGAGGGAGATCCAAGAGGGAGGGGATATAGGTATACATATAGCTGATTCACTTCATTGTACAGCAGAAACTAACACAACATTGTAAAGCAATTTTACTCCAATAAAAAAATAAATAAACCTATGGTTACCAGGGGGAAGTTGGGGGGAGGGATAAATTGGGAGATTGGGATTGACATAAACACACTACTACACATAAAACAGATAACTAATAAGGACCTACTGTATAGCACAGGAAACTCTATTCAATACTCTGTAATGGCCTATATGGGAAAAGAATCTAAAAGAGTGGATATATGTATATGTATAAAGATTCACTTTGCTGTACATCTGAAACTAATACAACATTGTAAATCAAGTATACTCCAATAAAAATATTTAAAAAAAAAAAGGAATTGAGCTTTAGTTAGACTCAGTCCACCTTTGTTTTCAAATGTCTCAAGGATGAGATGTCTTGTATTTGTTGCAGGCCCCTCCCTATAGTAGGACTTTATCTTCTAAGCACTGTAAGATTGCATGAGATTTCACTTACCCTGGTCTACTACTCTCCTGTGCTACCCCAGCACTCAGCAAACATCCCACTGGGAAAAACAAAAGTATGTTCCAGAACCCAATCTGTCATGCCAGCCTACATGATTGTCAAAAGTTCCACTGATTTATCCTCCTCCAGGAGAACCCCTCTGCCTAGACCAAGTCCAGTATTCAACCCATGTTAAAACTTGGCAAATGTTTTTGGGAAGAAAATAGCTGATGATCTCAGCTCACATAAGATGGGCTCTTTCTTCAGTGGACTCTTAGCTCATCTAGTCCTTGTTACTTCTACATGTCTCTGATGATTTTAAAAATATGATATCTGTACTTTGTCATTTTTTCCTAGTTGTTGCAGTGGGAATGATGGCTGTCACTACTTATTGCATTCTACTTAGAAGCAAAAGCCTTTGCATAACTTTTTAAACCCTTTTATTGTAAAATAAAATATTGATACAGAAAGCCACACAAGAACACATGTATAGTTTAATAAGTTATTATAAGGAAAGTCTACTTATAACCACCATCTAGGCCAAGAAAAATAACTTTGCCTCCCACACTGGAAGCCCTTCCACGTGTCCCTTTCCAATCTCAAAACCTTCCCCCAGGCAGGGTAACCATTATCCTAACTTTTACAGTAATCACTTCCTTGTGTTTCTTTATAGTTTTATCACCCACGTGTGCATCCCTAGACACTTACGTATTAAATTTTTTTTTGTATTTTTATTTACTTATTTTGTATTTTTTAATTTTTTGGTCATGCCACGCAGCACGCAGGATCTCAGTTCCCTGACCAGGGATCTAACCCGTGCCCCCTGCCATGGAAGCATGGGGTCTTAACAACTGGACCACTTTTTCATATTTTTAAAAAGTCTCCTTTTTTCTACAGGTTTTCCCTCTATTCTCCTTCTCCCTCCCCCACTCCCAGAATTCATGTTTTAGAACCTGGGGCATTTGACCTGCAACTTCTCCCACAATATGGATTTGATCGACTGTACACTTATAGCGCAGCTCTACACATTGGCCTGTCCTCTGTATGTTCTGCAAACTGGCAGCTGGATTCAGAGGTTAGATCAGACCACGTTTGGTCCCTTTGGCAAGACTATAGAAGGTGGTGTGTTAGGAGCTGTTATTAATTCCTAGGTGCATTAATTTACGGAGTGTTGCAATATGGTGATATTCTATCCTTTATTTTCTTTTGCTGGAATACTTTTTAAAAAGAAACAATCCTCTTATCTACGGATCCTCTCTCTCTCTCCCCCACTCCTTGCCTCTCCTTCTCTCTCCTCTCTCACTCTCTCTCTGCTTCTGTTTCTTTCTCTCTCTCTCTCTCTGCCTCTGTTTCCTACTATTTTTTTTTATTTTTTATTTTTATTTATTATTTATTTATTATTATTATTTTTTTAATTTTTGGCTGTGTTGGGTCTTCGTTTCTGTGTGAGGGCTTTCTCCAGTTGCGGCGAGTGGGGGCCACTCTTCATCGCGGTGCGCGGGCCTCTCACTATCGCGGCCTCTCTTGTTGCGGAGCACAGGCTCCAGACGCTCAGGCTCAGTAGTTGTGGCTCACAGGCCCAGTTGCTCCGCGGCATGTGGGATCTTCCCAGACCAGGGCTCGAACCCGTGTCCCCTGCATTGGCAGGCAGATTCTCAACCACTGCGCCACCAGGGAAGCCCTGTTTCCTACTATTTTATTATCCAATTCATATGTGATACAGTTGGTAAAAGAAAACCTGGATATATGCTTCCTAGTTTTCAAGATAATAAATAAAATCTTCCAAAGGTAACTAAGTAGGGTTTTTTTTTAAAGTATCAACAGGAACCCATAGATTTAAATATATTTATTGGATTTTAATCAATTACAATTATTATCTCTTTTAAGGTTAAAATTGTGTCATCTTTGGTCAGTGGAACATCTTCAAATTGACTCTTGAATCTTTTTGATATCTAGTAGTCTTTGATAGCATGCTTGCTATCTGGCATGACAAGATGGTCCAGGCTCATCTACACATTCCCCGTCCTAAATCTGGAATCAGACATTTCTCCAAGAAGCCCTGGTTTCTTTTAGTGGGAAACGGAATTTCAAGACAGTCAGGGAGTGGAGATGTTCACTGACTTGGCTGGTCATTATTTCTAGGCCTCTTCAGTTGACACAGCTAGAATATAATTTTTTTTTAAGAAAAATTTAACTCAAATTCAGGACAACAAGGTGTTTTACTTAAACTCTTCTATTTTACATCCATATTCTTCCATATCTTCCTGGTTTTCAAGGACACAGAAGAGGACAGAATCAGAATAACCAATACTCATTTCCTTTATTCCACATTATACACATAGCAGTCTTAAAATAGCAATATTATCATTTCACTATTCCTGAGAATTAAAATTTCTTTCTGCATCTCTCTTCCATTCTTCCCCCACTTTAAAAATTAGTTGAACTAATTTACATTGAGTGACGATACAGCCAGGGCATGCTACACTCTCTTATAACCCTTATTTAGTCATAGTTCTCAGATTTACTGTATGTTTCATGTTCACTATTAGTCCTCTGTCAATCTCTCTCTAGTAATTTTTCTGAAGCTTGTTCTCTAGTAGATTCCTCAGAAACAACTCATGGGAACGTTTCCTGATTTCTTACATGTTAACAGTTTGTCTCTGCCTTTTATACTTCAAGGTCAGTTTCTCTAGGTAAAAAATCATTGGCTTACATTTTCTTTGGATATCTTAAATATGTTACTCCATTTTCTTCTGGCATAAAGTATTGCTTCAAAAAATCTGATAATAATCTAAATTTTTTCCCTTATAAGTAACATGTATTTTTTTGTTGATAACTAAAGGATTTTTTTCCTTTTTCTTCAAGGTCCAGTAATTTTATTAGAATATGTCTTAGTGTTCATTGTTCTGGGTCAGTATTCAGAGGATATAGCGTATTATTTCAATAAACCATTTCAATGTTTAAAAAATTACAACAGGAAAATAATTTTGAATCACAGTTTTTAGCATCTGCTCTGTTCCCTTGTTTTCATTTTCTTCTTCATGGACTCCTATTATCTGTATAGTGGATTTTTACCTGTCTTCAATATTTGTTGCTGTCTCTCAAATCCTTTTTACTTCTTTATTTCTTTTTGACTTTAAAACTTTCCTCTTTTTCACCTTCTATTTGTCTTTTGGCATTATCTGTTTTGCTTATTTGTTCTAATTTAACCCTTCATTCTAAAGTGATTTTTTCTTACATTTGTAATATTTTTCTGCATTTTGTCATCTCATTTCTGAGCTTTTCAGATTCTGACTTGTGTGTTTTCATATCTTGCACTGTTTTCCTAATGCCTTTTAGCATATTTCTGAAATAGTTGATTAGTTTTGATCTGTTCTGTAGTTGTATCTTTCTGGTGTGCTTTCATTCTCTATAGAGACGTAATTGCTGCTTATTCTCTCTCCATATATTAGCTTTAATGGGATCTAGCCTCAATACCTTTCTGTTGCTCATTTTTACATGAAATGAGTTTTCCGGAACTCTTAGAAGAAAGAGTGGTTTGTGCTAATACTTCCAGTTTCATGGAGTTCCCTCTTTTTTTTTTTTTCATGTAGCATTAAAAAATATAGTGGTTTGCCTCCTGAGATGTATTGGCTTTATTCAATACTCCTACTTTTAACCTGGCCTTCTCTTTTCACTGTATCTGTTGTCCTTGTCCTGCTCAATTTTGACTCTGCTCCCAGAAGTCTGGGCCCTGTCCTGGAAGGCCATCTTGGCTGGTCAATTTTGAGGGTTCCTAGTGACTAGATGGCTCTAGCCCAACTGGCTCTCAACTGGGGTGACTGTGCCTCCAACCCCACCCCCCAGGACATGTGGCAACGTCTGGGGACATTTTTGGTTATTACAACCAGGCATGTGCTAGTGGCACTTAGTCTGTAGAGGCCAAGGATGCTGTTAAACACCCTACCGTGAACAGGACAGCCCCTCCCCCACCCAACAAAGACTTCTTCTGAAATTATCCAAACTTTCAGTAGTCCTGAGGTTGAGAAACCCCAGTAAATCCTTCAGGTCTTACTGCAGGTCCCTTCCTGCACTTACTCTATATTGGGAGTGAGCAAAACCTTTCTTAGTTTCAACTGTTTTTCATAAATTTTCCCCTCACACTTTCTAGTAAATATGTATTGGCTATTTTGGGTTTCTTCTGTTCTTACATCTGTCAGACTTCTGATTGCTTCTCGCTGTTTTCTCCTACACAGACAATGATATCATGCCGGTCTTTTGGCTATTGGGAGTTTGTCTTTGCCTACTTGTGTCTTGGGGTTTACAAGGACACCCTTTACCCTAGTTTATTTAAAATGTTGTCCATAGGATTTTTTAATTAAATTGTGGTAAAATGTACATAAAATTTGCCATTATAACCACTTTTAAGTATATGGTTTAATAGTGTTAAGTACATTTACATTGTCATACAACCAAGCTCCATAACTTGCCTGTAGGGTTTTTTTTTTTAAATTAATTAATTAATTATTTATTTTTGGCTGCGTTGGGTCTTCGTTGCTGTGCGCGAGCTTTCTCTAGTTGCGGTGAGCGGGGGCTACTCTTCCTTGCAGTGCATGGGCTGCTCATTGCGGTGGCTTCTGTAGGCTTCAGTTGTCATGGCATGCGGGCTCAGTAGTTGTGGCTTGCGGGCTCAGTAGTTGTAGCACACAGGCTTAGTTGCTCTGCAGCATGTGGGATCTTCCCGGACCAGGACTTGAACCCATGTCCCCTGCACTGGCTGGCGGATTCCTAACCACTGCGCCACCAGGGAAGTCCCTGCCTGTAGGTTTATAGCTTTTCTGTTTATTGCTCTGTTTTTATGTGGGAATTTCGAGAGATTAAAAAATTATGCGGTTGGTGCTATTATTTTCCCAGAATCCTCTTGCATAGAATTTTGAAAGTGAAGAAATAAGTTTCTTGACAGACAGATAAAAAGGAACTGGCATTGCTTTCAAGAGTTACCTGCAACTTTATCTCTAAGACAGAGTTAAATTCTTCTACTTAAACATGGTAACCCAACTAGTAAATGTTATTTCAAAAATTTATCTCTTTTTAAGAAGTGAGAATGAAGTATAGTATGTTGTTGCCAGTAATCATAGCACATGAGACTCCAAAACCTAATCTCTAAGATAGAATGATAAAAAAATGACAGGGCAAGAAATTAAAAACAGAATCTATTTCACCAAAATTAACTGATTTGTAAAAGTATAGGGGCTTCCCTGGTGGCTCAGTGGTTAAGAATCCACCTGCCAATGCAGGGGACACGGGTTCGAGCCCTGGTCTGGGAAGATCCTACGTGCCGTGGAGCAGCTAAGCCCATGCACCACTACTGACCCTGTGCTCTAGAGCCTGCGAGCCACAACTACCAAAGCCCGTGCGCCTAGAGCCTGTGTTCTGCAACAAGAGAAGCCACTGCAATGAGAAGCCTGCACACGGCAAGGAAGAGTAGCCCCCACTCTCTGCAACTAGAGAAAAGCCCATATGTAGCAACGAAGACCCAATGCAGACAAAAAAAAAAAAAAAGTATACAGTAAATCATGGCAACCCACCAAGATTTCCCCAAGTATACTACAAGAATTAATGAGAGGGGCCAGGGACTTCCCTGGTGGTCCAGTGGATAAGACTCCATGCTCCCAATGCAGGGGGCCTGGGTTTGATCCCTGGTTGGGGAACTAAGATCCCACACACCGCAACTAGAGAGCCGGCATGCCTCAACTACTGAGCCTGCGTGCCGCAACTAGAGAAGCCCTGCTACAAAGACCCTGGGTGCCACAACAAAGACCCAGCACAG
Organism: Balaenoptera physalus; assembly: GCF_965194825.1. Taxonomy (NCBI): domain Eukaryota; kingdom Metazoa; phylum Chordata; class Mammalia; order Artiodactyla; family Balaenopteridae; genus Balaenoptera; species Balaenoptera physalus. Next base: position 59,121,478 of record NC_138882.1, read on the forward strand.
CCAAAATAAACAAACAAACAAGTAAATAAATAAAAACTTAAAAAAAAATGAGAATCCACATACAAAATACCTTGGAGTCTTTATAAGGTATGCTACACAAAGAATTATTGCTTTAATCATTTTTTCTGGAGGAAGTCTGAGCAAAATCATTCCAATTACTGGGGAAAAAAAATCAGAACAGATCTCAGAAGTGGTATCCTTGATATCATATATAAAATGAAATTTAAAATATGATTCCAACACTTCAATATTAGGCTCAGTCAGTGTAACACATAATTTAAAAAATTGGGCTATATCTTTCATCTTCCTAGACTTTAAAGTTAACTGAAAACTTTTTCCTTAAGGCCCATGGGAAATCTACTGAATAGTGAATCCCTAGTGTCCTAAATTGTTTCTTTTAAAAAACTGAAAATGACTTAAAAAAAAAATCACCTCTCAACGATGTTGAGGCAAGACACTCCATCCTGGCCACCCACAGCATAGAGAAAGCCTCCAAGCACAGCCACACCAACACTTGTCCTGCAGGTGCTTGTAGGAGCAACGTCACTGCTCCATTGGTTTGTTTTGGGGTCATACCTGCAGAGAACACGTCAAGAACACAGTTCGTATTACACGAAGAGGGCTATGTTTATATATGCAATGATATATAATATGATATATATATTCTTTCCCCAAATATGGGCTGATAAATAACTAAATATGTGATAGTCTAATTTATATATAGTTTTTGAAATTCAGTTTTACTTAAAAAGTTACACATAAATATATTTTCTTTAAAAATTTTTTTCAGAATGTTATAGATAAAGCTAAAGTTCTCTTTGAGTTCCACCCAATTTCTGTTCTTTTCCCATTTTGATTTGGTGTACATCCTTCAAGATTTTTTGGTAAAACTCTTTTAAATAGGTATATATCTATCCACATATATATATTTCTTTATATGCAAGCATGTTTTCTGTACATAAGTAATGCCACATATTACTCATTGCTTTTTCACTCAATATATTTCTGAGATCTATTCATAATAGATATAGCTCTAGATTTCTCTTTTGAACTATTTCATTATATTGTGTGTGCCATGTATTATTTAAATCATATTTCTATTGATGTATCCTTACATTGTCTGTGACAGTTTGTTATTAAAAACAGTGATCACCCTTGTATATTTCTGCTTGTGCAATGGATGATGAGAAGCAGAATCATGGAGCATAGAGTATATTCATTTTTTTTTTTAACATCTTTATTGGAGTATAGTTGCTTTACACTGTTGGGTTAGTTTCTGCTGTATAACAAAGTGAATCAGCTATATGTACACATATATCCCCATATCCCTTCCCTCTTGCATCTCCCTTCCACCCTCCCTATCTAAGCCCTCTAGGTGGTCACAAAGCACCGAGCTGATCTCCCTGTGCTATGCAGCTGCTTCCCACTAGCTATCTATTTTACTTTTGGTAGTGTATATATGTCCATGCCACTCTCTCACTTCGTCCCAGCTTACCCTTCCCCCTCCCTGTGTCCTCAAGTCCATTCTCTATGTCTGCGTATTTATTCCTGTCCTGCCCCTAGGTTCATCAGAACCATTTTTTTTTTTTAGATTCCGTATATATGTGTTAGCATACAGTATTTTTCTCTTTCTGACTTACTTCACTCTGTATGACAGACTCTAGATCCATCCACCTCACTACAAATAACTCAATTTATTTCTTTTTATGGCTGAGTAATAATCCATTGTATATATGTGCCACATCTTCTTTATTCAATCATCTGTTGATGGACACTTAGATTGGTTCCATGTCCTGGCTATTGTGAATAGAGCTGCAATGAACATTGTGGTACATGACTCTTTTTGAATTATGGTTTTCTCAGGGTATATGCCCAGTAGTGGGACTGGTAGGTCATACGGTAGTTCTATTTTTAGTTTTTTAAGGAAGCTCCATACTGTTCTCCATAGTGACTGTATCAATTTACATTCCCACCAACAGTGCAAGAAGGTTCCCTTTTCTCCACACCCTCTCCAGCATTTATTACTTGTAGATTTTTTGATGATGGCCATTCTGACCAGTGTGAGGTGATACCTCATTGTAGTTTTGACTTGTATTTTTCTAATGATTAGCGATGTTGAGCATCCTTTCATGTGTTTGTTGGCAATCTGTATGTCTTCTTTGGAGAAATGTCTATTTAGGTCTTCTGCCCATTTTTGGGATGGGTTTTTTTTTTTTTTGATATTGAGCTGCATGAGTTGCTTGTATATTTTGGAGATTAATCCTTTGTCAGTTGCTTCGTTTGCAAATATTTTCTCCCATTGTGAGGGTTGTCTTTTTATCTTGCTTATGATTTCCTTTGCTGTGCAAAAGCTTTTAGGTTTCCTTAGGTCCCATATGTTTATTTTTGTTTTTATTTCCATTTCGCTAGGAGGTGGGTCCAAAAGGATCTTGCTGTGATTTATGTCATAGAGTGTTCTGCCTATGTTTTCCTCTAAGAGTTTTATAGTGTCTGGCCTTACATTTAGGTTTTTAATCCATTTTGAGTTTACTTTTGTGTATGGTATAAGGGAGGGGTCTAATTTCATTCTTTTACATGTAGCTGTCCAGTTTTCCCAGGACCACTTATTGAAGAGGTGTCTTTCCTCCATTGTATATTCCTGCCTCCTTTATCAAAGATAAGGTGACTGTATGTGCGTGGGTTTATCTCTGGGCTTTCTATCCAGTTCCATGGATAAATATTTCTGTTTTTGTGCCAGGACCATACTGTCTTGATTACTGTAGCTTTGTAGTATAGTCTGAAGTCAGGGAGTCTGATTCTTCCAGCTCCATTTTTCTTTCTCAAGATTGCTTTGGCTATTCGGGTCTTTTGTGTTTCAATAGAACTTGTGAAATTTTTAGTTCTAGTTCTGTGAAAAATGCCATTGGTAGTATGATAGGGATTGCACTGAATCTGTAGATTGCTTTGGGTAGTAGAGTCATTTTGACAATGTTAATTCTTCCAATCCAAGAACATGGTACATCTCTCCATCTCTTTGTATCACCTTTCATTTCTTTCATCAGTGTCTTATAGTTTTCTGCATACAGGTCTTTTGTCTCCTTAGATAGGTTTATTCCTAGGTATTTTATTCTTTTTGTTGCAGTGGTAAATGGGAAGTGTTTCTGTAATTTGTCTTTCAGATTTTTCATCATTAGTGTATAGGAATGCAAGAGATTTCTGTGCATTAATTTTGTATCCTGCTACTTTACCAAATTCATTGATTAGCTCTAGTAGTTTTCTAGTAGTATCTTTAGGATTCTCTGTGTATAGTATCATGTCATCTGCAAACAGTGACAGCTTTACTTCTTCTTTTCTGACTTGGATTCCGTTTATTTCTTTTTTGTCTCTGATTGCTGTGGCTAAAACTTCCAAAACTATGTTGAATAATAGTGGTGAGAGTGGGCAACCTTGTCTTGTTCCTGATCTTAGAGGAAATGGTTTCAGTTTTTCACCATTGAGAACGATGTTGGCTGTGGGTTTGTCATATATGGCCTTTATTATGTTGAGGTAGCTTCCCTCTATGCCTGCTTTCTGGAGAGTTTTTATCATAAATGGGTGTTGAATTTTGTCAAAAGCTTTTTCTGCATCTGTTGAGATTATCCCATGGTTTTTATTCTTCAACTTAATATGGTGTATCACATTGATTGATTTGCATATATTGAAGAATCCTTGCATTCCTGGGATAAACCCCACTTGATCATGGTGTATGATCTTTCTAAGGTGTTGTTGGATTCTGTTTGCTGGTATTTTGTTGAGGATTTTTGCATCTGTGTTTATCAGTGATATTTGCCTGTAGTTTTCTTTTTTTGTGACATCTTTGTCTGGTTTTGGCATCAGAATGATGGTGGCCTCGTAGAATGAGTTTGGGAGTGTTCCTCCCTCTGCTGTATTTTGGAAGAGTTTGAGAAGGATAGGTGTTAGCTCTTCTCTAAATGTTTGACAGAATTCGCCTATGAAACCATCTGGTCCTGGGCTTCTGTTTGTTTTAAGATTTTTAATCACAGTTTCAATTTCAGTGCTTGTGACTGGTCTGTTTATATTTTCTATTTCTTCCTGTTTCAGTCTCAGAACATGGTGCTTTACTAAGAATTTGTCTATTTCTTTCAAGTTGTCCAATTTATTGGCATACAGTTGCTTGTAGTAATCTCTCATGATCCTTTGTATTTCTGCAGTGTCAGTTATTACTTCTCCTTTTTCATTTCTAAGTCTGTTGATTTGAGTCTTCTCCCTTTTTTTCTTGATGAGTTTGGCTAATGGTTTATCAATTTTGTTTTATTTCTGATCTGATCTTTATGATTTCTTTCCTTCTGCTAACTTTGGGGTTTTTTAGTTCTTCTTTCTCTAATTGCTTTAGGTATAAGGTTAGGTTGTTTATTTGAGATTTTTCTTGTTTCTTGAGGTGGGATTGTATTGCTATAGACTTCCCTCTTCGAACTGCTTTTGCTGCATCCCATAGGTTTTGGGTCATCGTGTTTTCACTGTCACTTGTTTCTAGGTATTTTTTGATTTCCTCTTTGATTTCTTCAGTGATCTCTTGGTTATTTAGTAGCATACTGTTTAGCCTCCATGTGTTTGGATTTTTTACAGTTTTTTCCCTGTAATTTATATCTAGTCTCATAGCATTGTAGTTGGAAAAGACAGTTGATATGATTTCAATTTTCTTAAATTTACCAAGGCTTGATTTGTGCACCAAGATATGATCTATCCTAGAGAATGTTCCATGAGCACATGAGAAGAAAGTTCTGTTGTTTTTGGATGGAATGTCCTATAAATAAAAATTATGTCCATCTTGCCTAGTGTGTCATTTAAAGCTTGTGTTTCATTATTTATTTTCATTTTGGATGATCTGTCCATTGGTGAAAGTTGGATGTTAAAGTCCCCTACTATTATTGTGTTACTGTTGATTTCCCCTTTTATTGCTGTTAGCATTTGCGTTATGTATTGAGATGCTCCTATGTTGGGTGCATAAATATTTACAATTTTCATATCTTCTTCTTGGATTGATCCCTTGATCATTATGGTAGTGTCCTTCTTTGTCTCTTGTAATAGTCTTTATTTTAAAATATATTTTTTCTGATATGTGAATTGCTACTCTAGCTTATTTTTGATTTCCATTTGCATGGAATATCTTTTTCCATCCCCTCACTTTCAGTCTGTATGTGTCCCTAGGTCTGAAGTGGGTCTCCTGTAGACAGCATATATGCGGGTCTTGTTTTTGTATCCATTCAGCCAGTCTGTGTCTTTTGGTTGGAGCATTTAATCAATTTACATTTAAGGTAATTATCGATATGTATGTTCCTCTTACCATTTTCTTAATTGTTTTGGGTTTGTTTTTGTAGGTCTATTCCTTCTCTTGTGTTTCCTGCCTAGAGAAGTTCCTTTAGCATTTGTTGTAAAGCTGGTTTGGTGGTGCTGAATTCTCAGTTTTTGCTTGTCTGTAAAGGTTTTAATTTCTCTCTTGAATCTGAAAGAGATCCTTGCTGGGTAGAGTAATCTTGGTTGTAGGTCTTTCCCTTTCATCACTTTAAATATGTCCTGCCACTCCCTTCTGGCTTGCAGAATTTCTGCTGAAAGATCAGTTGTTAAACTTATGGGGATTTCCTTGAATATTATTTGTTGCTTTTCCCTTGCTGCTTTTAATATTTTTTCTTTGAATTTAATTTTCAATAGTTTGATTAATATGTGTCTTGGTGTGTTTCTCCTTGAATTTATCCTGTATGGGACTCGTGGTGCTTCCTGGACTTGATTGACTTTCCTTTCCTGTGTTAGGAAAGTTTTCAACTATAATCTCTTCAAATATTTTCTCAGACCCTTTCTTTTTCTCGTCTTCTTCTGGGACCCCTATAATTTGAATGTTGGTGTGTTTAATGTTGTCCCAGAGGTCTCTGAGACTGTCCTCAGTTCTTTTCATTCTTTTTTCTTTATTCTGCTCTGCAGTAGTTATTTCCAGTATTTTGTCTTCCAGGTCACTTATCCGTTCTTCTGCCTCAGTTATTCTACTCTTGATTTCTTCTAGAGAATTTTAAATTTCATTTATTGTGTTGTTCATCATTGTTTGTTTGCTCTTTAGTTCTTCTAGGTCCTTGTTAAACGTTTCTTGAATTTTCTCCATTCCGTTTCCAAGATTTTGGATCACCTTTACTATCATTACTCTGAATTCTTTTTCAGGTAGACTTCCTATTTCCTCTTCATTTGTTTGGTCTGGTGGGTTTTTTACCTTGCTGCTTCATCAGCTGCATAGTTCTCTGTCTTCTCATTTTGTTTAACTTTAGAGGAGCTGGGTCTTAGCATTGATTGATATTACGTGGGGCCGGGAGGTCTCTGGTGGTCCAGTGTCTTGAACTTGGCTCTCCCACCTCAGAGGCTCAGGCCTGACACCAGGCCGGAGCACCAAGACCCTGTCAGCCACACAACTCAGAAGAAAAGGGAGGAAAAAAGAAAGAAAAAAATAAAGTAAAATAAAATAAAGTACATTAAAACAAATTATTAACGTAAAAAATAATAATTAAAAAAAATGAGAGCAACCAAACCAATAAACAAATCCACCGATGATAACAAGTGTTAAAAACTAAACTAAGATAAACATAAATATCAAAAACAAATCAGCTGTAGACAGCAAACCCTAAGTCTACAGTTGCTCCTAAAGTCCACCACCTCAATTTTGGGATGATTTGTTGTCTATTCAGGTATTCCACAGATGCAGCGTACATCAAGTTGATTGTCAGGATTTAATCCACTGCTCCTGAGGCTGCGTGGAGAAATTTCCCTTTCTCTTCTTTGTTCGCACAGCTCCTGGGGTTCAGCTTTGGTTTTGGTCCCACCTCTGTGTGTAGGTCACCCTCAGGCATCTGTTCCCCGCCAAGACCTCAGGCACCTTTTCCCCACCCAGACAGGAGGGGGTTAAAACAGTGCCTGATTAGGGGGCTCTGGCTCACTCAGGCTGGGCGGAGGGAGGGGTACGGTAGTCATAATTGGAACGCGGGGCGAGCCTGTGGCAGCCGAGGCCAGTGTGACGTTGCAACAGCCTGAGGCATGCCGTGTGTTCTCCTGGGGAAGTTGTCCCTGGATCACGGGATCCTGGCAGTGGCAGGCTGCACAGGCTCCCATGGGGGGTGGTGGATAGTGTCCTGTGCTTGCACACAGGATTCTTAGTGGACAGCGGCGGCAGCCTTAGCATTTCATGCCCATCTTTGGGGTCCAAGCTGATAGCCGCAGCTTGCACCCATCTCTGGAGCTCGCTTAGGCAGTGCTCTGCCTTCTGTGGGCACAGAGGGAAGGAATCGCCTCTTTGTGCACCCAAAACAATGGTCTCTTGCCTCTTCGGCAGGTCTAGCCTTTTTCCCGGACTCCCTCCCAGCTAGCTGTGGTGCACTAGCCCCCTTCAGGCTGTGTTCACGCAGCCAACACCAGTCCTCTCCCTGGGATCTGACCTCCGAAGCCCGAGCCTCAGCTCCCAGCCCCCACCCTCCCCAGCGGGTGAGCAGACAAGCCTCTCAGGCTGGTGAGTGCTGATCGGCACCGATCCTCTGTGCGGGAATCTCTCCGCTTTGCCGTCTGCACCCGTTGCTGTGCTCTCCTCCGTGGCTCCGAAGCTTCCCCCCCGAGCCCCCCATCTCCGCCAGTGAAGGGGCTTCCTAGTGTATGGAAACTTTTCCTCCTTCACAGCTCCCTCCCAGAGGTGCAGGTCCTGTCCCTATTCTTTTGTCTCTGTTTTTTCTTTTTTCTTTTGCCCTACACAGGTATGTGGGGATTTTCTTCCCTTTTGGGAAGTCTGAGGTCTTCTGCCAGCATTCAGTAGATGTTCTGTAGGAGCTGTTCCACTTGTAGATATATTTTTGATATATTTGTGGGGAGCAAGGTGATCTCCACGTCTTACTCCTCTGCCATCTTGAAGGTCCCCCTCTTCATTTTTAATTAAAATACTATCAAATTGCTCTTTTTGTAGCTATATATTTGTTTTTAATATCATTAATTTTTCTTTCCAGTTAATTTCTTCTATTTTCTTGGGTTTTGTTGCTCTTTTTATAACTTTTTGATTTAAAAGCATGATTTATTTTCCCGTCTTTTTTATTTTCAAATGAATGCACATAAGTTATAATGTATATAAATTTGCCTCTGAATATTACTTTAGTTGCAGACCACACATTTTGATATTTATGGGCTTCACTGTTATTAAGTTGTAAATATGTAATCATTTCCACCCTTATTTAGTTAACTCAATTTGTTTTTTTTTTTTACATATTTTATTTATTTATTTACTTATTTTTATTTATGGCTGTGTTGGGTCTTCGTTTCTGTGTGAGGGCTTTCTCCAGTTGCGGCAAGTGGGGGCCACTCTTCATCGCGGTGCACGGGCCTCTCACTATCGCGGCCTCTCTTGTTGTGGAGCACAGGCTCCAGACGCGCAGGCTCAGTAGTTGTGGCTCACGGGCCTAGTTGCTCTGCGGCATGTGAGATCTTCCCAGACCAGGGCTTGAACCCGTGTCCCCTGCATTGGCAGGCAGATTCTCAACCACTGCGCCACCAGGGAAGCCCACTCAATTTGTTTTTAAGTGTGCTTTTATTTTTTAAACTTCTATGGAGCTGATCCCTCTGTTTTTGTTGTTTTTTCTTTTCAACTATACAATCTGTATCTCTAGATCTTGATAGGCTGCAGGGCTTCATAGATGTTTGGTAAGTATCAAGAACACAGCTGAATGAAAAAGGGTTGGATGAGAACAAGAAGCTAGAAGTTATTAAAAAATAAATTATTGTAGGTTTCCAATGTGCCAGGCATTGTCACAGATGTGGGAAAAGACATTTCAATAAACAGTTACAGCCAATGTGATATGTACAAGTATGTTCAAAATACTTGTGAAAGATCAGAGGACTGAGTAACTAACTTGTTTGTATGGTGCTGGAGAAGGCTTTATATAAGAAGTACCATTTGAATCTTTAAAAGATATTCCAGGGAAGAACGAACAGCATGCATATATGTAGGCAAAGAGGCACGAAAGAGGACAGCATGTCTAAGGAACTGCAAACAACTTGGTGGGTCTGCACTAGCGTGTTTAGGGAATAGTGGTGTGCCAGGGGAGACAGACTGGAAAAACAGGTAGAGGTCAGATCATAAAGGACTTGTCTGTCACAGTAAGTGGTCTAGGCTGCCAGCTAGTGCCACAGACACAAAACTAAAGCAACACGTTACATCTGTTTCTAATTAACATCTCAAACAAAACAATATGAATAGGAGAGAAAAACATTTCAAATTGACCCTACTTACCTTTCAACACTATTGAGATAAGAGGACCCATCATGGCCTCCTACTGCATATAACAGGTCATCAAGAACACTGACCCCAACTCCACATCTCCTTTTGCTCATTGAAGCTACCATTCGCCATTCATTGGTCTGTGGATCATATCGTTCAACACTGGAAATGGCATCTCCACTGCACCAACCACCAACTGGGGAAGTAACAAAATGGTCAGGAGAATACCTGTCCTAAAGCATAGAATGTATCACTCACTGCTAACTTTTATTTGGTTAAGTCCTAATGCTTGGGCTTACCAAACGCCTCTAGAAGCAGGTTAAAACATAAGTTACGATTTTTACTTATTCCACTGGGATTGCTATAATCTTTAAAATTTTCTAAATAAGTTAGTATTAGGTCCATTTTACAGAGGAGGGCAAGGACACCAATTCAAATTATATTGGGAAGTAATGTGGCATTTAATGGCTAGAACGTTGAATTTAGTTAGAAAACTAGGGCTTGACTGTTGCCTCTACATAAATGTAATGTATTATCAAAAACCAAAGGAAGAACCATACCTCAGAAGCCTGTTTAAAAAAAAATTTCTTTTATTCTGTTAGGGGAGAGGGATTTCAGCTCATCTACTCATGACCTCATCTTGTGACTAAAAATAATACAAAAATTCTTATGAGTTATAAAATGTTTTGCCTTCTGTTTAATCTGCAGTCTGTACTGAATTTTACAATATCCAACATGACATTCAGGATCAGAACACATTTTGAAGAAATTACATTTTTCATAAGTAAGTAATACTCAGAATAACAGGTTCAAACTGAGCTCAATAAAGCTTCTCTGAGTGTTCCCTGAAAAAAAGTGTAATTATAGCAGATAAATTTAATTTGTTATTCTTTAAAATCATCTCTATTTCAATCTAAAATAAGAGCTAGATTCTGGAGCTTAAAAAGTGAAGTCTAAGGATAACTTAACCTCAAAACATTTGAAAACTAATGGTTTCTAGGAGGTCTCAATAACTTCCTGAGCCAGAATAAAATGGGAATGTTTCTAACCTTCTTCTGGTGGATTTGAAAACTCATTCCTTATTTCAAATCTCAATATGCTGTATACATTTTATTTTATTATGATTTCATTTAAATTAGGATATTCAACTAATACTAAATCACAGTAAGTTTTATATATATTAATTTGCTTAAATTTGAATTCTGTTCTGGGATATATGCCTGGAGTTTCAATATCAGAGAAAACATCTTAACTTCCAACATAAAATTTGGCTGCAAATGTGAGGGTTATAAGCACTTGAGACAAATCAAACAGCCTAATCATTAAACCTCAGGCACAATTTATAATGAAAGCTATTAAAACCAGCTTTTTATTGGATTACACGGCTCCAAATCAAGTTAATATCACTTCATAATCTGTGTTCTTTGATACTAAAGAAAAAAAAATAGGCCGTTAGGAAATCAAATTTAAACCTTTCCTGTGACCTGGGGAAACAAGAAAAGGAAAAAGTTGTTCAATTCCACTGCCTCATGGCAATTTTATGTGCATTATGATTTCCAAGGCAGCAGGTGATAGTATAATGGGGACAGAACTAGCTAAGTTATTATTACAAGCCAATACACTGTACTTAGCAAGATAAAGTGTATGCATAGTTTCTGTTGTGAGAACTCTCAATTTGTGTTAAGTGATGTACTTAAGACAAAATATTGCTGAAAAGGTGACATATAGTTTTATATGCGTGAGATGTTGACTGTGAAAAGAATTACTTCACAGACAGATTTGATAAAAAAGTGTTACCTTAAAGTAGGCAACTTTCACAAAGTGTCTGGAATAAGGATCACTGAACTGAATACTAAAAAAAAAAAATCCCCAACAAAACAGAAGCACAGAATTGAAAAGCATCAAGAAACCTAATGGAAAACAAGAGGACAAGCCAGAAGACATCAGTAGGAGTAAAATGCTGAGTTAAAAAACTACTGAGATTATAGAATTCATCTTAGGCTTCCAGGATGAAGAAATGAAGACTCAATTTTCCAAAGTTACGTGAGAAATGGTAATTTGGCATTCCAAAGATAATGAAAAAATTGCAATAAAAACCAAAGCAAATTAAGGATTAAGTTTTAAGTAGAGACAGGTGGATCAAGATCTAAAATAATGTCAGTGGAACAGTATCACTCAAGAACAGAGGTCAGATCTGGATAGCATAAAAAGACTGAGAAAGCAGGGAAAACCAATACAGTTGTAAAGAAAAAGACCTAATGGTTTTTCTCTACAAATGAAAAAGGAAACTTTAATAGTGTAAAAGAAGTGACATATGATTTAACTTTTCTTCTTTATGTTTTTCTGTGTTAACAAATATTTCTATATTTCATGTGTATTCACTTCTATGATCAGAAAAACTTTTAAAAAGTGTTATTTACAAATAGGTTATCATGGGACTTCCCTGGTGGTCCAGTGGTAAAGAATCCACCTTCCAGTGTAGGGGACATGGGTTCAATCCCTGGTCCGGGAACTAAGATCCCACATGCTGCGGGGCAACTAAGCCCGCACCACAACTACTGAGTCCGTGTGCCTCAACCAGAGAGCCCACGTGCTGCAAACTACAGAGCCCATATGCTCTGGAGCCTGTGCACCACAACTACAGAGCCCACGTGCTCTGGAGCCCACGCCACAACTAGAGAGAAAACCCGCACCCCACACTAGAGAGAAGGCTGTGCACCGCAACAAAGAGCCCATGCCGCAATGAAAGATCCCACATACCACAACGAAGATCCTGCATGCCGCAACTAAGACCCGACGCAGCCAAAAATAATAAATAAATTAAATAAATATTAAAAAAAAAAGGTTATCTTTCATGCACAAAGTGACATTAGCAATCCATTATTGTTTTCCAATTTTCCTTTTCCATTAATCATGATGGGTCGACGCTAATTTCTCACTAGTGTTCCTCAGGATCAACAGCATGCAATTAATCTTTATTGAGTGCCTGCTCTGACAAGATTGCTATACACTCTGGAAACTACAAAAATAAATCAGAGATGGTCCTTGCTCTGAAGTAGTTAAAAATATAGTAGAGGAATCAGATACCCAATCAGCAATATGAAATTATGAGATTACTAGCAAGAGTTTGAGATCATGAAATTGATCCAATTTAACTGGCTTCTAAAGAAGGCAAAGTGTGATTTCATTAATACCATGATTTAATCAACAGAGGCTAATGAGATTTTAGTGAAGATGGTTACACATTGAAAACATGGCACCTGACAATTTATAATCATATTATATTGGAAGAATATGGTGGGAACCAGCAGGATAAAGATGGCAGCTGTTGAGTAATTCAAATCAAGTTTAAATTTCTATTTAATGGAGCTACATTATTGTCTCTCAGCATCCCCAAAGGTGTACCTTGTCTAGTTCCACTGGGTTGGTAACCCCCACTGAATCCATAAAGAACCCTGGACCTGAAATGTATTGTACGTTCCATAAACCTATTTGGCTTAGTTTCTAGCTTTTGATCATAGGAAGGTTCTCTTCTGTTCCATTTTCTCCTGAGTTCCCATTATCCTCCCCTCTTCCTTAACCTAGTTCTTAATTCACTGCCAGAATGTTCTGAGGCTGATGAAACAGTAGTATACTGTTATCCCTTCTCCAGGTACTATAACAGCCAAATAAAATAGTTAATAGATCTTGATAACAATGGATATACCTCCACAAAGATGGCCCTACTAGTACTAGAATTCCTGAAATCAACATGACATCATGAAAATAAACCTTAGGTACCAAATAATTAGATCTTGCATCCTTCTAATTAAAAAAAAAAATAGATAACTGACTTTCATAATTGGGGAAACAGAAACTCTGATGTAATTTATAGCATTCTTGTATGTATAGGGAGCTGGCACATAAACTACTTTTATAAATAAAAGACCTTTAACAATATAATTTATCTAGTTTAACCAACAAAGCTAAACAAATGTTATAAAGACCTCCCTGGGAACTTAACCAGATCTGGCAATGAATTTATTCACCGATTTATGGCAACTATAGATGGTATGTGGGAGTGAGGAGGCAGATGTACATAGGTGTGAGCATGCAAGCAAGTAAACCCACATGAGTATGTGAATATGTACCTGTGCATGCATATATAGGAATGAAAGTCATAGGAATAAATAAGAATGATAATAGAAATAAATCTATTAAGAACAATAAACAGAGACATAGGATACTGGGAGTATGGGAGAATTCAGTACATGATGAATTAATAATCAAGTTTGAAATCTAAAACAGAATGAAGGAATGCTTTCAAAAGAGAAGGAAAAAGCCCGATGAGGATTAGACAGAAAAAGAAAATGTGGCATCAATTTTCTTCTTGAAGAAATGCTACAGTCCTCTATGTGAAGAAATTTAGATGAAAAAATTTAAAAAGGAGATCTCAAACATAAATTATCAAATTTTTCTTCTAAAAATGTAAGGGAAAATACATTCCCACATGCCAAGAGAAAACAAAATTGAAGGGAAAAAGATAGGCAAGTGGTTAGGCTGAAGGGGAAGGATACTAGGCCCCAGTGATTACATAGAATTCCCTGATGAAAAGGAATAGAACACTTAACATATCAAACAGAATCCAAGAAAGCCTACATTTAATAGCCATGGAATTACTGAAATGTGGGAGCATAAATACAAAGAATACAATAGGTTCCAGCTAGTTCCATGAATCAGGATTTGAAAAAAATTTTGAAGAGAAAGAACTTGCTATAGACTGAATGTGTCCCTCTGAAATTCATATATTGAAATCTATTCCTCAATGTGATGGTATCAGGAGGTGAGGCCTTAGGGAGGTGCTCTGCCCTCATGAATGGAATTAGTACTCTTATAAAAGAGACTTCAGAGAGATCCCATGCCCCTTCCTCCACATGAGGACATAGCAAAAGATGAAAAGATGGAGTCTATGAAGAAGGACAAAGTGGGCCCTCACCAGACACCAAAATCTGCCGGCACCTTGATCTTGTACTTGCCAGCCTCCAGAACTATAAGAAATAAGTTTCTGTTGTTTATAAGCCACCCAGTATATGCTTTTCTGTTATAGCAGTCTGAACGGACTAAGACAGAACTAGTGAGAAGTTTTACCAAACAGTGAGAACGTTGTTATTCAAGTGACTAAGAGAGCTGAATTTATGTGCACAGAAGTGAAATATCTAAGACTGAAAGTTCTCAGATACTTAGGGGCAGACAGTGGGAGCAGAATGATACAGCAGGATGTCCTGGGCTCAGTCTAGCTCAGGAGAGCTAGGAAAGAGTGTAACTGTTTAATGTAAGATAATGTTTGACAGTTCCATTTAATTATGAGGTGACTGGCACATTGGAATATAAATTCATGCATATGATTTATTATAACAAAACATCCACTGCATGACATTTTTAGATTTATATAAAAATGCAGCACTCTTTTGGAGAGCACCAGTGTTGGATCATGAGTTAAGAGTCAAGATACATCATAAGTTATTTTTTGTTTGTTTGTTTTTAAAAGGTGTGAACTTTTTTTTTTTTACAATTAAAAAAAATATTTTATTTTTTTGGCCATGTGCTGCACAGCATGCTGGTTCTTATTTTTTTTTTTTTTTTGAATAATTTATTTATTTATTTTAGCTGTGTTGGGTCTTCGTTTCTGTGCGAGGGCTTTCTCTAGTTGCGGCAAGCGGGGATTACTCTTCATTGCGGTGCGTGGGCCTCTCACTATCGCAGCCTCTCCTGTTGCGGAGCACAGGCTCCAGACGTGCAGGCTCAGTAGTTGTGGCTCACGGGCCCAGTTGCTCCCCGGCATGTGGGATCTTCCCAGACCAGGGCTCGAACCCGTGTCCCCTGCATTGGCAGGCAGATTCTCAACCACTGCGCCACCAGGGAAGCCCAGCATGCTGGTTCTTAATTCCCCAACCAGGGACTGAACCTGTGCCCCCCGCAGTGGAAGCGCGGAGTCTTGACCACTGGACCACCAGGGAAGTCCACATCATAAATTATTATGCATTTCTTACAGATATCACAACTGACCAAAGGACTACTCAAATGACAGTCTCTCAAGTGGGAAAATATTCGGTTTAGTCACAGTATGTTAAGATACAAACCTGCAAAGAGTACTTCTCCACATCGAATAGGTTTCCGTGGTCTTGTCCTTGGTCCTTGCATTAGTGGTCGTTCTTGAGGCAATAGAAGATAGTTTTTAGCCTCATCTACCAAGTCTCTGTGGAAAAATTCTGCCGTTATTCCAAATGTCTAAATAATATTGTTAGTCAAATCCCAATATGGTTAAGGAATATGTAAGATGGCAAAGGGGAGCAAGCATAAATCAAACCAAATCATGAATGCCAACCAACATTAAAAAGGTCACAAACATGAGAGCAATGATGCCAGTCACACTGTGAGCTGTGAATTGATTGGTATTTCCATCATGACTTCATATCTTACCGCAAATTTAACCTAAAACTCAACATGCTTGAGGCTAACAATAACTTATGGGGAACTAAAAATTACAACTTAATTATCAGCCTGCATAGTTACTGCTTTCTAATGAATTTTACTAGATTTTGCAGGATACTGGCAAAGTAGCACATCAGCCATGACACTAGATATTTGCTAGATTAAAGTAATAAAACTAGGCCAAAAATTGGATTGCTAAAAAGAAACACTCTATTGTCATTTAATATTAATTTTCTATCTGGTACTGTATGAATAGTTTATTCTCAACAAGTCTACTGAGGATGAACACAGTTTTTTTTTTTTTTTCTATTAAGGTACTTTATGAGAAGAACCTAGTAATTACACTTGTTAAATACAATATCCTAACTCAAACTATTTATGTACTTATTTCACTTGAGTCCTTTGAGTGATTCAATGTGTGACTAGTGCAAATTCAATCTGTCACTCTGTTCTTTCTCAACTCTGAAAGTGTTTCCTAAATTACACTATATTTTCATTTCTCTATTTACTTTATATTACATCGAGTAATTTATTCCTGCTGGACCAGTCCCAGGCATGACCCAGTAATGTTCTTCCAGTATATGGCTTTGCTAAGGCCTCATCTGGGTTTATTTATGCTAAAAACAAAAACAAACAAAAACCCCCCAAAATCCCAAGCTGATGGCCAAGAACTTTTTCTAGCTTCCTCAGCTAAAAACAAAGACTGTGATCTCCTAATTACTGGTTTTTAATTAAGTTGTTCAAGGGTTCCTAGAAAGAGTACTATAGAGCTAATACTTAGCGGCCAACACAAAATTAATAGTAACAACAATAATAAGGGCTTAATACATATTAACTCATTTAATCTCCACCACAGCCCTGTGGAATAGGTACTGTTATTATCCCTATTTTATAGATAAAGGAACTGTACCAGAAAGAGGTTTAAGTAACTTGAATAAGGTCACACAGCTAGTAAATAATAAGGTCAGGATATCAGGAACAGGCTTCTTTTAAAAGTGACTTTATAAGTATCTTTAATTTCTTCATTGGAATCAGTACAATCCAATTTATATTTTATGGGAGAGGGGCACCTTTGTATTGTTTCTTCAGATTTCAGCATCCATAGTTCATGTGGTTTTCCTTCTGCTGTTATAAATATTTGGGGGGAATTAATTGCCACTTGTCTTTAAGTTTAAAAGGTAAACACCTAAAACCCCCTCTAACATCTCCTGTTAGAGGAACACACTTCAGATTATAGAAGAAATGCAAATGAATCTATATGTCCTATCTCTGTTCTAGAGATTCCTGATTCTAGAACAAGTTTCTTTAGTCACGAAGGGAGATCCAAAGGTTGGTATAGTTTAAAGAGAGTTCTGACTCACTCTTTCATTTTTATATGTGGAACATGCTGGGAAACAATAGTTAAAAACACCATATGGTTTAAGATTTGAAACTAAACCTTAAAATCTGTCAAGTGGAAAAGTAGTTTATTAAATTTTGTATATAGTACAGAGATAGCCCAATAAAGTAGGTGTTCTGTTTGTCATGTAAAAGCATTTAGAGTTTCTTTCACTCAAAAAAAATTATGAAACTGCTTCATCAAGCTCTAGTGGAAATCTTTCCATAGCTACTTTAGGGGTGTAGTAGACCTTTAACTCTGTCCACAATCTCAGAAAGCAAGGCTGATCCTATTCCCTAACTTGGCATATGTAATGGAATGAAAAAGTGCTCCTCATACACTTTTTTGATGGAGTCAAGAGCATTATTTATCTCAAGAAAAGGTGTATTAGCAGAGAATTGCCTCTTCAAACTCAAGCTTGCATTAAATCTTAGAAATCTACCTCTTTATTGCCACTTCTACACTAATAAATACCACACATAAAAAAACTAATGGAATGGAATACTGTAAGTTCAGTCATCTCTTTTTCCATCTCCTTTTGACCCTAGCCCAGAAGAAAAACCAGTTAAATACTGCCTTGATTTCAGCACTAAAAAACACAATATTTAGGAAGCAATACAAATAAGGAAATTAGTAGAGGACAGGAATGTTTGGTTGTTGATTTTTCCCATCCAGGGTCATTCATACCTGCATTCTTCATCACTTTTGATGAGGGGATCAGAGCCTACAGTACCCACCAGAAACTTGGGACTAAGCAAAGGCAAACGAACATGCTGCAGCACCTATGAGATAATAAACACTATTAAAGGCACAAACTCCCATCTGCAAGATATTTAAGAGAATACATAACCCATGCTCCCTACTGTGTTTCCAACTATTTTGAGATCTAATTGGATTAATTAATTGATCTAACTAATAAACAATGAAGACGGAGGGAAGGCATAAATACTAAATTTATTCTAACCACCAATTTAGTAATTAGAATAATCAGAAAATTGAAAGCACACTAATATCACTTTAGAATGCTACTTTATGCTTTCAACAGTATGTTGTTATAAGCTCTTCTATAATTAGCTCACATGGCTGAACTCTAATTAACAATCTAGAAGAATATCCTATTAGGTTGCTAAGGACTATCATCATAATAACAAGAACATTAAATATTTCATTTAGTGACCACTTATGACCCATATAATTCTTTACTCTTCAAACTGTGGTGGGATTTCCAAGCCATAGGGAAGGGAAGCATGATAATTGCTATCCTTGCTTTCTTTTGTTCATTTTGTATCATTTAATTTCTGATTTGTGCTATGGCCCAAACCTAGAGTTGATGCAAAACAGAAGAAGCAAAGGAGCAAAAAGTTCATAATGATAGACACTTAAAATGCTTCTTAACACTTATCTCCTTGATTATTTGGAAAGAGATGGTCTTTTTTACAGTCTAATATGAAGGCTAGTGAAGATTGTTTCTTTTTTGCAAGTCAAATACATATTATTTCATCCAGTACAAAACAGTTACTTAAAGAAGCATTTCCATCATACCTGGGGTAACTGAGGACGTCTTTCTTGAATACTGTATTTAACCCAGGCCATCACTGCATTGAACACCTGTTCTTCACTGCGAACATTTAGTTCATCACTAGATATTATATCAATGAGTTGATTGGCTGGAAGCAACATGAACTCTTCACTTTCCATCACCTGTTTGAAGTTCGGTAAGAAAAAAAAAAGAACTCTGTGATCAGATTTGATTGTTTTAATATTTTTCTTCAGGGTTGTAGGGCAAAACTCTATTCCACAATGGAGCTGAAGTTCAAAACAGTGCCAGAGAACAAGAAAAGTTTAAAAAGAAAACAGCGATAGCTGGAGCACAGAGGATTTTTAGGACAATGAAACTATCCTGTATGATACTACAATGGTGGATACATATCATTATACATGCGTCAAAACTCATAGAATGTACAACACCAAGAGTGAACCCTAATGTAAATTATGGACTTTGGGTGATAATAACATGTCAAGGTAGGTTCATTAGTTGTCACAAATGTGCTTCTCTGTTGCAAGATGTTGATATTGGAAGAGGTTATGTGTCTGTGGAGACAGGGTACATGGGAACTGTACTTTCTGCTCAATTTTGCTGGGAACCTAAAACTGCTCTAAAAAAATAAAGTTTATTAATTTTTAAAAAGGGAACATAGAATACAGAGGGCACAATTAAAATTTAGGAAAAATAATAATTTGTGATTTAAGCAATTTAAGAAAAATGATACTTTTTTTCCAAAATGAAGTATGAAGATAAAAATTTATATTCAAAATAAACTAAACTAACTATACCAAATTAGAACTCCCAGAAATATAAGAGGCATATAAAAAAATCAGGAAAAGCTTTTAGAGGAAGGTTAGTTGCTGAAAGGGCAATGTCTAGGGCAGAAGCACCGAGGGGCCAGTTTGAAAAAAGAATGAGCATGTCAGCATTTCTACAAGCAAAAATGAACATAACGATGAGAGCATTACACCCAGGAAAACCCCTCTGAGGACCAAACCACTCTGATATGTTCATATTCTCATATATATATATGAAACTACAAACACAACAATTATTTATCTGTACCCAAGGCTTTAGGGCATTGTCAGAATGCAGATGAAATGGCAACATTGCTGTGCAGTCCAGCCACAAATCCCAAAATCTTGTAAAGCTTGTCATCGGTATGTAGAGTAAAAGGGACAAGGTGCAATGCAGAGAAGGGAAATGGTCACTGCTACACTCCATGTGGTTTGTTCTCC
The DNA here is from genome assembly GCF_965194825.1 of Balaenoptera physalus. NCBI lineage: Eukaryota > Metazoa > Chordata > Mammalia > Artiodactyla > Balaenopteridae > Balaenoptera > Balaenoptera physalus. Next base: position 59,141,379 of record NC_138882.1, read on the forward strand.
CATTCAGAAGAGTGTGCTACATGTGATGTCTGTTAATGTAGGAAGGAAATGGTTTAAGAGCTCAAATTCCCACCATGCAAGCTCTGATGCAGATGATGTATTCTCTCGGGACAGGGTTATTTTCATGCTCGTCAAAAAGTCAGAATATTTAGGAGGAAACGAGATAAGCCATAACAATTTGAATATCTGATTAAGAATTTTTCCCCAAGTACATTAGAAAAAATGCAAATCTCAAAATAAAAGTTAAGGGCCATAAAGTCATCTGTACTTATAGTAGAAAACACTAATGAGCACTTCGAGTTTTATGGCACAAGTCTTCATATCATCTGAATGAGAGACCTTCTGGGGTTCAGGAATGAAATAGGAAACCTTTAAATTTTAGGTGAGGTTGCTTAGCCAGGTCACTTAGTTAGAATGCCTGAATTGTACTCTCTGTGGCAGGGTTGTTGGATTTAGCAAATAAGAGTACAGGGCATATTTATACTAAAAACTATTTGTTGTTCATCTGAAATAAATTCAATTGGCCATCCTGTATTTTATCTGGCAGCCTTATGTTGGGGGCTATAAAGTCAAGAGCCAGATTTGGGGCCTAGCTCCAAATGAAGTATGCTGGCCTTCACGGCATACAAAATTTTAGCCATAGTTGTATCTTTCTTTCCTCTTATTTTCTTTTTACTCTGATTTCTTTACTTAAGATAAGTGGTATTGTATATCTTTGTGAAGTGCATTAACATTCTTTTAGGATCTTGTCAGAGTATAAATTTTCCCCCCAATTTAGTGATTATAAAACAAATATATAAATATCAAGGAACACCAAGTTTAAAGTTTAACAAGTCACTTACTGGAAATCTTAGATGGCAAGAAGACACAAACATCTGTGTGAGAAAATGTTTTTTGGCACTAAGAGCAAAGAGTAAAAATAATATTTTTGATGAACAAAGTCTGGTTAAAACGTCACTTCTCTTTTTTCCATCAACAAGAAAAAGATATTAACGATCTACCATTAGGGCAAATCTAGCACTGAAGTCTATCCTTGAACCAAACAACCAGGTTAAGAAAATAATGCTTTAAAATACCTGCTTTTTAAATAAAAGTTTGCAGGAGATCTAATTTTAAGTCCCACACTATTATGGTAATGAGCTAACTTTTAGTTTCTTCAGATAAATGTAGATACAATCTGAAAAATGAATAAAGCTGAAAACAATAAGAATGAATAAGGAAAGTATTCTAGAGTTGTAACAGAAATGAATGGTGAATTCACTGATGTTGAGTTGAAAAAAAATTTAAGTTTATGTTTATGAGCAAGCGTAACACTGTATGAATTATGTTATGCCTAATAAAATAGAAGGAAATTAAATATAGATTTAAGTTCAAAAATAACTTAAATGAATCACAAGTTTTCAGCCCCAAACGGTAACTTTCTTTGCATCTACACAGAACCATTCTAGTCCATGATCAAGGGTAAGGTTTCCTCACTGGGATTTCAATATATCAGTTGACTTTGGAGGCAGGGTTAGAACTGCAAGGGATCCTAAAAACCTTCTCTACTGTTAAAAATATTCTTCAGATATTTGTAACTACCTTAGATCTAAAACTGAAGCTATGATTAAAGCAGGAAATTTAAAAAAAATCAACTTTATTTATTCATTTAAAATGTACAGTTCAGTAAGTTTTGATAAATGTATATACTTATGTAACCATGACCACAATCAAGATATAGGACATTACCATCATTCCCAAAGATTCTAAAGCAGGGATTTCTTAATCTGGGGTCCAATGACTTTGGAAAATTATTTTGGAAATCCTAAATGATGGCAAATCTTTATTTTTTGGAGAGTGGGTTTGATATTTAAAAACAGTGGAATGAAGTTAAGAGTCAAATCTGTTAAAGAAGTTGTGTGAAGGAGTTACTTTGAATGAGAAATTAAGTGTGACTATAAAATACTGACTCAATTAATTTTAATGAAGTATAAACTCCATTTAGTTATGGTGTATTCCTCTTTTTATATTTTGTTGGAATCAATTTACTAATATTGTATTAAGGACTTTCTCATCTAAATTCATGAGAGATATTGATCTGTAGTTTTATTTTAGTGTCTGTGGTTTTGACATCAGGGTGATTTTGACCTTATTTGGCAACCTCCACCACTTTTTTCTGAAAGATTTGGTATATGATTAGTATTATTTCCTTCTTAAATGTTCGATAGAATTCACCTTCTGGGACTGGTGTTTTTTTTTTGTGGGAAGGTTTTTAAATCACTGGTTTAAAATTTCTTTCATAGATATAGGGTTATTCTGGTTTTCTGTTTCTTCTTAAGTTTTTGTAATTTGTGTTTTTCAAACAATTTGCCAATTTCATGTTGTTGAATTTATCGGCAAAACATTGCTCATGATATTCCCTTATTATCCTTTTTAATGTCTGAGGGATTTGAAGTGATGTCCTCTCTTTTATTTCTGATACTGGTAATTTGTATCTTCTCTCGTTTTTTTCTTGATCAGTACAGCTAGAGGTTCATCAATTTTTTTCAAAGTACCATTAATTTTTGCTTCATCCTTTATACTTTGTTCCTTCTACTTTGGGTTTAATTTGCTCTTCTTTTTTTCTAGTTTACAAAAGTAACCACTGGAACAAAAATACAAACCTTCCTATATATCAAAAGATATTAAAATGAAAAGCAAAGAAGACACTATACAGAGAAATAGAGTAAAAACAACTAAATCAGATACTATTTACAAAAATATAATATAACAGAGTTGACAACAAACATATCAGTCATAGCAATAGATACAAGTGGGTTTTAACTGCCTATTTAAAGAAAAAGATTTTCAAACTGGCTCATAAAGCAAAACCCAATTCAAGAAAAATACCTAAAGCATCATGATGCAAAAAGACTAAAAGTAAAGGGATGGGCAAAGATACATCAAGCAACTGAAAACAATAAGAAAACAGGAACAGAAAGCCAGATATCAGACAAAATAGAATTCAGAGAACAAAATAATTAAATCTGACAAAGGAGGACACTTTACAAAGCTAAAAGTTACAATTTATAAGATACAAAAGGATTATATATTCATCAAGCAACATAGTGACAACAAATATAAACTACAGATAATGCAAGGGGTAATAGATAGAAACACATTAATAATAAGAGACTAACATATGTGGACAAAAAATAAGAATATAAAAGAGCTAAGAGGGGAGAGTAGCCAAGATGGCAAAGCAGAAAGACCCCGAGCTCACCTCCTCTCATGAGCACACCAAAATCACAACTATCTGCAGAAGAACCATCGATGAAAAAGACTGGAACCTACTAGAAAAGATCTTCTACAACTAAAGATATAAAGAAGGAACCACAACAAGACTGACAGGAGGGGCAGACTCGTGATATAATCAAATCCCATAGCCCAGGGAATTCCCTGGTGGTCCAGTGGTTAGGACTCTGCACTTTCACTGCCGAGGGCCTGGGTCCAATCCGTCGTTGGGGAACTAAGATCCCACAAGGCGTGCAGTGCAGAAAAAAAAAAAAAAGAAAAAAAAATCCCATAGCTCTAGGAGGGCAACCAACAAACTGGAGAATAATCATATTGCAGAGGTTCTCCCAAAGGAGTGAGAGTTCTGAGCTCCACGTCAGACTCCCTAGGCCAGGAGTAAGGCACTGGGAAGAAAAGCCCCCAGAGCATTTGGTTTTGAAGGCCAGCGGGGCTTAATTGCAGGAGCCCCACAGGACTGGGGGAAATAGAGACTTCACTCTTAAAGTGTGCACACAAAAATCTCACGTGCACTGGGACCCAGGGAAAAAGCAGTAATTTGATAGGAGCCTCTGCCAGACCTACCTGCTGGTCTTGGAGAGTCTCCTAGAGAGGTGGGGGGTGACAGTGGCTCACCCTGGGGACATAGACACTGGTGGCAGACCTACTGGGGAACATTCAAATGTGTGAACAATGCTACTGGCAGCTGCCATCTTGGCTCATTAGCAACAAGACCTGGCCCCACCCAATAGCCTATAGGTGCCAGTGCTGGGATGCCTTGGGCCAAACAACTAAGTGGGCAGGGATACAGCCCTATCCATCAGCAGACTGGCTGCCTAAAGACTTCCTGAGCCCATGGCTCTCTCTAAACATGCCCCTAGACACAGCTCTGCCCACCAGAGGGCCAAGGCCCAGCTCCACCCACCACTGGGCAGGCACCAGCCCTTCCCACCAACAAGCCTGCACTAGCCTCTAGACCAGTCTCACCCATCAGGGGGCAGACACCAGATGCAAGAAAACTATGATCCTGTAGCCTGTGGATCGAGTACACCAACAGCAGGCCAGACCATACCCTGGAATCAGCTGGGATCTGGCCCTGCCCACTAGCAGGCCAATGCAAGGTTTGGGACACTGTGGACCCCATACCCAACTGTGTCAGGAAATGCCCCCATATTCCCCGATAATCTGAAATGAGCTCGGGGATCCCTGGGCCCTGCAGCAGACTCCAGGAGCCAGCTCTGTCTTCTGGTAGTCACACTAGCCCCAGAATCTGGCTTTACCCACCACTGGGTGGGAAATGGCCCCAGGGTCTTTGGGACCCTGACTCCACCCACCAGTGAACCATAACTAACCCTGGGGCCCCCTAGGTTCTGCAATCATCTGCCTCGTGACCATGCCCCACTAAACAGCAGCCAGCAGCATCAACACAAGGCAGAGCTTGGCAACCAACTGGATTTGGGGCCAACCAAGCCTAACAGTCCACACATATAGTCAGCCCTCCACAACAGAAGGACCCACACAGACCTCTCACAGGGAACTCCTAGAGCATACAGCTTGGGTGACAAGAGGGGAGTGTACTGCTGGGATGCAAAGGACGTCTCCTAGAGTAGGGCACTTCTTCAAGGTTGAGAAATGTAACTAACACACCACATACATAAAAATAAAATGCCAACATAGACAAAATGAGGTGGCAGAGGAATATATTGCAGATGGAAGAACAAGATAAAACCCCAGAAGAAGAACTAAGTGAAGTGGAGAAAAGCAATCTACCTGAGAAAGAGTTCAGAGTAATGATCATAAAGATCAAAGAATGCAGGAGGGCTTCCCTGGTGGCGTAGTGGTTGAGAGCCTGCCTGCTAATGCAGGGGACACGGGTTCGAGCCCCGGTCTGGGAGGATCCCACATGCCGCGGAGCAACTGGGCCCGTGAGCCACAACTACTGAGCCTGCGCGTCTGGAGCCTGTGCTCTGCAACAAGAGAGGCCGCGATAGTGAAGAGGCCTGCGCACCGCGATGAAGAGTGGCCCCCGCTTGCCGCAACTAGAGAAAGCCCTCGCACAGAAATGAAGACCCAACACAGCCAAAAATAAATATAAAAATAAATAAATAAATGATTACTATAAAAAAAAGAGAGAATGCAGGAGAAGAATGGATGCACAGAATGAGAAGTCAGAAGTTTTTACAAAAAAATCAAAAAACAAAAGACAACTTTACTTATGAGACTCCCCTGGTGCTCCAGTGGTTAAGATTGAAAATATAAATAAAAATATAAAGAAGAACAAAACAGAGATGAAGAATACAATAACTGAAATGAAAAATACTCTAGAAGGAATCAGTAGCAGACTAAATGATACAAAGGGACGGATCAGTGAGCTGGAAGACAGAGTAGTGGAAATCACTGCTGTTGAACAGAAAAAAGAACAAAGAATGAAAAGAAATGAGGACAATTTAAGAGATCTCTGGAACAAATCAAGTGCAATAATATTCGCATTATAGAGGTCCCTGAAGAAGGAGAGAGAAAGAAAGGACCTGAGAACATATTTGAAGACATGCTAGCCGAAAACTTCCCTAACCTGGGAAAGGAAACCATCACCCAAATTCAGTAAGCTCAGAGAGTCCCACACAGGATAAACCCAAAGAGGAACACACCAAGATACACTGTAATCAAAGTGACGAAAATTAAAGATAAAGAGAGAATATTAAAAGCAACAAGGGAAAAGCAACAAATAACATACAAGGGAACTCCCATAAGGCTATCAGCTGATTTTTCAGCAGAAACTCTGCAGGCCAGAAGGGAGTGGCACAATATATTTAAAGTGATGAAAAGGAAAAACCTACAACCAAGAATACTCTACCAGCAAGGCTTTCATTCAAATTTGATGGAGAAATCAAAAGCTTTAAAGACAAGCAAAATCTAAGAGTTCAGCACCACCAAATTAGCTTTATAACAAATGTTGACACATTATTGACCAGGGGATTTTTGCAGAAACTAACACCTGTGGCCAGTGGTTTGCTATATAGGTGAATATTGAAACACCCGCATTTGAGTAAATATCAACAACTTTTTTTGCACTTAATGTATTTATTTGAAACTTTGTACATATCTTACTAAAGCATTCTAATATTTCATTAGAGTGTGACAGGCAGTATAGCAGGAACCTCTGTGCAGGGGAAAAGAACATCTATTACAAATATACTGTGTTTCACTGTGCTTTCCCCTGGAAGAGCAGACTTACACTTTCTGGCAGCATTTTAATTTATTTTTTAGTCCTGTTGGTATTATTATCTCTAGAATATGTTCTTTTAATTTACCTGATAGTCGACAAGGTGGATCTTTGCAGGCGGCTCTTTTAGAAATGCCACGAGAAGGACCAGGTGTGGGACTACCACTACATTCATCAGAATGCTCAGTTACCCATTCTCTAGCTACTGCTGACAAAAATTGCCTGTTAGTCATTTTATTCTGTGCATTAAGGCTACAATAAACTTTAAACGCATTGAATAAACTGTAATTACTCAAATAGAAACCCACTTTCTTATACCATTTTCGAGTTTTCCAGAGGATATTGAAGTTTGCCAGATATAGATCAGATCAATCAACTCCTTTCATATATTTATTATACTCTAGTATACAAGTGGGCTTAGTTATCTGATGGCCAGTCCTCCTGTCTTCCTTTCCTGTAGATGCTGTGGAGGCCTCATGAATAGCTGTCACCACGTGGACTAGCCTCTTGTCTTTCCATGTAAGAAGAATCACTTCTCCCTTGCATAAGAATGACATTTCTCCCCTCTGTAGACTTTTTAAAATTTCTCCTTTAATTGGTTTGGTAGACCACAATTCTCTCTTATAGTCCCACAAACTCTGGTTTTATTTTTCAACAATATTTCAGATGTGGACACACTGTTGTAATAATTGTCTTGGTAAATATGGTGCCGTGAACCAAGATAAAGTTGTATGACTGATAATATTGTTTCTTGCAGTTTCTTTCCTTCACCTGTGTAAATTTCAAGTTTGCATATATACCCAGTTTCACTTTAGCTGACCATCGTGACCAAAACTCCATATTTTGTAAGTTTTCTGGAATTATAGGTTTTGAATCTGAGTCGTCCTCTCCACTTTATCATTGCCTCATCAGGTGATAGCTCTTGTTTGGGTATAAAGATCGACTGAAATTTTGGTAGAAAATAATCCAAGAGAGGTTTAACTTTTGAAATTCTGTCTGCAGGAAGTGGAGTTTCTGATTTATCGTCAAAGTGAAGAAATGTCATCATTTGTTCGAACCTTCTTCCCATCATAATCTTTGGAAAGATATGTACTTCACGTAAGCGATCAGTCGATCAATATTCTTTCCAGTGTGACTTTCTTATTTGTCCCATCAAAATTATTAATCCAAGAATCTTCTTCATGTCACTATTGATTACATCAGTCCATTTTAAAGCCTTCTCATACTTTTTATATGGTTTTTCATTCTGTTGGTGATACAAGTTTGAGAAGTGACCAACTCAAAAAAGTCGTTACCAAAAACTAGTTCTGTTATTTCACTAACACTTTGTGGGATATTACATTCAATAGTTATACCTGACACACCTGTAAAGTCTTCTAATTTTCATGAAATGTTGTCTTCAATACACTCTTCTGTAGAAGCAAAGGAGCATTTTCCAGAACCATGAGTTTCATTTTCACTTTCTCTATCAGAATCAATCACTAAGGTTTTTTTTTGTCTTTCTGTTGGTCTAATATTCACATCGTCTGAATCAGAACTATATTCTGAGGAACTATCATCTTCTAACACAGTAGCATATATGTCATTTGGACAATCAGAGAAAGTATCTGCATAAAATTCACTGAAAAATTCTTCTTCATTCAAAATTTTGTGATGAATCATTTAAAAAATTTTTATGGTAATGAACTTGCGTTTATAACATACACAAGGTTGGAACAAAAACCTAATGGAGCAAAATGCGAATAACAACAATCATAAGTTGTAAAATGAACCCTTGATCAATTTTAAGCTCTAACAACTTCGCATGGTGATGTTAATTATATCACTCTCTAAAAACATATTGATATTCCTCTGGTCAATAACGTTCAGGTAATAAAAGATGTATTAATAGGTCTCCAGTCAATACGTTGTTAAAGGAACTTCATTAGGTGAAAAAGAAAAGGTCACAAATAGAAACAAGAAAATTATGAAATGAAAAAGCTCACTGGTAAAGGCAAACAGTAAAGGTAGGAAATCATCCACACACAAAGCAAGTAGGGAGGTTAAAGGACAAAAGCAGGGACTTCCCTGATGGTGCAGTGGTTAAGAATCCGCCTGCCAATGCAGCGGACACAGGTTCGACCCCTGCTCCGGGAAGATCCCACATGAGTTGTGGCTCATGGGCTCCCACTCTAGAGCTCATGAGCCACAACTACTGAGCCGATGTGCCACAACTACTGAAGCCCGCGCGCCCTAGAGCTCGTGCACCTCAACAAGAGAAGCCACCACAACGAGAAGCCTGCGCACCTCAACAAAGAGTAGCCCCCGCTGGCTGCAACTAGAGAAAGCCTGCACACAGCAACAAAGACCCAATGCAGCCAAAAATAAATAAATAAATTTACTTTAAAAAAAGGACCAAAGTAGTAAAATCCTCTGTATCCACAATAAGCAGTTAAGGGATACACAAAACAATTAGATGTAAAATATGACATCAAAAATAGTAACCGTGAGGGGAGGATAGTACAAATACAGGGTATTTAGAATACATCTGAAATTAAGAGATCAGCAAGTTAAAACAGCCGTGTTTGTATATAGACTGCTATACAAAAACCTCATGGTAACTGCAAACCAAAATTCTATAATAGATATACACACAAAAAAGAAAAAGGAATCCACAAGAGAACAAAAGAATAAGAAAGGGGAAAAAAAGACCTACAAAAACAAATCCAAAACAATTAACAAAATGGCAATCGCAACATACACACTGATAATAATCTTAAATGTAAATGGGCTAAAGGCTCAACCAAAAGACATAGACTGGCTGAATGGATACAAAAACAAGACCTGCATATGTGCTGCCTACAAGAGACTCACTTCAGATCTACAGACACATACAGAATTAAAGTGAGGGGATGGAAAAAAATATTCCATGCAAATGGAAATAAAAGAAAGATGGAGTAGCAATACTTATATCAGACAAAACAGACTTTAAAATAAAGACTGTTACAAGAGACAAAGACAGACACTATATAATGATCAAAGGATCAATCCAAGAAGATATAACAATTGTAAATATATATACACCCAACTATGTAAGTCGAATATTAACAGACATAAAAGGAGAAGTCGACAGTAACACAATAATAGTAGGGGACTTTAACACCCCACTTAAAACAATGGGCAGATGATCCAGATAGAAAATCAACAAAGAAACATAGGCCTTAAATAACACATTAGACCAAATGGATTTCACTGATATATACAGAGCATTCTACCCAAAAGCAGCAAAAAACACATTCTTTTCAAGTGCACATGGAACATTTTCCAGGGTAGATCACATGCTAGGCCACAAAACAAGCTTCAGTAAATTTAAGAAAAGTGAAATCATGTCATGCATCTTTTGTGACCACAACACTATGAGACTAGAAATCAAAAGAAAAAAACTGCAAAAAACACAAACACATGGAGGCTAAACAATATGCTACTAAACAACCAATGGATCACTGAAGAAATAAATCATAGAGGAAATTAAAATATACCTAGAGACAAATGAAAACAAAAAGATCCAAAACCTATGGGACGCAGCATAAACAGTTCTAAGAGGGAAATTTACAGCGATACAATCTTACCTCAGGAAACAAGAAAAATCTCAAACAACCTAACCTCACACCTAAAGGAACTAGAGAAAGAAGAATAAACAAAACCCAAAGTTAGTAGAAGGAAAGAAATCATAAATCAGAGCACAAATAAATGAATTAAGAGAGTAAAAAAAAAATAGAGAAGAACAATGAAACTAAAATCTGGTTCTTTGAAAAGATAAACAAAACTGATAAACCTTTAGCCAGACTCATCAAGAAAAAAAGGGAGGGGAGATCAAGATGGTGGAATAGAAGGACATGCAGCTCATCTCTTCCCACAAATTAATCAAAATACATTACATGTGGAACAGTTATTACAGAATACCTACTGAACGCTAGCAGAAGATCTCATACAACCAAAGCTTCAAGAAAAGATCAACATGTAACCAGGTAGGAGGAAAGGAAAAAAATAAATAAAAGGAATTGAGATGGGACCTGTGCCCCTGGGAGGGAGCTGTGAAAGCAGAAAGGTTCGCTCACCCTGGAACCTCCTTTACCTACTGGGAGATCAGCTGGGACAGAAAGGAAGCTTCAGAGGCTCAGAGGAGAGTGCAGTGGCTGGCTTGTGGCAGGTAGGCTAGAGAGAGATCAGTACAGAGAGTCCTGGACACCTTGGTGTACTTCTCAGCCCAAGACACACTCCTGCTGGTGTGTACAGTGGCTGGGTGCTGAAACTTGGGCTTCAACAGAAAGATCTGAGAAAAGGACTTGGTTTGGCTGTGTGGAGACAGCCTGAAGGTCATGTAGTGTGGTGTGGGCCACAACTTGGGGTGTGGGCAGGACAGAGCCCAGGCCTGTCACAGGAGCTCCATTATCAACTTGCACACAAAGGGAGGGGCATGGCCTCATCATAGCATCCTCATTCTCAGCGTGCTCATGACGGACACAACTCTGCTGCTATGAGCAAGCATTGGTGGGTTGCCCACACACAGGCGGGGCTCAAATCTGATCCAATTGCCGGCAGGGGCGTGACTCTGGTGAATTTATGCAGCTGGCAGTTTTGTGAGCGAAGTGCCTGTGGGACATGCAAGTGGATTACTGTTGCTCCCTTGTCTGGGGCAGGTCAGGCATTAGAAGCAGTGGACTTTGTGGGCATGCACATGCGGAGGCAGGGCTGGGATATGGGCTGATTCCCAGCACTCCCAGATGGGTCAAGGTCCTGCTGTGCAACTACGGCAGGTCTGTGTGTTGCAATTTCAGTGGATTTGCACTGGCGGCTTTGTGAACACAGCGCCTGAGGGACTTGATTGCCCATGTTCCCACAGCTAAGGTGGGGTTGAGGGCAGTGCCAACAACACTGTACTTTGTGAATGTGCACAAGGGGTGACAGGCAATGTCAAAGAGTAAATGTCTTGGTGAACAGCTCCTGCAGAGGAATACTCAGTAGCTCCTTTCCCAGTGACAGTGCTCCAGTCCAGCTTATCTCACACCACAGCTTAGAACCGATTCTAGGGGCTTCTACTCCAACAACTGGGGAGCCGACCCTGCCACCGACAGGGATGTGACATCCAGCGCAGGCTCTGGTCACCACACCACCAATCACACCCCCAATCAAGGGGATAACAGCCAGCACTCCCTGAGGAACAACATGGTAGGCATCCATATCAAAAACAGCCCTCACATCAAAAATATTAGACTCATGCAGGCTACACAGGGATGTTCCCTGTGTACAAAAACAGCTTTTCAAGACCACAGTAGATAACTGTTTCTCCTAAATTCATAGTCAGAGAAATATAAGTAAAATGAAGAGGTAGGAACTACTCCCAATTAAAAGAACAAGAGAAAATGCCAGAAAGAACAATGAAACAGATCTCTCCAGTCTACTAGACTCTGAGTTCAAAAAGGAGGTAATAAAAATGCAGAAGGAATTAAGAAAGGGTATTGATAGAAATGAAGATCACTGTAACAAGAAACTATGAAGAGGAGCCAATCAAAATTAGACAACTTAAATGCTGAGATGAAAATTGAGCTAAAGGCAATAAGAAATAGCAAACTAAATAATACAGAAGAACGAATGAATGATCTGGAAGATAGAATAATGGAAATCACCAAATAAGAATAGCAGACAGAAAGACAAAATGAAAAAAAAAATGAAAACAACATATGAGACCTATGGGATAATATAAAGTGTGCCAACTAGGCATAACAGGGATCCCAGAAGGAGAAGAAAGAGAAAAGGGGATAAAAAAAATCTATCTGGAGAAATTATGGCTGAAAGCTTCCCAAACTTAAAGAAAGAAATAGATATCCAGGTACAGGAAGCACAGAGGGTCCCAAACAAGAGGAACCCAAATAGACCTACACCAAGACATATTATAACTAAAATGGCAAAAGTTACAGATATAGAAAAACAAAAAGTCAGTTACAAGGGAATCCCCATAAGGCTATCAGCTGAATTCTCTACAGAAATGCTGCATGGTGGAAGGGAGTGGCAAGATATATTCTAAGTCATGAAAGAGAAAAACCTTCAACCTAGGAAAATCTACCCAGAAAGATGATCATTTAGAATAGAAGGAGAGATAAAGAATTTCTCAGACAAGCAAAAACTAAAAGGATACAGCAATACTAAACCTTTCCTAAAAGACATATTGAAAGGTCTTCTTCAAATAGAAAAGAAATAAGAATCTATAGGAAAGAAAACATCACAATAGGAAAAGCAAATATATAAAAGGATTGTAGATCACTTACCAGTACAGAGGGTTTTTTTAAAAAATCAAAAAATTTTGTGAAAGCAATTATAATTACAATAAACAGCAAAAGGATAAACATGAAGATGTAAAATAGGACATGATAAAATGTAGGGGAGGGAAGTAAGAAAATGTAGATTTTTTTTTTAGACTGTGTTTGAGATTATGTGATTACCAGTCTAAAGCAAGTAGAGCTAGTAATGGGTTAGCATACTTGAAAACCAGGGTAACCACAGATCAAAAACATACAATAGATTCTAAAAAAGCAAAAAGAAGAGAACTCAAGCATAATAGAAAAGAAAACCATTAAACATAAAAGGAAAAACAAAAGGAAAAGAAAGGAATAGAGAAGAAATACAAAATCAACTGGAAAATAAGCTTTAAAATGGCAATAAATACATATATATCAGTAATTACCCCAAATGTCATGGACTAAATGCTCCAATCAAAAGACAAAGAGTGGCAGATTGGATAATAACATGAGAGCCTACAATATGCTGCCTATAAGACACTCACTTTAGGGTGAAGGACACACACAGACTGAAAATGAGGGGATGGAAAAAGATACTTCAGGCAAATGGAAGTGACAAGAAAGCAGGGGTAGCAATACTCATATCAGACAAAATAGACTTTAAAACAAAGCCCATAAAGAAAGATAAAGAAGAACATCATATAATGATAAAAGGATCAATACAAGAAGAGGACGTTATACTCGTTAATATATATGTCCCCAATATATGAGTACCTAAATACATAAAACAAATACTAACAGACATAAAGGGAGAAATTTATGGGAATACAAAAGTAGGAGACTTTAACATCCCACTGACGTCAATGGACAGATCTTCCAGACAGAAAATCAATAAGGCAGTGGAGACCCTACATGACACAATAGAACAGTTAGATTTAATTAATATCTTCAAGACATTACATCCAAAAAAACCCAGAATACATATTATTTTCAAGCGCACATGGGACATTCTCTAGGAAAGACCACATACTAGGAAAGAAAACAACTCTTAACAAATTTAAGAGTATAGAAATTATTTCAAGGCTCTTTTCTGACCACACAGTATGAAGCTAGAAATCAACCACAGGATGAGAAATGAAAAAAAAAGATTATATGGAGACTAAAAAACATGCTACTAAAAAACCAATGAGTCAACAATGAAATAAAAAAGGAAATTAAAAAGTATCTCGACACAAATGACAATGAAAACACAACCATACAAAATCTATGGAGGCAGCAAAAGCAGTCCTAAGAGGGAAGTTCATAGCCATACAGGCCTTCCTCAAAAATAAGAAAAATCTCAAATAAACAACCTAACCTACCACCTAAAAGAATTAGAAAAGAAGAACAAGCAAAACCTAAAGTCAGCTGAAGGAAGGAAACAACAAAGATCAGAGAGGAAATAAATAAAAGAAAGATGAAAAAAAAACAATGGAAAAAACTAATAAACCCAAGAGCTGGTTTTTTGAAAGGATAAACAAAATCAATAAACCTCTGGCCAGGCTCACCAAGAAGAAAAGAGAGAGGTCCTAAATGAACAAAATAAGAAATGAAAGGGAAAAATAACAACTGACATTGCAGAAATACAAAAAATCATAAGAAAACAATATGAACAATTATATGCCAACAAGTTGGACAACCTAGAGGAAATGGACAAGTTTCTAGAAACGTACAGCCCACCAAAACTGAATCAAAAAGAAATAGATGGGGCTTCCCTGGTAGTGCAGTGGTTAAGAATCAGCCTGCCAATGCAGGGGACATGGGTTCGAGCCCTGGTCCGGAAAGATCCCACATGCCATGGAGCAACTAAGCCCGTGCACCAAAACTACTGAGCCTGCACTCTAGAGCCCACAAGCCACAACTACTGAGCCCATGTGCCACAACTACTGAAGCCCGTGTGCCTAGAGCCCGTGCTCCGCAACAAGAGAAGACACCGCAATGAGAAGCCTGTGTGCAGCAACAAAGACCCAATGCAGCCAAAAAGAAATTAATTAATTAATTATTTTTTTTAAAAAAAAAAGAAGAAATAGATGATTTGAACAGACCAATCACTGGAATTTAAATAGAATCTGTAATTAAAAAAAAAAAACAAAAGAAAAAGAAAGTCCCAAACCAAAAATTCCCTGCAGACAAAAGTCCAGGACTGGATGGCTTCTCTGGGGAATTCTACCAAACATAAAAAGAACTTATATAACTAACAATCCTTCTTAAACTCTTCCAGAAGATTAAGGGGGACAGAACACTCCCTAAGTCATTCTATGAAGCTATCATCACCTTGATACCAAAACCAGACAAAAACACTACCAAAAAAGAAAATTACAGGCCAATATCTTTGACGAATATAGATGCCAAAATCTTGAACAAAACATTAGCAAACCAAATCCAACAACACATAAAAAGGGTCATACATCATGATGAAGTTAGATTCATCCCAGGGTCATAAGAGTGGTTCAGCAAATCAATCAATGTGATACACTACATCAACAAAAGACAAAAACCACATGATCATCTCAGTAGATGCAGAAAAACTATTTGACAAAATTCAACGCCCATTCATGATAAAAACTCTCACCAAAGTGAGTGCAGAGGGAACATATCTCAGCATAATAAAAGCTATTTATGACAAACTCACAGCCAACATAAGTCTCAACACTGAAAAGCTGAAATCCTTCCTGCTAAAATCTGGAACAAGATAAGGATGCCCACTCTTGCCACTTTTATTCAACATAGTATTGGAAGTCCTATCCACAGCAATAAGACAAGAAAAAGAAATAAAAGGTATCCAAATCAGAAGGGAAGAGGTAAAATTGTAATTATATGCAGATGACATGATACTATATATACAAAACCCGAAAGACTCCACACAAAAACCACTAGAACTGATAAACGAATTCAGCAAGGTAGCAAGATACAGGATTAACATACAGAAATCTTGCATTCTTTACACTAACAATGAAATATCAGAAAGAAAAAGTAAAAAAAAAAATCCCTTTGAAAATAACATAAAAAAAATAATAAAATATTTAGAAATAAACCTGACCAACAAGATGAAAGACTTACATGCTGAGAAGTATAAAACATTAATAAAGGAAACTGAAGATGATTCAAAGAAATGGAAAGATATCCCATGCTCTTGGAAGAATTAATATTGTTAAAATGGCCATACTACCCAATGGAAGCTACAGATTTAATGTGATCCCTATCAAAATACCAATGGCATTTTCCGCAAAACTAGAAAAAATAATCATAAAATATATAAATATAAGGAACTACAGAGGATCTAGAACTGCTAAAGCAATCCTGAGGAAAAAGAGCAAAGTTGGAGGCATAACCCTCCCGGACTTCAGAAAAACTATATTGGTATATATACCAATATACCAAAACTATATATACCAATATATATACCAATATACCAAAACTATATTGGTATTGGTACAAAAACAGACATATGGATCAATGGAACAGAACAGAGGGTCTAGAAATAAACCCACACAGCTATGGTCAATTAATCTTCGACAAAGGAGGCAAAAATATACAATGGGAAAAAGACAGTCTCTTCAGCAAGTGGTGCTGGAAAAGTTGGACACCCACAAGTAAATCAGTGAAGTTAGAACACACCCTCACACCATACACAAAAATAAATTCAAAATGGCTTAAAGACTTAAACATAAGACATGACACCATAAAACTCCTAGAAGAGATTATAGGCAAAACATTCTCTGATATAAATCGTACAAATATGTTTTTAGGTCAGTCTCCCAAGGCAACAGAAATAAAAACAAAAATAATCAAATTGGACCTAATTAAACTTCCAAGCTTTTGCACAGCAAAGGAGACCATAAACAAAACAGAAAGACAACCTACAGAATGGGAGAAAATATTTGCAAATGATGCAACTGGCAAGGGCTTAATTTCCAAAATATACAAACGGCTCATACAGGTCAATATCAAAAAAACAAACAACCCGATCAAAAAGTAGGCAGAGGACCTAAATAAATATTTCTCCAACAAAGACATACAGATGGCCAACAGGCACATGAAAAGATATCCACACTGCTATTGAGAAATTCAAACCAAAACTACAATGAGGTATCATAACAATGGTCAGAATGGCCATCATTAAAAGGTCTACAAATAATAAATGCTGGAGAGGATGTGGAGAAAAGGGAACCCTCCTACACTGTTGGTGGGAATGTAAATTGATGCAGCCACTATGGAGAGTATGGAGGTTCCTTAATAAACTAAAAATAGAGTTACCATACGATCCAGCAATCCTACTCCTGGGCATATATCCAGAAAAGACAGAAACTCTAATTCAAAAAGACACATGCACCCCTATGTTCAGAGCTGCACTATTTACAATAGCCAAGACATGGAAGCAACCTAAGTGTCCATCAACAGATGAATGGATAAAGAAGATGTGGTGTATATATATAATATGTATGTATACCCTATATTATATATATTCCATTATATATAATGGAATATTACTCAGCCATAAAAAAGAATGAAATAATGCCATTTGCAGTAACACGAGTGGATCTAGAGATTATCATATTAAGTGAAGTAAGCCAGACAAAGACAAATATTATATGATATCACTTATACATGGAATCTAAAAAAATGATACAAATGAACTTATTTACAAAATAGAAACAGACTCACAGACATAGGAAACAAATTTATGGTTACCAAAGTGGAAAGGATGGGGAAGGGATAAATTAGGAGTTTGGAATTAACAGATATACCCTACTATATATAAACTAGATAAACAACAAGGTGCTATGGTATATAGCACAGGGAACTATATTCAGTATCTTGTAATAACCAAAATGAAAGGGAATCTCATAAAGAACTGAATATATAGATATATAAAATTGATATATATATATAGACTGAATCACTTTGCTGTACACCAGAAACTAATACAACATTGTTAATCAACTACACTTCAATTAAAAAAGAGAGAGAGAGAAAAAGAAAAAAAGGGAGAGGGCCCAAGTCAATAAAATCCGAAATGAAAAAGGAGAAGTTAGAGCTGACACCACAGAAATACAAAGGATCATGGAGACTACTATGAACGACTTTATGCCAATAAAATGCACAACCTAGAAGAAGTGGACAAATTCTTAGGAAGGTATGATCTCCCAAGACTGAACCAGGAAGAAACAGAAATTGAAACAGTACTGAAATTGAATCAGTAATTTAAAATCTCCCAACAAACAAAAGTCAAGGACCAAAGAGCTTCACAGGTGAATTCTACCAAACATTTAGAGATGACTTAACACCTATCCTATTCCAAAAAATTGCAGAGGAAAGAACACTTACTTCTAAAGTCTTCTATGAAGCCATCATACCTGATGGCTGATGCCTGACACCAAAACCAGACGAAGATATCACACACAAAAAGAAAATTACAGGCCAATATCACTGATGAACACAGATGCAAAAATCCTCAACAAAATAATACTAGCGAACTGAATCCAACAGTACATTAAAAGGATCACACACCATGATCAAGTGAGATTTATCCTAGGGATGCAAGGATTTTTAAATATCTGCAAATTAATGTGATACACCATGTTAACAAACTAAAGAGTAAAAACCATACAATCATCTCAAAAGATGCAGAAAAAGCTTTTGATAAAATTCAACATCGATTTATGATAAAATAAAAACTCTCCAGAAAGTGGGCATAGAGGGAACATACTTCAGTATAATAAAGGCTACATATATGAGAAACCCACAGCTAACAGCATCCTCAATGGTGAAAAGCTGAAAGCGTTTCCTCTAAGATCAGGAACAAGACAAGGATGCCCTCTCTCACCACTTTTTTAATTTATTTTTTTGGGCTGCGTTGGGTCTTCATTGCTGCATGGGCTTTTCTCTAGTTGTGGCGAGCAGCAGCTACTCTTCATTGTGGTGCACAGGCTTCTCATTGCGGTGGCTTCTCTTGTTGCAGAGCACGGGCTCTAGGCACGCAGGCTTCAGTACTTGTGGCACGTGGGCTCTAGAGCGCAGGCTCAGTAGTTGTGGTGCAACTTAGTTGCTTAGTAGTGGGCTTAGTTGCTCTGTGGCATGTGGGATCTTCCTGGACCAGGGATCAAACCGTGTCGCCTGCAGTGGCAGGCAGATTCTTAACCACTGTGCCACCAAGGAAGTCTCTCACCACTTTTATTCAACATAGTTTTGGAAGTCCTTGCCACAGCAATCAAAGAAGAAAAAGAAATAAATGGAACCCAAATTGGAAAGGAAGAAGTAAAACTGTCATTGTTTGCAGATGACATGATACTATACATAGAAAATCCTAAAGATGCCTCAAGAAAACTACTAGAACTCATCAAAGAATTTGGTAAAGTTGCAGGTACAAAATTAATATACAAAAATCTGTTGCATTTCTGTCCACTAACATGAAGTATCAGAAGGAGGAATTAAGGAAACAATCCCATTTATCATCACATTGAAAAGAATAAAATACCTAGTAATAAACCTACCTGAGAAGGCAGAAGACCTGTACTCTGAAAACTGTAAGACGCTGATGAAAGAAACTGAACACAACACAAACAGATGGAAAGATATACTGTGTTCTTGGATTGGAAGAATCAATATTGTTAAAATTACCACACTACCCAAGGTAATCTACAGATTCAATGCAACCCCTATCAAATGACCAATGGCATTTTTCACAGAACCAGAACAAATAATTTAAAAATTTGTATGGGAACACAAAAGACCCCGAATAGCCAAAACAATCTGGAGAAAAAAGAACAGAGCTGGAGGAATCATGCTCCCTGACTTCAGATTCTCCTACAGAGCTACAGTAATCAAAACAGTATGATACTTGCACAAAAACAGACACATAGATCAATGGGACAGGCCAGAAAGGCCAGATATAAACCCATGCCATTATAGTCAATTAATCTACAACAAAGGAGGCAAGAATATACAATGGAGAAAAGACAGTCTCTTCAATAAGTGGTGCTGGGAAGACTGGACAGCTACATAAAAGAGAATTAGAACATTCTCTAACACCATATAGAAAAATAAACTCAAAATGAATTAGGAGTTTGGGATTCAAATAAACATACTACTGTATATAAAATAGATAACCAACAAGGACCTACTGTCTAGCACAGGAAACTATACTCAATATCTTGTAATAACTTACAATGGAAGAGAATGTAAAAAAGAATAGTAACTGAATCATTTTACTGTACATCTGAAACTAACACAACATTGTAAGTCAACTATATTTCAATAAAAATTAAAAAAATAAACAAACCCCCCCACAAAAGTTCTATGAATAATACTATGAATTAAGCTCGCTGCTTTTGAAAAAAATTTTTTAAAAACCCCTCAAAATGGATTAAAGACCTAAATGTAAGACCAGATACTATGAAACTCCTAGAGGAAAACACAGGCAGAACACTCTTTGACACAATTGCAGCAATATTTTTTTGGATGCGTCTCCTAAAGTAAAGGAAATAAAAGCAAAAATAAACACATGGGACCTAATTACACTTAAAAGCCTTTGCATGGCAAAGGAAACCATCGACAAAACAAAAAGACAACCTACTGAATGGGAGAAAATATTTGCAAATGATACGACCAATAAGGGATTATACACATTGAAGCATTCAGGGGTAAAGGAATATGATGTATGCAGTATACTCTCAAATTGTTGAAAGAAAAATATTTATATAATAAGGACAAAATGATAGAGAAAATGTGGCAAAATGTTAACAAGTGGTGAATCTTGGTAAAGGGTACGTGAAAGTTTTCTTTTTCCCACAATTTTTTATACATTTGAATTTTTTTCAAATAAAGTTTAAAAATTATTTTTCCAATCTGATAGGTTAAGAAATGTTTTGATGTATGTTTCTTTAGTTATGTGTAATGGTGAGTATCCTTTCATATGTTTATTTTACACCTGAATATCTTTTTTACACATCGCTTATTCATATCCTTTGCCTATTTTTCTAATGTATTTTTTATGGTTTTTCTCATTTGTATTTGAATTTGTATGAGTCTTAATGGGAATTAGTGTTTTTTTCTGACACATATGTGCAAAATAGGTTTTCTGAGTTTGGCATGACTTAATTTAGTTTATGGTGCTTTATTGGTTGTTACTGTTGCTATGAACAATATTTAATTTTTATGCAATCAAATTTATCAATCTTTCTGTATGGCTTCTGGGTTATATCCTGCTTAGAAAGGCCGTTTTTACCCCCAGCCTACTAATGCTTTCTTCTAGTACTTTTAGAATTTAATTTTTTAGGTTTAATTTATTTATCAGTTGGGAATTCCATCTGTTTAAAGAATTTATTTTTTCCCCAAATCACCAGTTTTACTAAAGACACATATTAAACAACTTTACTTTCCTCCACTGACTTGAAACATCTACTTCTGGACCCTTCTCAGCGCCACTGATCTATTCCTTCTTTAGTTCCAAACTGTTTGTATTGTTTTAATATTTCTTTTTTTTTGTAAATTATTTATTTATTTATTTATTTATGGCGGTGTTAGGTCTTCGTTTCTGTGCGAGGGCTTTCTCCAGTTGTGGCAAGTGGGGGCCACTCTTCATTGCAGTGCACGGGCCTCTCACTATCGTGGCCTCTCTTGTTGCGGAGCACAGGCTCCAGACGCACAGGCTCAGTAATTGTGGCTCACGGGCCCAGCTGCTCCGCGGCATGTGGGATCTTCCGGGACCAGGGCTCGAACCCGTGTCCCCTGCGTTGGCAGGTGGATTCTTAACCACTGCGCCACCAGGGAAGCCCCTGTTTTAATATTTCTTAAAGCCAATGATTCTAATATTAAATTTTGGAAACTACCTGGCTGTTCCAGCATAAATAGTTATCCATTGGTATCTGAGGAGGATTGGTTCCAGGATTGCCCTCCACCCCACTCCCCTGTGCCCCCAGGATACCAAAATTCATGGATGCTCAAGACTCATATAAAATGGCACAGTATTTGCATAATAACCTACACAATCCTCCCATATACTTTAAATCATCTCTAGGTTAACTTATAATACCTAATACAATGTAAATGTTATGTAAATAGTTGCCAGCACCTGACAAATTCAAACATTATCTTTGGGAACTTTATGGAATTTTTTTTCAAATTTTTGATCCACAGTTGGTTGAATCTGTGAATGCAGAACCAGCAAATATGGAAAGCCAACTCTATGTATGTGTGTGTGTGTGTATGTGTATGTGTGTCTGTGTGTGTGTGTGTGTATCCTCCTTAATCAATCCCTTCCTTTGCATTTCATGACCCCCACGTTGCTGGTTTTCCTCCTTTCTCTATGCTAGTTATTCCCAGCTTCCTTTGTCAGTTGCTTTTTCACTAATCATCCTTCAATATTTGGAAAAATTTTAGGGCTTTTCTCTTCTCTCTTCCTACTAGGTGATCTCATTGGCATTGATTTTTTTAACCTTGTTTATGGTGCTTTTTGTAAAAAAGTTTTATATTTATATAAAATATAAAAAAGTTTTAAATTTATATACAAATATGTCAGTTTTCTTTTATGGCTTCAGGGTTATATCCTGCCTAAAAAGGGTTAAGCCATAGTTTATTATGACTTCATTACTATGTTGATGACTCCTAAATTTTAATCTCAGCCTAACCTCTTTTCTAAGATACAGATGCATATAAACAGTGAGCTGCTCAGTGTCTCTATTTAGCTATCTCACAGGCATTTCAAACTGAATATATCTAAAATGGAACCCATGATTTTACCTCCTCAAATTGTTCCCCTCTCCATTTCATTTCTAGTACAGATTCCCAGAAATGAGATTGCTGAGTCAAAGAGTGTGAACAAAAAGTGTGTAATTTTGATATACTGCCCAATTTCCTTACAGAGGGGTTATATCAATTTATACTTACACTAGCAGTGTAGATATTTCTCCATGGTCTTGTCAACAGGGTGTGTAATCAAACTTCTGGATACTTGCAATCTGATAGATTACAAATTTGTAATCTGATAGATAAAAAATAGTACTGTGGTATAGTTTTAATTCATTTTTCAGTTATTATGAACAAACTTGAGCAGATTTTCATATGTTTAAGGGCAATCTGAACTTCTTGTTTACTGCCCATTTTTCTGTTGGTCACTGGTCTAGGTTATTGACCAATAGGAGCTCTTGATGTATTAAGGATATATCATCTGTAATATGAATTGAAAATATTTTCCCCCAGTTTGTCTTTGATTTTTGTCTTGATATTGTTTTGTTTTACCATGCAGAAATTTTTAATTTTTATATAGTTAAATCTATCAATATTTTCTTCTATGCTTTCTGGGTTAGTCAATTACAAAGGCCTTCTTCATTTCAAGATTATAAAGGAATTGCTTCATGTCATCTGCTATTATTTTCATGGTTTCACTTTGTATTTTTTAAATCTTTGATCCATTGGAAGTTATCCTGTTGGACAGAAGAGTGGTATTAAGGAATAAAATGAACCATGTCTTTCCTTTGCTTAAAACCCTTTAATGGTTTTCTTTTCTTTTTTTAAATAAATTTATTTATTTATTTATTTTTGGCTGTGTTGGGTCTTCGTTGCTGTGCGTGGGCTTTCTCTAGTTGCGGCGAACAGGGGTTACTCTTCATGTGGTGTTCAGGTTTCTCACTGCAGTGGCTTCTCTTGTTGCAGAGCATGGGCTCTAGGCGTGCGGGCTTCAGTAGTTGTGGCTCAGGGCTCTAGAGCACAGGTTAAGTAGTTGTGGTGCACAGGCTTAGTTGCTCCACAGCATGTGGGATCTTCCCAGACCAGGGCTCGAACCCATGTCTCCTGCATTGGCAGGCAGATTCTTAACCACTGCACCACCAGGAAAGCCCTTTTAATGGTTTTCTATTGGTCTTAAGATTACATTTCAAATTCTTAACATGGTCTATTAACTCCACTGTGATCTGGCTCTATTATTTCTGTAAAATCATTATGTTACATCCTCCCTTTTGCCCTCTAGATCTCACTGGGTTTCTTTCAGTTCCTTGAACTTGTTACGCTTCATGTTTCAGAATTTTGTATGAACTGTTCCAGAACCAAAGTTAAATCTCTCTGTAATACACTGTTAAATCATCCAGGGCTTCTTCTCTGTAGCACCCATTAACTGTAATTATTTATTTATGTAATTATGAATTCAATGGCTATCTTCCCTGCTAGATTATAATTTCCACTAGAACAGACACCCTAGGCATCTTGTTCATTACTGTAGCCTTTGTTCCCAGGCACAGTGGCTGAAGTATAGTAGCTTTACAAATACTTATTAAATGAATGAATAAATGAAAAATAACAGGTTTAATAAAAAAATCCTTCTAATAACATCCAATTTCATTTTTCTGATTATTAGTTCAAATAATCTCTAATCTACAATTTATTCTGCTGAACAATCATATAATCAGGAAGGAAGTGCTTTATAAAAATGACCAATACCAAGTATCCTATCAGTAATAAACTGCATTCTGGCTTATAAATTAGCCTTTTATGAATATGTCTAGGGAAATCAATCCCTGAAAACTTTAGTTTTGCTAACAGAACACAAAATTGTCCTCTAAAATAAAAACCAGGCTTAGTATTTATAACATTTCTTTGATATTATGAGTTAGAATTAGCAGTAAATACCTAAACAGGTATATGTTAGCAGAATAGTGAACCCATATTGTTCTCCTGACAAATACATTGTGAATGCATCAAACCACCAAGTACAACTCACCTCTTGAAAGTTATGTTGAGTGAACTTGTCTGCTATCCTTAGCAACTCACGACATGAATGTGTGTCAGCAAAAGCCCGAATGCCCAGGCAGTTAGAAGGATCTAATTGTCTCTTTAAGAATTCACAACAGGCTTCCTGTATTTCTGCCAGCTGAAGGAGGCAAGCAGCTGGCAGAAGGGTCTGAACATTGCCCTCTTCCACAGTTATCTGGGAGGTATATGCAAAGTCTATCAGTAGTTCCATAGCCCTCTCATCTATGTCTCGGATCACAACTTCCGTCTGACGGCTCTCTGCCAATTCTCCTGTAAACATAGCTCGGAAGTAGGGGCTACAGGCTGACAAAATGACTCGATGGGCATATATCTTCTTAGCGCCCACAACTAGCACCACATCGCACAGCTCCCGGTGCTTTCTCAGAAGGTTAATCACTTCCAAGGTTTGTCGAGGGTGCTTGTCTGAGATATAGGGCATGCGGGCAGGTTGGGGAACCCCTTCTGGCAGTTTGTTGGGGTCTCCAAGGGTGCAGCGGCTTGTTACATCCATTCCAGTCTCTCCTGGTCGAATGTTGGTACACCTACAGAGATGGCGGTGGGAGAGAGAAGAGAAGATGGGAATATTTTTAGAAGCTCATTCCTGCATTTCACATGTATTTTGTATGTAGAAATTCAGGTGCTAACTTACTAGGTAAATGCCACAAACTTAAATTATTGACAAATAATTAGAACTAAGATATTTGGGTTTTCATAATCATCACACTGTATCTATCAACATGGAGAAAAAAGAGAATCTATGCCCGTCAATTAAGGTGATAACTATGCTTTTAACAAATATTTACTAGTTCTTATATTTTACAAAGCATTTTGCTATGGACTGAGGAAAATTCAAAGAAATATAAAGAGGCAATCGGGGAACCTAATTATCTAGAAGGAGAAACACATGAATAGCCAGAAAGGGGGCAACCAGGATAAAAAATGTGGTTCAGAAAGGCAAAATCTATAGTTATTTGTTTATACTGGAACATAGACCTGACTGGCATAAGCTATCAGGTTATTACAAAGGTATGTATTTTTTTGTGTGTGAAGTAGGAATATTACATTGCGTTTTTCCAGAGCTTAGGTGAAATATCCTACACACATGCTTCAGATCGTTATACTTCTGTTTCTGATTCTCTACTTACTAAGCAGTCTTCTGACTCATATGAGTCTCAGAAACTAATCATCTATGACTGTACTGAGATAGTCTAATACTGGCCTGCAAGAGACAGTATCAGTTTACTACCCCTAAAGCTGTAGCACTGACAAAACCGACAGTATAATAAAACACTAGAGTGTTGACAGAATCCCCAGGGAAGGAGAGGAGAATCTAAAAGGGCATTTTAGGAAGAAGAAACTACACTTAGCTCTTCCTTTCTTCAGCAGCAACCTGTTTTTCCCAAGTACTTATAAATTCAATATTTCTATGCTTGGCCTCAGCCTACAGGTAACTGTATTCTATAGTACAAACTGTTCATAATTCCTGACATCTGGTAGAAACAGCACTGTTTATGCTTGACAATTTAAAACTGAAACATAAAACTGAGCAGTTAAAGGATAATTTTTATCACCCATGTAAACAAGCAAAAAAGCTTTTAGCCACAGTACTTAATGGTCTCTTGTTTGTAGTAGATGCTGAAATAATAAATCACGTGGTTAACAGTGGTACACTCAAGCTTTAAAAAAGAACCACCATTAAAGACAAGACCATTTAAAAATTTTCCATTATAATACTGACATTGTATGTTGAAATTAAAGAGTTTTTGTTGTGACCTTAATTATGTACACAGATGGTACTGTTGAACTCAGACATAAACAATTTTTTATTTCACCTAAGTACAATATGGAAGCTAATTTCTACATATCTACTTTTTTTTTTTAAAAAAACCAGTATGCAAATAAAAACACTTATGATTGTATTAGATTGTATAGATTCTGACTTTCAAGAATCGGTAATTTCTCTATTCTTATCAACTGTCTGGTTTGCAAACTTGGAAGGAATTCTCTTAAATGTGGTCATTCTCAAAAGTTCTGTTTTATCTTCTCTCTATACACATTCTTGGGGAAGTGCATTTAATCTCATGGTTCCCATCACCCATATGTGAATGGCTAAAGGATTCTTAACTCCTACCTGGATAAATCCCGAATTTGGATCCATACGAATGTCCCACCATCACTCAAACTCAATTTATCTTAATGATATATCTAAAACTGATTCCTTGACTCTCTACTTTTGTACAAGTATATGTCTCTCCTCTAGTCTTCCCCAGATCAGTAAAAGGCAGTTTCATTGTTCCAGCTGCTCAGGCCAAAAATCTTTTTTTAAAAAAATTAATTAATTGATTAATTCATTTTTGGCTGCATTGGGTCTTCGTTGCTGCACATAGGCTTTCTCTAGTTGTGTCGAGCGGGGGCCACTCTTTGTTGCGGAGCACAGGCTCTAGGCATGCGGGCTTCAGTAGTTGTGGCACGTGGTCTCAGTAGTTGTGGTCTGCAGGCTTAGTTGCTCCGCAGCATGTGGGATCTTCCCGGACCAGGGCTCGAACCTGTGTCCCCTGCATTCACAGGCAGATTCTTAACCACTGAGCCACTAGGGAAGTCCCAGGCCAATAATCTTGGAGCCCCTTCCCTTCCACATACCCTCAAACCCAATCCATCAGCAAATTCTGTCATTCTACCTCCAAATAATACCTAGAATCCAACCATTTCTCTACCTTTCCACTAGTCCCATCCTAATTCAGGGTATCCTCACACTTCTTTATATGATAATAGCCTCATAAGTGGTCTGCTTGCTTCCACCTTTGCTGATTTATATTCTCTTCTCTAAACAATCAAAATGATCCTTTAGAAAAGTCAGACTATACCATTCCTCTGCTCAAAATCCTTTAAACACTCATATCAGTAGCAAAAAACAAAGCCTATAGAGTTTACGAACTTCTATATGACTCCTCCCCTGGCTAACTCTCTGAATTCATCTCCCACTTTCCTCTTACTCATGGTTCTCTAGTCACACAGACTTCCTTGCTATTTCTGGGACATGCCAAGGCCTCTCTTGCTTCAGAGCCTTAATCCTTCTTCCTGAAAGGTTCTTCCCCAAATATCTGCAGAGCTCATTCCCTTATTTCTTTCAGATTTCTGTTCAAATGTCAACTTATCAGACCACCTTATACGAAACAGCATCTCTTACTTCTACTACCCTATACCCTTTACTGTGCTTAATTTTTCTTCTTAAATAATTACCTCCTGATATAATGTATTGGCTTTCTCTCCCAACCAGAACATAAGCTCCATGAAAACAAGGCCTCTATTCTCTTTTACTCAATGCTATCCTTCAACATGTGGATCCAGTGCTCATTAAATAGCTGTCAAATAAATTCAGCTTTTCTTCCTGCCAAAATAAACTATACCCTCCAAACTTTCTTGTCTGGTTCTCTTGAAAGAATGCCCAGTTTGTAGCCAGGCAAACATAGATTCAAACCTTAGCTGCATCATTTACTAGGTATAATCTTCGGCAAATTACTTAACTTCTCTGATCCTCAAGTTCATCATTTGTAATTGTGGGGATAATTACACTTACCTCACAAGGAAAATGACAGTGTTGGGATTTGTCTGAATGTAGGTCCTCTGACTCCAAAGTCAGTGCTTTATCCTGAACTGTTTTGGTCAACTAGATGGAGCATTTGAAACGGAAATGATCCTGGCAATCTGGTTTACGTGGTTGTTGTTCTTAGAAGGGAGAAAAGGCAAGCACGCTGCCACATGGCTGGACTACGCTGCTCTTTTAGGAGAATAAGAAGGAGCAAGAACAAGGATCACCGAGACTATAAGGGGTGCCTCATTTTAAATCTTCTGAGAAGTTGTATTTAATTCTAGCAATTTAATTCTAGACGTTATATTTAATTCTATACATTAAGTTATTTCTTCTGTGGTTCTGCTATTTGTTTTTGTAAATGTTTACTTAAAAAAAATCTAAGCCCACATCCTCCAACAGTCTCATCACATCCAAAGGGTTCTACTGGCAGAAATGGTTTGTTTTTTCTCCCCCCACCACCCCACCCCATACATCCCAGTACATTTTTCTGGGCATCTTTGAGGGGAAGTTATAGTGTCCCAGAAATAGGTTGTGTTCATACCTTGTCACATCTATATTCACAACTTCTTTGTTTGGAGTCTGATGGATTAAGTACTCTAATGATTTGAGGGGTGGGGTGGTAAACTAAAGTGTGAACTGCTCCCCAGCAAGAGGAAAGAACCCTAGGAAAGCTATTTTTTTTAACCACTTTTTAAAAATTGAAGTATGGTTAATTTACAATGTTGTTAGTTTCAGGTGTAGAGCAAAGTGATTCAGTTATACATACATATATGTATACATATATATATATATATGTTCTTTTTCAGATTGTTTCCCATTATAGGTTATTACAAGATATTGAATATATTTCCCTGTGCTATACAGTATGTCCTTATTGTTTATCTATTTTATCCTGTGTATATGTTAATCTTAAACTCCTAATTTATAACCCCCCCCTCCACTATCCGCTTTGGTAACTGTAAGTTTGCTTTCTATGTTTGTGAGTCAATTTCTATTTTGTAAATAAGTTCATTTGCTTTCTTGTTTTTGTTTTTTGTGTGTGTTTTTTTTTTTTTTTTTGATTAGGAAAGCTTTTAATTAAAGGCTTGGGGGAGCAAGCCTGATTGTCCAAGTGAAAATTCATCTGGAGAAACCAGAGGATCTGAAATTATTTGCTTTTCTATCCCAATAGTGAACTAACGACATTACAAATATATATATATATATATATATATATATATATATAATATAATATATACATAAAGAAATTGAACTCAAATAACATTTTTATTAACTTAATTTTCAAGACTAATTTACATATGTTTTAAGGCTGAAGGAGCTAAGTGGAAGGATTATTCTGGACTCTATCCACAGTTAACAAACTAAGGAGACCAAATAGAGCTTTTGCCTTCTCCCACAAAAGGACTGCCAATTGCTTCATTTGCAAATATTTTCTCCCATTGTGAGCGTTGTCTTTTCATGTTGTTTATGTTTTCCTTTGCTGTGCAAAAGCTTTTAAGTTTCATTAGGTCCCGTTTGTTTATTTTTGTTTTTATTTCCATTTCTCTAGGAGGTGGGTCAAAAAGGATCTTGCTGTGATTTATGTCATAGAGTGTTCTTCCTCTGTTTTCCTCTAAGAGTTTTATAGTGTCTGGTCTTACATTTAGGTCTTTAATTCATTTGGAGTTTATTTTTGTGTACGGTGTTAGGGAGTGTTCTAATTTCATTCTTTTACATGTAGCTGTCCAGTTTTCCCAGCACCAAGAGGGAGGAGACATGGGGATATATGTATATGTATAGCTGATTCACTTTGTTATAAAGCAGAAACTAACACACCATTGTAAAGCAATTATACTCCAATAAAGATGTTAAAAAAAAGGGGGGGGAAAGGACTGCCAATTCTAGGAAAGAATCAGTCTTTCTAAAACCAAAAGGGTATAAAATCTGCCAATCAGTTTAGCAGATTTTGTATTCATTAAGTGCTTATGAAAAACATAACTTCAAGATAAAGTCCATTAATGGCATATTTTACCATCAACTCTCTCAAACCTTAACAAAATCTTACTTCTTTCTACCAGCCATGTACTTCACAGGAAGCTGACCATGTCCCCAGCTTTAAGGATGAATCCCAAATTCTCTTGCAATTTTAGGTCAGGATGAAGCTGATAGGGAAGAGGCTACACTGGAGACACAGAGAGAACTTGGGTCCAAGAAGGTACCATCAGGCCATGCATTGACCAGCCCTGGAGCTCACACTACCTATGGCCTTCTCGTTATGTAAATAAAAGATGTCCATATCGATTAAGCCAGTTTGAGTCAAGAAACTTTATGTTACTTTCAGCCCCAAACTTTCTGATACCAAAAACACAGTAGTTAAAATGTGAAACAGTAAAATTAGCCAAATGTTCTAAATTTACTAACCAACTTTAATACAGAAAATTGCCCTTGCTTTGACTGGTCAACTACTCCTGTATGTAGAGGTTCTTGCTCCATTATTATCAGATTTTCTAAATATGGTACTGATAGATTTAGAATTATGGTTTGACTTTGTGCCTTTTCTTTCAAATGAAGTAAAAATGTTGTTAGAAGACTAGATACTCTTTCTTCATGGCTGATTGCCCAGTTCCTGTTAGGCTGTTACATTAAGTTTTAAAATACTGTTTCTCTAACACCAGCTATGCGGGGGTGCTTGGTAAAAGCACAGATTCTTAAGAGGGGCTAGAGAATCAATATCTCTGGGGGTGTAGTTCCAGAGTCTGCATTTAGCAAGCAGGTTATTTTAACACAAATTAAAGTTTGACTAATAACTGGCTAATAAATTTGACCAATAAATAAAATTTCTTTATTAGCGGAAAATGTTGGTTTTTACAAAGAGACTATGTTGACCTAAGTTGAAAGGAAATAACAACATGGAGAAAGTAATGATTCAAAATGTAGCTATAAAGGAAAGAAAAAAAGTAAGAGCGAAGTCTTGTCAAACATACAAAATGAAATAAAACAAGAAGGATTCACATTTACCAAAATGTCAGTAAGTCTAAAAAATCAGACATTATGTATGAAATCATTTTAAGAAACTGTAGGGACTTCCCTGGTGGTCCAGTGGTAAAGAATCTGCCTTCCAATGCAGGGGACCCGGGTTCAATCCCTGGTCGGGGAACAAAGATTCCATATGCCGCGGCGCAACTAAGCCCACACGCCACAACTACTGAGCTCTCACGCCTCAACAAGAGAGCCTGGGGGCCGCAACCTACAGAGCCCACATGCCCTGGAGCCCGCACACCACAAGTAGAGAGAAAACCTGCATGCCACAACTAGAGAGAAGCCGGTGTGCCACAACGAAGACCCGACATAGCTAAAAAAAAAACCCAAAAAAAACTAATTACTACATTTGAATTTCTACATATAATTGGAAGGAAAAAGCTGCTATTAAAATTTTTTCAATTATTCTTTCACATTCTGTGGGAAAGGGCAATGTTTATTTCAGAGACAGATGATGCTTTTAAGAAAACACCTATTTGGGCCTTTTAAATATAAAACGCAAGGTGAGGGCCCCTTGGGATGATAAAGACCATCAGATGTACTTCGTCTGCAGTATTTTTTGGTTTGTTTTGAAATGTAAATTGAATTTGAATATCATTAGGAGGGCTTGGAATCTTAGTTCACCACAGTCCCCACCACTCTCTCTTATGTGAAACTATGCCATGCACTTATATGAACTACCTATAAGATATATGAGGATTTTGTTTTTTAACCTCTGTTCTAGAGGTAGCAAGATTGTAACAAAGAGAACTAAACTACTCAGTATAATAAAGTAACAGTAATTTCAAAGGGAGAAAGTTTTAGGGAGAGAAAGAGAATTAGAAAGGAAAAGAAACAGAGACTGATTAAAACTGGTGGCAGGTTTTGATTTAAGGAGAGAAACAGCCAGTGAGAAAATAATGAATGGCCAAACCTTTATGGCCTCCTTCATTATCCCTAAACTTTCAGTAAAAACCTGAGGTATTCAATGGCAGTCGTCAATGAAGGTGAAGAAAGAGACAGTGAGTATACAGTATTTCTAGAAAGAAGCTTGGCTGTGAAAAGAGACATAAACTACTATGTCTGTTTAAAGAGAGTAATAACTGGAAAATGATTATATATTGATGCAAAGAACCAGAAGGAGGGAGAAGTTTTAAAATATATGTAAAGAGGGAGAGAATAAATGATGGAGCAAAATTCTTGAAAAGTGGGAGTATTTAGAAACAAAATACAGAAGAATGGATCTTAGACAAAAGGAAGAAGGGCTCACCATAAGAGGTCAGAGTAAGGCAGTGGGAGGAAACATAGTGTGGAAACAGATACATTTATTTTTGGGTAAGGAGGTGTCAGGAGCTTGAGGAAGTTCATACCTGATGGCCTCTTTTTTCTGTGAAGTTGGGAGTTGGGGGAGCAGGTCACTTGCTGCCACTGAAAGGAGTGTTAAGAGGATTATGAGAAGAATGGATAAGGATGTGAAATAGCTACTGTGGAGTATGAGTAAGCATTGATTAGGGACTCATAGAAATACTGTTGGATGACACTGTTGGCCCGAATGATATTAAAGACTCTCAATACAGTAGCATGAATTCCCTGTGGCTGGTTTTATCCAGCAGTAATCAACAGCCCAAATTACAGAATATAAATGCCTGCCTTAATCTAGAATGGGTAAATGCCATGGACAAACTCGAGAGTTGAGTGAGTGGTGGCTAGAAAATGGTTGAAGTGGTTGCAGGAGTAAACTGTGTAAAAACACAAGAGACAAAAGCATGTTGATTATGATTAGGTCAAAGAACAGCTGGAATGGGCATTCAAGAGGTTATGGTCAGAAAACAAGTTATTAGGACTTAAAACGATTTCAGAGAGAGATTTTCTGAGTGATAGTAGGAAATGAATTTTTGAAGTGAGTGAAGGTAAAAGTCCCAAGAATTTAGGAGGTCAAGGAAATGCAGGCTAGATAAATGGATGGGTCATTCCCATGAATACTGATATTTCGAATGATAGAAATATCAAGTCGTGCATGTAGGAAACATAAACCAAAGAACAAATAAAAGATCTTAAATATTCTTCACGTTTACTAAGGGAATGCTACAACTTTAGTACCTCCTTAAGTACATTTAATAACAGCATTTCCACATACCCAAAATATTTGAGTCAACTTAAATTTCATAGCTATCTTGGCACTCGTTCCTCAGATCTACTTCAAAAGTAATAGTCTTAATTGAGGAAAGAGTCATTTTCTATAAGTGGCTATGATAATTTGAAATCAAGCACAATAAAAAGTTTAGAAAAACATAGCCTTCTAAAGCATTTATAATCAAGTTTTATCTCTTAGTCCAAAGACCTGCAGAATCTTTCCTTAGCTTGGAATTGTGCTCCTTATCTACCAAATGAGCATCTCTCCCTTTATACTTCAAATATTTGTTTTAATTTGGAAATTAGCAGCCTGCTCTTAAAAGATTCTGCTGAGTTGACCCTCATTTAAAGTCCTAAGCACACATGAATAGGGAGAGCTAGAGATTTGAGCATACAAATCCTTAAAACAGAAATAACATCTCAAGGTGCCAGTGAGGCTTATTAGAAGAGCATCCACTAGGCAGTACATTCCCTACCATACCAGAAAGCCAGGCGGTTAATTCCTTAATCTGAAAGTAGGTCATGAATACTTCAGCCTTAAGGCATCACTGTTTATTGGATGAAATGAGGGTCAGCATTGGGTGCCTTGGCCCAGCAATCAAGGTAAGATGGAGAAAGGGCAATTGGCCATGCAAACAAGCTGGTCTCCCTTTATGTCAGGAAAGCAAGTCTCCCTAGGATACCTCTCAGCAACTTCCACTGACATTTCATTGGCAGCACTGTGTTACATAGCCAACCCAAAATGCAAAGAATATTAAAGATATCAAGTATAATATTTTTTTTCTTGTGTCTATATAGTAGAAGGAGGAAAGAAAGGAGAGGTGTTGAGTAAGCCAACTTGGCATGGCACACCGAGAAAGAGCCAAATCAAGCAGGTGTATCTTATATTACTATTTTTTTAAATTAATTAATTAATTTTTTGGCTGAGTTGGGTCTTCATTGCTGCGCACGGGCTTTCTCTACTTGCAGCAAGCGGGAGCTACTCTTCGTTGCGGTGTGTGGGCTTCTCATTGCGGTGGCTTCTCTTGTTGCGGAGCACGGGCTCTAGTCACACGGGCTTCAGTAGTTGCAGCATGTGGGTTTGGTAGTTGTGGCACACGTGCTTAGTTGCTCCATGGCATGTGAGATCTTCCCAGACCAGGGATCGAACCCGTGTCCCCTGCATTGGCACCTGGATTCTTAACCACTGCGCCACTAGGGAAGTCCCCTTATACTACTATTTTAAAGCATACATTTTAGACTAACTAGAATAAACTGGAAATTCTAAAGACAAGAGATGTGAATGGGATTTGTCTTTTGATGTTGAACTCAAGGAGCTCATCTGTGATCTTCACCGTGAGTGAACGTTATCAATAAAATCTCTAGATACAATTAAATAAAACAATACCCAAAGAACCTAAAGCTTCTTACCCATTTATGAATCTTCAATGGGTTTTCATCTTAGGCCCCACCTTAAACACCCCTGGTACTCCCTAGGATTTTGCTTTTGGCATCCTCCTTTTCTGTTCTACCCTCATTCACACTTACAACTTCAAGAATTTTCTGCATACTGATGACTCACAATTTTTTTTTCTCTCCAGCCCAAACCGTTCTTCTGCCCCAGATCCATATTCCAATTACACGCTGGCTATCTCTACCTGGCTGTTTCCTAGACATAATAATCTTAAAGAATACAAAAGAGAATCTATTCTTGGCTTAGTAAAACCTGTTCCTCTTCCTGTATTTTTGATCTCATTATGGCAGCACCTAGTTTCCCAAGCTAAGATCTTTGGAGTCATTTATACTGCTACCTTTTTCTCACTCTATATTCACCAAATCCTTTTGATTTTACTATTAAACAAACTCTTAATTCCATCCTCTTCTCTCAATCCCCACTGCCATAGATCTACTTCAGGTCTTCATCAGCTTTCATCTAAACTACTACAACTCCTTTAAATTAGTATTTTTTTGCCATTATTTCTTCCCTTTTTCTGGTCTACATCCTATCTTCTTAAACATCAGCCCCAAAACCAAATCTGATTTGTATAACAACATCCATTGGCTCTTAAATACCTAAAGGGTAAAGTTGAACTCTTTCCCATGGTTGTAGCCTCATTTTCCATGATTTTTTCCCCTTGTTTCCCCTTCTTCCTCCCTCATATACTCTACACTGCAGACATACTTACCATTCCATACATCTTATACACTTCCAGGTTTTGGTGTCTTTTTGTGTTTTCGTTTTTGTTTTTGGCACAGCTGTTCCTTCTGTTTATGGTGGCTTTATTATCTCCCTTCTTTAATTCTTATCCTTTAAAGTACATTCTTGAAAGCAAATTCTTATCCTTTCTAAAAGATCCAGCTCAAATATCACAACCTCTGTGAAGCTTTCCTCGTCTCCACAGAGCAGAGGTTTACTTCTCTATTAAAATGCTGTTCATGGGACTTCCCTGGTGGCGCAGTGGTTAAGAATCCGCCTGCCAATGCAGGGGACACAGTTTCGACCTCCTGGTCTGGGAAGATCCCACATGCCACGGAGCAACTAAGCCCGTGTGCCACACTACTGAGCCTGTGTTGTAGAGCCCACGAGCCACAACTACTGAGCCCGTGCACCACAACTACCAAAGCCCACTCGCCTACAGCCTGTGCTCCACAACAAGAGAAGCCACCGCAATGAGAAGCCCACGCATCACAATGAAGAGTAGCCCCCGCTCGCTGCAACTAGAGAAAGCCCATGTGCAGCAACAAAGACCCAACGCAGCCAAAAAAAAAAAAAAGTCCTGTTCATGTTGTATTATGGTATCTGTTTACATGTCTTTCCATCACTTCATCTGTATATGTACAGTATACAGGCATAGAACAAGTACTATATAAATGTTTGGTGAGTGAATAAACCAATTCTTAATAAAATCAGGCTCAGTTTCCTATTTGTATATTTAAGGAAAGATGGAAGAATTACATTGCAAAATGTTTTAGTATCTCTAAATTAAATCAATGATTAAAAAATAGTATCTTGGGAGACAGGCACACTGTTGGTGAGACTTCAGACTGGTATAATCTCTAAGGAGAGGAATTTGTTAATATTAACCAAAATCTTAAAATGCACATACTCTTTGGGCAATTTGACATCTAAGAATTTATCCTATACTTACACAACTGGGCAAAAACCACATACAAGGATATTCACTGCAGAACTGGTTGTAACAGCAAACGGTTTGAAATAAATGTCTCTCAAAAGGGACTGGTTAACTATGGTACCTACAGATAATAAAATACTATGTAACTATTAAAAAGAATAAGGTGGGTCTATGTATTTGTCATATCTACAAGATAATGTGTGAAGTGAAAAAAGAAAGATACAGAAGACTGTGCATGATGTGCGAACATTAGTGTTTTTTAAAAAGGGGAGATATTCTATATATGCTTGTATATGTATTACAATACTGAAAGAATGCATAAGAAACTGCTTTCAAGTGGTTCCTCTGGAGAGGAAAATTGGGAGCTAGGGTCAGCATTGGGAGACTTACTTTTCATTGAATATCCTATCTTTTAAATTTTGTAGCATTTACCCATAATAGGTAGTTAAATAAATGAATGCAATGAAGCTTTACTAATAAAATGCCAATCAGTTGCATAAAACTTTATGATTAAGCATTGGAATACCCTAACAGCAATTTTCAATCTTTTCTTGTTCATAGTTTTTTCCCCCCTCATGGGAAAAGTCTGTAGACACTGTTCAGTTGTTCAGTCATTCAAACAATTATTCAGTGATCATTAGGTGCCAGGGATACAAAGATACAGAAGACATATGACACTCAAAGGGCTCACACTCTAGTAGTGAGAACAAACATGTATTCAAATTATCTCAATATAAACAGTTATTTCTCATTCAAAGCTTCTCCAATAGCTGGTAAGTATAAACCCAACATTACTTCCCAGAGACTGCTTTCTGGGTTGCAGCAGCAAGAATGACAGCCACAAGGAAAGGGTAGGGAAGTGTGACCATGACTTAACATAGGTAGCAGGTAAAAGTAAAACCAGAGAGCAGTGGTAGGCCAGGCTCTGGCCAAGTGATGGTGATGAAAAAAAGAACTGTAACTTAACAATTAACGGCACCAGAATTCTCCAACATGTTTAAACAACTGGCAATATTATATTAAAAAAAGCAAGAAAAAAAAAAGGGTAGGTATGAGTGATTAAGCAAATATTTTATACAGAAATTACTGATAAACCAAAAACATTCTCATGCTGTGCCTTCCCTTTTTAAAAAATAATAAGCTCATATTAAACAATTACGTAAGATATGACATTTATGGCAGCTGAGGATGACAAGCAATCAGTGATTCTTGCAATCATGTTAGAAGTTGAAGTGATGAAGCATTTAATATATGTGTTGTTAATTTCTTCATGTACTTTCAGTCAAATATTATTCCTACTTTAGAGTCAGACACAAATAAGATAATGGTATTTGTTATATCCATAACATCTTTTCATCTGGTGATCTAAAAGCACTTGCAAGCATTCATTAATTCCCAATATCCTGGTCAGATACATTACAGAAGTAAACTGAGGCACAGAGAAGGTGAACAGCTCAAGGGCAATCAAAAAAATCAATAATTGATTTGGAAAAAACATTTATATTCTGGTTCTTGCTCCTGGTTCTAAGTCATACCCCCATCACAAAATGCTTCTTCTCTTAAAAGGGTCTACCAGAGCTATTTATCTTTTTGTTTTGTTTTGTTTTTAATGAAAGTGTTTATTGGCAATAAACTTAGCCCTCAACTTACTTGTATTTACAGTATTATTTTGAAATGGATACTCTAAGAGAATTTTTGTTTATACTCAGGATAAAAATTACACAGTATTTTTTTTTGTACTCACAATTGTTTCATTTTTTTTTCACACACACACACTGTATTGTATTTTTACAAGAGATAAATAGACTGACACCATGCATTGTACATGGATGACCACAACACAAGCAACAATGATTGCGATTACCAAACACGAAACACACTCATACTATGTCATAATATTGACATTCAGTCCGGTAATCCTTCACTGTAACAAGAGCTATTTATCTTTGATGTTAAACAAAAAAGATTAAATACAGTTCAATAAATGTAAAATGAGTTTTACAAATGAAGAAATAGAAGTGGGCTGATTTTCAATAAGGATTTGAGTCCTATTTGTTGGAACAGATTGAGAAAAAGCATTACTAAATTTCTAAATTCTAGGGTTAGAATTGTCTATGTTTTCCCACACACCGTTCTATTTTTCTATGGACTAAGTTATGTCCAATAACTTTTTTAGTCCTCAAACAAACTTCCCTGCAATGCAGCTATTTTAATTAATAGAACAAATGTATCAATGAACATCAATGAAATAACCAAAACTATAATTAGACATTCAGTACAGTGTATTATAAGCAATCATTAGTCTTATATGGCAACAGAACCCTCTACATTCTATGGTTGAAGACTATAATAAACCGATATGGTATCACAGTACACTTAGTGATTACCACAAAAAATTACCATGCAAAAAGGAAAACTGAAGTGTTAACTACATAAAACTCACAGCACTCTTTAGAAATTTAAGTTTTATATCTTACTCTATTTAAAAAGCTATTAATTCCTGATACTACTTTTGATTTATTTTAGAACAAGAATCATTAGTTACAAGCAGAATTTGGTAAGATTTGAAAGCGTTTAAAATTTTTTTAAATGAAGCCCTGGATTATTATGTGAATTGCATTTAGTGAAACCGAAGGTTTTCTTCCTAAATGCCTACCTGCGCATTGGCTTTCCTTCCATGCAACATGAAAAGTACCCTTCACCACACTCTAAAGCCGAACCTAAGACAACAGAAAAGCAGTAACTTAAAAACTATTTCTGATCTTTCCGATAACAATCTCTATACAATAATTTCGTTCAGTGATAAAGAATTTTATATCCTATTACACGACAGGCCTTTTGCAGATGCACAATCATAACCCTTACCTAGTACCTTTAAGATGACCATCTTTACTCTGAATGCTAAAAAGATTATATGTGAATGTGAGGGTAAGTGCGCTAAATAGTCCCGACTGCTAGGTTAGTCTTGTCTCTCTTCAAAAAGTGCTTTGGAGACATTTAACTTTGACCTATCAAGTATATCTACAGAGTATTCACCAGATACCCATAGCAGTACTAACATGATAGATCGGATAGGGAACACGCTGGTTTAACAACGGATCTGAAAGCTGTTAAGCTGTCCCGAAGGGACAGGAGTAGGAGCAGTCACTTGCCTTTAAAAACAAACAACTCCACTTTCGATAGCCCGGGCAGATAGAACAGGGTAGAGAAACTATGGCTCCAGACTAACGTTCTCTTTACAAGCCCTTCCCTCAATTCCCGAAACAATGTCCACCACCCACTTGGCAAGATTTCGCTAGGTCCCGAGGGTTAAGTGGGACTCACGATATCCACTTCCTTCCCCGCAAATTCCAGCCCCTGTCTAGGGAAGTTGTCCAGGGTGCGGAACCCCACGCCCTCAGGCAGAACGGCCCAGCGCCTTCCCTGGCTCCGGAGTAGGGCTGTCAGCCAGCTCGAGCGCAGTCTGGTGCCCCGCAAGGCCCAGCCCCAGTCCCCTAACAGTCCCTTCCTGGTGCCGAATGACAGGCGGCGGGAGACGCACGGCCCTCACCTAATGGGCAGCTCGGCAACTTGGGACCACAGATTTGCAAAGCGAGTCCTGGGTGCTGTCCACTGTCCCCTGCTCTAAGGCTGCTAACCTACCGGCTCCGACACTTTCTTCTCTGCAGTAGGCTCCTTTGCCTCCTCCGCCCGCCGCCTCCTCTCTGGCCTCTTCTCTGCCTCGGGTAGCGCAAGGAGGATGCCGCTCCTCGAGCCTATTTCCTCCGCACCCTCCGCCCCACTTCAGCAGCAGGAAGTGGTCCTGTTTCTAAATCGTTCCCTCTGGAACCCACGTACTCTGTCCAGAGGTTCCGGCGCGGATAAGGAAGTAGATGCGCCCTTTGTTGGGGGCTTAGGTCCCTTCAAAGACTGCCAGTCCTCGTTACCAGTTCCTTGTATCCCGACGGTGACCACTGTGCTAGTTCACCGCTGAACTGGCAGTATTTAAATACTGAAGGCTTCTTTCTTCTTTGTTTTCCCCATCAGAAGCCAATAGAAAGATGGGACGAGTCACGGAAAGCCAGGAATTTTGATTTATTTGTAGCTGGCGCGTTTCCTGTTGGCACAATCTTTTCCCTAATTGTGGATTGAATGATTGACACATGCGTACATGCAGTCGGCATATATCTATTAGGCCCCATATATCTATTAGGTTCCAGATTTCCCAATTTAGCTTTCAAGACACCAGGGTTTTATTCAGGATTTTAAGGCTATGTCAGCTTCCCTTTCACTTAGTATTCTACAAGAGACACTTCACCAAACACTTCTCTGAACTCACTTCAGTATTACTGAGAAAAAAAAAAAAAAAAACTTTGTCAGTTTGTCCTTTGCCTGATTTTCCCATAGCACACAGCCACCTAATTTTCACTATATGTTTAGAAAACAAACAAGTGATAGGGTGGGGGATACAATTTCAGTAATATCAGTGAAAGACTGTTGCTGGTTTCCTGATAACTATTATAGGCTGAGCATGAACGTAACCAGATTTTCTTTAGCTGTTCTTCACATGGAATCTACACAGATTTTTGCAGTTGTGTCTGAAAGGGAAAGAATGCATTTTGTTAATTAGCTTGTAGTGGGAAATGCATGGTCTTTAGATCCAGACACCGATAGTTTCAAATCCTAGTCCTGTGATTCACCAGATT
Organism: Balaenoptera physalus; assembly: GCF_965194825.1. Taxonomy (NCBI): domain Eukaryota; kingdom Metazoa; phylum Chordata; class Mammalia; order Artiodactyla; family Balaenopteridae; genus Balaenoptera; species Balaenoptera physalus. Next base: position 59,182,430 of record NC_138882.1, read on the forward strand.
TGTGATCTTGGTCAAATTTCTTAATCACTTAAGCATTAGTTTCTTTTGTGTAAAAGGGAATTAATACTCTTTTTATACAATTGTTGAGAGAAGTAAATTATAATGAAGATCATGTGTGTCTGGCACTTAGTAGGCACTCAACAAATGTCAGTTTTCTCTCCTCTTTCTTTAAATGGACTCAACTGAGCACTTATTGCATGCCAAATACCATGCTAGGCTTTGGAAATACAGTCGTGAACAAGATAGACACCATCCTGAAGCTCTAGTGATCATTTATGTGGTTATGATGGTTGACTTTCGAACAACTTTTTCATTATGAGTAATTGGTCTAAACCATCTCCATACAAATGACCAATACAGACTAATGAGAAATCAGAGGAAATCTAATGGGGACTGTGGGGTAAGATTTCCTAGCATTTTTAGAAGAGATGCAGGAAGAAATATCATCTTTTCCCTTTGGCGATTGTTGTGCCTGGATGAGACACCTGGAAGCACCACAACCGTTTTGCAATTATGAGGGAAGGCAGAGGAGAATGAAGCTAGACAATAAGGATGGTAGAACAGAGAGACTGAAAGAATTGGGATTCTTGAATGTAGTTTTTAAACTACTAATTCTCCCTTGCCCAGACACTTCCCTATTGCTGGCCTTGTAGTTATGTGAGATAATAAATTTCCAATAAGCGAGTTGGGGGTTTCTATTAATTGCAGCCAAAAGCATACTAGTTTGTGTAAAAGGATATAGACAAAATAAACAAGTAAACAAATAAGTAAAATAATTTCAGTCAGTGGCAAATGCTATCTAGGAAAGAGCTAAACAGGTGATGTTATGGACAGTGACTATTTGGGGAAAGGAGAGGCTGCTTTAAGTAGCATGATCAGGTAAGTGCTCTCTGAAAAGGTGGGTTGAGATCTGAAAGGTGAGGGAGAAGCAATCCAGGTGGAAAGCTGGGAGAATAGTGTTTCAAGTAGAGTGAATAGCAAAGGGAAATGACCTGAGACATAAATAAGCTCATCCTGTTCAAGGAACTTAAAAAAAGCCACTGTGAGTAGAAATAATATTAGATATGAGGTAAGAAAGATAGGCAAGAACAAGATCATATATTGTCTTGAAAGATATTGTAAGAAGTTCAGATTTTATTTTAAATTCTATGGAAGATATTTGGAGATATTTCAGCTCAGTTTAGGTTTAACAGTTGATCCTAAATTCAAAACCTTGAAAATTAGAGGAGAAAAATGTGGATGTTCCATATTAACTATAGGGACAGTCACATGTGGGAAAGAATACAGATCAATATTTCAAGAACTGTTCTTGCTATGGCTGATGGAAAATAAAGGCAGATTTTATTTGATTAAATTGGGGATTTTAATAAAGAAATTTTTCCTTGGTAAAATTCAATAATACAATTAATTAATGGCTATAATCCAAAATAACTGACGTCCATAGCTAATCATTAGTCCCAGAGTGTGTTAATGACTTATAAAGGAACCAAATGTAGGCACTAAGATAGCTCTCAGTTTTTACTTTCTCATCTGGGAATTTAAGGTTGACTTCAGATGCAAAATAATAAGACTAAGCCAGAAAGCAGTGAGTTTTGAGTTGGGGATAGGAAATCCTAGGGAGTTTTAGGATATCAGGAGGGGTATGTGGTTGGTTTTAGGTAGATTTAATTTAAATCTATGATTTAACATCCATGAACTTGGATATCTTGTGTAAGCAACCCAAATTGTGCTTATATAAACTCCTCTGTAAAATGGAAAACAATTTTACAATATTCATAGTGTTATAGGAAGTAGTAGATAATAATCATCACAAATTCTACAAAAATATCCTTAAAAACAAAACACTAGGAGAGAGAGATTATCCTCACTCTATAGATGAGGACGTTGAGGCACATATGTGTTAAATGATTGACTTAAGATTCTGCAGCTAGTTAGCATTAAACTAGTAAGTGATAAAGTATAGAGTTAAATAAAATCAATCTAATGCCACTCCCCCTCATCTTATAATTAAAAAATTTGTCACATGAATTGTAGGAAACTCTTCTGCACAAAATGAAAAGGCAACCTACTAAATGGGAGAAAATATTTGCAACACATATATCTGATAAGGGGTTAATATCCAAAATATATAAAGAACTCATACAACTTAATGGCAAAAAACAAACAAACAAAAATCAATCTAATTTAAAAATGGGCAGATGACCTGGATACACATTTTTCCAAAGAAGACATACAGATGGCCAATGGGCACATGAAAAGTTGCTCAGCATCACTAATCATCAGGGAAATGCAAATCAAGACCGTAATGAGATATCACCTCACATCTTTTAGAATGGCTATTATCAAAAAGACAAGAAATAAGTGTTGATGAAGATGTGAAGAAAAGGGAATTTTGTGTACTGTTGGGGGGAATGTAAACTAGTGCAACTACTATGGAAAACAGTATGGAGGTTCCTAAAAAATTTAAAAATAGAACTACCATATGATCCAGAAATTCTACTTCTGAGTATTTATCTGAAGAAAATGAAAACACTAACTCGAAAAGATATATATACCCCCAAGTTCATTGGACCATTATTTACAATAGCCAAAATATGGAAACAACCTAAGTGTCCATCAATGGATGAATGGATAAAGAAAATGTTATATATATATAATGGAATATTATTCAGCCATAAAAATAATGAAATTTTATCCATTTGTGACAACATGGATGGACCTTGAGGGCATTATGCTAAGTGAAATAAGTCAGACAGAGAAAAACAAATACCATATGATTTCATTTATATGTGGAATCTAACAAGCAAACAAAAAACAAGTTCATAGATACAGAGAACAGACTGATGGTTGCAAAGGCAGGAGGTGGGCGAAATGGGTGAAGTAGGTCAAAAGGTACAAACTTCCATTACAAAATAAGTAAGTCATGGGGATGTAATGTACAACATGGTGACTATAGTTTATAATGCTGTATTGCATATTTGAAAGTTGCTAAGAGAGTAGATCTTAAAAGTTCACATCTCAAGAAAAAATAGTTTGTAACTATGTATAGTGATAAATGTTAATTAGACTTACTATGGTGATCATTTTGTAATAAATGCAAATATCAAATAGTTATTCTGTAAACCTGAAATGAATATAATGTTATATGTCAATTATACCTCAATTTAAAAAAACCCACAAAAATAACTTTTAGAAATTAAGGAGAGCAAACTTTAAATGAAATGGTATTGCTTTTGTCTTTAAAAAAATATATATATATGAATTATAGGCAGATTGTTACTGTTTAAATGGCAAATATGTTAATGTTTGAACCTCCTTTAAATGACTTGCTTTAATCATGCTCTTTGAAAACTATAATTATATTCCACCCTTGCTTAAAATATAATATAGACTCAGTTATCCACAGGATAAAATTTAGACTCATGATTAAATTAAAGCCTATCAAAATCTATAAGACTAGTCAGCACCTAATTCAGAGGTTCTAAATCTGAGTGCTGTGTATGCCTTCAGTATACTGTGAACCCTCTGCATTTATTTTTTTTCTTTTTTTAAAATTTTTAATGGAGTATAGTTCTTTACAATGTTGTGTTAGTTTCTACTGTACAGCAAAGTGAATCAGCTATACGTATACATATATCCCCTCTTTTTTGGATTTCCTTCCCATTTAGGTCACCAGAGAGAACTGAGTAGAGTGAAGACATGTGATGTGATTGTCTCCAGAGTCCCATTGCTTTCATTAAGGAGAAAGTGACCTAACTTAGTTTAGAATTTGAAATCTGTTCCCTGCCTCCTACTAACCCTCCAGTCATATGATGAATAAGTCATTAGCTAAGGAAAAGCAAAGTTATCTCACAAAATGGGTTTATTTTGTGGTAGAGAAGCAATCTAACATTTAAGCAACACTAACCACTTACAAATGGGTACCATTTAAACTAATTATTAATGGCTTATAAGGTAACTGGAAACTGAGGTCCATAAAAATGGAGGCAGACTTTAGAGCTATTCCCAGATGTGAGGAAATAGAAGATTTAAAAAAAGTAGAACTCTAAGCATGCTGTGAGCATATTTCTGAGGAAAAACATAGTAAATCCCCTTAGATGAGTTTTAGTCAGACACCCGTTTCTCAAGACTGCAGATACAGAGTAAGAGTGAGAAATTCTTTGCCAAGGACAGCTACAAATCTGAGTTTTTCATGACATCATGATACATCTGATTATAGCCCTGGGTTAGAGCCACAGGGATTTGTATAATCCTGAGTAGCTGATCATGATCTGAGACATTAAATTTAGAGAATTTACTTACTTGGATATATCAGATTCCCTCAAGGCTCAAGGAGGAGCCACCCATGCAGACTTTTCTATACATAAAAGTGAAGGAGAATTCCTAAAAGAACTGGGTTAATTCTGTTTGTTTGTATGTTTTTCATAATGCACTGTGAGCCATCCTGTTAGTCAGAGTAAAGCAGGTATGGAATCATAACCCTACCAACATAGGATGTGTGAGAAATTTTCTCCTGTACATTGCAGTTCGACGGAGCCCATTTAAATGCAAATCCTAAGGCAAAGGCCTCATGCACAATTCAGATCTCCGTGTTGAGTAGAGAATTCACATGAGAATCTGTACATATTTATATGTATTTAAATATGTGTGTGTGTGTGTGTGTATACAGACACACACACACATATATATACATGAAAAATAAACCATACCATTGTAAAAACTATGAAAAAGCTTCATTAATAAAGAAAAAAATCACAATAATCACTGAAGAATCTACTTAGGAAATACACCTAATAGTGTTTAGAGTGTGCTCAAACTTCTGCCAGGTGGAACCCTTTCAATGCTATCAAAAAATGTATATTTTAAACACCAGAATATACATGCCCCAAATAATACCTAATCAAGGTCATGTCTTATCCTGGTCCAAGAAGAAAGTTAATGATGATGTGCTGTCTCGACTTATGAAGAATAAATGTCGTGATACATGTGAAGTACTTAGGAAGTACCTGGAACATCATAGATGTTCAACAAATGCAATTACCTAGATTTTTAAATGAAAAATTTAAGGGAAAGCTCAGTGACTCACAGAAGAGGATGAAATGACTATGAAATAATTAAGAGATAAAAATGGTTCTTAAAAAATGAAAGATGGGGGCTTCCCTGGTGGCGCAGTGGTTGAGAATCTGCCTGCCAAGGCAGGGGACACGGGTTCGAGCCCTGGTCTGGAAAGATCCCACATGCCGCGGAGCAACTGGGCCCGTGAGCCACAACTACTGAGCCTGTGCGTCTGGAGCCTGTGCTCCGCAACAAGAGAGGCCACGATAGTGAGAGGCCCGAGCACCGCGATGAAGAGTGGCCCCCGCTTGCCGCAACTAGAGAAAGCCCTCGCACAGAAACGAAGACCCAACACACCCAAAAATAAATACATAAATAAATAAATTTTTAAAAAAATATTGTGCTTGGACCCAAGCTTTAGCAGTAAATAAGACTCACAAGGTTCCTTGTTTTATGGAATTTCATTCTTGAGGAGACAGGGGTTCTAAAATGAAACCATGAATTACACAATTAATTGTTTAATCACTATTGGGATAATTGTCTGAAAGAGACCTCTATCATGCTAAAGAAGATATATAGTAGGGAGCCCAGATCTGGTCTGGAGGATCAGGGGCAGTGAGATGGACAATCTCTAAGATGGCTCCTGTCTTGGTTCAGGCTGCCATGACAAAATACCACAGACTGGGTGGCTTAAACAACAGTTTTGGAAGCTGGGAGGTCCACGATCAAGGTGCCAGCTGATTTGGTTTCTGTGTCCCACATCCTTATAGGCCTTATCTTCAAATGCAGTCACATTGAGACTTAGAGCTTCAACATGTGAATTGGGAGGTGGCGGGGCACAAATTAGTCCGTAATAGCCCCCAATGTTCTCTGCCTCATGGTATTCATGCCCTTGTGCAACTTCCTTCTTTGACTGTGAGCTGTATCTAGTAACTGACAAATAGAATATACTAAAAGTGATGGAATGTTACTTCCAGGATTAGTTACAAAAGGACTGTGGCTTCTGTTGTGGATGTCTTCTCTCACTTCCTTGTTCTGACGGAAGTCAGCTGCCATATTGTGAGATGCCCTATGGAGAGGTCCTCATGGCAATGAAGAGAGAGAGACCTCTGGCCAACAGTCAGTGAGGAACTGAAGCCCTCAATCCAATAGCTCATGAGGAACTGAATCCTGCCATCAGCACCGTGAGTGAGGTTGGAAGCAAATCTTTTCCCAGTTGAGATTTCAGATGAGATTTCAGACTTTGTCGATAGCCTGACTGCAACTTCATGAGAGACCTTGAGGCAGAAGCATCCAGCTAAGCCATGCCTGGATTCCTGATACACAAAAATTGTGAGATAATAAATGTTTGTGTTTTTAGTTACTAAATTTTGGGTAACTTGTTATGCAGCAATAGGTAAGTAGCACAAAAGATTTCCCTGAGGGAGTGACTCTTACGTAGGAATATGAAGGATGATGGGAGTTACTAGGTGACAGAGTTTGAATGGAGGGAGGAGTGTTCTAGACAAAGACACGAAAACCAGAGAGGCAAGGACATCTTGGCAAGAGTTCACTGGAGAGAGCAGTGTGAGACAAAGCTGGTGAAATGCGAAAGTGCTTTGGAAAGTTCAGGAACATAACAGGAGGAATGAGCACAAATCAGACAATGAAAGAGCATTTTCCTAGTTGCCTAGATGCATCCATAGAATTATAGGGTGGAGAGCACCATGATGAGAGCCAGGAGACCTGAGTCCTAGTGCTAACTCTGTGACCTCAATCGATCACTTGGTCATTCTGGTCCTCAGTTTTCTCATCTATAAGATGGAATCTGAATTCTTTACAACTCTCATTCAAGAGTCATTATAGTTATATGAAACCTATATGAGGAAAGCCATAAGACACTCCTGAAAGAAACAAAAGTAGGCTTGAGCAAAGAGAAAGACATCCTATGTTACTGGAGAAGAAGACTCAGTTTCATAGAGATGCCAGTGCTCCATAAATTAATTTATAAATTTAATGCAATCCAAGTAAATCAATATCAGAGTTTTGACAGAGCTAGATAAGTTGATTATAAAGTTCATATGGAAGAATAGACAAATGAGAATACCCAGAAATAGCCTAAAAGTAGAAAGAGCAAAGGGGAGGGCTAGCCCTAACATATTATTACAACATGTTCTAAACCTCTATAATTAAAACTGTGATTTTGGTGTATGAACAGACAGATGAATAAAGCAGGGTAGAAAATCCAGAAATAGACCTAGGAACACATGGAAATTTAGCGTGTGATAAAGATGATATCTCAAATCAGTGGGGAATATATGGACTGTTGCATAAATGATGCTATACAACTATGGAAAAAGATAAAATTGAATGCATTCCATATAAGGAGTTGAACCCCAGTGCAGTCTCAACAAAGGCCCCTGAAGACACTATGGGACGCTTAGAAGCAGGGATGGCCCCCCAGAGTTTTCACAAGTTGGAATAAAGGAGCTGGGTCTTTCTATCCCACAACAACCAAATGTATCAGAAGTTTAAATGCAAATAATGAAAGTATAAAAATAGTACAGGAAAACACAGATGAATTTTTTTAATTAAGTGTGGAGGAAAACTTCCCTGTGATTCAAAATCTAGAGGCAAAAAGATAAATTTGACTGCATAAAAAAAATTTCCATGGAAAAAATATTACAAATGAAGTAAGAAAATGACAATTAGGAAAAACATATTTGCAATATAGGACTCATAATGTACTACATCCATGGCTCTAAAAAATGGAGAAAAAAACCAAATAATACAGATACTTGGGCAATATATGGACAAGCAGTTCACAGAAATAGAAATGGCCCTTAAACACTTGAAAATATATTCAGTCTTATTCATAATAAGATAAATGCAAATTATAGCTATACTAAGACATATCAGGTAGGCAGAAATCCAGAATTGGACAACATGCTTTGTTGGCATGACTGTGGGGAAGAAGGCATTCTCATTCACGGCTAGGATGTGTACAAAATGATTGAACTTCTATGGAGAGGGATTTGGCAAGATTTAGCAAAATTATATTTGCATTTACCTCTGACCCAGCAAACTCACTATCCCAAGGAAACACTTGCAAAAATTAAAAAAAATTATGCACCAGGCTATTAACTGCAGGATTCTTTGTGGAAGCAAAAGAATTGAAACAACTCCAAGGCTTCTCAATAGGGGACTGATTGAATGAGCAATGGGATATCCACATAATGAGGATTATGCAGCTAAAAAAAGAAGTGAGGACAATCTCTGTATACTTACGCAGCATGATCTTCAGGGTATATTGTTAAGTAACAAAACCTAAGTGAACAGTGTTTACAATATGCTAACTTCGATTTTAAAAGGGGTAGAAATATGTGCGAGTGTATATATGTGTATTTACTTATTTTTTAAAAAACAATGGAAAGATAAACTGAGAATGAATAAAAATGGTTAGCTAGAGGGGAGAGGAGGGAACAGGGTAGAGGAATTAGAGATGGAAGCCAGATTTCTCTGAAAGTATTCAATTCTATATTTCTATTTATTAAATGTTCTTAATAACTAAAAATTATTTAAGCAAGTTACACTTTTATTTATTATAAATTTTATTTTATAATAAAAATAAAAATTTTTATTTATTTAAATAAAATTTTATTATTTATTATATATTATTAAATAACATTTATTTTTTATTTCAATAAAATTAAAGGCATTTTATTTAAATGTCTTTAACAATTTTTAAACAAAATTTAATCAAAAGAGAAAAAAGCAATACCTGAATATTGAAAAACAAATGGGCCAAACAAATTGGTGGCATATGGTGAATCCTGTAATGCACCAGTCAGACATCTTTTGGGGAATGAGGGACATGATCCACCAGCCACTAGAAGTGCTAGTGGCAGAGAGGTCTCAGCTGGCAGCCCTTTGTGGGAAGCACCTTGGTGGAAGAGAGGGGCTTCCTGCCCAAGGTCTCACTCCCTTCCTGGGGCAGCCTGCAGCCAGTAACTGGTTGACGCAGGGGTACAAGGTACAGCTCCTTTGCCCCATCTTGGAACAGCTCTGAAGGGCCACCCAACTTCAGAGTTCCCCAGATGGTCTGAATCAACCTTTGTTGAGACCATATTGCAGCCCAGATTCTCCTTGTGCCCTGTTTCCTTACCTTTCTTTCCAGGTGTTGCTCTCAAGAGCACTCCCTAATAAATTTCCTGCATGCAAACTCCATCTCAGCATATGCTTCCTGGGTCACCCAACTATGACAGTTGGTGCCAGGAATGCCAAGAGTGGGTCAAGAAGCAGTCACTAAGATAGTGGTGTTGGATCACCTGCTGCCAGGCTGGCAGAAGATATCATCACTTCTAGTAGAAAGTGTACAAATAGTCCCTGACGCAATTGCAGTGCATATGTTAAAAACTTTCACTATTAGCAAACTGGTGGGGAGGAAATATTCTAGTGGGTACAGTGTATCAGGTGTTAGAGATATATAGAAGAAATATGGGTGGATGTTGCTAAGCTTATTTGATGCTATTTAATGAAATACTGAGAGTGATTAATTGGTTATTAAAAACTAAACATGAAAGCTAAAGGATTTCCCTGGTAACAAATATAGAAGCTCTCATCTTCTGCAACTGGAGAGCAGGAATAGCTGAGGACCAGGTCCAGGGCTTAATCATAAGGGTCGCAGAGCCTCAAAGGAGCTTAAACTCTCAATATTGGCAAGTCTGGTATGCCAAGGACGTGGTGCTAATTAGGAAAAAGTGGGACCTTGACATATGCAATGGGGATATCTGGGTTCATGCACCTAAAATATTTAATTCCCAAAGGTCCGTGAACACTTTGAGCCAAGGAAATGACTCCCACCTCCCTAGGGCTAGTCCTCCTCCTTTCTGCAGGACAACTCGAGCCCTTTCGGGGTCAGCTCTACCTTCCAGGCCAATACAGTAACTAGAGTTGTCACTAACTGGGGATGTGACGGACCTGATGATGAAGGAAAGGGACTATACGTTAAGGTGTTCAGGATCCAGGAGGGTACACATGATGATGGAGTAAAAGGGACCATATCCTAGGAGTTCAGGATGTGGGTGAATACACATGGGACTGAATTCTGACAGTGCTGGATCAAGAGGGATAGAATACAGAGTTGAGTAAGGGAGTTTAATTAATTTGGAAGCACTCTCCTGGGATACAGGATTTAACAACCTGGCAAGGATCTCAGGACATGGTGTAAACATGCTGTCAGAATGGTTTCATACATATGGATAGTGATGGCCCATACTAAATGAGGTAAAGATGCCTGAATTGCCATAGAAGGCAGTAGAACAAGGGATTAAAAAGTTCAAAGAAGTGAGCATGCTAAAATGGATATACGTACTAAATATGTAAGCCTGGAAAACTCACCAGGCAATAATATTCCATGGGACAGACCAGAGGATACACCATTTACCAAAGTAATAAGGAAGGTGCTAGAGAGATGGGAACCCAGAATCACTAATAAGTTCAGTAGTGGCTCTCCTCTGTAGACCAGACTGATGGTAGGAGATTCCAATACAAAACTGGGCTCACTGATTGCATTGGGGATGTTAGAGATGGCTCGAGAGGCCGAGCTGATGCTGCATGACCCATGGCCCCACCATAAAGCACATTATTAGCACAGACTATGCAGCATGGTCCAAGGCCTCCAGGTAAACAAAGACAGGCAGGACATACCAAGGGTTTAGAGGTTACCTCCAAGAAGCTAGGGGGAAAGGGCCAACTTGTCTTTGGACGAGGTTAATCCTTTACTGTTCATTTTCTCACCAGAACTTTTTATCCTCATGCACCTTTATCCTTCCGTCACACCCACTTCAGATCAAGCTAGATGTCTGAGCGTTGCTGGAGAAAAGCACTTGACTCTGCAGGTTGGGGGTCACTAAAATTCATGGTCTCCAGCCTCATTCACCTCTTCAATGCCATCAACATTTTTAAACTTTATTTTGCCAAATCTTCAAGTCCCTCACTCATCCCTTCCTCCCTCAGTTTAAGCATACTTTGTTCAAGGCCATCAGGCTTGGTTTCTTTAACTTCTAATACCACAGTCCAGAAGAATTATCTGTATCCACACCACTGCTACCTTTTCTATTTCAGAATTAGAGGACCAAGCCACGTTCCTCCTGAGGCCAACCCTCCCATCTATACCTTAACCCTTTTCCCTCTAATTTCCTTTAGGATCTTACTTCACCTGTCATCTCCTTTCTTAATCTTCTCTTTCTACTAGTTCCTTGCTATCATCCTATAGATACACCCAGGCTTCTGTGATCCTCCCGCTGCCAAGACATCTCCCTTAACACCTTGTCTTCCTTTCACTTCTGGGCAATCTCCTCCCTCCACATCTTAGTCAAACTTCTCAAAAGAGTAGTGTATATTTACAGCCAGCACTTCATTTCCAATTATAGTTGTTAAATTGATGACCCTGATGTTGTATCTGACAAATGCCAAACTTATCTTACATTAAAAATAAAGATATTTCTTGCGTTTAGAGAGTCAAAACAAAAAAGCCTTTAAAAAAAGAAAAAAAACTTAGTGGTTCTACTTCCTGACCTCTCTCATTCATTCCTCAGTCCACTGAAATCTTGATTTTGCCTACCACCCTTCACTAAAACTGATCCCACAAAGGTTACTCCTAAGTGCCAAATTCCATTGTCATTTTTTCAGTCTTTTTTGAAACTATTTCCTTGGCTTCTATGTTGCCACACTCATCTGGGTCTGTTCATTCTCAGATCATTCTTTCCCTATCTTCCTCTGCTTACTTCTATGTAATTGCTCCCCAGGGCTCTGTCCTCAGCCCTCTGTTCTTTCATTCACTCATCTTGGATGACTTCATCTTCTTTTCAGGTTTTTGATAACATTTATACAACAATGACTCCCAAATCTATATTTATATCCTGGTCTTGTCTACTAAGCTTTGGATTCAAATATACAGTAACTGATATCAGGCACACTGATATTTCTACCTTTTCTAAGACTGAACTCATCATCCTGATTCTGACCCAGCCCTTCTTCAAAATCTCTCTTATTTAGTAAACCACAAGCCACAAACCACCTGGTCACACAAGATAGAAACCTGGGAGTCAGCCTTGGCTCCTCTTTATGCCTGCAGTCTTTTCCTCTCCAAACCATTCTCCCCATTGCTGTCTGACCTTGTCTAATCCCCCTAACTACGACTCTTGCCTCTCTCCCAACCACATAGTCTCCTGCTACTTCAACCTACTTAGGTATTCACTAATGCACTTTGCTGTTTATTTTGTGCCTCGTGCATTTTTACATTTCTTTTGGGTTGCCTTTTTCTACTCCTTTGCCTGTTGAATTTCTAGTTATCTTTTGAGTTTGGATTTTCACTCTGCCATCCTCTCTCATATTATTTATTATTCCAAGCCTTGGGTCATCTGATAAGTATGCCTTATATAGTTATATTTGTCACTAACTCAGAGATGGTTAAATGGAGAAGGTGACAGAACATTAGGGCATTTTACTAGAAACCTGCCTCCAGGTTAACATGGATCAACTAACCAATAATATTCAAGCACGGTTGTTCTAAGTGAAACTCGTAACTGCAATATTATCCATCCCAAATTTCAGGTATTTACCCCTAGGGATAGCATGTTTCTAAAATAAAGCCATCCTATATATTCCCCCCCTCCATATTATGGGACACTGATGTTACAAGTAACAAAAATCCAATCTTTGTTTGAATTAGAAAAAAGTAATTTATTGACTTACACAATTGAAAAAGGGGGGTAAAAAATGGCTTTGGGTATTTCTAGCTCCAGGGCTCAAGGAATGGCCTCAGGATTCATTTCTTGGCTCTTTCGTTGCTCTGTCAAGCTCTCTCCATATAGTGGCAAGATGGTTACTGGCAATTCAGGCTGACCGTCTCTCATCAACCCCTGCTGAAAAAAGAATGCCTATTTACCTACTGCTCTGGCAAAAATTCAGGATTAGCTTTGATTACACTGATCTGTGTTCCATGCTTTTTCCTGACCTAATCACTGTTACCAGGGGTGTAGAAAACACTGCTTGGCTGGGACTTGATCTGGAGTGGGACTGGCCCTACCCAAACGACTTGGGCTGAGAGTGTGTGAAAGGGGTCCCCTACTAGAAAACTGTGTGCTGTAACCAGAAGAGGAAGGATGGGCAGGCAGAAACAATGGATGTTCAGTACATTCTCCTTCAAGTTTCAGCTGTGAAGATTAGCTATATGCAGAAACAGTCCTTTAGTCATACAGCAGGAGTGGCACTGATATTTTCTAATTACTGCCAAAACAATGGCTCAAGAAAGATTATTTTAAAACTAAATTATCAGTTTGGATGGGCATCCTCTAATACATAATTAGTTTATAGCTAACCAGTGGCAATCCTGTGGTAATTTAAACCACACTGACCTAGGTTCAAACCCTGGTTCAGCTCTTTTCTAGCTGTGTGGTCTTAGGTAGGTGACCCAACTTTGCTGAGTGTCAGTTTGAAGAATAATAATACTACCTTCACAGATTTGCTCCTAGGATTAGGGATTATTTATAAGAATCACTTCATAGTACTCAGCATATGATAGGCTTTTAGTTAATGAAATATGAATATTCATATAGTACATTAAGTTACCTTGGAGTAACTTTCTCAACTAATTTATCCTGTTATTTCACCAGAAATTAACTTGTATAAAGAACATGATTCTCAGTCTATGAACTATGGAATTTAAGAAATATAATAATAATTAAAATAATTTAAATTCTCTTTTTAAAATACTTTATTTATTTATTTTTATTTTTGGCTGCGTTGGGTCTTCATTGCCGCGCGCGGGCTTTCTCTAGTTGTGAGCAGGGGCTACTCTTCATTGTGGTGCGCTGGCTTCTCATTGCAGTGGCTTCTCTTGTTGCAGAGCACGGGCTCTAGGTGTGTGGGCTTCAGTAGTTGTGGCACATGGGCTCAGTAGTTGTGGCTTGCGGGCTCTAGAGTGCAGGCTCAGTAGTTGTGGTGCACAGGCTTGGCTGCTCTGTAGCATGTGGGACCTTCCTGGACCAGGGCTCGAACCTGTGTCCCCTGCATTGGCAGGCGGATTCGTAACCACTGCGCCACCAGGGAAGACCAATAATTTAAATTCTAATCAGAGGACCCATTGTCCTAGAGTGGAAAAAATGAATTTCAATCAATTTGGAAACCTCTCTACCGTAATTTTTTGGAGCTGACCTGATTTTAGGGTGGCTTGAAGAGTGCTTATCTCATCTGCTCCTTAAGTAATTTGTACATGAGGCCTTCACTGTCTTATCTGGACCCCCATTGTTAGTACCCACAGGTTGTTGTCGACATGTCTCTTGTACATCCATTTGCCCCCTTCAGATCCCATGGCTCTTTATCCCAAGCTTTGGGTGGCGGGCATGGGAGTTAGAGGTGATCGTAGGAGTCTATCTGCTGCATCTGGGCCACACTGGAGGCAGGAATCTCCTTTGTAAGGCTGTTTCTAACCTAGTCTGCCCCAATGAATCATGCAGCTGTTTCTGACATGGAGTTAAGAAGAGAACAAGGCCCCTTTGATTTTAGGTTTCTCAGACCTATTTAGTGTTTTCCCACCCTTTCTAGCATTCAGAGTACTAAAAGTAATCTTTAAGAACTCTATTTAATTTTTAGTTATTTAATTCAATTTAAGACTTTCAAGAAACAATTGTATTTGGGAATTCTTCACAACCAATGAAGATTAATTAAAAACATAATCATGCACAGTCATGCATCATAAGTCATCTTGCATTCAGACGTTAAAAGACTCTCCCCAAACCAAAGACTATGAAAAAGAACATATTAAAAGTGAAATGCCTAAAATGTCTTGCTCCTCCACCAACTTCAGTAGGAAATGAGTGTTTAGTAGAGCAAATACGCTGTATCGGTGATTGCCGGAGCAAGCAAGCAGCTGACAAAGCTTCTAGACTACTGTCTCTGTCTACAAAGTCATCTCTACAATTCTGATTACCACAACTTATCTGAATAAGAAATTTTAATACTACAGTTTAAAATTCTTTCAAAATTCCTCTTGTATTTCAGAAGTTCAGATCTATGACAGTGATATTTTGCTTGGGCCTTAGGCCAAATATTCACTTTAAAGCTAGGCTATTCAGCCTTCAGCTAAAATGTTTGGAGTTTCTCTAAAATGGTACCTCTTCCTTAATGATTTCCTTGTAGAAATAGATGATGAAAGAAATGAAGGTTTTTTTCCTTTTCAGTACAAAAACTTCCCGGTCTTCGCTCCGTGATCGATATGAACATTTACATAATTTCTGGGTAAGCTTACCTCTTCTCTACTGGTTTCTTTCGATGCTCCTATCCCACCTCCACTCTTTCCCCCTTTTTAAAGGTCGACTGTTTTGGATCTTAAATTTCTGAATCAAAAGAGACACAGTTTCCAAACTGCTTCCGCTCCTGCCATAGTTGGCGCTTGTGAGGTCTCAAGAAACGCCTTTTGTTGGTGACAATGGCTGTAAACCATAGGAGAAAGATCCTCAGTAGACTAGAAAATTAAGCAAGTTGTCCGTTTTATATTTACAATCTTCCGTTGTTTTAGAATGCATCCTCATATTTCCTGAAAATCCTTTTTAAAGGCCAAACGTCTAAGACTGGCCGGCAACCAATATACACACCTTATTTTTAAATTTTATTTTTTAAATTTGTAAAATAAATATGGACCATATTACTGAAAACTTACAAAACAAAGAAAAAACTAGCACGCCACCGTCCAAACACAGCAATTTAAATCATTTTGACGAACTCCTCCCCGTCTTTGGCCTCTCGCTTCCTGCACCTTGTACCCTTGACGTTTGCGCGCAGCAGGAGCCGCCGCGCTCGGGGTGGCGCTGCCGCGCTCGGGGTGGCGCTGCCGCGCTCGGGGTGGCGCTGCCGCGCTCGGGGTGGCGCTGCCGCGCTCGGGGTGGCGCTGCCGCGCTCGGGGTGGCGCTGCCGCGCGCCGGTGCGCCGTCGCCATGGTAACCGCAGAAGCCCGGGGCCTAGGGAGAGGTGAGTCCGGGTCGGAGGGTCGCGGGTCCGGGGTCCGAGGGGCCTGGGGTGGGCGCTCCGCGTGGGCGTGGAAGAGAATGGGCATCTCCCCTCCACGCTGCTCGGCAGGGGCTGGAGGGGAGTGGGCTTCAACCGCGGCGTCCTCAGTCTTGGCCTTTGCCCCGAGCTTTGCGTAGCCGGTCACGCTCCGCGGGCGGTCCCTCGGGCTTCAGGCGGAAAGGCGAACTATGGTGCCCAGAAATGACCGGTATCCCCTCCGCCCCACCACCGTGTTCTCGCACTGGGGCTGCCACTGTCTGTATCCTCGGGTCTTCCCTTTGTTTAATCCTGGGAGCCCAGGGCTGCCCTTTGAGGCCTTTCCATTGAGCTGGGACTTAAAATCCTTAAGGGACTACACTTTTTGAAGAAAAAATTCAATTGGCTTAAAAGGCCCTTAAGATCTATTCCTCTCCCACAACTTCATAGTGTCTTGTCTGCCTTCCTTGCCCTTTGTTTATGCTAATCCCATTACTTAGATTGTGCTTTTCTCCTCCTTTTAAGACTCCTGCTCTTCCGTACTGAAGGGTCACCTCTTCTAAGAAGCCTTTCCGGGACCTCCCCACTCGGGAGTCTAATTTAGAGGTCCAGCCTCTTTCCTCTCCAAGCACCCTTTGCTTATGTCCATTATGCCCCTTATCTCACTCTGTCATTGCTGATTTACGTGTCTCTTTCCCACCAGACTGGGATGCCTGTGGAGTAGGGACCTATGTCATTTTCTATTATTAGTGCCTTAGCAGCCTCAAAAAAATTCACACTTAATAGTTAAAATTCACACTAATTCAGTAAGGCAGAACTATTCTCAATTCACAATTGAGGAGAGTAAGTTCAGAAAAGTCGCATAATTAATAAAATAAGTACAAGAATCAGGACTAAAGCATGGGTCTTCTGACTCACAGTCATTCTGCCTTCAGAGTTCCAGCCCTCCCTCTCCCCTCCCCACGCTCATTTTCTATGTGAACTGTTGGTTATATGTAGTGGGGTTGCAATTTTGATTCATG
This sequence comes from Balaenoptera physalus, assembly GCF_965194825.1. Lineage (NCBI taxonomy): Eukaryota > Metazoa > Chordata > Mammalia > Artiodactyla > Balaenopteridae > Balaenoptera > Balaenoptera physalus. The sequence continues at coordinate 59,199,532 of NC_138882.1, forward strand.
TTATAACTCTTCTGGGCAAAGAAAGTATCTATCCATACAGTAAATATTATAGGTATAGTAAGAATTAGAACTTAAAACTGAGAATTAAAAAAAGTTTATTGTTTTAACAATAACACAAATAAACCCACTATATATTAAACATAAGTTACATATTTCTCATGGGAAAAACTGTTTTCTAAAACAAAAATATTAGTGAGTTAAGTTTTTTCAGTATCTACAATGTTGATAAAAGGAAGAAAGGAAAAGCTATGTTAGTATGATCACCCTGTTACAACTTATATTCACAGTAAACATACTTTAAAATATTCTAAATCTTCTATGTTATAAGAAGAAAAAACCCATAGAAAATAGAATTCTTTGCTCTGTCTTCAAAGGACAATATGATGAAGGGCATAGTCAACAATAGACCACCAAACACATGAGAGTTATTCTCCTAATTAGATATTGTCTTTCAAAAGTCAGGCCTAAGGATAAATGGCGTATAAGACTTCACTTTGTCCTTTTATTACAGAAAGGCTGATCCTAGTTCAGTCTAGATTTGGATTAGAACAGTCTTGGGAGCTTGCCTATAGACTGGAGTGGCTTGAGGGTTAGTCTTAGTGCAGTGGTTCTCAGAGTATGGTCTGAGAATCCCTGGGGATCACTAAGACATTTTCAGGGAGTCTGCCAGTCAAACTGTCTTCATATTAATTCTTCGATGTTTTTTGCCGTTGCACTCTCATTCTCTCACATGTCACAGTGGTTTGCTAGAGGCCACATGGCATGTGGTATCACAATATCACACATCATTGCAGAGAATGCAGAAACAGATATGAGAATCCATCTGTCTTCTAATAAGCCAGACATTAAAGAGATGTGCAAAAATGTAAAATAATGCCACTCATCAATTTTTTGTCTTTATATAGTTATTTTTTATAAGCTATACTTTTATGTTAACATGTAATTGTTTTAAGATGAATTAGTTAATATTTTAAAGGTTTCTCAGTTTTAATTTCTAATATGATAAATACAGATAGATATAACCCTCATAAACAAAAACTTTTGGTGTTCTCAATTTCTAAGAGTGTGAAGAGCCCTTAGATCATAGAATTTGAGAACTGCTGCCCTAATCATATTACTTCTGGATTGGTATGGAAATTACACTCTATTCAAGGGTGTACCAAGGGTAGCTTTTAGTATTCTGGGCTGAATCATATTTCTAGATTTGATCTAATTTATCTCCAAATCTCTGAATTAACCTGGGATTAGATTGATATCTAGATGCAGAATAATCTGTCTGTAATCAAGTGTTCGGCGGTCATAGAGTAGAAAGTCATTTACTCAAACCCTATGTAGGAAAACTGTGTATTAAAAAAAAAAGAACTAATAGAATTACTATCTTGTCTTTTGCTTCATGGATGCTTTTGCTCTAGGAATGACAGTACAATGATGATGATAGGGTCCGCATACCAAGTGCTCACCATGTGCTTAGCACATGCATCATCTGATTTATTTTAAGTCTCACAATAATCATATAAACTAGGTTCTAGTGTTATTTCTAGCAGAGATTAGGTAAACTTCCCAGTATTATGTAGCTAATAAGTTGCAGGGTTGCCTTGTGAACTCAAGTCTTTCTAACTCCAAAATTCATTGCTCTTGGCTGTGAAGAAAAGCAGGGGGAATTGCAAGCCTGATGTTAAGAGTTATTGAATGCATACGACAAGCCAGGAATTGTGGTAAGTCTGAAAGTGACAGAAGAGAAACATAAAGCTTGATACTTGCTCCTATCCAGTTTACAGTCAAATTGAGTTGGTGTCTTAAGTACTTGAAACAAATAGAAAATAATATAATACCATATTTGGTAGGTTGTATGGTACAGAATATATATAATGACCTTTGAAGTTCAGAGGAGGGAGAGGCCTGGGTACATTCTAGAGAGGAGTGAAGAAGCATTTTAGGAAGAAGGTAGGTTTATAGCTTGGCCTACATAGGATTTGGCTAGTAGGAGTGGAGGAGGAAAAAAAGCTATTCTAGGCCTAGCAGGAATACATATGAAATACAAATAGAATTTTCTCAGTATCTTCAAGGTCTCATGTCTGGGCCCCTGATGGGCCAGTGAGGAAAGGCATTTCAAACACATCCTGCCTCTCTTCTCTAAGGTTTGAATATGGATATCTTTAGTAGAGTGTTCCAGAATATCACATTATTAGTAAGGTGACAAAATAATTTATTGTGTAGTAGTAATGGACGTTTTGATAGTGAAAGAGGTTGCTATTAAAAATCACACCAGGGCTGGGGCTTCCCTGGTGGCGCAGTGGTTAAGAATCCGCCTGCCGATGCAGGGGACACAGGTTGGAGCCGTGGTCTGGGAAGATCCCACATGCCGCGGAGCAACTAAGCCTGTGCGCCACAACTGCTGAGCCTGCGGTCTAGAGCCCATGCTCCGCAACAAGAGAAGCCACCGCAGTGAGAAGCCCACCCACTGCAACGAAGAGTAGCCCCCGCTCACAGCAGCTAGAGAAAGCCTGTGAGCAGCAACGAAGACCCAATGCAGCTAAAAATAAATTAAAAAAAAAAATCACACCAGGGGAAGAGATGTCACTGGAACTGTCCTGGGTGCATGAGGACATATGTCACCTAAGCTATAAACCACAAGCACATGCTGTCTAACTTCTGTTAGAGTCTCTCTTGTTGATTTCATGGTAGAGTTTCCTTGGTGGTTATTCAAGACTAATATTTTTTCACACTGTGGGTTGCAACCCATTAGTGGGTCATGAAATCAGTTTAGTGTGTGGCACCCAGCCTTAAAAAATAGATGGGATTAAAAACATCAGTATGTTACATGTAGTAAGGATAAATGATATTTTGTTTAATTATATGTATGCAAATATACCCATAAATGCAATGTGCCCAAGATAAAAATGTCCATTACTACTGAACAATTAATTCTTTGGTTACCCTATTAATAGATGTTATATATGTTTACATGTATAATTAAAACAAGATATGACAAACTACTATATGCTATATATTATAATTGAAGTAATATGTATGTATTTGGACAGGACATCTACCTCATGGTCTAAATGAGCTGTGCAAGCTCTAGGTATCAGGCTTGCAATCCAGTGAGAAGGAAGTACACTTTTCTAGAAGTTACATACTATCAATACATATCTACTTACATCTTATTGTTTACTACTTGGACATATGGCCACACCATATTACAAGAGTGCCTGGGAAGTAGTTTTATTCCAATATAAATATTGGTTAAAAAAAGTATGGTTAAAAGAAAAGAGGGAGAGAGATTAGATTTTGAGAAAGGACTAATGTCTAAGTGCTATACTTACCAGGGGCCCACATGATTAGGGAGGCTGGATGAGCAGGAACCAAGGGAGCTCTGGGGGGCTCAGACCACAGGAACCACAGCATGTTCTCATAGCAGGAAGTTCGATCAGTACACTGTTGCTGTCACTTGTGTTGAATGTCCTTCAAATAGCCTCATGTCCTTGTGGCCCATGTTCAAGAGTCAAGATCCTGTTTTTTATATGTAGAAGCTAAAACTCAAACTCATAGATGCAGAGAACAGATTGGTAGTTGCCAGAGGCAGGTGTAGGGGGTGGGTGAAATAAATGAAGGTGGTCAAAAGGACTTCCAGTTACAAGATAAACTTCTGGGGAAGTACTGTACAGCATAGTGACTATAGTTAACAATATTGTATTGAATTGAATACAATATTGTATTTGAAAGTTGCTAAGAGATTAGATCTTAAATGTTTTCGTCACAGGAAAAAAATTTTTGTAACTATGCGAGGTGATGGATATTAACTAAACGTATTGTGGTAATCATTTTGCAATATATACATATATCAAATCATTATGTTGTACACCTTAAACTAATACAGCGTTATATGTCAACAACAACAAAAATAATACAATGATTAACAACAACAACAAAAAAAAGTCAAGATCCTGGGACTTAGTAGCTGATTGGCCGAGCCTAACTTATGTGCCTGCTCCCAAGCTTGTGCTGAGATGGAGAGAAGGAGGATCGTGCCTCTCTGGCTTCTGTAGTGGGAAGTTAGCTTTATCTCCCGTTAGAAGAATTTTTTAAAATGGAGATTGGGATTCTTTAAGGAAGCGAGTGTGTGTGTGTTTATGTGTACAGGGATGTGTGTTGGGAGGGTGGATAGTGGATGTCAGGCACTCAAAGGATTATAAGTTTCCTCTATATTCATTCTGTAAAATGAAGGAATTGAATAAAACAGTCTCAAAGATAAGATTTGGACCAAATTTTATGGTGGAGTCATGATTGATTGGCTAACTCAACTCCCATCCCCAACCCCATCTACCTTGCTTGCTTCTGTTATTGAGGCAGGAAAATCAAGAAACTTTTTTTTTTTTCCTTCTCTTAAATACAAGGAAACAGTCTGGCCTTTGAGATATAACTGGAAGTTTGTTGGGTCTTGTTAGGAAAGATTTTTTTTTTGCTTTCCTCTCAAAAGGGATGAATGCCACTAGTGTCCTCAGGGGGATTCCCCTTTTTTACTGCCATAAATGCAGACGTGATGCCAGGAATTATGACAGTCATCTTGTCACCATTAGGCAACAGCCATGATGATGAAAGTCTTATGAACTGTGATAGACTAGAAAAATAGAGCTTAGATCTATATTTTTGAGCTGCTGAACCATCTCCACCTTTAAACTTCCTGCTATGTGAGAAAATCATCTCCTACTTTTAAAAGTCAATCCTATTATTTTTATATTATTTGCAATCAGAGAATTCCTAACTTCAACAGATTACAAGTATTATACACATTTAGTGACGCTAGAGATTAATATAGGACTATGGTATAAAGAGATGTTATTCTGTCTAACTAGATTTCCCTTCCTTTTGACTTGTGAATGACCAAATCTTGCCCATTCTTTATGGCACAGCTTAAATGCCATATTCTTTACTAGAAATGTGATTCCCTTTATCCCATTTCCTGCATCTTTACTCACCCCCTCAACACTATCCTGAATCTTGTGTTCAATCTTGCTTTTCTTCTTCTTTTTAGAATAGTGTTATTGTACCTACTTATATTCCTAAAAAGTCTATTTTAACTTAATTTAATTTTTATTATTTTAATTTTTTTCCTTGTTGGTTATTTATTTTAAATATAGCAGTGTGTACATGTCAATCCCAAACTCCCTAACTGTCCCTCCCCCCATCCTTCCCCCTTGGTAACCATAATTTTAATTGCTTTGAACTTTACAAAAATATATCTTGGTATGTTTAATCTTTTGGATTTACTTTTTTCATCTAATACTGTATTGCTAATATTCATTCATATCATTGTGTGCCTTAGTTATTCATAGCTGTATAACAAATTATCCTCAAAGTTGGTAGCTTAAAATAGCACATTCAGTATCTCACAGTTTCTCTGGGTTAAGAATCGGGGCACAGCTTAGCTGGATCTTTTACTTCAGGGTCTCTCACGAGGCTGCAGTCAAGGCGTTGCCTGGGACCACAGTCATCTCAAAGTTCAACTGGAGCAGATCCACTTCCAGACTCATTCAGTGGTTGGTGGCAGAATTAAATTCCTCACTGGCTATTGTACCGAGGGCCTCAGTTCCCTCTGGCTGTTGGCCAGAGGTTACCAGGAGGTGGGGTAGGGTCATGGGAGCCATATCAGAAGCCGCCTTCCCCATATTGTATTACTGTAATTTCTTCATTTTAACTACCATATACAATTTTGTGTGAATATGCCACAGTTTATGCTCCTGTTCATAGGCATTGGGGTTTTTTTCCTGCCCAGGATTTTTGCTTTTATGAACAGTGATGCTGAAAACATTTTTGTACACATGAAGGAACCATGCTGCTCTTCTCTGAATCATCCCCAATTTAATATGTGTTCTGACAGAGTGAGTACTATTAAGACTTACTTGATTAACTCTACCAGGACTTAATCTGGTCCCTTCTAAACTCCCATAGCACTTCATCTTTTATGATTCTTAGCACTTGTCACCATTTATTACATGTATTTTGTACATGTCATATTTTCTCCTTTGAAATAGTAAGTTGATAAGGGCAGGAAATAAATTTGATTCTTCTTTGTAATTTACATAGTGCCTATACAACACTTAGTATATTAGTAGGCTTTCAGTAAGTATTACTGAGTGAATGAATTCTGTCTAAATGTCAGTGCCTGATTTTTAAGTTCTTAATAATCTGGCTTCAATGATCCAACTGTATTTCTCACTTCTCCCCACCAGGGACCCTTGTTTAGGCAGGTGAGCCTCCTTAACATTTTCTTTCAATCTTTTCCTAATGAATCTCACCCACGTTGATATTTCTTCTCCTATTCCTACTGAATTTACTGTTTACATCACACATTCAGCATTTTAGTATATATTCAGGCAGTGTGTTGGTGTACAATAAACTTTATTGATTGAATGGATGAAGTATCTTATTTTATAACTGGTTTATTTTGAACCAGTTAAGTACTTTCATTTCATTCAGTTGACTGAATGTCAGTTGACTGATCAAACAAATAAATAAACAAATACTGATTTGTTTGAGTAGATTTCTATTACTTTTTTTGGTCTCAGGTATTTTTGGAGTTAATGGAGTCAGAAGGACCCCCAGAGTCAGAGAGTTCAGAAAAATCAATATTTTTCTCGCAGCAAGAAGAAGAGGAAGAAGATGATAATGAAGAAGAAGAAGAATCCAAAGAAGCAGAGGAAACTGCCACCATTAATCCCCTCTTACCCCCTGCTCTCACAGGGGACGTAGAAGGTTTGCAGAAGATTTTTGAGGATCCTGAGAACCCTCACCATGAACAGGCCATGCAGCTACTCTTGGAAGAAGACATCGTTGGGAGAAATTTGTTGTATGCAGCTTGCATGGCTGGGCAAAGTGATGTGATTAGAGCTTTAGCCAAATATGGTGTGAATCTGAATGAAAAAACCACCAGAGGTATTTTGTCTTTTTTCTCTTATCAGTATTACTTATGACTACCTAAAGATGCTATGTATTATCTTTAAATTTGGATAAATTTGATGTGCCTGCTTTATATTTTGCATATGTTATGTGTGTGTGTGTGTGTGTGTGTGTGTGTGTGTGTGTATATATATATACACACACACATATGAATGTGTGTATATGCATGTTGATGTATTTAGTATAGCATAGTAGTTAAGAACACAGAATTCACTATTTATTAGCTGTGTGACTAGGGCAAGTTACTTAATCTTTTTGTGTCTCTGTTTCATCTACAAAATGGGGATGATTGTATTTTCTTTATAGGGTTTTCCTTATAGGTTATGAGGATTAAATATGATAATAAATATAAAGTTGGTATACAGTAAATGCTCAATAATATTATTATCTCTTTCCTTTGAAGATTTATTTGTTTTTGCAGTCATTATCCAATTAACTCTTTAAATTCAGTCACTTTTTTTTTCAGATTGCAAATATAAAACATGGTCATTGTAGAAAATAAAACAATGATCCTTAGCAAATAGGGACTCTACATTTTCTTCATGCTCACATGGAACAATTAAAAAATTGATATGTTAGGCCATAAAGGAAGTGTCTACAAATATCAAAGAATCCGTAGCATGCGGATTGTGGTCTCTGACCACAATAAAATAAAATTAGAAAATAGTAACAAAAAAGATAACTGAAAATCCCTATAATTTTGGAAACAAAAACACACTTTAAATTATCTGTTGGTGACAAAAGATATAATAGAAATTATGAAATAGTTAAGTGGCAACAGGATCTAGTTATGTCAGAACCTGTGGAATAAAACTAAAATTAAAATTCTAATTTAATGCATATATTAGAATATAAGAAATATTGAAAATTAGAAAGCAGAGTATTTAACTCAAGGAGTTAGAAAGAGAACAACTGAAAATCCAAAGAAAGAAGAAGAGAAAATAATAGAGTAAAATAATGACATTGAAAATAAAGAAACAATAGAGAGGGAATTCTCTGGTGGTCCAGTGGTTAGTACTCCACTCTTCCACTGCAGGTGTCCCAGGTTCAGTCCGATCCCTTGTTGACTAAGATCCCTGATCCTGCAAGCTGTACAGTGCAGCCAAAAAAACCCACCAAAAGACAAACAAACAAAAAACACAGTAGAATCAACAAAACCAAAATCTGGTTTAATGAAAAAGAGTTGAAAAACCTTTGATAATACTGATAGTTTTTGATACGTGATATAAGAAAGAGAGAGCATAAACAATATTTGGAATTTTAAAAATGAAGCATTCACATAGGAAAAACTAAGATTTAAAAACTTACTAGAAAGTATCATAAACAACTTCATGACAGTACATTTGAAAACTTGGATGAAATGGACAATTTTCCAATAAAATATAAATTACCAAAACTGATTCAAGAAAAAACTAGGAACTTGACTAGAACCATAGTTATTTAAAAAAATTGAATAAGTAATCAAAATCTGCCTCATTGTCCCACCTAATTCCAAACTCAAATGTTTTAAAAGGTAAGGTTTACTACACTTGTAGGGAAAAAGTAATCTCTAGCTGATACAAAGGTTCCAGAGAATGTAAAGAGAGTTGGAAAACTACTTATTTTATGAGAGATAACTTTTATAGCAAAACTAGTTAAGGACAGCACTAGAAAGGAAAATTATAGGCCAGTCATTTAATAACAGATGCAAACATCTTAAATAAAATATTAACAAATTGAATCTAAGATTGTGTGTTAAAACATTTATTGGACTAGGTTGGGTTTATCCCATTAATGCAGGATGGTTTTAACATTAGAAAAAAATGTTAGTATAATTCACTACCTTAAAAGATTAAATAAACAAAACCACACGATCATATCAATAGATGTAGAAAAGTCTTTTGAAAGAAAATGCAGCACTCGTTCATGATGAAAGCTTTTAGGGAAATAGGAACAGAAGAAACCTTCATTAAGGCTATTGAAAACCTGAAGCAAACTTACCTAGTATTGAATCTTAGCTATGACTTGGGCAAGTTATATAACCTTTCCATGCTACAGTTTCTTCACCCAAAAAGTGGGACTAATAGTAATATCTAAAATCATACTACATAAAAGAAAATGAGAGCCCCAAATCAATATCTGACGGTGTGCCTCTAACACTATTCAAGGAAGGTGGTGTTCTGACTAATTGGTATGAGTATTGCCATCCTCTTGTTAGGTATTTTCCAGTGTGTGGATATAGGTGTACAGTCTTTCAAGTTTGATGATGTGCTCTAAGATAATCCATTTCTTCATTCTGATACCATGCTTGCCATGAAATCTTGTTTAGCTGAGTTTGAAGGTGCATCCTGCTTGCTTCTTGCTGCTTATAGTAAAATGGAGAGGAGAGAAATTGAGAGAACTGGTAAATTAAAAGGAACCAGGACTTGATGATTTGGGAAATTCTAAGCTTATTTGGCATTCCATGAAGATGATTTTATAATGGAAAGTATGCATGAACTGGCCAACCTAATTGTACCAATTTGGCAATTATTATTTTAATCATTATAAAATAATGAATTACATTACAGTTCACCAGTAAATTTCTTGTTTGGTTGGTATTGACTCAGTTCCCATGAGCTTGTTCATGTGGGAGAACAGATCAATTCAGGGTTTTTTGCATTTTTTTTTTGTGAGAACATTTACGTTCTACTCTCAGCAAATTTCAGTTATACAATATAGTTATTACCTATAGTCATCATGTTATACATTAGGTCCTCAGACATTTTTCATCTTATAACTGGAAGTTTGTACCCTTTTACCAACCCCTCCCTGTTTCCCCCACCCCTCAAGCCCCTGGTAACCACTTTTCTACTCTGTTTCCATGGCTTTAACTTTTAATTTTTATTTTAGATTCCACATATAAGTGATACCATACAGTATTTGGCTTTTTCTCTCTGGCTTATTTCACTTAGTATAATGCCCTTGAGGTTCATCCACGTTGTCACAAATGACAGAATTTTCTTTTTTTTTTTTAAAGGATGAATAATTGTGTGCGTATATGTGAACACTATTAATTTTTGGAACATAAGAAGCCATTGGCCTAAAATTAAGGGACTTTTGGGTGAAGAACTGCAGGTAGATATCTCTAAAGTAAGAAGATGTATGCCATTTATTTGTGGATGATACTCAGATGGATAGGAAGGAAAATGATTTTCCAGGTGATTGATGGATCACATTTACGTTCAGGATTTCCTTTCCTTTTAAATACTGAAGAATTGGACACTTTTGATCCAAAGGGAGGAGAATGAAACAGTTCTTACAGTCTCAGCTCTCTGTACTACTGACTTCTGGTGAATTGGGAAGTGCCTTGTTTTCTGTTTGAGCCAAGGACAGGTGTGTGCAGTTTGCAGTTTATTGATGGTGGAACCTCCTCTGGTTCTGGCAAGTCTTTGGTCTCTAAACCTGGCCATACTCAAACAGGCATGATCGGAACTAATTACTGTTTTAAACTCTGTCTTTCCATACAATCAGCAAACATTTGTTAAGGATGGAGGACTAGCCAGGTCTTGTGCTGGGAACTGGGGAAAGATGAATGAATTCAACAAACTTGGACAAGTTCACAGTTTAGCAGAAAACAGATGTGTAAATAGATAATTAATATACAGTGGGACAAGGTACAGTGATAGCTCAGAGGAGAGATTAGTCAACTTTACGTGGAAGTGTTGGACATGGTCAAGGAAGGCTTCACAGAGGAGGCGATATATTGAATCTTTTTTTTTTGGCTGCACCGCGCAGCATGCAGGATCTTAGTTGCCTGACTAGGGATCGAACCTGCGCCCCCTGCAGTGGAAGCGCGGAATCTTAACCACTGGACTGCCACGGAAGTCCAATATATTGAATCTTGAATGACCAAGAGTTTACCAGACAAAGGAGGTTGAAGGATTGGTCATAGCAGGCAATATAGTAACTGTAGTACCAGATTTTAGTGTTACAATATTGTTGTTATTCTGGTATACTTACCCACTATTTTAGGTAATGAAACACTGGCCTTTTTATAGGTATAATAGTTTTATTTGGTATTAAAAAAATATGAAATCAGAGTCATTTATGGGTTGAGAACAATTTCAATGATTTAATTGCTCAGTGTATATAAAAAGACAAACTGAAGATTACAAACTTAAACGGTCCATATTGTGGTATTACAAAATTTCTACTGTAAGAATAATTTTTAAGTTCACAAACTTCCCAAACAAGTAGAATGTGAATCTCATAGTTTTGAAATTGATCAGGAAACTGAAATAGAATCTCTCTCTGTATATGTGGAAACTAAAAAAGACAAATATGAACCAGCAATGTTTTCTTTGGCGATAAAGATTACAACTTACTCTCAATAAAAAGATTGCAGTTCTATCAAAAAAGCAAAAAGCTGTTCGGAGATATCTCTCTCTTTTAAAATTAGATTTGAGGTAATTTGAAGGAAAATATTTGGTATTGGTTTATAACTACTTCCAACTAATGTTGAGTGAGAAAAACTTCAGTAGCTGAAAAAATTTGTACAGAAATATCCTGTTGATACCATTGACACACTTAAAAAATCAAATAATGTGTTTTTTGCAATTTTCATGATTATAGTTTCTTCATTTTTATAGTATTTGTGTTTTTTAAAAATTAATTAATTAATTAATTAATTAATTTTTGGCTGCATTGGGTCTTTGTCGCCGCATGGGCTTTCTCTAGTTGTGGTGAGTGGGGGCTACTCTTCGTTGTGGTGCGTGGGCTTCACATTGCGGTGGCTTCTCTTGTTGCAGAGCACGGGCTCTAGGCACACGGGCTTCAGTAGTTGTGGCACGTGGGCTCAGTAGTTGTGGCGCACAGGCTTAGTTGCTTCGCGGCACGTGGGATCTTCCCGGACCAGGGCTTGAACCCGTGTCCCCTGCATTGGCAGGTGGATTCTTAACCACGGTACTACCAGGGATGTCCCTAGTATTTGTTTTTTCATCTTTAATTTTGATTTGTTTTATCTGACAATTTATATTGCTAATAGAATGACAATATATACTTAATATTCCTATTTGATAGTTATGCTTTTATCTGATATTTTATGCTTATACATTTTCGTATTTAAAGTGTATTAGTGGGCTTCCCTGGTGGTGCCACGGTTAAGTGTATTAGTTACACTAATTAAAAAAATGAATTCTGAACTCTGAGTTTTACAAAATACCAGTATTAATGCTAAGTAAATATAAAATTTATACTTCTATTTTTTATTTTGCTACTGTAATTACTGTATCAGTCAGAAAAAAGCAGCATATGCAAAGTTACAGAGGCATGAAACAACATGATTTGGGGAATTCAAAGAGTCTGGTACTGCTGGTGGTAGGCAGATTGTGAAAAATATTCTAGGTAGGGGAGTATTTTGCTCCATGGCCTATTACTTGTTTGTGACTATCATCATTGGAGTTTTTGGATTTTGACCTTATTAATGACCTTCATCAATTTATAGCAACCTTGAGAAAAGTACTTATCCTCTCCATGCTTTTGTTTCCTCATCTATAAATGAGAAAAATACTCGTGCCTACGTCATAGGATTGTAGTGAGGATTAAATGAGTTGATACTTGTGAAGCACACAGAACAATGCCTGCATAGAGGAAAAAGATTACTTTTCTTCTTGTCTGATCTTTTGCCTTACTGTGAACTACCTGCTCAATTGACTCTCTCTATTTAGGAACCAGTAGTCTTCCACAAAGAAATTATTTTTGTCTTAGAACCAATCCCAATTTTTCAGAATTCCATTTATGGTCCCTTTCTTCCTGCTGGGATTTCTAAATGTAACCTTCTGTATCTCCCTTCTGGGATCAAATACTCATTGCCAATATTATGGGAGAACTTTAGGAAAATCCCCTTCTTGTCTGGATGCGTTTGAAATCATCTTATTTAAATGTTCTTCTTTTCCTGGGAAGGCTGTGGGGTTCATATAGTACAAAGATCTGTGTGTTTTCTTCTAGAAAACACACCATCTCTCACAAGGGGAAAAAGAAAACATACAATGGTTTTTTTAAACCCATGGTTTAAACCCATAGGTTTTAAATTCCTTGGTCAAAGCCTGTCTCTGTTTAGAAATCATGTTTTCTTGTTTTTAAACTATGTATATTAAAAAATAGGAAAAAAATTTAGTTGTTACTGCTGGCCTGGCCTGTAACTTCAGCCTTGAGAAAAGCAATATCAGGACCCAGAATATCTCATTTGGAATGGCCTCCTGCTCCTGCTACTGCAGTGTCTTTTCCGTAGATAGTGTCCCCCTCTCCCAGCAAACCAGGGGCCCTGGGCCGTTTGGCTGAAGAAATGCATCTTCGGAAGGCAGGAACAATGAGGGTTGGTATCTGGATATTTCTTGGCCCCTCATTTTGTAGGGGCTAAAGCCATGATCACATTCTTGGGCCAGTCTTTATCTCTTGGTGTTCTGAAATGTCTCACTGTTGTAACATTAAAAAAAAGAGTTGGGCCAAAGAGGGGAGGTAATTCCACTTTTGGCTGATCGTGGAGTAGCTTACTTCATGCTCCTTTTGATTCCTTATTAATTCTTTATTATCCCTTCTGGTTATGATAGCCTCAAGACAAAGATAGTTTACAACTTGGTCTGAGACCCAGGACTGTGGGAATGTGGTAAATAGGGAGCCAAGGGAGAGGTTTCTGGAAGAAAGTGGAGGAGTCCTTATTCTCTCTTTCCCTACTCTAACCAGTGGCAAACATTTGAGTGCTATTTCCTTTTCCTTATAAACCTTTTATTTGGCAACAGATCTGGGTTGGATTTTGCTTTGGCTGCTTACTACCAGTGTGGCCTTGGGCAAGGTATAGTCTTTCTGATCTGCACTTTCCTCTGTATCCTTTAATGGGGCTGATAATACCTACCTCATAGTGTTAGTGGAAGGATTAAATGAAGTAGTAGCCCATAAAGTACCTAGTACTTAATACATTTAATACATGCTAGTTCATTCTTTTGCTCAACTTTTCTTGTAGTACTACATGCCTCTTTGGCCAGTTAAGTGAATCACAAATGTATCCTCGTGGGTAAGTTAAAACAATCAGTCTTGACTTGATTTTTTTAAACCAGTCTGAAAAAATTTTAAAGATGCCGCCCATGTTTTTCACCTTTACAATTATACCTCATGGTAGTTGCCTCAGTAAATCTAAGAAATAACTTTCTGATTTGATAGGTCATAATTTCCATTTTAATTCAAATGATTAATTTCCAAACCAAAGGCATACCAGTTGTAGTAATTTGTATGATTGTGTTAACAATAATAGAGTAATTAGAGTTGATGCAGATTCCTTAGACTAAAGTCATAGGTCTAATTGTGTTCCGGTAGATGACTGTTAGGGAGATTGCCATCTTCCTTAGAAGATGTTGAAGAGCTCAGGCTTCAGACTGCCTGTGTTGGTGCCTTGTGTTCATCATTTACTGGCTGTGTTCCTTGGGCAAGTTTAGCTTCTCTGGACCTCTGTTTCCTTATCTGTAAAATAGGGATTATAATAGTTCCTACCTCATAGGGTTTTTTATGAACTAAATGAATTTACTGTATGTGAAGCACTTAGAATAGTGCCTAGCCTGTAGTAATTGTTCAATACCTGATTGCCATTGTGATCTTCTAGTCCATAAAATAGCCTAAAGCAGTGCAGTCTTCTTGACCTGACCATCCTCATTCTATTTGTTAGGTTACACGCTCCTACACTGTGCTGCAGCCTGGGGTCGTTTGGAAACTTTGAAAGCACTGGTGGAATTGGATGTTGATATAGAATCTCTGAACTTCCAGGAAGAGCGAGCTCGAGATGTTGCTGCTCGGTATTCCCAGACTGAGTGTGTTGAGTTCCTGGACTGGGCAGGTAAGGAAGCTCACAAGGTAGTAGCAAACTGACTCAAGTTACAGGGTTATAGGCTATGCATTTAACAAAACAAAGAGGTGATTAACATTTTCACCTTCTATCAAGATGTTTTATTTGTAGACCTAACCATAGTCACTGGTGGTGATAATACGTGAAATCTGCCTTTTTTTGTTGTTGGTGTTTTGCTATTGGCCTAAAACATTGTACTTAATAGAAACTATATTGGTTGGAAGCTGGTTGATTTATCACCTTCTAACAATTTCACCAATAATTTTCTGTAAGAATATATGTATAAAATATGTTCAAGGCCATTTTCTGAGAGACCTAGGCAGAGTGGACCATTCCTTAAATGTTTAAAAAAAATGACATACTTGAGGAATATGTTTGATTCCCCAGGTAGAAACAATTGTAATAATTTAAAATGGTTTGCTAGGCAAAATTAATCTATGGTGGTAGAAGTCAGAATAGCAGGTATCATTATGGCATGAGGGGGACTTCTGGGGCATAATATTTTTTTCTTAATTTGGTTGCTGTTTCCAAGGTGTGCTCATGTGTGAAAATTCATTGAGCTGTACACTTATAAATTTTGCACTTTTCTATATGTATGTGATGCTTTAATCAAAGGTCAAAAAACTATGTACTGTTTTGAGTTTCACTAATACTTTTCTTGCATCATTTCCGTAATCCTGTAGAATAGAGCTTAGAGATTTCACGAAGATATACCTGTGTAATTATGTATGCATACAAACATTGGTTAAAAAACTAGTACTAAGGAAGTTCATGGCATTCATTTTACATAGTTATCTGCATTTGTGTTTTTTTAGCAAGCATTTATTAAATGCCCACTATGCGCATAGCACCGTTGTGGTACAATTAATTGTTCCTGCCCTCTGGACATTTGTTAGGCGAGGGATGATAACCTATAGACACACTCCAGAGTTAAATAACAATATCAGAAAGACTATAATTAAGGGTTAAAAGAGGCAGAGCAGGTGGTACATGCTGTGGGGTGGTCAGAGAACATGAAGTCAGAGCATGGTGGAGTTGAGGTGGGCCTTGAAGAAAGGGTGGGATTTACATACACAGTGTAAGGGGAAAGGGTGTGAGCAAAATCTTATGAATGAAAGTGACACATTGGGGAAAAAGTGATGAGATTGCCTTACTAGAATAACAAGTCATAATTTACACAGCTAGGCTACAGCACAGGCAGAAGTAAGTACATGGGCTTTTGAATCAGATTGCTTGAGTTTAAATAGTGGTGTCTCTACGTGAAACCTATGTGACCTTGGACAAGATACTTAAATTCTTTATACTTCAGTCTTAATTTCCAGATAAGGGAGCCAATAATAGTTCTTACCTCTTGGGGGCGTTGTTGTGAGAATGAGATGAGATGATATAAAGCACTTAGCACAACGCCTGGTGTGTGATCACACTCGGAGAATGATGCTACTATTATTACAGTCAGATTATACTCCCAAATGTCAGGCTAAGGTGATTTCATTTCTGTAGCCTTTGGAAGCCACTGAAAGATTTTACGTAGACGAGGGAGAGTATTAGAGTGATATTTAGGAAGATTCATATGGAAACCATAACGAGCTTGCTTATTAGTAAAATGAGAAGGGTACTGGGAGAATTAATA
This sequence comes from Balaenoptera physalus, assembly GCF_965194825.1. Taxonomy (NCBI): domain Eukaryota; kingdom Metazoa; phylum Chordata; class Mammalia; order Artiodactyla; family Balaenopteridae; genus Balaenoptera; species Balaenoptera physalus. Next base: position 59,215,974 of record NC_138882.1, read on the forward strand.
GAAGTAAGGAAATTGAGGGAAGGTAACATATTTGGGAAGAAAAAGATGAGTTATACTTTTTAGATTATTTTATACATAATTGTCCACTTGTACTGAATATTTTCTAGGGGCATTATTTCTGTCAATACCTTTGATTTTGTGATTTTGTATATATATATATATATATATATATATATATATGTGAAAAGAAAATAGCAAAGAATTTAATTGATCCCTTCATGAATAGTTATTGTAGGTGAAATTCACATTATATAATTTAAAATCCGTTTTTGAAGAATGACCCATGGTACTTAAAAAACACAATCCAGGAACAAATTTTGCTGTAACTTTTCTGAAAGCCTGGGGCTTACGGTGTTGAGTTTCATTGGTTTTGTTACCAAATGCAAGTCCATGTGCCTGACATTCAGTGAGGCCAAACAATACCAAAACGTTGGAGTTTGGAGCAGAGAAAGGTTTATTGCAGGACCATGCAAGGAGATGGGTGGCTCATACCTTAAAAACCCCGAACTCCCTGAAAGCTTTCAGCAAAACCCTTTTATAGGAAAGGTGAGGGAGGGTCATGGTTAGTTGTTGCAAACGTCTTGGTGTCAGATTCTTTGTTCTTGAGGTCAGGTCATGGTCAGGTCACGATGTTCCTGTAAACCTCCACCAAAATAAATGTTATTCTTTGTTCTGACAAGAAAGGGCAAGGTCCCAAGGCTCTACTTTCGTCCTCTGAGGTCCAGGCCTGGCCAAAAGGAGGGGTCCCTGCACGGGCCGGTTACCCTGCTGGGGAGCATTCATCCAGCACCCAGCCTGGGTCCTCCTGCCAGTGCCCAGCCCCGGCTGAGGAGGCAGATCTCAGCTGGTGGCACCCTCAGGGCCAGACCCTGCCCAGCCATCATCACTGAGGAAGCCAGGCTCCCAGGACCCAGCTGGCCCTCTGACTCCTCAGGGCACCCAAACAGTGGCCGGGACCCATGGAGACAGCCACCGCCCTTTGGTCGAGGAGGTGGGGATGGGGGAGAGGTTTGCTGCTGCTTCCAGGCCTGGGCCTGGCCAGTGGGCGGCTGTGGAGAGGGCGCTAGAGCTCTGCGGGACACAGCCCTCAGCCTGTCCCTGGGCCCCCCAGCTCACCCGCCAGGCCCGAAGCCAGAGGGCCTGGAGGGCCCCGGGGAGAAGGACGCGATCCGCCTCTCACTGCACTCTCTGCCATGAGGACCACTGTGAGGCTGACTGTTGGCAGAGCAGGACCTCTAAGCGCCAAGCCAACGGTCATGCTAAAGGCTGCGTGCCCACCCCACTTTCCATCTCCCTAATGTCCGTCTGTTTAGTTTGGGTCCTTACAGTCTTAGGGGAATTAGACCTACCATTTCCTAGTGATGACGATAAGAAGACTATAATACTATAAACTAGTCTTCTGTTTCCAGATCAATGATGGGATTGCAAGGATTGGCGCTTCATGGTAATGTAGCTGTGAAATGTCAAAACACAAACTACTCAACATAAAATGTAACGTTTGTTTAATTCAGACTGAACAAGAGTATAAACCACTTCCATTTCTTGCTCTAATGATGAGAGGTTTACGGGGCTGAGGACTCCCTACCCCAGAGACTCCTCTATACTACTGAAAATTTGACTATTAGAGATAAATTTCATTGGGTCTTCAAGGTTTGTAGACTTTTGAAGTGTTCAGGGGTCCTCCATTAATAGAGATACATATCAGTGTTCTCTTAGAGGGAATTAGTTGACAGTTCAGAACTCTGAAGGTACGGAGCAGACATTCATGGAAATGTGGGAGTAGGGTTGTGGTTAGGGAAGAATGGAAGTAAGGAGGGGAGTGGAAAGTGGAACCATAAACAAACTTTTAATAATCCACAATAACCCAAGGCAGGCACTGTTCTCTTCTGTTATTTATAAAGACTGTAGCATTATCTATTACTGTACAAAGGATTGTTTTTTTAGAAGTTTTTTTCCCCTTATGTTGATGGGAGGTATATTATAGATCTGGCATATTTTTCTGGGATTCTTCAACATGTTGTTAAGAAAATCTGTCCTAGTCTCAGACCAGTCTCTCAGTTTTTGTTTGGAAAATATGGAAACCATACTTTAAAAAATTGAGGTGACTGATCAACAAAAGTGTGGAATATTTTAAAAAACTGAGGCATCTTATCAACAAAAGTTTGAAATTAAAAAAGTGTTGATACTTAATTCCTCATTTATTTTACTGAAAATGGAAACATTTATACTTTAAAAAATTAATCTGTTCCTTAGTATTTCCATACCATTTTAACAATATGAGATGGGAAATTAAACGTCTCAGTGTGGCCATAAAATTTGCTCAGGAAACCAAGAAAAATCACAAATATTATTTAAGTCAGAGATTTACTGAAACACTAAATGAAGATTCTGTTCTACAGATTGCTTAATGATTAGTAATCTAACGCATTAAAAAGAACAAAACACTTAAACGTGAAGCAGTGATCGTATACAGTCTTTCCCCAGTACTTTTAGTGAGTATGGAGCCGTTTTAGCTGAAGAGAAATAACTGTTCAATCCAGACTTTGTTGGAAAGTTTCAGTAAAGAATGTGGCAAAAAATTTACAAAGCATCCCAAAGAACCACTTTTGTCCTTACACGAGTTCTTGCAATAGATTTCTTGTGTGGTCTCCATAATGGACTGAGCTATATTTGCATATGGATATGTCTTGTATCCTCTGGCTCCTTTTCCTTCACTCTCTTCCCCTTTAGTTTTTGGTGCTTGACTTTCTTAGCTGGAGGATGATGGGACACCTGATTCAGGTACTTGGTGATCATTGATGTTGTGGCCACCAGTCTGCAGAGTGTTTGGTCAGCGTCATAGATGGACTGGCTTTCTAGATCATTACCAGCTGTATCTAAGGAGGCTTGTTTCTTCAGCTAAAAGGAGAAAAAAAATATTAGAGATTTTTTTATTACTGTAGTTCAAATTAAATTTGTTTTCTGGATATATACACTTAAACTCCAAATACCACATGTTACTTATTTATACAAAGAAAAAGTTACTGTAGATGAAAGGTATAAATGCAGAAGAAATGCTCTTTTGTATATGCCCTTGTGTAAGGTTATAGCAATCATTATCACCATCGGCAAACATTTAATAAGTACTTTCTGTGATTAGAGCATTCTGCTGGGAGAAATTATTTGAATATTAGTAAAATATTTTCCTTTACTAAACAGCCTTAAGGTATAATGTGATAAAATCATAGTCATTTTGTAAATATCTAATTGTTGTGAAGGTCAATGAGCTTTTAAGATTGCCTCAAAATATGGTGTCACTGGCAAAGTGGGAAATTAGTTTAAGAGTGTTGTTTTCCAGAAAGTTATACTAAAATTAGAAATTAGTTTACAGTCCATTAAAAAAATACGTGCCGACTTTTGTATACTTAGCTTTCTTAGATAGATCGGGAAGGGATCTAACAAGATGTCGTTCCATATCCTTAATTTTATGGCTCAGGCAGCTGAGAAAGATACAATGACTTACCTAAGGGCCCAGACAGATACCTTCACTTCCTATGCATTCTATTCATTGTAGCTCACTACTTTCTTGGTGTGTTTTGTAACTTGAAATAATCTATCTAAAATTAATAGGTTATTTTAAGGACCTTCTAATTGAGTACACCTTTGCTGAACACCCGACATATGCAAGAAACTGCTACATGCTGGGGATGAATGGTGGAAATTGGGGAGGTTATGAAGAAGAATAAGACATGGTTCTTTCTCTCAGAGAAGATGATAATCTTATCTTTTAAACTCTTTGATATTCTATAACTATTACTATTTGCATCACTAATTCACCTTTTTTTGGTGTTTCTTCCATTTCACCCACAGGTAATGAGCAGATAAAACAGACAGGATTAAAAAGAGAGCTTGTACTAAAATATAAATAAGATGTAAACAACTCTGAAATATATCCATACTAGCAAAATTGCAGCATAGTTTGTCCAGAGGGTAAGGTAGACAGTGAGATGGAGAAAGCTTAACTTTCAAATAATGCGTTTCTTCTGGGAAAATCTCCCATCCAACCTTTGTCCAGGTAGTACCATCACAAATGCAGAAGCTCTCCCTGAAGAAGCAGATAAACAACAGAGGAAAAATCAGGGATAGTCCTTGAGAAGGCATCTTTCTCTCTCAAATGGAAAAAGTGTTTATAGTCAAAAATTGGCTAGAGACAGAGCAGAAATGCCCTGAATACTAGTTAATATGGTGCTCCAGTCAAAGCACTGAAGATACTTTTCCTAGTCAGCAGAATATACACTGATGATCACTGTAACATCATCAGTCATAGTGATTCAGGGATAAATTCAGTGATGTCATAAAGAACCACACTGGGCTGAAAAGGTGTTGCCTAGCCAATCACCTTGGATTTCTTAGGAACACTTTTTCTTGTCTTTTTCCAGAATAGTTTGAGCCTCTTCAGTTCTCTGAAAAACAAATACTTTACTAATATTTTGCTAGCTAATAAATTTAAATTGTAATTATATTAATAGAATTTCATGGAAACAACTTACCTATATCCTTTCCAACCCTTTTTTTTTTACATCTTTATTGGACTATAATTGCTTTACAATGGTGTGTTAGTTTCTGCTGTATAACAAAGTGAATCAGCTATATGTATACATATATCCTCCCAAATCCCCTCCCTCTGCGTCTCCCTCCCACCCTCCCTATCCCATCCCTCTAGGAGGTCACAGAGCATGGAGCTGATCTCCCTGTGCTATGCGGCTGCTTCCCACTAGCTATCTATTTTATATTTGGTAGTGTATATATGTCCATGCCACTCTCTCACTTCGTCCCAGCCTACTTTTCCCCTCCCAGTGTCCTAAAGTTCATTCTCTATGTCTGTGTCTTTATTCCTGTCCTACCCCTAGGTTCTTCAGCACCATTTTTTTTTTAAGATTCCATATATATATGTTAGCATACAGTATTTGTTTTTCTCTTTCTGACTTACTTCACTCTGTATGATGGACTCTAGGTCCATCCACCTCACTACAAATAACTGAATTTTATTTCTTTTTATGGCTGAGTAATATTCCATTGTATATATGTGCCACATCTTCTTTATCCATTCATCTTTCGATGGACACTTAGGTTGCTTCCATGTCCTGGCTATTGTAAATAGCACTGCAATGAACATTGTGGTGCATGACTCTTTTTGAATTGTGATTTTCTCAAGGTATATGCCCAGTAGTGGGATTGCTTGGTCGTATGGTAGTTCTATTTTTAGTTTTTTAAGGAACCTCCATACTGTACTCTATAGTGGCTGTATCAATTTACATTCCCACCAACAGTGCAAGAGGGTTCCCTTTTCTCCACACCCTCTCCAGTATTTATTGTTTGTAGATTTTTTGATGATGGCCATTCTGACTGGTGTGAGGTGATACCTCATTGTAGTTTTGATTTGCATTTCTCTAATGATTACTGATGTTGAGCATCTTTTCATGTGTTTGTTAGCAATCTGTATATCTTCTTTGGAGAAATGTCTATTTAGGTCTTCTGCCCATTTTTGGATTGGGTTGTTTGTTTTTTTGATATTGAGCTGCATGAGTGCTTGTATATTTTGGAGATTAATCCTTTGTCAGTTGCTTCGTTTGCAAATATTTTCTTCCATTCTGAGGGTTGTCTTTTCGGCTTGTTTACGGTTTCCTTTGCTGTGCAAAAGCTTTGAAGTTTCGTTAGGTCCATTTGTTTATTTTTGTTTTTATTTCCATTTCTCTAGGAGGTGTGTCAAAAAAGATCTGCTGTGATTTTTGTCATAGAGTGTTCTGCCTATGTTTTCCTCTAAGAGTTTTATAGTCTCTGGCCTTACATTTAGATCTTTAATCCATTTTGAGTTTATTTTTGTGTATGGTGTTAGGGAGTGCTCTAATTTCATTCCTTTACATGTAGCTGTCCAGTTTTCCCAGCACCACTTATTGAAGAGGCTGTCTTTTCTCCATTGTATATTCTTGCCTCCTTTATCAAGATAAGGTGACCACATGTGCGTAGGTTTATCTCTCGGCTTTCTATCCTGTTTCATTGATCTATATTTCTGTTTTTGTGCCAGTACTATACTGTCTTAATTACTGTAGCTTTGTAGTATAGTCTGAAGTCAGGGAGCCTGATTCCTCCAGCTCCATTTTTCTTTTTCTTTTAAATTAATTTATTTAATTTATTTTTGGCTGTGTTGGGTCTTTGTTGCTGCGCGTGGGCTTTCTCTAGTTGTGGTGAGTGAGGGCTACTCTTCGTTGCGGTGCACGGGCTTCTCATTGTGGTGGCTCCTCTTGTGGAGCATGGGCTCTAAGCGGGCGGGCTTCAGTAGTTGTGGCACGTGGGCTTCAGTAGTTGTCTCACGTGGACTCAGTAGTTGTGGCTTGCTGACTCTAGAGCACAGGCTCAGTAGTTGTGGCACATGGGCTTAGTTGCTCCGCGGCATGTGGGATCTTCCCGGACCAGGGCTCAAACCCGTGTCCCCTGCGTTGGCAGGTGGATTCTTAACCACTGCACCACCAGGGAAGCCCTGCTCCATTTTTCTTTATCAAGATTGCTTGGGCTATTTGGGATCTTTTGTGTTTCCTTTCAAATTGTGAAATTTTTTGTACTAGTTCTGTGAAAAATGCCATTGGTAGTTTGATAGGGATTGCATTGAATCTGTAGATTGCTTTGGGTAGTATAGTCATTTTCACAGTGTTGATTCTTCCAATCCAAGAACATGGTATATTTCTCCATCTGTTTGTATCATCTTTAATTTCTTTCATCAGTGTCTTATAGTTTTCTGCATACAGGTCTTTTGTCTCCTTGTGTAGGTTTATTCCTAGGTATTTTATTCTTTTTGTTGCAATGGTAAATGGAAGTGTTGCCTTAATTTCTCTTTCAGATTTTTCATTGTTAGTGTATAGGAATGCAAGAGATTTCTGTGCACTAATTTTGTATCCTGTTACTTTACCAAATTCATTGATTAGCTCTAGTAGTTTTCTGGTAACATCTTTAGGATTCTCTATGTATAGTATCATGTTATCTGCAAACAGTGACAGTTTTATTTCTTCTTTTCCGATTTGGATTCCTTTTATTTCTTTTTCTTCTCTGATTGCTATGGCTAAAAATTCCAAAACTGTGTTGAATAATAGTGGTGAGAGTGGGCAACCTTGTCTTGTTCCTGGTCTTAGTGGAAATGGTTTCAGTTTTTCACCATTGAGAATGATGTTGGCTGTAGGTTTGTCGTATATGGCCTTTATTATGTTTAGGTAAGTTCCGTCTATGCCTACTGGAGGATTTTTATCATAAATGAGTGTTGAATTTTGTCAAAAGCTTTTTCTGCATCTATTGAGATTATCATATGGTTTTTCTCCTTCAATTTGTTAATATGGTGTATTACATTGATTGATTTGCATATGTTGAAGAATCCTTGCATTCCTGGGATAAACCCCACTTGATCATGATGTATGATCCTTTTAATGTACTGTTGGATTCTGTTTGCTGTATTTTGTTGAGGATTTTTGCATCTATGTTCATCAGTGATATTGGTCTGTAGTTTTCTTTCTTTGTAACATCTTTGTCTGGTTTTGGTATCAGGGTGATGGTGGCCTTGTAGAATGAGTTTGGGAGTGTTCCTCCGTCTGCAATATTTTGGAAGAGTTTGAGAAGGATAGGTGTTAGCTCTTCTCTAAATGTTTGATAGAATTCACCTGTGAAGCCATCTGGTCCTGGGCTTTTGTTTGTTGGAAGATATTTAATCACAGTTTCAATTTCATTACTTGTGATTGGTCTGTTTTTATTTTCTATTTCTTCCTGGTTTAGTTTTGGAAGGTTGTGCTTTTCTAAGAATTTGTCCACTTCTTCCAGATATCCATTTTATTGGCATATAGCTGCTTCTAGTAATCTCTCATGATCTTTTGTATTTCTGCAGTGTCAGTTGTTATTTCTTTTTTTAAAAATTTATTTATTTTATTTTATTTATTTTATTTTTGTCTGCATTGGGTCTTCGTTGCTGCACACGGGCTTTTCTCTGGTTGTGGCGAGCGGGGGCTACTCTTCGTTGTGGTGCGTAGGCTTCTCATTGTGGTGGCTTCTCTTGTTGGGAGCACGGGCTCTAGGTGCGCAGGCTCAGTAGTTGTGGCTCACGGGCTCTAGAGCGCAGGCTCTGTAGTTGCTCCACGGCATGTGGGATCTTCCGGGACCAGGGCTCGAACCCGTGTCTCCTGCATTGGCAGGGGGATTTTTAACCACTGCGCCACCAGGGAAGCCCCTGTTACTTCTTTTTCATTTCTAATTCTGTTGATTTGAGTCTTCTCCCCTTTTTTCTTGATGAGTCTGGCTACCAGTTTATCAATTTTGTTTATCTTCTCAAAGAACCAGCTTTTAGTTTTATTGATGTTTGCTATTGTGTCCTTCATTTATTTTTTAATTTATTCCTGATCTGATTTTTATCATTGTTTTCCTTCTGCTAACTTTGGGTTTTTTTGGTCCTTCTTTCTCTAATTGCTTTAGGTGTAAGGTTAGGTTGTTTATTTGAGATTTTTCTTGTTTCTTGAGATAAGATTGTATTGCTATAAACTCCCCTCTTAGAACTGCCTTTGCTGTATCCCATAGGTTTTGGGTGGTCGTGTTTTCATTGTCATTTGTTTCTAGGTATTTTTTGATTTCCTCTTTGATTTCTTCAGTGATCTCTTGGTTATTTAGTGGTGTGTATTGGGGTGTCTGTGAACTTATTATGCTTTTAGGCAGCCTCTCAGCTAATGGGTGGGGTTGTTTTCCTGTCTTGCTAGTTGTTTGGCATGGGGTGTCCAGCAGTGGAGCTTGCTGGTCGCTGAGCGGAGCTGGGTCTTAGCGTTGAGACGGAGATCTCTGGGAGAGCTCTCGCCGATTGATATTATGTGAGGCCGGGAGGTCTCTGGTGGCCCAATGTCCTGAACTCGGCTCTCCCACCTCAGAGGCTCAGGCCTGACACTCGGCTGGAGCACCAAGACCCTGTCAGCCACACAGCTCAGAAGAAAAGGTAGGAAAAAAAAGAAAGAAAAATAAAATAAAATGAAGTTATTAAAATAAAAAAATTAAAAAACTAATAAAAAAAAGGAGAGCAACCAAACCAATAAACAAATCCACCAATGATAACAAGTGCTGAAAACTATACTAAGATAAACATCAAAATCAGAAACTAGTCTGTTGCATACAGCAAACCCCAAGTCTACAGTTGCTCCCAAAGTTCACGGCCTCAATTTTGGGACGATTTGTTGTCTATTCAGGTATTCCAGAGATGCAGGTTACATCAAGTTGATTGTGGAGATTTAGTCCGCTGCTCTTGAGGCTGCTGGGAGACATTTCCCTTTCTCTTCTTTGTTCACATGGCTCCTGGGGTTCAGCTTTGGATTTGGCCCTGCCTCTGCATGTAGGTCACCTGAGGGCGTCTGTTCTTTGCCCAGACAAGAGGGGGTTAAAGGAGCAGCTGATTCGGGGGCTCTGGCTCACTCAGGCTGGGGAGAGGGAGGGGTACGGTAGTTATAATTCGAATGTGGGGTGAGCCTGTAGCAGAGGCTGGCGTGACGTTGCAACAGCCTGAGGTGTGCCGTGTGTTCTGCCAGGGAAGTTGTCCCTGATCCCAGGACCCTGGCAGTGGCGGGCTGCACAGGCTCCCGGGAGAGGAGGTGTGGAGAGTGACCTGTGCTTGCACACCGGATTCTTGGTGGCTGCAGTAGCATCCTTAGCATTTCATGCCTGTCTCAGGTGTCCGCGCTGATAGCCACGGCTCGCACCTGTCTCTGGAGCTCGTTTAGGCAGTGCTCTGAATCCCCTCTCCTTGTGCACCCCGAAGCAATGGTCTCTTGCCTCTTAGGCAGGTCCAGACTTTTTCCTGGCCTCCCTCCCAGCTAGCTGTGGCGCACTAGCCCCCTTCAGGCTGTGTTCACAGAGCCAACCCCAGTCTTCTCCCTGGGATCCGACCTCCGAAGCCGGAGCCTCAACTCCCAGCCCCCACCAGTCCCGGCCGGCAGGTGAGCAGACAAGCCTCTCAGGCTGGTGATTGCTAGTTGACAGCGATCCTTTGTGCGGGAATCTCTCCGCTTTGCCCTCTGCACCCCTGTTGCTGCGCTGTCCTCTGTGGCTCCAAAGCTTACCACACACCCACCCCCCCGTCTCCACCAGTGAAGGGGCTTCCTAGTGTGTGGAAACTTTTCCTTCTTCACAGCTCCCTCCCAGAGGTGCAGGTCCCGTCCCTATTCTTTTGTCTCTGTTTTTTCTTTTTTCTTTTGCCATACCCAGGTACGTGGGGATTTTCTTGCCTTTTGGGAAGTCTGAGGTCTTCTGCCAGCATTCAGGAGGTGTTCTGTAGGAGCTGTTCCACTTCTAGATGTATTTCCGATGTATTTGTGGGGAGGAAGGTGATCCCTGCATCTTACTCCTCCGCCATCTTGAAGATCCTCCCCAACCCTTTTGAAGTATGGTACTTTCACATCTACTTACAAAGTAGCTATAGCTGTGTTATTTCATACAACCTAGCATCTGCTTCTGTTTTTTTCATTCTGGAATGTCCTTCCCTTCAAATAGTCAAGCAAATACTGAGTCCCTCCCCCTTTCGACCTATGTCTTTTTGGTGGCAATGTGGTACTATCAGGTAGTGGGTGAGGGGTGGGGAATTTGGCGTGGTAAGTGAAAAAGAGATGGTGAGGTAGAATGGTATATGATAAGAAGGTGATACAGACTCTGCCTTTAAGGAACTTACAGTCTAGAGGTAGAAGCAAAAAACAGGATAACAAAAAATTACAAGACAGATTAAACTCAGAGCTAAATCAAATGATAATCACGTCACAGTTGATAGAACAACGAGATCTACCTGGGGGAATTAGGAGTTTCACAGAAGTGCATTTTAAAGTAAGCTTTGAAGAATGAGTAGAATTTTGGTGGGTGGCAATGCAGAGAGGGCATCTTAGGTTGAGGAAACATAATAAGCAAAGAAATTCTGTGTAAACCTTTAGACAACCATTTATAAATATTTATTGAGCACCTCCTATGTGCTAAATACTGTTCTAGGAGCTGAGAAAACATACACAACTAGGCATAAAACAATCTTTATGTTTATGGAGTTTACTTTCTAGTAGGGAAACACAGAAAATAAAATTATCTAAATCTATGTATCTATGCAGTGTTACGGAGAAAAATAGAGTGGTAACGGGGTTATGAAGTCGCCAGCAAGTGAATGAGCGAGAGTGTGTTATTTTATAGAGGGCAATCAGGAGAGGCTTCTCTATTAAGGTGATGCTCGAGCAGAGACCTGAGGAACGAAGGAGTGAGCCCTGTTGACATCTGGGAGCAGGGGGAACAGGGAGTAAATAATGGACAGGGTCTCTGGATGAATGTTGCAAGGGATGAAGCTGGAAAGATAGTTTGTGGCTAGATAGATCTTGGAAGGCCCTGCATTTTATTCAGTAGTCAATAGGGGGTCATTTACGGAGCTTTGGGGAGAGGAGTGACATAATAATAAACTTATTAAGGGCTTTACTGTGTGACAGGCACTGTATCAAGACATCTGCATGCATTATCCTATAATACGTTGTGTTTAATTCTTACAACAACCCTATGAGGATGGTACTATAATACTTCCATTTTCTAGATGGAGAAACTGAGGTTAGTGGGGTTAAGATATTACTATGGTCTGAAAGTTTGTGTTCCCCCCCAAGTTCATATGTTGAAATCCTAATGCCCAATGTGATGGTATTAGGAAGTGGGGCCTTTGGGAGATGCTTAGGACATGAAGGTGGAGCCCTCATGAATGGGGTTAGTGTTCTTATAAAAGAGTCCCCACAGAGTTCCCTAACCCCATCCACTATGTGAGGGCACAGTGAGAAGGTGCTGGCAATGAAGGAAGAGGGTTTTCACTAGACTGCAACCATGTTGACAGCTTGATCTTGGACTTCCCAGCCTCCAGAACTGTGAAAAATAAGTTTCTGTTGTTTATAAACTACGTAGTCTGTGGTATTTTGCAGACTGAATGCAGTAAGACAGGCATTAAGAGGATGCTTGCAGTAAGCTCCTTTCTCTACCAAGCCACCCAAAATACATATATGCTGTTAGTAAAATCAGTGTGCTTATTATATAAATGCAATTCTATGACAAGTCCCTTAGTCCCCTCTTCCAGCTAATTCCTCTGCTAAACTTCATCCTGTATTGAAATTCTGGAGCCACTACTGACTCCAGGTCACCCAGCTAGTGGAGCCAAAACCTAAACCTTGGATTCCAGTTTAGGGAATTAATTCTGCTTGCAACATGAATGGTGGGTTTGAAGCTGTGACTGACAAAACTATTCAGCTGCAAAAACGTGCTGTCTTTCATGAAAAAGGAAGGATGACTCAGGCTGGAGCTGAAGGCCAAGAGGATGGAGCCTTACACCACAGATGATTATCCCCAGGCTTTGATACCTAATAGAATTTGCCCTGTGGGATTTCAAAATTACTTGGGAATGTGGTGACTCCTTTTTTCCTCTAATTTCTCACTTTTTGAATGGCATTATCTATAACTGTTGCTCTGTGCCTGTTCCACAACTGTATTTTGGGAGCAGAGAACTTTGTTTTCTAGTTTCACAGGTCTACAGATGGAGAGGAATTTTACCCCAGGATAGATGGATCATACTAATGTCTCATGCATACCTTGTTTAGATGATGAGATGAGACTTTTGAGCTGATGATATTTTAGATGAGCATTTGGACATGAGTTGATGTTGTAATGGGTTGAAACTTTTGGATGTTGGCGTGGGGTAAATGTATTTTGCATGTGGGATAGGTGTGAGTTTTAGGAGGTCAGAGGGACGACTGTGGTAGGCTGAAAAAAGTCTGCCAAAGATATCTAGGTTCTAATCCCTGGAACCTGTGAATGTTACCTCATATGGGATTTTGCAGATCCTTAAATTAAGGATCTTCCGATGGGGAGATTATCCTGGATTATCCAGGTGGGGCCTAAATGTAATTACAAGTGTCCTTATTATAAGTGAGAGGCAGGAGATTTGACACAGAAGAGGAGAAGGTGATTTGATGATGGAACTAGACATTGGAGTGGTGTAGTTTGATTGAAGATGGAGGAAGGAGCCACAGCCAAGGGGTACAGGCTGCCACTAGAGGTTGCAAACAGCAAGAAAATAGATTCTCCCTTCAGAGCCCCCAGAAAGAATCTTCCCTGCCAACACAATCAGCTAAACTGATTTCAGGCTTTTCGCCTCTAGAATTGTAAGAGGATAAACTATAAACTTGAGTTGCTTTAAGCCACCAAATTTATGGCAATTTGTTATAGCAGCCACAGGAAACGAATACATCAATTGTTAAATTAATTTGAGGCTAATCTACCATTTACTATATTCAGTTGTTCCGTCTAGGAATATGGTAAATCTTCCCATTTATTTGAGTCTTTTATTTCTCTCAAAGTGTTGTAATTTTGTTTAAACAGGTCTTGCAAATTTTGCGATGGGTGCTATAGAGAATGGAATTATTTTAAACACTTTTTTTTTAAAAGAGGGAAGCTATTTGAATTTATTTTGAAGGATAAAGAAGGGTAAAGCAAGTGACAGTTTTTCTCTTGGAAATGTTTTTTGTTCCTTTCCCCAGAGTAGATATTTTGATAGACTATAGTCTCTGTGGTATCAGGTATCACATTTTATATTTATTTGCTCTTTAAAAATTTTAGCACAATTCTAGGAATACAGTGAGTGCCCCAAAGTGCTGTGCTAGTTGAATGTTGTCCTTTTGAAGTTCCCCAAGGAAAACAACTGCAACAAATCTCCCATGCAGTCTTTATAAAGCTCTGGAGATATAAGTGTACATTACAAACATGTAATGTTTGTAATGCATATTTTTTGGTCTTTGTCTTATTATTATGCATTTTACTGTTCTGTTCTTTCAGATGCAAGGCTAGCGCTGAAAAAATATATTGCAAAGGTCTCTGCAATTGTTACAGATACAGCAAAGGGACCAGGGAAGCTTTTAAAGGAAGACAAGGTACTGCATTGTGATTATAGTTTGCTCTGAAGTCTTCTGAGATTTTTGCCTTGTATCTTTAATTTCTACACTGATGCACTAGAGGTAGATAGCAGTCCTCACTGCTCTCTTCTCCCTCCCTTCCTTCATTTTTTCCTTTCTTAATAAACTGCTGTATAGGGGAGGGGCACAGGAACAGCATTAATAGTACTGGCAGTGTTCTTGTTCCTCTGTTGATTAGTGGGATCCACTGATACTCATTTCATTATTTTGCTTTAAAACTTAGATATACATCATGTATTTTTGTAAATATGTATATACACAGTACATATTTTTTAACATATCAAATTTAACATAATGGTGAAAAAAGATACACAGATGTAAAGATAGCTAATTGTAAAGCCAGCTTGCCACATTTACTATATACTAAGTACTGCATGTGAACTAGTTTATTACTTTGGATGTACACTAAAAAAAAGATACACTTAAGGTGTTAGAAATGTGTTTGGGTTTTAAATTATTTCCTGCATTTCTGTACAGGAAGTTCTATGAATTTTCTGTGACTTATAATTCTGATGAAAAAGAATAGCTATTGCTAAAAGTATAAGACATCGTCAAGTCTGAGAACATGCTAAGTTACACATTTCACTTGTTTGTAAAACACTTTACAAAATCTCTTATGAAACAAAATATAGGCAGAATTCTATTAGAATAGCTATTGCAGCTATTAGATCTGCAAAACAATCTTTCTGGCATGGACAGTGCTTTGTCAAACTAGTTACTATAAAAGCCTTTTTAATTTCAGTTTTCAAATATTTGGTTATTTGAGCTAGAAAATATAGTAATGATTAGAATAAAATAAAAATAAAACATCTAAAGCAAACTTAATAGTTTTCTCTTTTCCCTTTGCAGTCTTATTACCGTGTGGTTCTAATAACAATTTTGTGTTAATCTCATCATGCTTTCCCTTCACTTATGTAAACGTATGTATGCACACAGAGTTTTATAAGAGGTTTTGCTTTTATAAAAATAGGATCATACTATACAAATTGTTCTTTACTTTTTTTTTCCTTTAAAGAATATATTATGGATATCTTTATAAATACACTTTATTCTATATACTTCTGTATATACTACTGCTTATTTAATAATATGGACAGGACATATAATACATTTATTCATGTCTCTTTATTATTACAAACCATAGAGTAATGAACATCTTAAATCAGATATCAGCAGTTTGCTGCTCATGTGCAAAGAGATGGTTTTGCAATGCAAACTGAGAGGTTTTCAGTGAGGTGGAGCTCTTTTTGCATTTCTTGCACTTTCTTCTCCTGTGAACCGCCTGAGAAGGAATAAAATATCCTCGGCATTGTCCGTTGAGTTGCATGCAGCTCATATCATCCACCCATTTTTTTCCAACCTTTGCAAACACTTTTCTTTATCACAGGGCTCATTGAAAATAAAGAATTAGGGAGAAGGTGTAGACTGGCCCAAGACTTCATGACTCTAGATTATGAGTTTCTTTATACGCACATTCCACTAATGTTAGAGCTGCACTGTCAGATATAGTAGCCCCTAGCCATATGAGATTATTTAAATTAGAATTAATTAAATAAAATTAAAAATTCAGTTCTTCAGCCACTTTTCTAGTGCTCACTGGCTATGTACGTCTAATGGTGACTGTATTGGACAATGCAGATACAGAACATTTCCATCATCACAGAAAGTTCTGTTGCACAGTGCTGGTTTAGAGATACTATAGAGTTTTATTTTTAAATAAACAAGTGGAAAGTAAATTCTTTGTTTCTGCCTCTAGAATACCATCCTCAATGCATGCCGTATAAAAAATGAATGGCTGGAAACCCATTTAGAAGCTTCCATTAATGAGCTTTTTGAGCAGAAACAGCAATTGGAGGATATTGTGACTCCTATCTTCACAAAAATGGCTACACCACGTAAGTTTTGGATAAAAATGGTTTGAATGTCAGAAAAGGTGAAAATTAGGTTCAATGTTGTTATTTCTGAGATAATCTGATTTCAGCACTCTTCATTAAGTAGCCATTAACCTTGTTACAGGCACCAATCTGTAACTCAGTTTCATTGGGTTACAATATTAATAATAACTAAAAATAATGACAGAGTTATTTCTACAGAGAATGTCTAGCACTAATCTTATTACCATCATTAATCATTTAATTTTATGTAATTTACTATGGTTTTGGCCAGTGATTTTCAACCAGGAAGACATGTCCTTCAAGGAGATAGAGCGGCAGAATTTGAAAAAAACATTTTCAGTAATGTAACTCTATAGTTTGAAAAACCTATTGTGGGAATACTGTCCTGTCAGTGGAGAAGGTGCACCGTCAGAACCTTGGTGGCAGGTGTACCTAAGATTTAAAAAATATCAGCTTTATTGAGATAGAATTCTCATACCATAAAATTCACCATTTAAAAAATGAAAAATTCAGTCGTTTTCAGTGTATTTTCAGAGTTATATAATCATCACCACTGTCTAATTTTAGAACATTTTACCAGCCCGAAGAGACACACCACATCTATTAGTAGTCACTGCCCATTCCTCCCTTCCACAAGTCCCTGGCAACTACTAATCTACTTTTTATCTCTATGGATTGCCTGTTCTGAACATTTCAGAGATAGATCATATAGTCTGTTGCCTTTTGGGTCTGGCTTCTTTCGCTTTGCGTAATGTTTTTAAGGTTCATCCGTGTTGTAGTATGTGTCAGTATTCCTTTTTATCGCTGAACAATAGTCCATTGTATGGATTCAAATTTATCCATTCATTAATTGATGGACACTTGAGTTTCTACTCATTTGATATTATAAATAATGCTGCTATGAATTTTTGTGCACAAATTTTTGTGTGGCCACATGCTTTCATTTCTCTTGGGTATATATTTAGGAGTAGAATTGCTGGGGTCATATGGTACCTCTATTTCTGACCTTTTGAGGAATTGCCAAACTGTTTCCAAATTTCCATTCCCATAAGCAATATATATGAGGATTCCAATTTCTCCACATTGTTATCAACATTTATTATTATCTTAAAAAAATTTTTTTAGCTGTTCTAGTGGGTATGAAGTATCTTAATGTAGTTCTGATTTGCATTTCCTTAATTACTGGTGATGTTAAACATTTTTTCAAGTGCTTACTGGCCATTTGTGTATTTTCTTTGGAGAAATGTCTCTGAATCTTTTGCCCATTTTTAAGTTGAGTTGTCTTCTTATTTTTTTAATTGAAGTATAGGTGATTTATAATATTATATTAGTTTCAGATGTACAGCATAGTAATGCAATATTTTAATAGAATTTAAAGTTACTACAAAATAATGGGTACACTTCCCTGTGCTGTTCAATATAGCCTTGTTGCTTATTTATTTTATGTATAGTGGTTTATATCTCTTAATCCCCTACCCCTATCTTGCCCCTCCCGTCTTCTCTCTCCCACTGGTAACTACTAGTTTGTTCTCTGTATCTGTGGGTCTGTTTGTTTTGTTATATTCATTTGTTTTATAAAAAATTTTTTAGACTCCACATGTAAGTGATAACATAGAGTATTTGACTTTCTCTGACTTATTTCACTAAGCATAATACCCTCTAGGTCCATCCATGTTGCTGCAAATGGCAGAATTTCATTCTTTTTTATGGCTGAGTAAACATACATATATAAACACACACACACACACACACACACACACGACACATCTTCTTTATCCATTCATCTCTTTGTTTTGTTTTATTTTTTTTGTTTTATTTTTTTTGGCCATGCCAGTCAGCTTGTGGGATCTTAGTTCCGCAATCAGGGATTGAACCTGGGCCCTGGCAGTGAAAGCACCAAGTCCTAACCACTGGACCGCCAGGGAGTTCCATATCCATTTATCTCTTGAGGGACACTTAGGTTGCTTTTATGTCTTGGCTATTGTAAACTGATGCTGCTATGAAAATTGGGATGCATGTTTCTTTTTGAATTAGTGTTTTCATTTTCTTCAGATATACACTCAGGAGTGGAATTGTTGGATCATATGGTAGTTCTATTTTTAGTTTTTTGAGGAATCTCCATACTGTTTCCACAGTGGCTGCACCAATTTACATTCCCACCAACAGTGCAGGAGGGTTCCCTTTTTGCTATATCCTCGCCAACATTTGTTATTTGTGGACTTTTTGAAGATGGCCATTTTGACAGGCGTGGGGGGATAACTCATTGTGGTTTTGATTTGCATTTCTCTGATGATTAGTGATGTTGAGTGTCTATTTGTATGCCTGTTGACCATCTGTATGTCTTCTTTGGAAAAATATCTGAATTTTGAAAAATTCAGATCTTCTGCCCATTTTTTAATCGGACTTTTTGGTTTTTTGATATTGAGTTGTATGAGCTGTTTGTATATTTTGCATAAAAACCCCTTGTTGGTTGCATCATTTGCAGATATTCTGTAGGTTGTCTTTCCGTTTTGACCACGGTTTCCTTTGCTGTGCAAAAGCTTTTAAGTTTAATTAGGTCCCCTTTGTTTATCTTTGCTCTTGTTTCTTTTGCCTTTGGAGACAGATCCAAAAAATTATTGCTATGATTTATGCCAAACAGTGTTCTGCCTATGCTGTGTTATAGGAGTTTTATCATTTCAGGTCTTACATTTAGATTTTTAATCCATTTTGAGTTTATTTTTATATATGGTGTGAGAAAATGTCCTAATTTCATTCTTTTACATGTAGCTGTCCAGTTTTCCCAGCACCACTTATTGAAGAGACCATCTTTTCTCCATTGTATAGTCTTGCCTCCTTTGTCATAGATTAATTGACCATAAGTGTGTGGGTTTATTTCTGGGCTCTTTGTTCTGTTCCATTGATCTAATTATCTGTTTTTGTGCCAGCACCATGCTGTTTTGATTACTGTAGTTTTGTAGTATACTCTGAAGTCAGGGCATGTGATACCTCCAGCTTTGTTCTTTTTTCTCAAGATTGCATTGGCAAATTGGGGTCTTTTGCGGTTACATATACATTTTAGTATGATTTGTTCTAGTTCTGTGGAAAATGCCATTGGTATTTTGAGAGAGATTGCATTAAGTCTGTAGATTGCTTTGTGTAGTGTGGACATTTTAACAATATTAATTCTTCTAATCCAGGAACATGGGATGTCTTTCCATTCCCATTTATTATCTTCAAATTCTTTCATTCATGTTTTATAGTTTTCAGAGTATAGGTTTTTCACCTCTGAGGTTACAGTTATTCCTAGGTTTTTTTAATGCGATTTTGAATAGGATTTTAAACAGGCTTGTTTTCTTGTTTTCTCTTTCTGATAGTTCATTATTAATGTATGGAAAAGCAACAGATTTTTGTATATTAATCTTGTATCCTGCAACTTTACTGAATTCATTTATTCTAATAGTTTTTTGGTGGAGAATTTAGGGTTTTCTATATAGAGTATCATGTCATATGCAAATAGTGACAGTTTTACTTCTTCCTTTCCAATTTAGATGCCGTTTGTTTCTTTTTCTTCTCTGACTGCTGTGGCTAGGACTTCCAAAACTGTGTTGAATAAAAGTGGCGTGAGTGGTCATCCTTGTCTTGTTCCTGATCTTAGAGGAAATGCTTTAAGCTTTTCACTGTTGAGTATGATGTTAGCTGTGGGTTTGTTGTAAAAGACCTTTATTATGTTGAGATATGTTCCTCATTACCAACTTTGACGAGAGTTTTTATCATGAATGCATGTTCAATTTTATCAGATGCTTTTTCTGTGTCTTTTGAGATGACCATGTGATTTTTATTCATGTTTTATGAATGTGGTAGATCACACTGATTGATTTGCAGATACTGAACCATCCTTGCATCTCTGGGATAAGTCCCACTTGATCATGGTATATGATCCTTTTAATGTATTTTTGAATTTGGTTTGCTAAAATTTTGTTGAGAATTTTTGCATCTATAGTCATCAGAGTTATTGGCCTGTAATTTTCTCTTTTTGTAGTGTCTTTGACTCATTTTTTTTTGCTTTTTAAAAAAATTTTAATAGATATTTATTGGAGTATAATTGCTTCACAATACTGTGTTAGTTTCTTTTGTACACCAAAGTGAATCAGCCATATGCATACATATGTCCCCATATCCCCACCCTCTTGAGCCTCCCTACCATCCTCCCTATCCCACCCTTCTAGGTTATCACAGAGCACCAAGCCGATCTCCCTGTGCTATGCTGCTGCTTCCCACTAGCTAACTGTTTTACATTTGGTAATGTATATATGTCAATGCTACTCTCACTTCGCCCCAGCTTTCCCCTCCCACCCCGTGTCCTCAAGTCTGTTCTCTACGTCTACCTCTTTATTTCTGCCCTGCAACTAGGTTCATCAGTATCATTTTTTTTTTTTTAGGTTCCATATATATGTGTTAGCATTGCGGTATTTGTTTTTCTCTTTCTTACTTCACTCTGTATGCCAGACTCTAGGTCCATCCACCTCACTACAAATAACTCAACTTCATTTCTTTTTATGGCTGAGTAATATTTCATTGTATATATGTGCCACCTCTTCTTTATCCATTCATCTTTTGATGGACATTTAGGTTGGTTCCATGTCCTGGCTATTGTAAATAGTGCTGCAGTGAACATTGTGGTACTTGTCTCTTTTTGAAGTATGGTTTTCTCAGGGTATATGCCCAGTAGTGGGATTGCTG
Organism: Balaenoptera physalus; assembly: GCF_965194825.1. NCBI lineage: Eukaryota > Metazoa > Chordata > Mammalia > Artiodactyla > Balaenopteridae > Balaenoptera > Balaenoptera physalus. The sequence continues at coordinate 59,236,603 of NC_138882.1, forward strand.
GGTCATATGGTAGTTCTATTTTTAGTTTTTTAAGGCCCTCCATACTGTTTTCCATAGTGGTTGTATCAATTTACATTCCCACCAACAGTGCAAGAGGGTTCTGTTTCACCACAGTCTTTCCAGCATTTATTGTTTCTACATTTTTTGATAGTGACCATTCTGACCAGTGTGAGGTGATACCTCATTATAGTTTTGATTTGCATTTCTCTAATGATTAGTGATGTTGAGTATCTTTTCATGTGCCTCTTGGCCATCTGTATGTCTTCCTTGGTGAAATGTCTATTTAGGTCTTCTGCCCATTTTTTAATTGGATTGTTTGCTTTTTTGATATTGAGCTCCATGAGCTGTTTGTATGTTTTTGAGATTAATCCTTTGTCTGATTTGCAGTATTTTCTCCCATTCTGAGGGTTGTCATTTTGTGTTGTTTATGGTTTCCTTTACTGTGCAAAAGCTTTGAAGTTTAATTAAATACCATTTGTTTATTTTTGTTTTTATTTCCGTTGCTCTAGGAGGTGGGTCAAAAAAGATCTTGCTGTGGTTTATGTCAAAGAGTGTTTTTCTTATGTTTTCCTCTAAGAGTTTTATAGTGTCTGGTCTTACATTCAGGTCTTTAATCCATTTGAAGTTTATTTTTGTGTATGGTGTTAGAGAGTGTTCTAATTTCATTCTTTTACATGTAGCTGTCCAGTTTTCCCAGCACCACTTATTGAAGAGGCTGTCTTTTCTCCACTGTATGTTCTTGCCTCCTTTGTCGTAAATTAGGTGCCCATATGTGCGTGGGTTTATCTCTGGGCATTCTATCCTGTACCATTGATCTATACTGTTTTTGTGCCAGTACCATACTGTCTTGAATACTGTAGCTTTGTGGTATAGTTTGAAGTGGGTGAGCCTGATTCCTCCAACTGCATTTTTCTTTCTCAAGATTGCTTTGGCTGTTTGGGGTCTTTTGTGTTTCCATATGAGTTGTAAAATTTTTTGTTCTAATTCTGTGAAGAATGCCATTGGTAGTTTGATAGAGATTGCATTGATACCGTAGATTGCTTTGGGTAGTATAGTCATTTTCACAATATTGATTCTTCCAATCCAAGAACATGGTATATTTTTCCATCTGTTTTTGTCATCTTTGATTTCCTTCATCAGTGTTTTATAGTTTTCTGAGTACAGGTCCTTTGCCTTCTAGGGCAGGTTTATTCCTAGGTATTTTATTCTTTTTGTTGCGATGGTAAGTGGGATTGTTTCCTTAATTTCTCTTTCTGATTTTATGTTGTTGATGTATAGGAATGCCAGAGATTTCTGTGCATTAATTTTTTTTAAAAATTAATTAATTAATTAATTTATTTTTGGCTGTGTTGGGTCTTCGTTTCTGTGCGAGGGCTTTCTCTAGTTGCGGCGAGCGGGGGCCACTCTTCATCGCGGTGCGCGGACCTCTCACTATCGAGGCCTCTCTTGTTGCGGAGCACAGGCTCCAGACACGCAGGCTCAGTAATTGTGGCTCACGGGCCCAGTTGCTCCGTGGCATGTGGGATCTTCCCAGACCAGGGCTCGAACCCGTGTCCCCTGTATTGGCAGGCAGATTCTCAACCACTGCACCACCAGGGAAGCCCTGTGCATTAATTTTGTATCCTGCAACCTTACCAAATTCATTTATTAGTTCTAGTAGTTTTCTGGTGACATCTTCAGGATTTTCTAGGTATAGTATCATGTCATCTGCAAACAGTGACAGTTCTACTCCTTCTTTTCCAATTTGGATTCCTTTTATTTCTTTGTCTTCTCTGATTGCCATGGCTAGGACTTCCAAAACTATGTTGAATAATAGTGGCAAAAGTGGACATCCTTGTCTTGTTCCTGATCTTAGTGGAAATGCTTTCAGTTTTTCACCATTGAGGATGATGCTTGCTGTGGGTTTGTTGTATATGGCCTTTATTATGTTGAGGTAGTTTCCCTCTATGCCCACTTTCTGGAGAGTTTTTATCATAAATGGGTGTTGAATTTTGTCAAAAGCTTTTTCTGCATCTATTGAGATGGTCATATGGTTTTTATTCTTCAATTTGTTAATATGGTGTATCACATTGATTGATTTGCGTATATTGAAGAATCCTTGCATCCCTGGGATAAATCCCACTTGATAGTGGTGTATGATCCTTTTAATGTGTTGTTGGATTCTGTTTGCTAGTATTTTGTTCAGGATTTTTGCATCTATGTTCATCAGTGATATTGGTCTACAATTTTCTTTTTTTGTGATATTTTTTCTGGTTTAGGTATCACGGTGATGGTGGCTTTGTAGAATGAATTTGGGAGTATTTCTCCCCCTGCAATTTTTTGGAAGAGTTTGAGAAGGATGGGTGTTAGAGCTTCTCTAAATGTTTGATAGAATTCACCTGTGAAGCCATCTGGTCCTGGAGTTTTGTTGGTTGGAAGATTTTTAATTATAGTTTCAATTTCATTACTTGTGATAGGTCTGTTTATATTTTCTAATTCTTCCTAGTTCAGTCTTGGAAAATTGTACCTTTCCAAGAATTTGTCCATTTCTTCGTGGTTGTCCATTTGATTGGCATATAGTTGTTTGTAGTAGTCTCCTATAATCCTTTGTATTTCTGTGGTGTCATTTGTGAGTTCTCCTTTTTCATTTGTAATTTTATTGATTTGAGTCCTCTCCCTCTTTTTCTTGAGGAGTCTGGCTAATGGTTTATCGATATTGTTTATCTTCTTAAAGAACCAGCTTTTAGTTTTATTGATCTTTGCTATTGTTTTCTTTGTTTCTATTTCATTTATTTCTGCTCTGATCTTTATGATTTCTTTCCTTCTACTGACTTTGGGTTTTCCTTGTTCTTCTTTCTCTACTTGTTTTAAGTGTAGGGTTAGATTGTTTATTTGAGATTTTTCTTGTTTCTTGAGGTAGACTTGTATTGCTATAAACTTCATTCTTAGAACTGCTTTTGCTGCATCCCATAGGTTTTGGATCGTCGTGTTTTCGTTGTAATTTGTCTGTAGGTATTTTTTGATTTCCTCTTTGATTTCTTCAGTGATCTCTTGGTTATTTAGTAACGTATTGTTTAGCCTCCATGTGTTTGTGTTTTTTATGTTTTTTTCCCTGTAATTGATTTCTAATCTCATAACGTTGTGGTCAGAAAAGATGCTTGATATGATCTGAATTTTCTTAAATTTACTGAGGCTTGATTTGTGACCTAAGATGTGATCTATCCTGGAGAATGTTCCGTGTGCACTTGAGAAGAAAGTGTAATCTGCTGTTTTTGGATGGACTGTCCTGTAAGTATCAATTAAATCTATCTGGTCTGTTGTGTCATTTAAAGCTTGTGTTTCCTTATTAATTTTCTGTCTGGATGATCTGTCCATTGGTGTAAGTGAGGTGTTAAAGTTCCCCACTATTATTGTGTTACTGTCGATTTCCTCTTTTATAGCTGTTAGCAGTTGCCTTATGTACTGAGGTGCTTGTGTGTTGGGTGCATAAATATTTATAATTGTTAACTCTTCTTCTTGGATTGATCCTTTGATCAGTATGTGGTGTCCCTCTTTATCTCTTGTAACAGTCTTTATTTTAAAGTCTATTTTGTCTGATACGAGTATTGCTACTCCAGCTTTCTTTTGATTTCCATTTTCATGGAATATCTTTTTCCATCCCTTCACTTTCAGTCTGTGTGTGTTCCTAGGTCTGAAGTGGGTCTCTTGTAGACAGCGTATATATGGGTCTTGTTTTTGTATCCATTCAGCCAGTCTGTGTCTTTTGGTTGGGACATTTAATCCATTTACATTCAAGGTTATTATCGATACGTATGTTCTGATTACCATTTTCTTAATTGTTTTGGGTTTGTTTTTGTGGGTCATTTTGTTCTCTTGTGTTCCCACCTAGAGAAGTTTCTTTAGCATTTGTTGTAAAGCTGGTTTGGTGGTGCTGAATTCTCTTAGCTTTTGCTTGTCTGAAAAGCTTTTGATTTCTCTGTTGAATCTCACTTAGATCCTTGCTGGGTAGAGTAATGTTGTTTGTAGGTTTTTCTGTTTCTTCACTTTAAGTATATCCTGCCGCTCCCTTCTGGCCTGCAGAGTTTCTGCTGAAAAATCAGCTGATAACCTTATGAGGATTACTTTGTATGTTATTTTTTGTTTTTCTCTTTCTGCTTTTAATATTTTTTCTTTGAATTTAATTTTTGTTAGTTTGAGTAATATGTGTCTTGGTGTGTTTTTCTTAGGGTTTATCCTGTATGGGACTCTCTGCACTTCCTGGACTTGGGTGACTATTTCCTTTCCCATGTTTGGGAAGTTTTCACTTATAATCTTTTCAGATATTTTCTCAGACCCTTTCTTTTTCTCTTCATCTTCTGGGACCCCTATAATTCAAACGTTGGTGCGTTTAGTGTTGTCCCAGAGATCTCTGAGATTGTCTTCAATTCTTTTCATTCTTTTTTCTTTATTCTGCTCCTTGGCAGTTATTTGCACCATTTTGTTTTCCAGCTCACTTATTAGTTCTTCTGCCTCAGTTATTGTGTCATTGATTCCATCTAGTGTATTTTTCATTTCAGTTATTTGTTTGTTCTTTAGTTCTTCTAGATCTTTGTTAAACATTTTTTTATATTCTCAATCCATGCCTCCATTCTATTTCTGAGATTCTGGATCATCTTTACTATCATTACAATGAATTCTCTTTCAGGTAGATTGCCTATTTCCTCTTCATTTGTTTGGTTTTGTAGGTTTTTACCTTGTTCCTTCATCTGTGACATATTTTTTTGCTGTCTCATTTTTTTCTTTTTTTTTAATGCGTGGGATTGTGTTCCTGTCTTGGTGATTGTTTGGCCTGAGGCTTTCAGCACTGGAATTTGTAGGCTGTTGGGTAGAGGTGGGTCTTGGTGCTGAGATGAGGACCTCTGTGAGACCTCACTCCAATGAATATTCCCTGGGGACTGAGGTTCTCTGTTAGTCCAGTGGTTCGGACTCGGAGCTCCCACTGCAGGAGCTTCGGCCTGACCCCCGGCTCATGAACCAAGATACTGCAAGCCGCATGGGGTTGCAAAAAAAAAAAAAAAGAGAACCGTAACAAAGTAAAAAATAGAATTAAACTAGTAAACTAACAGATATATGAGAAAGAATATAAAAATAAAAATGTAGATAAATAAACAACCAGAATTTACAACTGTACCACAATAGAGAAAAAGAGGAGGGAAAAAAAAAAAAGAAAAAAGAAAAAAGGTGGGGGGAGGCCTTAGCTGTGGAGAGTGGGGCCTAAGCAAGGGCAAGGTTTGGGTGGTGGGCATGGCCTATGCTCAGGACCCACAGGGCTGGAAAAGGCCCTGGGGGCTGTGGGGGGCAGGGCTTAGCCTCAACGCAAAAGAAGGGGCTCAGGCTTGCCCACCACCCCTGGTCTCAGAGGGTGGGGGACCTCACCTGGGAGCCCAGGAGGCTTCCTGGGCTCGAATGGGTGGGGCAAATGCCCTCTGCTCCTCTCCCGCTCCTCTCAGAGGACCCCTCCTGCCTGCCTCTCCTGATCTCCCTGGTGTCCCCCCCATGCCCCCAGTACCAATGCGGCCGTGGGGAAGGGGAGCCCTGGAGCGCAGGAGACCACCCTGGGAGCTCAGCAGGCTCCCTGGGCCCGAGTGGGTGGGGCAGTTGCCCTCCGCTGCTTTCCCACTCCTCCTGGAAGGCTCTTCCCGCCTGCCTCTTCTGATCTCCCGGCCTCAAGGGTGCTGCTCCTGTCTGGCCTCCACTTCTCTTCCCTGCTCAGTCCCACCATTTCACTTGGGGGTTCCTCCCATCTCCTTGGGCATCAGGGTTTCCCACCAGCGGCTGGCAGGTGCCCTAGTTGTGGGGAGACGCTAACTTGGAGTCTTCCCACACCTCCATCCTGACTCATTTTGGTATTAGGGTAATGGTGACCTCATAGAATGCATTTGGGAGTGTTCTCCCATCTTAAAAATTTTTTAGAATAGTTTGAGAAGGTTAGGTATTAACTCTTCTTTGTATGTTTGGTACAATTCTTCCGTGAAGCCATTCAGTCATGTCTTTTGCTTTCTGGAACTTTTTTAAATTACAGTTTCCATTTCACAGGTAGTGATTGGTCTGTTCAGATTGTCTATTTCTTCTTGATTTAGTCTTTGAAAGTTGTATTTTTCTAGAAATTTGACCACTTCTTTTAGGTTGTTCAATTTGTTGGCATGTAACTGTTCATAATATTCTCTTATGATTTTTTTGTATCTCTGTGATAGCAGTTGTTATTTCTCCTCTTTCATTTCTTATTTTGTTTATTTGGGTCTTCTCTCTTTTTTTTCCTTGATGAGCCTGGCTAAAAGGTTTATCAATTTTATTTACCTTTTCAAAAAAACAGTTCTTGGTTTCATTGATCTTTTCTATTGTTTTGTGGTCTCTATTATATTTGTTTTCACTCTGATACTTATTTTTTTCTTTCCATCTGCTAACTTTGGGCTTTGTTTGTTTTTCTTTTTCTAATTCCTTTTTTTAAAATGACAGTACTTTAAATTTATTATTTATTTTATTTATTTATTTTGGCTGTGCTGGGTCTTAGTTGTGGCATGCGGGATCTTCATTGTGGTATGTGGGATCTTTAGTTCTGGCATGCGGACATCTTATTTGTGGCATGCGGACTTCTTAGTTGTGGCATGTGAACTCTTAGTTGTGGCATGCAGGCTTCTTAGTAGCAGCATGTGGGCTTCTTAGTTGCGGCACACAGGCTTCTTAGTTGCAGTATGTGAACTCTTAGTTGTGGCATGCATGTGGGATCTAGTTCCCCGACAGGGATCAAACCCCGGCCCCCTGCATTGGGAGCACGGATTCTTACCCACTGGACCACCAGGGAAGTTCTTCTAATTCCTTTACATGGAAGGTTAGGTTGTTTATTTGAGATATTTTTATTTCTTGAGGTATACCTATATTGCTATAAACTTTCCTCTTAGAACTGCCTTTTCTACATCCTCTATAGATTTTGGAAAGTTGTGTTTACATTTTCGTTTGTCTTGAGGTATTTTCTGTTTTTCTCTTTGATTTATTTTTTGACTCATTGGTTTTTTAGTAGCATGTTGTTTAGTCTCCACATGTATGTATTTTTCTTCTTATTGTTGAATTGTAAAGGTTTTTATGTATCTTGGGTACAAGTCTCTTATCAGATATATGACTTGTAAATGTTTTCTCCCATTATGTGGATTATCTTTTCATTTTCTTAATTGTGTTCTTTGAAGCACAAAAGACTTTAAGTTTGAGGAAGTCTAATTTATCTATTTTTCCTTTTGTTGATTGTGCTTTGTGTCATATCTAAGAAACATTGCCTTATCTAAGGTCACCAATATTTACTTTTATGTTTTTCTGTAAGAGTTTTGTAGTTTTTTTAGCCCTTATGTCTAAACATGTCTGTAATCCATTTTAAGTTAATTTTTATATATGGTGTGAGGTAGGGGATCCAGCTTCATTCTTTTGTATGTGGATACCCAGTACTTAAGATTTTTATGTTTATCAAAAGGGACCATGGTTTTTTAAAGGTTAAGGCACTGAATCTGTTCTAGGTAGTATGACAAACTGTCCCTTGCCAACTGTACCGAACGTCAAATGAGCATACACATAGCACTCTCCTAGGTCCCCTGAAGGGAAATAGATGCCTTTGCACTACCCTTGTCTTTAAGGAGTCCACCAACCACTTTGTGAGTAAACATGCCTACTTGAAAAGATAAACTAAGAGCTGTGTATGTTCAGGGAAGCCTAAGCATAAAGAGAAGGCATCATGAAGAAAGAGGAATTGCCTGAAAGGATAGGTAACCAAGGTGGAATATGTAGGGAATTCTGGAATGAAAGCACAAAATAATGATGAAAAGTTGAAATATGGGACTAGGGAAGTGGTCAGTATCCATCTGGCTGATTGTAGTTGAGTACGCATTAAGGAAGAGTAGAAAATAAGGTTGGAAAGTTAGCTTGTGATCATTTCATTAAAAGTACTGAATTAGGGACTTCCCTGGTGGTGCAGTGGTTAAGAATCCGTCTGCCAAGGCAGGGGATACAGGTTCGATCCCTGGTCCGGGAAGATCCCACATGCCATGGAGCAGCTAAGCCCGCGAGCCACAGCTACTGAGCCCACGCGATGCAACTACTGAAGCCCACGTACCTAGAGCCCGTGCTCTGCAACAAGAGATGCCTCCACAGTGAGAAGCCCACGCACTGCTATGAAGAGTAGCCCCCGCTCGTTGCACCTAGAGAAAGCCCGTGCATAGCAACAAAGACCTAACACAGCCAAAAATAAAATAAATAAATTTTAAAAAAGTACTGAATTATGAGCTTCAAAGTTTGGACTTTACTTTCAGTGCAGTGGGTTGCCATTAAAGGCTTTGTTTGGGGTAGGAGAGACGAGGGATTAAGTAGTGGAGAATAATCTGGCTGTCCTTGCAAAATGGATTGGAGGGAGAAGAGACCAGAGGGAGTGAGACCAGTATAGTCCAGGAATGAGATGGTTAAGACGAGTTGTTGGTTATACAGTTTAATTCCCACCTTTCCCCCACAAGCCACCACTATTGTTAGTCTGGCCCAACAACCCTCCCTCCTTACCTTCTCACCTCTGAGGAAGAATTGCAGGGGCTCCAGTCAAGATGGTGGAATAGAACGATGTGGAGCTCACCTTTTCCCACAAATACATAATGAATACATCTACATGTGGAACAATTATCACAGAATACCTATTGAATTCTGGCAGAAAAAGACACGCAGAAGTGCGAGGAAGATCTCCATGTAACCGGGTAGGATGAAAGAAAAAAAGAAAGCAAGCAGGGTAGGGCCTGCGCCCCTGGGAGAGAGCTATGAAAGAGGAAAGGTTCTTGTACCCTGGGAAGCCCCCGCACTGGTGGGGAGATCTCCTGGGACAGAAAGGGAGCTTCAGAGGCTTGGAGGGGAGCGTAGAAGCTGGTTTGCAGCAGGCAGAACAGGGAGAGACTGGCACAGAGGATCCGTGCTACCTTGCTGCAGTCCCCAGTCCGAGATGTGGACCTGCTAGTAGTACATGCGAGGGCTGGTTGCTAAAACTCGGGCTTCAGAGGACAGACCTGGGGAGAGGACTGGAGTTAGCCCTGTGGAGACAGCCTGAAGGACCTGGAGTGTGGTAAGGGCTGCAACCAGGAGTGTATGTGGAAGAAGCCTGGCCCACCATAGAAATGAAGTGCCGTTGTGAAGAGGCACTCGAAGAGAAGGGCAGGACCCTCCATTGCAGCCTCATTTTTGGCATGCTTACGGCCAGTGTGTGCCGCCATTGAAACCCCATTGTTAATGCATGAGTGAAGTGGGAGGTGGGGCTTGCCATAGCAGCCTCTTTCTCATTGCCATCTCTAGGAGCTCTGGGAGCATGCAAGCACCAGCAGGTTGCCCACATGCGGAGGTGGGGCTGAAAGCAGAGCCTTCCCCCCATGGCATGTGATCCACAGCACTGCTGCTTGCTTTGTAAACTCAGTGCCTGTGGGACATCCGAGTGGACAATGGGTGCTCCTGTGGCTGGGACGGGTCTGGCCTTAGCAGCTGTGGGCTTTGTGGGTGCATGCACGTGGAGGTGGGGCCAGAGTCTGGGCTGCTTCCCTAGCTCCCATGGCAGGTCCAGGTGCGCAACTGCTGTGGTTCTGGTACCTGACTTCAGTGGATCTGTGCTGGTGGCTTTGTGAACACAGCGCCTGAGGGGCACCAGGTCTGATAGCCTGCATTCCCACAGTGGAGGCAGGGCCGAGGGTAGTGTGCACAACATTGTACTTTGTGTACTTACGCAATGGGTGACAGGTGACATCACAGAGTGCACTCCCCGATGGACAGCTCCGGTGGAGGAATACTCAGTGGCTTCTCTTCCAGTGGGAGCGCTCCAATCCTGCCTACGTCACACTGCAGCTTAGAAATGGATCTGGGGGCTTCTTTGCCAACAACTAGGGAGCAGACCCTGCCCCCAGCAGGGCTGTAACAACCACAGAGCAAAGAGGAGGCCCCGTTCAACATCCAGCACCTGCTCCGTTCACCACAACATCAGTCATACACCCCCATCAGTGGGATAACAGCCAGCAGACACTGAGGAAAGATGCGGCAGCCATGCATACTAAAAAACAGCCCTTGCACCAAAAATATTAAACCCACACAAGCTACACAGGGACACTTCTACATAAAAATAGCCCTCCAAGACCACAGTAGATAATTGTTTCTACTAAACTCATAGAGTAAGAGAAATATAAGTAAAATGAAGAATGAGAGGAACCACTCCCAATTAAAAGATCAAGAGAATTCCCCTGAAAGAACAAATAATGAAACAGACTCTTCAGTCTAATAGACACTGAGTTTAAAAAGGAGATACTGAAAATACTGAAGGAATTGAGAAGGGCTATTGATAGAAATGCAGATTACTGTAAAAAGGACCAGGAACTATAAAGAGGAACCAAGACAAATTAAAAGACTTATTTGCTGAGACGAAAGCTGAGTTTAAGGCAATGAGTAGCAGATTGAATAATGTAGAAGAACGAATAACTGATCTGCAAGTTAGAATAATGGAAATCATCCAATCAGAACAACATACAGAAAGCCAAATGAAAAAAAAAATGAAAGCAATATAAGAGACCTATGGGATAATATAAAGCACGCCAGTCTACACATAATAAGGATCTCAGAAGGAGAAGAAAGAGAAAAGGGAATCAAAAATGTATTTGAAGAAATTATGGCTGAAAACTCCCCAAACCTAAAGAAGGAAACATATCCAGGTACAGGAAGGACAGAGGGTCCCAAACATGATGAACCCAAACAGACCTACACCAAGATATACTATAATTAAAATGGCAAAAGTGAAAGATAAAGAGAGGATTCTAAAGGCAGCAAAAGGAAAACAAGGAGTTAATTACAAAGGAACCCCCATAAGGCTATCAGCTGATTTCTCTACAGAAATGTTGCAAGCCAGAAGGGAGTGGCAAGATATATTCAAAGTCCTGAAGGGAAAAATCTGCAGTATAGGATACTCTACCCGGCAAGATTATCATTTAAAATAGGAGAGATAAAGAATTTCTCAGACAAGCAAAAGCTAAAAGAATACAGCAATATTAAACCTGTTCTAAAGGAAATATTGAAAGGTCTTCTCTAAATAGAAAAGAAGCAAGAATCTATAGGAAAGAGAAAATCACAATTGGAAAGTAAATTACTTAAATCAGTACACGTATTTTTTTTTTTTGGCCAAGTTTCATGGTTTTATTAACACAAACACAATGTGCCCATGAGCAATCTATTCATTTTCTTTGCTGCATAGCCTGGTGTTGGGATTGGTGACTGTGATAGCCAGCTGGGCTGCTCTTTCCACAATGGCTTTGTGGTTCTAGAAGGAGATGTTGTGAGCAATCTCAGCACAGTAAGATTTGTTGCACAACAGTGGCACTTCAAGCTCCTTGACACTGTGGACCAGGAACTTCCAGATGCTGCTGGGCAGCATGTGCTTTGTTTTCTTGTTGCTCCCATAACCAATGTTGGGCATCAAGATCTGGCCCTTGAACCCCCTGTGCATGCTGTTGTCAATGCTTCTGGATTTCTGTCAGTTCTGCTTAATTATTTTTTTAATTTTTATTTATTTGTTTATTTATTTATGGCTTGTGTTGGGTCTTCGTTTCTGTGCAAGGGCCCCCTCCAATTGTGGCAAGCGGGGGCCACTCCTCATCGTGGTGCGCGGGCCTCTCACCGTCGTGGCCTCTCCTGTTGCGGAGCACAGGCTCCAGACAGTTCTGCTTAATTTTGACATATTGATCTGACTGGTGCTGGATGACCTTCTTGGTCCTCTTTTTGACAACCTTGGGCTTTATGAGGAGTCTGAGGGCAGCCATCATGCTGAGTAGGAGATGGCTGCCACTTCCATAGGCCGTGCTGAAGAAGAGAGCAATACACAGATTTTAAAAAATAAAATAAAAAAGATTTTTCTGGAAAGTGATGATAACCACAATGAACAGCAAAAGAATAAACATGAAGTTGTAACATAGGACATCAAAATCATACAGTGTAGGGGAGGAGGGTAAGAACATGTTGATTTTTTTTTTCAGAATGTGTTTGAGCCCATTTGACTACCAGTCTAAAGAAAGTAGATATAGGAATGGGTTAACATACTTCAAAAACAGGGTAACCACAAATCAAAAACATACAATAGATTCATAAAAACCAAAAAGAAGAGAACACAAGCATAATAGAAATCATTAAAGCACAAAAGGAAAAACAAAAAGAAAAAGAAAGGAACAAAGAAGAAATACAGAATCAACAGGAAAACAAGGTTTAAAGTGGCAATAAATACATATCTATCAATAATTACCTTAAATGTCAGTGGACTAAATGCTCCAGTCAAAAGTCATCAAGTGGCAGATTGAATAAAAAAACAAGAGCCTACAATATGCTGCCTACAAGAGACCCACTTTAGGACAAAGGACACATATAGATTGAAAGTGAGGGTGTGGAAAAAGATATTTCTCGCAAACGGAAATGACAAGAAAGCAGTTGTAGCAATACTCATGTCAGACAAAATAGACTTTAAAACAAAGGCCATAAAGAAAGATAAAGGAGGACACTATATAATGATAAAAGGATCAATACAAGAAGATGATATTACACTCATCAACATATATGCACCCAAATACATAAAACAAATACTAACAGACAAAAAGGGAGAAATTGATGGGAATACATCAATGGTAGGAGACTTTAACATACCACTCACACCAATGGACAGATCTTCCAGACAAAAAAAATCACTAAGGCAACAGGGATCCTAAATGATACAATATAACAGTTAGACCTAATTGATATTTTCAGGACATTACATCCAAAAAAAACCCCCAGAATACACATTCTTTTCAAGTGCACATGGAACATTCTCTAGAATTGACCACACTCTAGGGTACAAAACAAGCCTCAACAAATTTAAGAGAACAGAAATTATTCCAAGCATCTTTTCTGACCACAATTGCATGAAACTAGAAATCAACCACAGAAAAAGAAAAGAGAAAAAAAGTCAATTGCAATTTTTTTCTCTTTTCAGTCAAAAAGAAAAGAGAAAAAAAATCAATTACTAAAAAACCAATGGGTCAACGATGAAATCAAAGAGAAAATTAAAAATATACCTTGAGACAAATGACAGTGAAATTCTATGGGATGCAGCAAAAACAGTTCTCAGAGGGAAGTTCACAGTGATACACGCCTTCTTCAAGAAACAAGAAAAATCTCAAATAAACAAACTAACCCACCACCTAAAAGAATTAGAAAAAGAAGAACAAACAAAACCTAAAGTCAGCAGAAGAAAGGAAATAATAAAGATCAGAGAGGAAATAAATAAAATAGGGATTAAAAAAACAATAGAAAAAATCAATAATATCAAGAGCTGTTTCTTTGAAAGGGTAAACAAAATTGACAAACCTCTGGCCAGGCTCACCAAGAAGAAAAGAGAGAGGACCCAAATAAATAAAATAAGAAATGAAAGAGGAGAAAGCACAACTGATACTGCAGAAACACAAAAAAACCATAAGAGAATACTATAAACAATTATATGCCAACAAATTGGACAACTTAGAAGAAATGGACACATTTCTAGAAACACACAGCCTACCAAAACTGAATCAAGAAGATATAGATCATTTGAATAGACTGATCTCTAGAAGTGAAATAGAATCTGTTATAAAAAAAATTCCCTACAAACAAAAGTCCAGGACCAGATGGCTTCACAGGAGAATTCTACCAAACATACAAAGAAGAACTTATACCGATCCTTCTCAAACTCTTCCAAAAGACTGAAGAGGAGGGAACACTCCCACCATCACCCTGATACCAAAACCAGACAAAGACACAACCAAAAATGAAAATTACAGGCCAATGTCTTTGATGAATATAGATGCAAAAATTCTCAACAAAATACTGGCAAAATGAATCCAACAACATATAAAAAAGATCATACACCACGACCAAGTTGGATTTATCCCAGTGTCACAAGGATGGTTCAACATATGCAAGTCAGTCAGTGTGATACACCACATCAATAACAGACAAAAACCATATGTTCCTCTCATTAGATGCAGAAAAAGTATTTGATAAAATTCAACATCCATTCATGATAAAAACTCTTATGAAAGTGGGTATAGAGGGAATATTATCTCAACATCATAAAAGCTATTTATGACAAACCCACAGCCAATACAGTACTCAACAGTAAAAAGCTGAAAGCCTTCCCACTAAAATCTGGAACAAGACAAGGATGCCCACTCTCACCACCTCTATTCAACATAGTATTGGAAGTCCTAGCCACAGCAATCAGACAAGAAAAAGAAATAAAAGATATCCATATTGGTAGGGAAGAGATAAAATTGTCATTATATGCAGATGACATGATACTATATATTGAAAACCATAAAGACTCCACACAAAAACTATCAGAACTGATAATTGCATTCAGGAAGGTAACAGGATACAAGATTAACATACAGAAATCGGTTGCATTTCTTTACACGAACAAAGAAATATCAGAAGGGGAATGTAAAAAGAAAATCCCTTTTAAAATTGCATCAAAAAAATACTTAAGAATAAACCTGACCAAGGAGATGAAAGACTTATATGCTGAGAACTATAAAGCATGCATAAAGGAAATTGAAGATGATTCAAAGAAATGGAAAGATATCCCATGCTCTTGGATTGGAAGAATTAATATTGTTAAGATGGCCATACTGCTCAAAGCAATCTACAGATTTAATGCGATCCCTATCAAATTGCCCATGACATTTTTCACAGAACTAGAACAAATAAGCCTAAAGTTTATATGGAACCATAAAAGACCCAGAATTGCCAAAGCAATCCTGAGGAAAAAGAACAAAGTAGGAGACATAACCCTCCCAGACTTCAGACAATACTGCAAAACTACAGTAATCAAAACAACGTGGTATTGGCACAAAACAGACATATGGATCAGTGGAACAGAATAGAGGGCCCCAAAATAAACCTACACACCTGTGGTCGATTAATCTTTGACAGAGGAGGCAAGAATACACAATGGGGAAAAGACAGTCTCTTCAGCAAGTGGTGCTGGGAGTTGGACAGCCACATGTAAATCCATGAAGTTAGAACACACCCTCACACCATACACAAAAATAAACTCAAAATGGCTTAAAGACTTAAATATAAGACATGACACCATAAAATTCCTAGAAGAAAACATAGGAATAACATTCTCAGACATAAATCGTAGCAATGTTTTCTTAGGTCAGTCTCCCAAGGCAGTAGAAATAAAAGCAAAAATAAACCAATGGGACCTAATCAAACTTACAAGCTTTGAGAAAATATTTGCAAATGATGCCACCAACAAGGGCTTAATTTCCAAAATATACAAATGGCTCATACAACTCAATAACAAAAAAACAACCCCATCAAAATATGGGCAGAAGACCTAAATAGACATTTCTTCAAAGAAGACATACAGATGGCCAATAAACACATGAAAAGATGTTTATCATCATTAATTATTAGAGAAATGCAAATCAAAACTACAGTGAGGTGCAACCTCACACCAGTCAGAATGGCCATCATTAAAACGTCTACAAGAAACAAATGCTGGAGAGGGTGTGGAGAAAAGGGAACCCTCCTGTGCTGTTGGTAGGAATGTAAATTGCTGCAGCCATTGTGGAAAACAGTATGTAGGTTCCTCAAAAAACTAAAAATAGAGTTGCCCTATGATCCAGCAATCCCACTCGTGGGCATATATCCAGAAACAACTGTAATTCAAAAAGATACATGCACCCTTATGTTCATAGCAGCACTGTTAACAATAGCCAAGACATGGAAACAACCTAGATGTCCCTCAACAGATGAATGGATAAAGGTGTGGTACATATATACAACAGAATGCTACTCAGCCATAAAAAAGAATGAAATAATGCCATTTGCAGCAATATGGATGGACCTAGAGAAAGAGAAAGGCAAATACAATGATATCATTTATATGTGGAATCTAAAATATGACACAAATGAACTTATCTACGAAACAGAAACAGACTCAGAGACATAGAGAACAGGCTTGTGTTTGCGAAGGGGGTGGTGGGGGAGGGATGGATTGGGAGTTTGTAATTAGCAGATGCAAACTATTATATATAGAACGGATAGACAACAAGGTTCTACTGTATAGCAGAGGGAACTATAGTCAATATTCTGTAATAAACCATAATGGAAAAGAATATGAAAAAGAATATATATGTGTATATATACATATATATGTATAACTGAATAACTTTCTGTACAGCAGAAATTAACACATTGTAAATATACTATACTTCAATTTAAAAAAATTGCCTCTTTACCCAAGTCCTCTCTATCCCCTCCAAGCACCCCAGTATCTTGCATGTTCATATTATAGAAATGTTGGATCTTGATGGAACCTCTGAAATGACCCCCTTGTTTTACAATGAAGAAAGTGCAGACACATGAGGTTAAGCAGTTTATTCACGTGGCTGAATTAGGAACAGTGATACTGATTATGTGTGATCTCACAGCTTTAAATATTAAAAAAAAAGGTGGGAATACTTGAATTGACATACAAACATCAGGGTTTCATTAATGACTGGTTCAGCCTTGGACATTATGATTTATTTCATGCCCATTGTTTTTAAAAACTGGCTTCATTTTTGTTTTCTGTAGCAAGCTAATTAAATGTAATTTAAAAATCTGCTTCCTTTCAGGTCAAGTGAAAAGTGCCAAATCTGTATTCTAAGCCATGGTCAGAAAAGAAGTCTTATTAAAAGGCCGCATCTTCTTCTATATCTGTAAAGGCAAACCTATTCATGCCGACTGAAGTTAAATAGATGTGGGGTTTTATAAAAATGTTTAAGTATGAAGTTAAATCACCCTCGTTTTGTTTTACCCCATTCAGCATGCTTATGTCCAGACTCTCTGGCCTTGCCTCTGCCTCCACAAGTCAGTTTCATGTGAGTTCCACGTGCTCCTTCCAGAGAGCACTTGGCTGTGAGTCACTCACAAAGACCATATGGAAGCTTTAAAAGCTACTTAGAGAATCTAACAA
Source organism: Balaenoptera physalus (assembly GCF_965194825.1). Lineage (NCBI taxonomy): Eukaryota > Metazoa > Chordata > Mammalia > Artiodactyla > Balaenopteridae > Balaenoptera > Balaenoptera physalus. Next base: position 59,253,635 of record NC_138882.1, read on the forward strand.
TTTTCTGTGTAACTGAGGCAGGAAATTTCTGTTCAAGTGTGGAATTCTATTAAAAAAAAAAAAAAGACATATTGGCCATTTCCAGAAGAAAAATTTGTTCTCCCTCTCTCAGAAGGAAAGCTATGGGATGACATTCTGGAGCAAGGAGCTATTAAGGATGGTTTGGAATCAGGGTCCTCTGCTTATACAACTATCACTTTTTTATGTCCAAATTGAAATTCACCTTTAAGGTGGGATATAGTCTCTTAGTAAATCTTCCTGTTTCTTTATCTTTAACACCCTTGTCTTTAAATTAATAAATACAAATCTGTTTAGTTTTATATTTAGATTTCCCCTACTCAGTAGGTTTAGCAATATAGTTATTATATCTGTACTACATGCCATTTTCCTTTTGTTTTACATTGCCTACATTTTAGATATCATTGTTGGTTTCATATTAGTGATTTGGAATGTCCTTTTTTCTACTTTGTCTAAGAGTCCCTGAACCTTCTACTACTCTGTGACTTTCCGGAGAAGTTTTATAGAAAGAAAATTATTCTCTTCTTTGTCCCATCCTGAAAGCTAGTTTTTCGTTGTTGAGGGGAAGGAAAAGAAATGAGCAATTCAGTAATTCCTTGTCAGTTGACATTTTCTCAACCATGATTTTGAGGTAACACTGTCTCACAAATTTAAAAGTTTTGAGATCTTTTTTTAATGTATGAGCAATTCAGTTTCAGTTGCCTTAAGCAGAAGAAAAGGGCAATGACTCTCACTCCCCTCTCTGGTAGATCCAGTGGGTGTTTATGGAGTAGTGCAAAGAAGACCTTTGTTTGCTCCATTCTCTTAATATTGTAGATTGTGAGAAGTCTATGATCTTTAAGCATCGCAATAATTTGGGAAAAGGCCAGGTGCCGTTTTTGTCATTTCTACTCTAATTCTACATTTTCTGAGCCTTGATCTCGAATATGACAATATTCAATTATATTGTCAATTATACCTCAATAAAGCTGAAAAAAAAGTCAATCCTGACCCTTGGCGAGGCAATCTGTAATTTTCCATTCCATGACCTCTATCCCCAATGTTAGGAAGAATTAATCCCTCCTTCTTTGGGGCACGCATAGCATTAGTAGCTTCATACTGTATTCTATTTAATTGTTCACATGTGAACTACGAGCTTTTTGAGGGTAGGGGCTTTGTCTTGTTTTTCTTCATTCCTAAAGAACCTATAACATAGTAACTTAGTAAATAATAGTTGAATGAATTCTCTTTCGGTGCCACGTTTTTCATAGAACTCAGTAGTCTTCATTCATTTATAAAGCTTGTTCACCTTTATAGAAATGAATCCTGAATCCTTTTCTCCATATTTTGCTAGTGCCAGTGCCCCATTTCAACTCCTGCTCCTCCAGAAGACAAGCCACACACACGTCTAGCATTATGACTGTATATCTAGTTTCTTCTCTAATTGTCTATTTTTAAACTTTCTTCTTGAATGCCACCTTACTTTTTAGGCATATGAACCTGGTGATTACCAAGGAATTCCTGGATCTCATTTCAAAGATTTCATTGATGTGACAGTCTGAATATACATTTATATCTATAGATCTATTACTTTAAGTATGTTTTGAGAGATACGATATGTCTTGTGACCTATTGTTGCATTGAATTATAAGTATATTCACAGGAGTGTGAAAGGTCCTTATACTTTGAGTTTTAGCTATTACTCGAGTAGCTGCATGACTTTTTCCACACACCCACAGAGTAATTAATTACTATTTCAAGGTGCATACTAGTAAATTAAATCACATTATTTGAGAGGTAGTAAAGCAAAGGCTACATTAAGTGTTCTGATAACTTCTAGATAGTGGTTCCTTAGGCTTTTGTATTTTTTTTCATTGACTGGAAAACTGTAAAGAAAAAAAAGGGAGGAGATCGGTATGACATCATTAAGAAAACAGCTATTGTCTGTTATCGCTATCATTTAATAAAAGAAAAGACATATTAACACCAAAAACGGGGAAGATATGATCTCAGTATAAGGCTCTACTCTTTAAGTTGAATAAATTAAGTTTTATTATAGACTTTTATGTTTTCATTTTGCTATATATGATGGAACTTTTGTCATGAATCACAACTGGCATATGGTCTACCCTTTGATAACTACTGCTCTAGACTGAGCTAAAGCTGTCAGACTGCTACTTAGGTTACCATGATGCCCCAAATTATAAAGGGCTGATAATCCATCCCAATGTTTCATCTAACTTGTGATAGATTGTATTTTCCAAGATGGTCACATCTCCCATCCCACGGTCATGACATTATTCTTAGGGAGGTGGGTCTCTGTTCTCTCATCATGAACCTGGGCAGGCCTGTGATTACAGTAGAAGTAATACTATGTGATTTTCATAGATCATAAAAGATAAAAGGTGATACAGTTTCTACCTAGTTCTCTTGAGATGCTGCCTTGGAGAGACGCATATGGACAGGCACTGAGGCCCTGGCTGAGCTCCAGCCAGCGGTCATCAGTGATACGGGTGAGTCATCTTGGAAGTGGATCCTCCAGTGGAGCCACCACGGCCGATGCTGTATGGAGCAGAGACAAGCCTCTGTTGAGCCCTGCCGAAATTGTTGATCTCAGCCAAATAAATGATTGTTGTTCTAAACTACTAAGGTTTGTGTCTGTTTGTTATGCAGCAATGTATAGCATAAAAATTTTGGAACCAGGAAGTGAGAAATTGACATAACAAACCCAAAAATGTGGCGTTGCCATTTTGGGACTGGGTAGTAGGCAGATGCTGGAAGGGGCCAGAGGAGAGTCTTAGTGAAAGCCTGCAGGGCCTTAGATTATTAGCAGAATCTTTAAGGCTGTCTAGGAGGCTATTAGTGGGAATTTACAGGGAAGAGAGGAAAATGTTATTAGAAGCTGGAGAAAAGGGGCCCTTGTTATGTGATGGTGGTAAGTTTGGCCACACTTTTGTCTAAGTAATGAACTCAGTGATCCTGCTAAGGACTTTTCCAATGTTCAACTGCCACCTGGATTCTCCTACTAAAATATGAGAGGAGAGAGATGAGCTGAAAAGGAACAGTTCAGTTTTCAAATAAAATTTAAAAGAAATATAAAGGATTCAGTACTTGCTAGGTTTGAAAATAAAATTAGTTCTCACTTCTAGCCTTTCTAGATGGCAAAAAATTCTCAAACTAAGAAATGGCTTCAGACCAGAGCCTCCCATCAAGCCTCTTAGATAGCCTCAACCACCAGAGGGCAGACAACAGAAGCAAGAAAAACTACAATCCTGCAGACTGTGGACCAAAAACCACAGTTACAGAAACATAGAGAAGATGAAAAGACAGAGGGCTATGTACCAGATGAAGGAACAAGAAAAAACCCCAGAAAAACAACTAAATGAAGTGGAGATAGGCAACCTTCCAGAGAAAGAATTCAGAATAATGATAGTGAAGATGATCCAGGACCTCGGAATAAGAATGGAGGCAAAGATTGAGAAGATGCAAGAAATGATTAACAAAGACCTAGAAGAATTAAAGAACAAACAAACAGAGATGACCAATACAATAACTGAAATGAAAACTACACTAGAAGGAATCAATAGCAGAATAACTGAGGCAGAAGAACGGATAAGTGACCTGGAAGACAGAATGGTGGAATTCACTGCTGCGGAACAGACTAAAGAAAAAAGAATGAAAAGAAATGAAGACGGCCTAAGAGACCTCTGGGACAACATTAAACGCAACAACATTTGCATTATAGGGGTCCCAGAAGGAGAAGAGAGAGAGAAAGGACCAGAGAAAATATTTGAAGAGATTATAGTCGAAAACTTCCCTAACATGGGAAAGGAAATAGCCACCCAAGTCCAGGAAGCGCAGAGAGTCCCATACAGAATAAACCCAAGGAGAAACACGCCGAGACACATAGTAATCAAAGTGGCAAAAATTAAAGACAAAGAAAAATTATTGAAAGCAGCAAGGGAAAAACGACAAATAACATACAAGGGAACTCCCATAAGGTTAACAGCTGATTTCTCAGCAGAAACTCTGCAAGCCAGAAGGGAGTGGCATGATATACTTAAAGTGATGAAAGGGAAGAACCTACAACCAAGATTACTCTACCCGGCAAGGATCTCATTCAGATTCAATGGAGAAATCAAAAGCTTTACAGACAAGCAAAAGCTAAGAGAATTCAGCACCACCAAACCAGCTCTACAACAAATGCTAAAGGAACTTCTCTAAGTGGGAAACACAAGAGAAGAAAAGGACCTACAAAAACAAACCCAAAACAATTAAGAAAATGGTCATAGGAACATACATATCGATAATTACCTTAAACGTGAATGGATTAAACGCCCCAACCAAAAGACATAGACTGGCTGAATGGATACAAAAACAAGACCCATATATATGCTGTCTACAAGAGACCCACTTTAGACCTAGGGACACATACAGACTGAAAGTGAGGGGATGGAAAAAGATATTCCATGCAAATGGAAATCAGAAGAAAGCTGGAGTAGCTATACTCATATCAGATAAAATAGACTTTAAAATAAAGAATGTTACAAGAGACAAGGAAGGACACTACATAATGATCCAGGGATCAATCCAAGAAGAAGATATAACAATTATAAATATATATGCACCCAACATAGGAGCACCTCAATACATAAGGCAACTGCTAACAGCTATAAAAGAGGAAATCGACAGTAACACAATAATAGTGGGGGACTTTAACACTTCACTTACACCAATGGACAGATCATCCAAAATGAAAATAAATAAGGAAACAGAAGCTTTAAATGACACAATAGACCAGATAGATTTAATTGATATATATAGGACATTCCATCCAAAAACAGCAGATTACACGTTCTTCTCAAGTGCGCACGGAACATTCTCCAGGATAGATCACATCTTGGGTCACAAATCAAGCCTCAGTAAATTTAAGAAAATTGAAATCATACCAAGCATCTTTTCTGACCACAACGCTATGAGATTAGAAATGAATTACAGGGAAAAAAACGTAAAAAAGACAAACACATGGAGGCTAAACAATACGTTACTAAATAACCAAGAGATCACTGAAGAAATCAAAGAGGAAATAAAAAAATACCTAGAGACAAATGACAATGAAAACACGACGACCCAAAACCTATGGGATGCAGCAAAAGCGGTTCTAAGAGGGAAGTTTATAGCTATATAAGCCTACCTAAAGAAACAAGAAAAATCTCAAGTAAACAATCTAACCTTACACCTAAAGAAACTAGAGAAAGAAGAACAAACAAAACCCAAAGTTAGCAGAAGGAAAGAAATCATAAAGATCAGAGCAGAAATAAATGAAATAGAAACAAAGAAAACAATAGCAAAGATCAATAAAACTAAAAGTTGGTTCTTTGAGAAGATAAACAAAATTGATAAGCCATTAGCCAGACTCATCAAGAAAAAGAGGGAGAGGACTCAAATCAATAAAATCAGAAATGAAAACGGAGAAGTTACAACAGACACCGCAGAAATACAAAACATCCTAAGAGACTACTATAAGCAACTTTATGCCAATAAAATGGACAACCTGGAAGAAATGGACAAATTCTTAGAAAGGTATAACCTTCCAAGACTGAATCAGGAAGAAACAGAAAATATGAACAGACCAATCACAAGTAATGAAATTGAAACTGTGATTAAAAATCTTCCAACAAACAAAAGTCCAGGACCAGATGGCTTCACAGGTGAATTCTATCAAACATTTAGAGAAGAGCTAACACCCATCCTTCTCAAACTCTTCCAAAAAATTGCAGAGGAAGGAACACTCCCCAACTCATTCTATGAGGCCACCATCACCCTGATACCAAAACCAGACAAAGACACTACAAAAAAAGAAAATTACAGACCAATATCACTGATGAATATAGATGCAAAAATCCTCAACAAAATACTAGCAAACAGAATCCAACAACACATTAAAAGGATCATACACCACGATCAAGTGGGATTTATCCCAGGGATGCAAGGATTCTTCAATATACGCAAATCAATCAATGTGATACACCATATTAACAAATTGAAGAATAAAAACCATATAAAAAAAAAAAAAAAAAAAAGAAATGGCTTCAGAGAAAAGATAAAATCTCAGGCAGGATTGTGAGGTCATTTTTTTAAGACCTCAGAGATATCCAGGTGGTATGTCATGGAAACTTTCAGACTCAGAAAGGCTTTTCTCAGCCTCAGACTTGAGGTGGGCTTTCTCAGTGCAGCTGGGAAGGTGGCCTCTAGCTGTTCTAGGCAGTCATCACCACAACTAAACTCAAATGGAAAGAGAACAGCTTTCTCCCAATAATGGTATATGTATCAAGGCATCATCTGATTGGTCTTGTCTGAGTCCCATGCTCTGAACCAATCACAGTGTTAGAGGGATGGGGAACTATGACTAATCAACCTGTCATGTGCCTGTCTCAGGCAGTATAGTATATCATCAAAAGATGGAGTCTGGGGGAAACACACTGGAAAGCCTCTCACCTCTCAACATTCAAAGCCACCAAAGTCTATTCAACTGTCTCTACCAAAAATGGTGAAATATACATTTATTATTGCTTTCGTTTTTACTCCATGGGAAATACTGTTATGTAGAAAAATGTGATCATCTCTGTGTATTTTAGTTATGTGCTATCTGTAGCTCTCAGAACTATATGTAATCTAGAGCCGACTCTATGAATTTTGTTCAAGTTTTCTTGAGGTATGAGTATTTTTCCAAAAGCCATGGAGAATCTGACTTTTGAAATGTAAAACTGCATGAGTCTTACCTGGAGGGTCTAGGTGACCCACGTGAGCCTGAGAGGACAGCATTGGGATAGGAACCAGATAGAACTGGAAGGACATGGCTCAGAGTGACCTGAGGCATTGCAGTGGAGGAGAGAAATCAAGGTGACAAGCAATGTAGATAAGGTTAAGATGAAAATGGGAGAAAGGGTAGTGAACTTGGTAACCAGAAGAGTTCAGTAAGTGCAGGATGGGAATGAGTAAGGAATGAGTCTCTCAGGAGACAGCCTGAGAATAAGACAAATTTTTTTTTCAACATGGTCCTTGGGATTTATGGTAGGGATGGACCCAGTGGCTTAAAAGAAACATACCAGATGACAGCAACAAAATGCTGTCAAGCATCTACTTTAGGGGAATGGCGTGTGAGTGCCAGTGGTGGTTGCTGCAGTCAGAGGGAGACATAGAGCTGTTGACTGATACTACTTAGTCTCAAGTAGGAATTGAGACTTCTGTTTGTTCACGTTTCCTTGATATAGTGATGGAGAAGATCGACGATAGAGTTAGTAATCTTACTGCTGTGGTATTATCCTTGGTGCCCAAGGGAAGAGGATTTGATTAGTGTGGCACAGGGATGAGAGGGTAGAATTTCATTGTCACAAAATAGCTTTCTTGAAAGTAAACTACAAATTAATAACTTGTTCATTTGTTTAAATTTATGCTGTATTTGTTTTTAATGATTAGATTTGAGGTAAAAATATCACATGTTAGGCATCACAGAATTTGGGATGCATTTGTCCTGTGAAGAATGGGTGATATTGTTTCTTCAAGGACCAAAAGCCAATGACAAATAGGAGTTAAGGAGGAAAAGGCGAAACTCCACTGAAAAGAGAGATGGAAAAAAGAGAAAACAGAAAAGGATGAATGAAAAGGTCAGAGGGGAGACAAATCAGTGTTGAAAAGGGTTAGGGTTGAAGAAAGAAAGACAGTATATATTAAAAAACCGTATAGGAGGAGGTTCCATCTACATGGTCCATGACCATTTCAGCCATTACATCAGGCAGAGAAAATCAGTTAAAACAGTTGTAAATATAGACACAGCTTAAGCATTAAGAAATGCAAACTTCCCTGGAACTGGGATCACTTAGCTTCTTCTGGATTGGGGGTGGGGATAATGTGTGTAACCAATCAGAATGAAAGTAAGTTGGCAAGAAACCAATAGGAATTAGGCGTGGAAACGGCTTTCACGTGAAATCAGTTGGCAGTACCGTCTGTGGCAAACAGACACAGAGCTGAGCATTTTTTGTGATTTTCGCGTGCCTTCATCTTGATTTCAACTCTGAACCTGCTTAGCTTTGGCAGAAGGTATTGCTGGTCTTAATAGTTTAGAGAACTTGATTTGAGTAATGATGAGTGGGCTGTGAAGGTGCCAAGGATGTGAAGTGCTACTTGAGGGACAGGTTTGAAGATACGACGCTTTGAATCCCATCTCTGGCCCACCCTCTACTTCACACCAGAATCACTGTGGCTTGCAGACCAAACAAATGCAAATAAATATCCAGAGATGAGCTCCACATATTATTGGGGATACTTCAGGAGCCTCCAGGAATTTTAGGTTAAGTCTAGCTGCAAGGAAAAGAAAAAGAGAATGAGCCCTTCTCAGGACCCCACATAGATTTGTGCAAGCCATGCCCTACAAAAAGGTGGCAGCTGAGGTGGGGTGGGTATTGGGGCTGAAGTCCAGCCTGTTATTCATGTGCCAAGCCATGTGCCCTGTTGTTAGCAAGGGAGACTTTTTCTAATTCACTCAAAGCTACCATATGAGCAGACCTCAACTTTCGTCTCTTCCTTTGTTTTGAGGTTATTCACATCCTTCCCCATCCCCGACCTTAACTGGTGTGACTCAGCTTTGACCTTGTTCTCATTTGCCATTTTGGATTTGGAGGGGCCTGAGAGAGGAAAAAAGGGACAAGGGATTGCAGTAGTAAAAGAAAATTCTAGAATAATTTGTACCCGTGGAGAAAGAGTTCCCCCTCAAAGAGTTCAGTTCATCAAATATTTATGGAGAGCCTACTGTGTGCCACATACTGTGTGCACAGCCTTAAGGAAAATCAATAGTCAGCCCTGACCCTCAAGAAACTCACTGTCCAATGGGGAAGGCAAACATTACCATATCGTACAATAAATGGTACGTGCGAAAATCAATACAATCCCTCTCCCATACACACGGAGCAGTATGAGGAAGAAACACTAACACTGCTGTTAATGTTCTTAGAGCGAAGGTAGAACAGGCAGTATTAACAAGTACCTTGTGGCAAGAAGACATGTGCTCAGATCTGAGTATGGTATAATCTTAGGTAGAAAGAATGTGGATGGATTGGGTCCTGGCAAGTCTCATTTTCTTTTTTGTGTATCATAACGGATTAGTCTGTACTAGTGAAAGTGTCAACAGTAACTCTCATCCAGGTTCATCAGTTGGGACTGAAAAAGCAATGGCAAAAGCAAACGTGTCCTTTTGGGTGCAAAAAGAAGGTAACCAGCCTGATTTACTCTGTGGACGGTCAGCTGACTACATGCCAACAAAGGGGCATTTCCCAATTCTTGTATGTTCCACTGTTGTTTTGGGAGGTAGGTGGTCGTTTTTATACCTCATCTCTCCTCTGCCCTCTGAACCTTTCTTACTGCAGAATGTAATCACAACTATAACAAAAGAAGGGGACCAGTGAAATTATAAGATGTTAGTGAATGCTATTAATCTTGTTTCATTTATTTGTAAGTATCACCTTTACTGTGCTCCTTCATTCAGTGACATTTGCTGGGCACAGCAGTGTGGAGAATAAGATAGTCCTTAAGCTCAAGGAGACCTCTCGTGGGGGAGACAGGCAGACAGGTAGTTACAATGCAGTGTTGTTAGTGTAACTATAAAGGTATGGTCCAGAATCTCTGGGAACAAGGGAGAGGGAGAGCCTTACACTGCTTGGCTGCCTGATTCCCTGCCAGGTCTAACGTGAGCAAAATATCTGGGCTGAGGGGACGGCAAATGGGGCAAATAGAACTCAGATATATGGTTTACAATTTGCTTAGTTAACATCATCAATTTTGTCCATTCTAGTATCGCTTTTATGTGATTTTTCTTTAGGGAGGTTGCACCACCCACCCCACCCCCTAGTGGGGAATTAGGAAAAGCTTCACCTGTAAGGTCTCTTAAACAATGATTAAGAATTCAATAGGTATGGTGAATGATACTCATGCGGATAAAATAACGTATTAAAAAACACAGATGCGTTATTCCATAATTCAATGCTGGCGGTTAGAGAAAATTTTCTAGTCCCCTTAAAAATTTTTTTATTTGGGAAAAATGTCAGCTGCTTTAAAATCCTTTCTGGAACTAGGAAGACTATAAAGAAACAAACAACGAAGCACACACGCATGAAGAACTTCAATTTTACTCATTTGAGGGAATGAAATTGCTTTCTCTGGGGTCTTTAAAACACTCATTAGTGACCTTGGTCCCTTTTGGTACTAGGAGGTGCTGTTGACCATGAATTTTGCTAGCTTTGGATCCTTTATGATTACCTAGAGACGAGTGCTCCAGTAGTAAAGGGCATTGCAGAAATAGCTTGAGAAACATTTCTTTGGCTAGCCTTATGCATAAGAACTATTCAAAAAATATTTACTGATTTGTCATGACCTCTGGCTGGAAGGAAGGAAATGCAGACTCTGAGATGTCAATGAGTCTTGCCTTAGGCATAAATTAATTGGATTGTAGTCGATATATTGCCTCAGGAGGTAATGAGCTGAATAATCTTAGAGTAGGGAGTTTTAAGGCAAGAAAATGCATATAAATAGGATAGCTAGTGTCTTTTGACACTTGCTGGTGAAGGCAGTTTTCCCTATGGTTAGATCTCAGTTAAAAGTATTTCTGGCTTTTAAGAAAACTATAGAATATATGTTACTGTAGCTTAGGAGGAGTAATGATTAATATAAGGCATACTTTGTAGATATGAAATTTGGTTTTTCATAATTTCTCATCATCAGATCCATAGGCAAGATACCCATACAGTGATCCTAACGTGCCACTGGGTGGGCAAATGGGAGGTTGTTGTAACTTCAGTATTTTCCAAACTCACCTATGAGTGATGCCTCATTATGTGTGTCTTATACTAAGAGACAGCATTTCTAACAGCTGTCAGTTATTTATTCATGATGATATGACATTCAGAGGAAGTTTAAAATCAAATACCTAGAGAGAGGTAATATTAAATTGTTTTTAAACCATACCTTATGTCTAAATAACACATACATGTCTTTTTTTTTTTTTTTAGGACTTCTGAGGGCATTTTTAAAGAATTCTGAAGTCATTGTCTTGACGATTCTTTCTCTTGTTGGATTTTTGATAGGACAACTGGCCTACAATTTTGTTGAGGTGACGTACATACGAAAAATTAGAGGATAGATTAAAGAACAAAGACCAAAAACAAGGTCAACTCCCATCCCCATCCCTGAATGAGTGGAATTATTTTTTTTTTATGTGAGGAGCTACTGAGAAAAATTTATCTGGTGTTAAATTTTTGAAAATGAAAAACCATCCAAGAAAGGAAACAAATTAGAGAGGCTTAAAATAAAGCAGTAATTTGGAAGTGAGTAAAATGTGATTGCATTATTGGGTTCTTCGTCACCTGCCTTTGGTCCTTACTCTTGTTTCCTTCCCCTGTACATACGCTGGACTCTCCCCTGCTATTGTCTTCAGCACCCTCGGAGACTCTAGTTACAAAAGGCAGCAGTTACTGTCATGATGAAGCAAGGTTACTATTTTCTAACTGCCAGATTAAATGCAAAGCGTGTATCATATGAAACATAATATAGATCCAAGAAAAACTTCATTAATTTAATTTATTGACATGATTTCAAATGTATAGCTGTGTGATCAACAACAGTTTGTCTCCACTCATTCTTTTATTTAAAAAAAAATGGAGACAATGCTTGTACCTATTTAGGGTTGTAAAAGCCTTCTTGTTATTCTTCTGAAACACCACACAACTAACATCTTTTGAGTGTTAACTATGTGCCAGACTCCCTTTTAAGTTCTTTGTTTTTTTTTTTAATAAATGTATTAACTTATTATTAACTCTTGAGTTAATTCATTCATCCTCACAGCAACCCAATGGAATTAGGTACTCTGTTCTCATTTTACTGATGAGGAAACTGAGGCACAGAGATGTTAAGCAGTGAAGATTAAACTATTAATTGGGCCAAAGACTTTTGAGGAGGGAATATTTACAGCACTTCAGTCGTTGTTGTTAGTGTTTTCCATTCATCTGTGTATAACCTTCATGATTTATGTCCTATATACACGATCTGTACTATTATCTAGGTATTATTTTTCTCTACTTGACTCACTGAAAGATTTTAAAATCCTAAGCAAATATCTGTGAAATCCCAAGTATCCATGCAAAGTTCTTTCTTTCCTCTTATGCAAATTAAAATAATTATCTAACAGTCAAATAAAAAATACCTATCTGTGAACCACCTAAAATCCCCTCAGGGATCACCGATGGTGAAGTACGACTTTTGAAAATACTGATTACTTACCACAAGCAATGTTTGTGTAGCCTAAACTCACACACGCTTCTGGTGAATAGAGGACTATGCATTTAACTCATGTGGATGGTTAGTTAGATGGAGAAATCTACCACAAGACCCCCAGGACTGGCCTTATAGATAATTTCTCATTAGTTGCAAATTGGAATGTTATAAAATTTATATTGATTGACAGAGCATCAACTTAATTTCTAATACTTCAGAATGGTAGCAAACTAACTTCTTGTTTGCCTTTGTTACTTTAGATGCACCAAGTCGTCTACCCTCTTCTAAGAACACCAAGTTTTTCACTTTATTGTTATTTTTCACCTTTAATTATATTTATGGCTGCTTTGGATGTGGACTTCTATATACTCAAGAATGTGTTTTGGCAGGTAAGAACGCATTTTAAGACAAATTATGGTCCATTCTTGCTTATTCATGTTGACAGAGAATCTGTCTCTCTAGAAAGAAGATTAATAATTCATAAATCTCACATTTTTAGTTGTTTTATCCTGTTCGTTCTGCAGAACCACTAATTAAAGAAGTTGAGGGGAGGGAGAAAGAATGAATATTTGCTGAGTGACCACTGGGACTAGGCACTGAGTTATTATCTCCATTTCACATATAAGCAGAGTGTAGTTCAGAGGTCACAAGACTGATAAACGGCAGAACCTGGATCCTAATCCCACCTCTGACTTCATCTCAGCTGTCCATCTGTAGATTTGTCCGTTTTCACTGCTCTGGTTGTTTTATTTATGCATTCTCTCTCTCTTTCTTTTCTTAATCATGCTTGCCAGATTATTTTATGTTTCTTTTCAAAATATTTTATTTTCTTTGATTTTATTCTGTACTTTTTCTAACATCTTGAGCTAGGTATTAGTTGATTGACTTTTAGCTTTTTTATTTTTGCATTTTGTACATTTAAGGTTTTAAGTTTTCCTCTAACAACTCTTTTAGATTCACCTCAAATGTTTAGATTTAAGTGTTTTCATTTTTATCCCTCCTACCTAAATTTTATTATACTTTTTTCTTTGACCTGTTAATTATTTAAAAGTCGTTTTTAAATGTCCAAATACAGCTTTTAAATTATCATTTCTCTTGTCACATTGTGATCAGAGAATGTGCTTTGTATATCAACTCTTTGATTTTTGTGGAAGTATTGTTATTTTCCTAATTTTTTCCTCATTATTTAGTTACCCTTTTGTCCCAAATAATGCCTTTGCCTTAAGTCAGTTTCATCTGGTATTATTATAGTTATACTAGCTTTCTTTTGGTTAGTATTTGCCTGCTAAAAATTTTCCATTCTTTTACTTTCAAGATTTTGATGCCCTTATACTTAGATGTCTTTTTGATAATGTACAGTTGGATTTTGTTATTTTATCCAGGTTGAGAATCTCTGCTGGGCTTTTTTTGGATTTTGGGGGTAATATTTGTTGTGATTAAAAATAGATTTAGAAGGGAAGAAGATTTTAGCAGATTTGAAACACCAAGGAAGATATGTAGATGTCTTGGAAAGATGCTCAACATCTTAAATGTTATTAGGGAAATATAAATTAAAACCATACTGAGATACCACTGACATTCCTATTAGAATGGCAACAGCAGCAAAAATAACAAACCTGATTAATACCAAGTGGTGGTAAGAATGCAGAGAACCTAGAACTCTCATACATTGCTGGTGAGATTGCACAATGGTACAGTCACTTTGGGAAACAGTCTGGGAGTTTCTTATATAGTTAAATATACACTTGCCTTATGACCCAGCAATTCCACTCTTATGTATTTATCCAAGAGAAATGAAAACTTAATTTACACTAAAACCTCTGTGTGAATCTTTATGGCAGCTTTATTCATAATCTCAAAAGTCTGGGGAATTTCCTGGTGGTCCAGTGGTTAGGGCTCCGTGCTTCCACTGCAGAAGGCGTGGATTTGATCCCTGGTCAGGAAACTAAGATCCTGCAAGCTGTGCAGTGCAGCCAAAAAAGAAAAAAGAAAAAAAAAAAATCTCAAAAGCCTGGAAACAGCTCAAATGTTATTCAGCCAGTGATGAATAAAGAAATTGTGGCACATCTTACAATGGAATCCTATTGATAGGCACAATATGGAAGAATTTCAAATGCATTATGCTAAGAGAAAGCAACCAGACTCGAAAGGGTACATATTGTATAATTCCATTCATCCATTCGTAGACCTTCCTTCTAGCAAAGGCAAAGCTATAGCTTTGGAAAACAGATCATTGGTTGCCAGAGAGTGGGAATGAGGGAAGAAATTGACTACAAAGGGACAGCATGAAAAAATTTTTTGGGGTGATGGATCTGCTTTGTGTTTTCATTGTGGTCATGTTTACATGACTGTATGCATTTGTCAAAACTCATATAACTATACATCAGAAGAGTGAATTTTACTGTATGTAAATTAAAGATAAATTTAAAAAAATCAATTGATTCAGTTTTCTTTATCCTTTTTGTTCCTTCTGCTTGTTTAAAAGTTTTGCATTCTGTTGCTGTTTTTAAGGCAGGCATTGCTGATTGCCTATTCCTTTCTTTCTCACTAACAGAGTGACTTACTGTATTTTGTATAGAATGGTAGTGGGCCTAGTGTAAAATAGTGCTACATTTCCCAGCATCCCTGACAGATGTGGTAGTGTTAGAAAACCGTTGGGCAATGAAATGTATACAAAAGTTTGCTGACCATGGCTTCTTCCAGAAAGCACTTAATAAGGGAGCCAAATCAGCTGGCATGTGCTTTTTGCCCACTGTTTTACCTTTTTTTCTGCCTGGAGCCCTGCAGATCATCACTTCAGAAACACCAGGAAATGTTTTACACAGAAGCAAGAAAAATTTGCATTCCATTTTAGAACATTTTGATGTGGAGAACTATTAAGCTGGAAGAGCAACAAGAAAGATGGGTGAATTGGTCTTTTCATAGTCAGGTAGAATTTCATTTGTTTGGAAGGGATGGTTTCTTTGAGGCAGGTAAACTAGAATACCTTTTACATTTATCTTCCCGAGTAATTGTATAAAATATATAACGAGATCTGATTCTTACAAGAGTAAATGCAGTCATACCATGTTTAGGTGTTAAATCTAATACTGTGTTATGAATTTGTTTCACAGGTTGTGTTAACCGGATTAATTAGCTTCTCTATGGCATTCATCGTAATTGGATATGTGGTTCTGAAATTCAATAAAGATTCATGGGATTTGCAATCTTGCCTCTTCTTTAGCATGACCCTTGGCATTACAGATCCTGTTCATTCTGTGAATTCACTGAAAACTATTGGTATGTCAGATTTATTTCTCTCTCTTATTTTGAAGATATGAGGATAAATTATTTCCTTTTGATAATATTTTTCTTGCATGAATTGTGCATCCAGCAGAGTAGATATTTGTGCTTTTTTTCCTTGGAGATGAGCATTGATTGAAGTATGCAAAGTGAATAAGGCAACCTGGGATCTGGGATAAATAATCTCAAATAATTTTTTTCAAGAGAAAATGTTATCTTTCTAGAAGGTGATAAAAGTAAGCATTCTACTCCATTCCACTGAGTTTTAAGCCACAAGGTAGGGACTCGGCTCTACCTCTAATGGCACTTTTCCGAGGCCTAGGTACCTCTTGTTAGAACTGCCTTTATTTTGGAGCAGCTAACCTTGGGCATGTGGGAGAGGGAGTTGTAGTTTATTTAAAAGAAATGGGGTGAAAGTATATAGTCTGGCAAATATGATATTCAATAAAAGCTTATTCCCAAGAGGGTTAGGGGTTCTCACTACTTCCCATCTTATTTGGTAAAAGGTAATTGCACTCTGAAATATCCTGTTTTTTAACATAGCAGTAATTTCACTGTGAAATATCCTGTTTTATTAACACAGCAGTAAAAACATAAAATGGTTAGATGCTATGATTTCTGTTTTTGACTCAGAAATATTTAACCAATTTTAAGGTTTCAGTTATATTTAGTGGAAAAATGTTGCCTTACAACTGGGGTGGGACAACCCACCAGACAGGTGATAGTCCCATTTTTACACCCATTTATACTTACAGTTGAGAAAACATAAGAGGTATTGACACTTTTGCTGGTGATATTCTAAATGGTGCCAGATATTTCTCAGAGAGTCTGATCCTGTCCTCTTTCTCTCTTTTTTTCCCCATAGGTACAGTTTTTTCTATCTTTTCTTCATCTCTTTTTCTCTTTCAGCCATTTGTATTTGCCACTTGTTTTATTCCCTTCATTATCTTCCTGCTCCCTTTTCTGCAATCTCTTGAGTGTAAGAGGCTCTAATAAACTATAAACTTTAGTTATTGCAGTTTCCATATTCAAAATTTTTTTTCAGAAAAGGAGTAGAAGTCTTCTATCTCTTTAAAAGAAAACTAGTAAAGGTATTTGACTTAGCTGATATTTTCTTTATGTCAATAATACTAAGGTCGTGCATGGTTCTGGATTCAGTGACATCCTTACCTAGTGACATCTTTACCTAGTGACATCTTTACCTTTGTGTGAATTAGATAAAAAATGATCCTTTCTAATTGTCCTAATACATTACTTTTTTAAGGAAAAATATTTTTTGCCATATGCCTAAAATTACCATAATCATATACAAAACTGCAGTTCCTACAGTGTGACTGGTGTTTCATTTGATGTGGCACCCTTGTGCACTACAAAACCTGCACAAGCTAAGTCTGAGGTGGCCTGACCCACTGAAAAAAGTAGTGGATGTTCACATGCAAGTTAAAAGGAACTTGTCTATTCATTACCTATTTTAAAAGAATGCACAGGGCTCAAACAATTTTTACTTTAAAACAAATCTGGAGTGGGCGCTTGTAAAGGAATAAAATACAAAGTTTTAGTATGACCTCAATTAAGTAAAAGGAATTATATGCCTTGAAAAAGACTTCAACATTCAAATGGTTTTATCTGGGTCGTGGAATTACAGATGATTTTTGTTTCATTCTTTCCTTTTACAAATTTTACAGTGAATTAGTGAATATAAGTTAGTTCACATTAAGCCAATAAAAAATGTGGGGAGTAATTCTTGTGGTGTTTTACTATTAAAAATAACTATACATCAAATTCAAAACTTCATGCAACAAACATTAGGCTTTACTTGCTCCTGGTTGACTCACTGAATCTGAGGGAAGAATTAAAGCGTTTCTTGACCAGCTAAGTCAGATGTGCTAATAATAATCTTCAAACCTGTGTAACCAGTATTTTGTGTCTTCTGTCATAGTCAAAGTTAGTAACAAGTAGTAATATAAGATGATTATAACTTACCTTGCCTTTTATTTTCAGTTCTCTTGGGTATATGTCTAGGAGTAGAATTACTAGCTCATATTTTGTACTTATTTCTAAAATGTGATTCTTTTGGAGTCTAACGATTCATATTTATTCAAGCTAAATGTAGTGACCTGAGAAGTGTTTTGTCTCATTGCGAAGCTCTATCATACTTTGAGGCAATGGACACTTCAAGAAGTGCTATTGCCATGTTCCTTTGCCATTGGAGATATAGAAGGCATAATGGAAAAATTAAAAAATGATCGTGATTGTCATATGGACCCATCCCATTATGACCTCCTTTTTTTCTAGCATATTCCTTCTCTTCTATTTTTATGTTTCCTGTGAAAGAGCATCATTTTCATGCATTATATTAAATTATATTTTATATTTCCTTTTCCAGGCATTTCTAAAATGTATACTGATATCATTAGAGGAGAATCAATGATTATCTGTGGCTTCACATCCATTTTTTTTGGAGTTTTTCGGAGCAACATACTTAACATTTCCAATTTTAGGGGTAAGAGCATTATTTTCTCTGTATATTTTCTAAAATCATTCTTATATGGTACATTTCAATTCATACTGAAATTAAAATATATTCAAGATGTCTTAACTTTACTGCTTTCCCTATACTTTACTCATGGACCAATTAAAATAGTATATCAGGTAACAAGAAAATAATTACCATCTATGTGTTTTCTCAGAGATTATGGGGGAAAAATTGTTAAAGAAATGATTTCATCTCCCCCAGTATGCATGCACACACACACACACAATTGTGTCATCTAGCTTAGATTTACTCCTTTCCTAGACCAATATGGATCTCAATGAGTGCATGTTAAGAACTGGCTTGGTCCTGGATTTGAGTCTGAGGGTGAAAGCAGAATGGTTCAAGCAGTTCTGGAGAGTCAGGTCCTAGAAGTGATAATAGTCAGACTCATGTGGTTAAAGTTTGCTGGGATATGGACTAGGTTGATATCCTGGGTTTCCAGATGTGGTACTAAGGAGAGAAGAAAGGAGGGAAAATCACAGCATGAAGAGGGAAAATGTGTCTTCCTGATACATTTATGAAATACTAGTAGGAGGAGAGAGGTGCTACAAGGAGAAAGAAATTTTGGTAATAGAGGTTTGCAGTGCTTCTCAGTGGGGGAGCTAAAGGCATTTGGGGTGGAACAATCTTTGTTATTTAGGACTACCCTCAGCTTTGTCTGGTATCTGCTCACTGATTGCCACTATTGCCCCCAGTTACTGTGACAATGAAAAAATTTCCTTCTCCATTTCCCAAATATCCCCTGGGATGGAGGCAGGAGTCACAAATAGACTGCAGGTTGGTGGGGATCCTGGACATGGTGTGCTTGACCCTGCCACAGTTTGTAAAAAAAAATTGAATTTGAATGTCTTTTGGTTGATCATTCACTGTCCAGCTTGTCATAGCTTTTTCACATTTATGCTCCTTGCCTGACTCCTGAGGGCATTTGAGTCTGCTGTCCCCAGGTAAGCAAACCTCAAGCTGTAGACTGTAAGGGAAATATATCCCCAGAAAGCCTCTTTTGCCAGGCTTCCATGGGAAACTCCCATCTGCTGACGAACAAGGTCCCCACTCAAAATCTCAAGAGCAAACCAAAGTGCATAGACCCAAATGCCATTAATGAAAGAAAAAATATTATAGCTCAACTTTTTTTTTTTCTTATTTTCTTTTTCTAGTGTTACATGTAATCATGGGCCTCAGCTTGGACATTTTGGGAAGCATAATATGTGGATATTGGTGTGCAAGGATCATTCAGTTTATATTGACTGACCTGTTTAGCAATACACTGACCAATATCGTTCTTTGTATCTCAATGGTGTACTTGACTTTCTACATTGGTAAGGAAGAAACAGATATAAAAAATGCCATCCTTAAAGTGAACTTTATGCATTTAAAGTTTTTCTTCTTCTTGAATCCAGTTGCTTCTTCCCAACCGCTTTCCCCTTGATGTGGCTTCTCTGTGTGTCTTGTCATATTATCTTGCTGCCACCTCTAGCTCTTTCCTGGTCTCTCTTAACATCCCCTCAATTTCAACTCCATGTCCCTTCCCTTTGCATTCCTCCTCCATGTGGTAACTCTCTTACTCTTTTTTAACTCCACCCTTTGATCTTACGTTTATTCACTGGCAGTCCCCTGGAAGAGGAATCAGACCTGAGCTGATTTCTGCTTTGACCCTTAGCAACCCATCTCTAAAATGAGAAAGTGGGAGTGGGAGACATGCTCCTGAGGTCTTTTTCCAGCTCAACAGTACCCATTCAATGGGTACCAAACTGAGGGGACTGTAGAAATGGCAGCCCTTACCTGGTACTAGGAGGTAGGAAAGGAGACAGAGAAATCAGGTATGTCTACATCTGGAAGAGAAGCAGGAGAGTGGAATGATCGCAGGAGTCAGAGTGCCTAGCACTGGTAGACCTTTAACAATGATTTCCTAGTTTAGTCCGGTGAGATTGGGAGCTAAAGTTTTTACCCCACTGACTGGGGTAACCAGTCCCCCAAAACCGTAGTAACCATGGTAAAAATATGGCCCAATTCTGCTTCTGCTCTTACCTCACACAGTGGAGCAACTTCCATCCATGAAAGCCCTCAGGCATCAAGAGGTTAATTACTCCTCTTTTCACCTCCAGTGACCAAACAGAACTGCTTCCTCTACAGATAAATTGCTACCTATTGTTGCTCACTACCCCAAATCAGTAAAATACAGAAAACATTCACTGAAGAGTCATTTCTTTCAACTTTCTTCATTTTTTCCCTCCCTTATGTACCTATTAGGAATGCCTTAAGTGTCCGAAGAAAAAAAATTAATTTAATATTTCCTTTTTTTCCCCATTAGATCCTAAGTTCCTTGAGGTGGAGGCTCTTATTCATCTGTATATTTATTCTGTTTTCTGTGTCCACCCAGCCAAGCCCAATGCTTGCCATATGCCCAACAGTAATTTAACACATGTTGGTTGAATAAACTGTTAGTCCTTAGAGAGCTCTGAAGTTAGGCAGAGCTAACTTGAAATCCAATCTTTATAATTTATTAGCTCGGTAACCTTGGAATATTACTTAACCTCTCTAAGCTTTAGTTAGTTTCCTCATCTCTAAAAGTGATATAACCTAATTTAGAGGGGCGTTACAGGCACTAGTAAGGTAACTTGTGTTGGGTGACTCCCTCATGCTGGTATCCTGGAGGAAGCTCTTGCTGGCTCATGAGAGCTGATGGTCCACATCTCTTCCCAGCGCTCTATTCAAGTGACATAATGTTGGTAGCTTGAAATTGGCCATAGTGGGACCATGGAAATTGGCAGACACTACCAACTGGGGCTTTTTTTTTTTTTTTTTTACCCCCCAGATTGCCACTTTTAAACATTTACCAGCATACCACTGGGCTCAAGGTAGGGCAGCCAATAAATGTTGATTCCTTTCCCCTTTCCTCCTAATTCATGGAGGTGCTCCCAGTCAGTGCTTGAGAGGTCTGGAATAGATCCTCCCTCGCAGCTCTCAGAAGGAATCACTGCTGCAAAGCCTTGGTCTTGGAAATCTAGCCTCCAGACTATGAGACAATAAATTCCTCTTGTTTATGACACTTAGTTTGTGGCCCTCTGTTACAACAGCCCCAGGAAATGAATACCCCTCCCTCATCCATTACACTTTCCTCTGCTTCAGGAATTAAAAACAATTTCGGGCAGTTCTTTCCTCTTATACTTAATCAGATCCTGACAACAAAAGTCAGCAATAGACAGTTATAAGGAGAAGTTCCATTGCCAGAAAGCTAAACATAGGTAAAATTTTCATTTACACATTCTCTAATGTTACATTTCTGTCATGTTATCTAATTTTATTTTTTTCCTTCATTAATGGACACACTGTTAACTGGCTTAAATCCAGAGAGTGTCTGATTGAGGTTAGAGAGTCACCTCTTTGAGCACATTTTTGTCGCTATTGTATTAAATTCACAATACTTGGGCTTTTAGAAATCACTTGTATCAACACATTCATTCTTTTTCATAAAATAAAATAGTCAAGATATTGCACAGACATTGCCACACAGAAAAAAGACATATTGAAGCATTGTTGGTTGACAGGTAGTACAGCTAGAAATATTAATATATCAGCCCATGGAAGAAAATGTGAATTTAGTGTATAAAAGGCAGTGTATAATTCATGAAAGATGGTGGGTTATATAAAAGTCTAGCCCAGAGGTACAGCAAGAGAGGTGGTGGGAGAGGTCTGTCCTAGCAGAAGGAATATTTTATCCAGTGACATTGGTCAGAATTTCTGGTGAATGGAGATAATAAAAAGTAGACAGGTTTTAGTCAGTTTTATTGTTTTAAAACTCTCTACAAACAATGCATTCCTTTCTTACCCGTGCCAGGGCTGATTGCTCTCACTCTTTTTTGTTATGTCATTGGTCTAGGCCAGAAATGTCAAAGGACTTCAGTCATCACCCTAATATTTTCTAGTTAGGAAATGTCCATTCCTGAATCCTGTTGTTTTTTGGAGACAAAATCCCTTTGATTCTCCCAGTAGGAGGACCTTCACTTTTTCTCAGCCAGAGAAGGAAAGAGAGAGACAGAGTTTGATGGAGAGAGCCACTTTCCTGTGGCATCAGTTTTCTGTGATGGTTTCTTTCCATTGAATCAGAAAAATTTTACAACTCTATTTTTAACTACTTGGGTTTATGCTGATGAAAATTACTTCCTTTATTACATGTTCTATGACCTTTTTCCCCCTTCTTGAACATTTAAAGCACCATTTAATGTAATAGCGTTTGTAATTTTTAAAAGACTTTGTTTTTCTAATTATAAAAGTAATACATGTTCATGTAGAGTTTTGGAAAAATTCTGAAAAGTCAAAGAAGAAATCACCTATAAACCTATGTCATAAATTTAACCACTGATACATTTTGTTAAATGTACTCAATCTTTAAAAAATACATATAAATGTACATACATGTATTAATGTATGCATTCACACCATATGTTCTTGTAACATTGGGATTATACTAAATAATATCAGTTTAAAAATAAAGTTATTTAGTGGTTTCCTCATAGCAAATGTTGTCTCTAAGTAGTGACTGTTACTAAAAAAGACTATAAGCTTTAAAATCCCATACTACGAGTCATAGGGAATTGGAAATAAGACTTTAAGAAACAGTTTCCCTATTATCACAGTTCCCAGTACCACTGGTTTTATTGTCATTTGTTATTTATATTAAATTCAGTTAAATAAGTAGGTTAAAAGAAATCTAAAGTGGATTTAAGTGATTAGATAACCAAAAGAATAATAAAATCCTCTTCAAATGAATAAACAGTATAAATTTACTAAGCAGTAAGGTGAACATATAAAAATAATTAATAGTGTAATAATAATGATGATCATTTATTCCTTGTTCTAAAAGTGTGCCAAGCACTTTTCATGTTATCTAATTTTATCCTCACAACAACTCTGTGAGGCATTATTCTTTTACACCCGTTTTACAGATGCAGGGACACTAATGGAGAAAGGGGAGGTCACATTCCCAGGGCAACTAGCTCTGCCTTGCTCCAAAGGGCTTCCACTCCTACCTTGCACATACTTTCCCTTCCGTCTGACATTTATAATGTGCTATTTGAAGGTTCTGCAGCTAGGACTGTTGGTATTTATGGTGTTCAGACATTCTTCATAGTTGGTTTACCTGCCTCAGACTATATTTACACATTTGTTTAGAGCCCGGAGAATTACAGTTTTAGGGGAGCCTGTATCATGCAAAAGAACCGTAGGCTTCAGGACCTGCAGTCACCAAGGAAGCACTGAGCTTGGACCACAACCCCTAGGACATGCAGCACAGTGTCCTTGAGGTGCTGGGCAGAGGTTGTTAAACTTACTTTTCATTAGCTCCATCCTCAAGGATGGTCTATGGCAGGGGTTGGCAAACTATAGCCTGTGGGCCAAATATGCCTATTTTTTGTATAGCCCATGAGCTAAGAATGGTTTTTACATTTTAAAATGGTTTCAAAAAACCCCCAAAGAAGAATATTTTGCAGCATGCAAAAATTATATGCAATTCAAATTTCAGTGTCTGTTATTTATTGGGCACTCATTAGTTACGTATCATCTACGGCTGCTTATGCACTAGAACAGCTGAGTTGAGTAGTTAACTGAGTAGCGACTGGGACCATATGGTCCACAAAGACTAAATATTTACCATATGATCCTTAACAGAAAAAGTTTGTCAACCCCTGATCCTAAGGATTAGGCCAATCCCTTTAAGCAATTTACCAAGAAATACTACTACCCTTTTAAGTTTCCCAGCAATTCTTCACTCAAGCTAAAGTAGCTCAGTGTACAGATTTGAATGCAACTAATTTTATTCATTTTTTTCTCCCCAGTGGAATTTTTGGGAATGTCAGGTATGGTTGCTTTAGTCGCTGTAGGACTAAATTTGGATTCCTTAAGCTTTAAACCGAGGATCGAGTTAATAATTACTAAGTAAGTCTATTGTGTACTTGATATAGATCTCATAGAAATTTAGTGCTTAAGTGGTCCTGCCTTAATGAACACTAATAAAATTTTTTATAACTTTTCTCTATGTTTTAATTTTTAATTTTACTGCCAGTTATATTTGAAAAGAACTTAAGCTACCAACAATTATTGACATTAATTGGTATTCCTATTATGAATAATGTATCAGTGGCTCAGAGATCATAGTACTTTCTATACATAACTCTTTGATAAAAAATTTACTTTGAATTGTGGGAAGTTTAAAAAATACTTTATTCCTTTGTTTCCTTCATAACGTACCTGAATGACAGTATCCAAGTATGGGAAGAGCTGGCAAAGAAAGGTAGCAGAAAGATGCAACACCAGCACACTCTTATCTAGCCTTTACATCTGGTGTCATATGGACATCTGTGGACAGAGGGAAAGCCATTTGTCTTTTCAGACAAATGAGTTAGCTGTTCTATGAGCGACTACGCTAAATTATAGAATTGTTTCAGAATTATCTCACACCAAATCATAGTCTAGTGTAGAAATTCTCATATCGGATGAAAGCAAATGTTGAAATGAGAAAAATAAGCATTATCCTGAGTTTTCCCATGAAGATTCATTGCTTTAATATAAAGGACTATTCTTTGTTCTGAAATTATGTTCTTCCTACTTTTTTGGTGTTTAATATGTAATTTCTCTCATGAAATTCCACTCTTAGAAGATGGTACTTTTTTTTTTATAACTCTACTTGGCAAAATTTAAAAAAAAATGGCACCTGTAACTTATTCTAGTTTTGTGTATATGTGAATGATACTTTACCGGTTTTTAAAAGCCAGAAGCTTAGGAATAACTAGTTCTTGGAACACATACTTTTTGTCTGTATTTGGACAGTTTTCTGAGCTCAGTCATGCTGTCTGTCAGCATCATTATAAATTACTCATTCTATTCATTCAATTGTTTATTCTTTTAGCTATTCAACCAATCCTTTCTTAATATCTACTGTGGCCTGGACATTGTATCCTAGGTTTGGGGATATGAAAATAAGTCCCTTCTCAGAAGACACTCATGTTAAGTGGTGGACATGTTTATGTAAGAAACTAATAATAAGTGTAAATAATAATATGTTTACTGGGATCTTACTATATGTAAGGCATTTTTTAAGGTCCTGTGGAGACATTTTAAAAAGTATTCTACTCAGTCAGTTATTCCATCATTTCTGACTTTTTATAAAACTAAGCTTTGGGGTTTGAGGTCCCACTCATACCCTTTTCTTCTAGGAGTTCTGAATCAATTGAATCAAGAGACAGGAGTCGGATAGAGAATTGGACTATCTGCTTGATTGGAGTAATGCTGTATCAGAGAACATGGTTTATATCTGCAGCTAAAATGAGCTTCCTAATGCTTCCTTCCCAGTGTAGATCTTGAGACCTACCTACAGGGAGACTGGTTTGTGGGACAGACACAGTCACCCAGTCCTCTGAAAGGGAAGGTCTGAATAGAGGGGACTAAGAAGAGACAGGACTTGAGATCTGCTCATGGAAGTCAGACCTGGCCCAGACCCAGATATGTTACCACATGGAATCAGAACAGCTCCGTGCCCTAAGCACTGTGCTCTGGTCTCGCAGCAGGAATCTCTGGGGGTGAGGCTAGATGTGTAGATTTAAAAAACACATCCCTTAAAATGTGATTTCCTTTCCATTTATCCTAGGTTTCTAATAATGTTTTCATGTGTATACCAACATTTAATATACGCTTTCTTTGGCATTGTCATTGGATGTGGAGAAATCAAGTATTTTCAGTTTCACACTTTAGTTTTCATGTTCATCTTATTTGCAACAGTGAATTTTGTAAGGTAAGAATTATAATTTAAAGTTTGCTTACTAGACTTAGGTTCTCAAGCCCAGAATTAGAATTGAGAAGAAGTGGGTTATAGCAAGAAGAGCTGTGGACATACAGTCAGGAAACCTGTATTGTTGTCAAGGCCCTGACAATAGCTTGCTGCACAACTGAGGGAAAGTCTATTTACTCTTCAAGCTTTCATTGTAAAATGAGAAGGCGCAGAACAACAGCATCAGCATAACCATGAGCTTGACAGAAATGCAAATTCATGGGCCCATCACATTTTACTGAATTGAATCTCTGAAGTTGAGATCCAGAAAACTGTTTCAAAATGCTTGTTAAAGTCTGAGCACCACTGGACCAGATTAATAGCTCCTAACATTTTGTTGACTTTCATCATCATTTATTATCATCATAACTATGATAAAGCCATTTGTTAAACATTAACCAGGTACACTATGCCATTAGTATTAATGCAACCCTGTGTGGTAGGTGTTACTGCATCATTTCACAGAGGAAGCCCCAGAGAGGTTAAAAACTTGCCCGGAGTCACCCAGATTGTGAGAACAGAGTTGGGATTTAAACTTGACTCCCAAGAGCGTGCTATTTCTAGAATGACATTGCCCACACATGGCAGTTGTGTCTTCCATAAGAATTCGTGACAGGGTCTCTGAAAGTATTGTCATTTCCACTCAGGTTAGGCCTGGCTGAGTGAGCTTACTTTATAAGATATTCTCATGAAACATTGCTTTTGCTGACTCTGAAGGCACTGCAGGCAACTCGGATAGGCACTGTCACACAGAAGGGTGGGTGTACAATTTATGTTTCTTTCCACCATGGGAGCACAAGTGCAAGGTGAGGTTGGTCTCAGTGTACGCAGAAAGATACATGGCTTTTTGCACGCATCCATTATCTCATTTCATCTGCATAATGACCCTGGGAGATAAGAATTATTATCTCCATTTTATAGATTAAAAAAACTGTCCAAGGGACTTCGCTGGTGGTCCAGTGGGTAAGACTCCGCACTCCCAATGCAGGAGGCCGGGGTTTCATCCCTGGTCAGGGAACTAGATCCCGCATGCATGCATGCTGCAACTGAGTTCACATGCCGCAACTAAGACCCTGCGCAACCAAAAAAAAAAAAAACTGTCCAAGAAAGGCAAGGTGCCTTGCCCAAGGTCAAATGGCTAGTGAGTGCCAGAGATCTTGTGTGAACTTATGGTTCCACCTCACTAGAGGAGAGACTTTAGTGGAGGGAGTCATCCTAAGGGGCCCTGAAAGTATGGGTAGACTTTCCGTAAGAGACTTGTTGAGAAAAATGTTTCAGAGACGATGAGCCAAACAAAGGCCTGGACATCATAATCATTGCTAACGTGTGTTAAGTGCTGACCACATTCTAAACATCATGCTAAGCCCTGTGAATGTTGCCTCATTTTATTGAATCTTCATAAGAGTCCTTTGAGGCAAGTTCAATGACTATTATTTCTCCATTTTGCAGATGAAGAAATTGAAGCTTGGAGAGGTTAAATAACTTGCCTAAGGTTACACAGTAAAAGACATCTAAATTTGAACCCAGGTAGACTGACTCCAGAGCCTTTGCTATACTGCCTCCCTGTTTTTGATATCAGGAAATGACATAAATTGTTCTATTTTGGCTGGAGTCAGTGGTATTTTAGAGAAAGATCATTTAGTAAGGCTGAAAAGGTTGATAAGAATTACTTTGCAAAAGGCTTTAAATGCAAGGTGGAGGAGTTTGCCCAAATTAATTATATATATTATAGATGGCAAATTGTAGATTTTCTGTTTCTCAATGACAGGAATTCCCTAAATTGTCATACAAATTTCCCAGTTAAGTGACTGATACACAGTATCTTTTTTGAGGCTGAGAACATGTCAATTATATTTCTGCTGAAATTTCACTTGAAGGACAGTACTGATATTTTTTTGGTGCAAGTCTGCTATAGATAGAATCTAGATTTTGGCATAGGGTCCTATAGCAAAATGATCTGTAGAGAAAGGAGGCACAAGTTGAAATTATTTACATGGCGTTTAGTGTATGATTCTTGTGGAAGCTCAAGAAAAATTTGGTTGAGCTAAATTTATTAAAGTGTCTACAATAATTTTACTTTTTCGGCATGATCTACAAGGTCCTTGTGGTCTAATTTCTGCATCTAGTTGTGGCCTTCCAGGGAGCTTGTTAATGTTATTTGAAGAAGTTTCCCTGCAGGAATTTACTACCAAGATCCTAAACACTACACCCTAGTGTTAATGATAATTTCTTATATTTGTATAGAATTTCTAGCATTATTTTTCAAGATTTGAGTATTATATGTAAAATTTAGATCGTAGGTTTGGTTAGTCTCAGAAAGTTTGAACAACCTGTCAATAAACTAGATTGTCTTCTCTTTTCTGAAAAAATTTTACATGAAATTTAGTATTTACTAGCTAGTATCATCCATAAATAACATTAATACATAAGATGTGATATAAAAATAAATGTTTTTCTCTCCACAGGTTACTTACTGTTGTATTAGTGAGCCCTATTCTGAGGCATTCAAATTATGAGTATAATTGGAGATGGGGAATTGTTATAGCATGGTCTGGAATTAAAGGAGTTTTTAGCTTACTCTTGGCTCCTGATATTCATAATCTGGCTGAACAAAAAGTAGAGTCACCACAGCTGGTAAGAAAAATCATATCCCATGATTATTCATATTTACTCATTTTTGTTTTGTGGCACTTGTCATAGTACCCAATAATAAAGCTAACCATTTAAAAAATTAGGTTTGAAGAATGCAGTCTTCTAAGTAGGAAGGAACTTTTGGGGGAAAGTTTATTTATGTTGACAGTGTGAAAGGGACCAAAAATCAAATATCAGTTCCAGATGTGGGAGTTGGGTGCACTTGGGATTGAACCCTGGCTGCACCATTCACAGGCTGAGTGGCCTTGGGTAAGTTCCCCAGACTTGTGGCACTTCAGTTTCCAGTGGAGGATCGAAATGATGCTTAGCAAAGTACGTGACACTTAGTAAATGTTCAACATATGTTGTTGAACATATAAATGCTGTTTTTCAAGAGCTGTCAGAAGGTATGAAAAAAATAATTCCTTATCTAGAGCATTCCAATTCCTATAGCTATTAGAGCAAAAACTGAAATGCTCATTAAATATGCTAAGGAAAGAAAGATTTTGTAAATTTTTGAATTCAGGATCTAGTCATATTTATGTCTTTTAGGGCTAAATAAAAAATTAATTTCTTGAAAAATTTTGGCTGAAGACTATATTATACATAGTGAAAGACAAATCTTGGTTTCCTTTCTACTCTCTCTGAAAGCCTTTTCCCCATGGGCCAGCCAGTGGATTTCTGGGCAGTCTGGTGGTGGCAGCGTTGGTGAGACTCCAGGGAAGGTCCAGAGAGCCCAGAGCATCTGTGGACAGCATGAGGGTACCTCGTCATCCGTGACAGTACTCTGTGAGCTAGCTGGAGAAGTTGTGAGAAGTTTCTAGAAATCCCCAGGACACCCCCACCACTTCCCAGTCAGATGAACCCCAAACCTGCTCCTGGGAGGGAGAACACTTGAATAATGTAAATTAAGAACATTACCCACCTCCCAAGGAACTTTAATCTGGAGGTAGATGTACAGAGTTTCTTGATAGTATCCAACTTCAAGTTCAGAATTTTCTCTTCTTTGCTATTTTACTCCTGTCCTAGAAGACCCTAGGAGCCCAGTATTTTTCAAATATCTTTGTTGGGGGGAGCAACTATCACCCTCTCTATCTTGTATGTAGGGAAACCAAAATAAAGAGAATAGCATGTTAGTGAAAGAACTCAGGCACCCTAACTCCCCAAAGAGAAAGAGTTTATTTATTTTTTATTTATTTTTATTTTTTAAGAAATTCATGTTCTTTTATTTATTTATTTATTTTATTTATGACTGTGTTGAGTCTTCGTTTCTGTGCGAGGGCTTTCTCTAGTTGGGGCAAGTGGGGACCACTCTTCATCGCGGTGCGCAGGCCTCTCACCATCGCGGCCTCTCTTGTTGCGGAGCACAGGCTCCAGATGCGCAGGCTCAGTAATTGTGGCTCACGGGCTTAGTTGCTCCGCGGCATGTGGGATCTTCCTGGACCAGGGCTCGAACCCGTGTCCCCTGCATTGGCAGGCAGATTCTCAACCACTGCGCCACCAGGGAAGCCCGAAAGAGTTTATTTTTAATGTTGCTTTTTAAAAAGTGGAGTATCATAGTCCTCACCATCTTTCCTGAGGATTTACGCTTCATATCTGTGGGCATGGTCTGGGAATTAATTTGGAGTTCAAACACACCTGTGGTTTTGCAGGGACTTTGGGTCCTTCCATGTTCCAGAGGAAAAGAATAATGAGCTCCTTCAGTTTTCTTTTGTGCAAGGAATTGGCCTAAAACCAAGTCAAAGAAATGTTAATTAACATTTGAGTATCATTTTTCAGTGTTTCCCAAATCTGTTTGATGTTAAAAATCCCTTTGATGCCACCCCAGACCTACAGAATCAGAATCTGCAGGGAATAAGCCTGGGAGTCAGTATCTTTAAGAAGCATTTCAGGTGCTTATTGTGATCAGTCATTTGGGAAATACTCTCTGAAGACATAATGCTATTAACTCCATTTTTCAGTAAAGGACATTGAGACTCAGAGTGGTAACCTGGCCTCAAATTACATGGCTAGTAAATGGCAGAGCCAAGACCTACAAATGTGGTTCTGCTTCTGCTTCTGCTTCTGCCTCTGCACGGTGCCTCTCCTGACCCCAGCGCAGTTCCTGTCTGCTTCTTCAGAGCTTCTCGTATGGCTGTAGTAAATGCTTGTGGCAGGTGTACTTCCCTGTCACCACTGCCTGCCACTGCCGGGGTTGCTCCCCAGCCCCGCAGGTTCCACAGCAACGTCTGAGAATCAACCACCGTGCTGGCTTTGCAGGCTTTGCACGGCCACTGTTGACGGCAGCGACCATGGAGAGCTCCTCTCTCAGTGTCCTTATCCCTCCCAGAAACTACAAAAGCTGTTTTTTTCTCACTCTGATTGAAAACTGATTTCTACCCCAGTGGATTATATTCAAGCAGTGTCCACAAAATAACTCTTTTGCCTCTTCTTATCAGAGGCAGGATTTTAAAATGTGGATTAAGGTAGAATTTTGTTGGTGGTTAATTGAACAATGATTCCCCTTGGAGAACTTATTAATGTTTTGACTCTGTGTGTTTTGTTTTTCAGTTTATATTGTATGTACAAGTAATATCATTAATGACTATGGGAATAAATTCATACATGATGACTTATTCAGCCAGGACATTAGGTAAAGTCTAATTAATTGGGGAGAGTAATGCAAAGAGATTATTGTTGGGGGGTGGTGGAGACATTTCTTATGGGGCCCAAGGAATTGATTATGAAATCACTCATTTTCATTCACTCCCTATTTATAGATGATGTATGAATTGGGATATTGATTCAGCCAGTTTAACAGAACCCACATTAACAGTGGCTTAAACAAGACAGAAGTTTGTTTGTTTGTTTGTTTCCCCTCCACCAGAAAGTCCAGAAAAGTGGGATGGTTCTGTTCCACAAGGTTGTCCAAAGATCTCAGGTCCTTCTCTTTTGTTGTTCCTCAGCTTCCCAGGGTGTTGCTTTTTTTTTTTTTTTAATTTTTATTTATTTATTTATTTATCTATTTATGGCTGCGTTGGGCCTTCGCTTCTGCGCGAGGGCCCTCTCCAGTTGCGGCGAGCGGGGGCCACTCCTCATCGCGGTGCGCGGGCCTCTCACCATCGCGGCCTCTCTTGTTGCGGAGCACAGGCTCCAGACGCGCAGGCTCAGCAATTGTGGCTCACGGGCCCAGTTGCTCCGCGGCATGTGGGATCCTCCCAGACCAGGGCTCGAACCCGTGTCCCCTGCACCGGCAGGCAGACTCCCAACCACTGCGCCACCAGGGAAGCCCCAGGGTGTTGCTTTTGTCTGCAGGGTAGATGCTGGCTCACTGCCACTGTATCTTCAATCCAATCAACTAGAAAGGGAAGATAGGGCGGGGGTGATGGTGGTGGTGATGGTGTTAATGGAGGGTAAGCCGCTTCCTTTTAAGGGCACAATCCAGAATTTGTACATATCGTTACCACTCACAGCATTGGCCACAACTTAGTCACATGGGCACACATGGGCAAAGGAAGCTGGGGAATATTATCTTAACTGACTGGCCATGTGCTTAGCCAAAACTCAGAGATTCTATTGTTAAAGGAAGAAGGGGAGAATGAATATTGGGAGCAGTCAGCAGGCTCTGCCACAGTTGCCTATTTCTAGAAAAAAACTGAAGCTGTTGATAATAAAATACATAAATATAATAAAATCACAAATAGACCGATGATCAGTAGAGAAATCAGGGTAAGATAATCAGTGGCGGTGGAGTCAAGGGGGAGAGAAAGGGCAGAGTGGGATTGCACAAAGGTTTAGAGTAGGGCCTTAGTATCCTCCAGTGTCCCGTGGCCTGGTCCTCAGCTTTGCTGGTGCAGATACCTGATTTTGTCAGGGTATCTAGAATTAATCAAAAGGCTGGAAATTTACATATATTGCACTCACAGGAGAATATAGATGCAGCAGAAAATCAATTTATTAATTTATAATGAGGATGATTTCTTTCTATGTCAGAAATAATTGTGATCATTATTCAGGGTATTCACCTCTAAATACCAATTTCCTTGATAAATCAAATTAGTAATCAGAAGGTTTCTTGGAAAGTGTGGAACAGGTGAGAGGTCAAGGAAGGGTAATGCTGAAGGAGAGTTCTTATAAACAGGGAAGTAGCCCGGTGAATTTAACCCCTCTGCTTGTGTCTTTTCACAGTTCTGCCCACTCCTGAAACTGTGCCCCATCCACGCTATTGCAGAACTTCCTGTGATAGCTTACCTCAAAGTCCATGGCCCCAGTATGCGAATAGGACTAGTAAATGGGGCAGATTTTTGGCAGCTCTCCTTCTCCCCACGTCATGGGTTTGCTCTTGTTTGCAGTGGAAAGTAGAGCTTGGATCAGCAAAAGCCTACACTGGAGCATGACTAAAGTTAACTCGATCCGTGAAGGTTTGCTCACACCTCCCTTCCCACCAGTTTTCTTTGGCTTTCAGGGATCCAGACCCACTCTGCTCTCTTTGCTTATGATATAACATCTGGTTTTCTCCCATGCTTGCTTTCTTGAGATTGCTCTTACTTTGATACCCAAAGGCAAGAGCAAGAGGTTTTACTATCATGGAAATATTTTTTTCTTCTCCTTTTCTTCCCATACAATTTTTTTTTTTATTGTATTAACTGAACCTCAGAATTTTCATTGTGAAACAAACATGTATGGCAAGTACTTTATCCTCAGAATCAGTGCTCATCCTTTCTAGAAACACTCGCATGTTAACAGGTAATTGACAAAATTGAGTTTTATCAGGAAGAGTTTCAGACCAACTTCTTCCATCGGGTCTAATGTTTTTAAGAGATTCATCCTCTGGACCTAGAGATTATCATACTAAGTGAAGTAAGTCAGAAGGAGAAAGACAAATTCCGTATGATATCACTTATATGTGGAATCTAAAATATGGCACAAATGAACCTATCTACAAAACAAAAACAGATTGACAGATATAGAGAACAGACTTGTGGTTGCCAAGGGGGAAGGGAGTAGGGGAGAGGACTGGGAGTTTGGGATTAGCAGATGCAAACCATTACATATAGGATGGATAAACAGCAAGGTCCTACTGTATAGCACAGGGAACTATATTCAATATCCTGTGATAAACCATAATGGAAAAGAATATGAAGAATATATATATGTATATGTGTGTGTATATATATATATATATATATATATATATATATATATATATATATATATATATATATATATATAACTGAGTCATTTTGGTGTACTGCAGAAATTAAACACAACATTGTAAATGAACTCTACTTCAATAATATTAAAAAAAAAAAAAGAGAGAGAGATCCATCCTCATATTCTTCCAGGATCATCTTAAACACAGGAGTTTGTTCAAATGTAGTGGTGCCATCGAGTGGTCCACTTATATCCATGTTTCCCCAGAGCAACTGGAAAGTGGCCGTTGCTCCATCCTAATGGGTGGGATGTAATTAGGCAAATGAATAAACTTTCTCCTTGTGTGCTCTCAGCCATGGAAATTTTAAATCCAAAGCTGACACGTTCTAACTCTTTAGCATGGCAGTCAGATGCATCTTTGCTTTGGACCATAGAGAACCGAGAGGGATATGATTACAAACCTTTTTGAATCCCTGAAAATTTGAAATACAGCGCACCACAGTGTCCTGTAGAGAATGCAATAAAGTTAAACTGAAACATTTAGAAACATTTAAAACTCTTTATGAGACATCTCATATGCAATTATGAAGAGAGAACAGTTTTATTATTTATTTATTTATCTATTTAATTGACGTGTAGTTGATTTACAATGTTTTGTTAGTTTCTGCTGTACAGCAGTGATTCAGTTATACATATGTATACATTCTTTTTTTATCTTCTATTCCATTATGGTTTATCACAGGATATTGAATATACTTCCCTGTGCTATACAGTAGAACCTTGTTGTTTATTGAGAACAGTTTTATTTTAATGGAATTCTGAATGAGTAGGCTAAGCTCATTCACTAATTAAATTCTTCTTTTTGGTAAGCAAGCCTCATATTTATAACTTCAAATTGATACTTCAAGATGATACAAACTGCTACAAGTTTTGGACATGTAGATTTGCTGGCCAGGAATCAGAGATGTTAAATTTGAGGGATCTCTATTGCAGTGACCATTAAATTTTATTATGTATAAGAATCAGTTGGAGAAGTTGTTAAAATGCAAATTCCTAGGGCACTCTGATTCTCCAGACATGGCGTAAAGCTCTGGAATTTGCATAATTTAATAGGCAGCTCCTTTACCTGTAGACACAGGTAGCTTTCCATACTTGGAGAAATACTGATTGGATGCCTTTAAATAGTGAGTCATGTTTCTAGCAAAAAGAAACTAAGAAGACATTCTTTAGCACTTGAGTCAGAAAAAGTTGAGCTGTACAGCCAAAAGGAAATGGATAGTTGGGTAATTCTTTGGAAAATTTTGGACAAATAATTGTCCTTGCTCTAAGCACTCTGGTTTGTCTATGCAAGTGATGCCAAGATTTCACTACATTATGCGACATTTCGCTTCCCTGTGCAATCTTCACTGTATTTTATTAAGGCCCTTCCTTTTCTTTGTCACAGGTTTGTGTGCCATCTCCCTTCCAAGACAAATGGCCATGCAAAATGCCATTAAGCACATCCAGGAGATAATACAGAACAGAATAACTTTATTTAAAACAGAAAAAATTTTGACAAATGTTAACTGGACGTTAGTAGAAGAAAAAACAAAAATTGAATACATCATTCCTGTGAGTTGATACCTGGCAAAAAATAGTCCTTTCCCTTTCTGGCCTGCCTCTTTCTTTAGTTTATTATAAAAAACTTGATTCTGCTAGTTATATGTCAGGATACTGAAGGGAGATACATTTACTAGCTTTGCTATATTGGCAAAAATAGTTTGAATTCTGTCTCTAAAGAGAAGGTGTTGGTGATCTAGCCTTATTTGCCAAATACAGGAGAACTGGTGTTTTTACAAACTGGCTGATTGAGTAACTATGAATGGCCTCTGCCAGGGTGACGTTTCCAACTGGTTGAGGAAGTGAGAGATCTCTCCCTGTATAAGTACTATCAAAAGCAGAAAACATAGGCTGCTCCAGAGAGCAGTCAAGCATACACTAGCTTGGGGAAGAATTTGGCTTCTAAATCTCCCCAAATGAGTAGTTACTTCACCACAATTGAAAGCAACATTTCTAATATGGAGAACGTTTTTCACTTATACACCCCTTCATTTTAGCGATTCTGATTTGAGTTATTGGAATCTTGGTTGAGCGAAGTATTTGACAGCTCCTAATCATTTTTACTTATTTGTAACTTTATCTCTGTGTGTTTTTAAACTTAGTCTGATACTGTTCAGTTTCCTCATGTTTCATGTGATAAAAAAGTGAAGGAGGAGTCCCCAACAGATGAAGTTTTAATAGAAGAGGCCAGATTGCATGTAGCTATAATACAAATGGTTGGTACCCTTCACATAATCTGCTTTTTATTTATTTATTATGCTTGCAATGCTTTTAATTCTTACGTATGGTTTTCAGGTGACTAGAAGATTTTTTTTCCATCTTTTGATTGGTTGTTAAAATTTATGTTTGATTTATGAAAGTTAAAAAATAAAAGAAAGAACTCTCTTAGGATTTAAATTCAAGTCACAAATGTTATTATTCTATTTCTAAGTCTAGCTAATTTTAGCAGTTCACTTTTGGGGAGTCTTTGAATAATGTTTGGTGCCATTTACGTACTTAATTAAAATCTTCAAATATTTGAAACTGCTTTTATAAATTTAACATATTTGAGTTCCTTTTATACAAAATTCTCTCAAGTGCTTATTTAACTCTTGTAAATCTAATAAGTTAAAGTAAATCTAATGAAGCAAAATTCTCTTAAAATATTTATGATTTAATATTTAAATGTTATAAATGTAGGAAGATTACTAGATAAAATCAAGTTTAAATCAACTTATCAAATTGCACATTTAAAATTGGGGTTTTATTCTAATAGTACAAATTTTATTCAATTTTACAAGTATATAAAATACTCGTTATGCCCAGAATCCTTCTTTTTTACTTTCATTTTAGAACTTATTATTATGAAGAATTTCTAAAATATACAAAAGTAGATAAAATAGTGTAATGAACTCCCAAGTACCCATCACTCAGCCTTAAAAACCATCCACACATGACCAACTGTGCCCCATCTGCACCCTCATTCACTCCTCCATCTTCTATATTATTTAGAAACAAATCCCAGATATTATATCATTTCATCTGCAAATATTTCAGTATGTATCTCTAAATTTTGGTCTTTTAAAAAACATAGTAAAATACTAATATTTCACCTAAAAATTAATAATTCCTTAATAACATCAAATATTGGGTCAATGATCAAATTTCCAATTATCTCATAAATGTGATCAAGGCGTATTTTCACAGTTTATATTTTTAAATTGCATTTCATTAAAATCACGTATTGCAATGAATGAATATGTACTTTGTCTCTTTTAATCTATAAATTCCTCCTTTTATTTTTTCTGTTGAAGAACATATTTCTTCTTAATACAAAAATATTAACACTATATTTTCATTTTAAAAACATTTCTATACTTAATTTAAAATGTTCTCAGAATTTGAAAAGTTCTTACCCAGAGAGGTAAAGTATGGTCACAAATTCTTTGTAAGACCTCCTATTAAGAGGTGGTGTCTATATCCCTCCCCACCATTAAATTTGGGCTGTTCTTGTGACTTGTTTTGACGAGTACAATGTAGCAAAAGGACTTTGGGAATGTACTGGAGTCTAGGCCTTGAGGAGATTTGCAATTTCCCCCTTCTTCCACTTTGAATACCACCCTGAGATTGTCATGTGAGGAAGCTGGCCTAGCCTCTGAAGAATGAGAGGCCACATAGAAGTAACCTGAGGCATACAGCCGAGAGTCAGTACCCTACTACCAGACTTGGGAATGGAGCCACTTTAATTTGAGGCTTGGGACAGTAGATTCAACCTCACGATGGTAAGAGATGCAAAGAATTTGTGACCATATTTAATGTACCACGTTCCACTCACTGGCCACAAATATTTTTACCCCTCCTACGAAGCAAAACACATTCATCTTTTTCTAAGATACTGCACGCCTGCCCCGAACCCTGGCAAGCCTTCATCCTATTATGGTATCAGATTCAAAGTCCAGTATCTCATGATGTGCATTTAGTCTAGGTCTGCTGAGGCCTCTGGGTTGTATCTCCTGAAGTATGATTCCTCTTGATCCAGAGACCTGTGGACTAAAAAGAGAGGTTATCTGTCTCCCCCACCTCCACCCACAACATTCAGTGGTGATCA
The DNA here is from genome assembly GCF_965194825.1 of Balaenoptera physalus. NCBI lineage: Eukaryota > Metazoa > Chordata > Mammalia > Artiodactyla > Balaenopteridae > Balaenoptera > Balaenoptera physalus. The sequence continues at coordinate 59,291,540 of NC_138882.1, forward strand.
ATAGACACCTCTGTTCAAGAAGGGGAAGAACAGGAAGCACTGATTAATCACGAGTCCTTGGCAATTCTGAAATCCAGCTGGGCATATGATGCAGTTCTCCCCATTCTCTACATTTTCATAGGAAATAATCCATGTTTGTGGCTGAGTAACCTTCTCAGACTGATTTCTGCCAGTAGAAATGGAAATTCCTATTTATTTAGAACTCTTTCTGTCTTTTTTAGTCCAATCTGATAGTTTCCTTAAAAACTCATGTGTTTTCAATGAGTCTGATTGTAGGCCACTCTACTCTGTAATTCCTTTTCATGCAGGCCACATGTCAGACAATATGAGTCTGAGAAAGCCTTTAGTCTGCTTGAGAGGGTAGACTAAGGACCACCTTTAACCTTTCAGTGGTCTTATCCAAGGGTCTTGAGCCACACCCTTGATTTGATCTTGAGCCTGAGGCCATATTTTACTGGCAGAACTCTAGATTTGATTTTTACTCCCAGATCTTTTGCCACCTGGAGAGACTTGCAGATGAGAAGTAGGTTTGGTTTTCAACCTGGAAAATCATGGCCTCTTTGTATTTTCTGTAATACCTGCTTGCAGATTGAACTGTTGCCCTTCGGTTTATCTCTCTCTTCCCACACCTTATCATATGCAGCTAAAAAGGTTGACACTATAATATTTCTAGAATATTAGAAGCCAGATTCATAAATTCATTAGGTACATCCTCTACTTTCCAGGTTTGCCTTAGGTGACAGTATTGCCAATTGTGCTGTCTCTTCATAGCACAGCTGCCTCCCTCCAGCCTTCTACATCAGTTTTCTCACTGCTCTTCCAGCTTCCACTAACAGTCTAGCCTCTCCTTCTAGCCTCTGCTCACCACCTAGTCCCAAAGCTAATGATACGTGGTTTAGCGTTTTGTTATGGAAGCTCTGCACAGTTGGTACTGATTTCTGTTTTGGTTAGCCTTTGCTGTATTACAAACCTTAGTGGCTGAAAACAACAATGATTTGGTATTTCTCACAGTTCTGTGGGTTGGCAACCTGGATGATTCTGTTGTCGGTCTTGCCTGGGACCACTCATATGTCTGCCACCATCTTAGCTCAACTGGGGTTGGAGGGTCCAGCATGTCCTCACTTGCAGATTTGGCAGTTGACTCTGGTTGTCTTTCAGGGCACTTTGGTTCTCCTCCACATGGCCTCCTATCTTCCAGTAGAGTGAACTGGGCTTCTTTACTACATGGTGGTCTCTGGGTTCCAACAGGGTGAGAGGACAAGGTGCAAGCCCTCTGTATCTCCTAGGCTCTGGAAGTTGAATAACATCACTTTTACCCCCATTCTATTAGTTAAAGTAAATCACAAAGCTAGCCCAGATTCAATGAATGAAGAAGACCCCACCTTTGAAGGAAGGAGCAGCAGTGTTAGTTACAAAGAGGCATGGAACAGGCATGCTACATTGGGACCATTGTTATAATGACCTACCAAACTTACTTTTTAAACCAACAATCCCATGTAATGACCCACTCCATGTTATCTTTTCTAAAAAATTTGAAATATATTTGATTTACAATATTGTGTTAGTTTCAGGCATACAGCATAGTGACTCAGTTTTTTTTTTTCAGATTATATTCCATTGTAGGTTATTATAAGATGTTAACTATAATTCCCTTTGCTATACAGTAAATCCTTATTGCATATCTATTTTATGTATAGTAGTTTGTATCTGTTAATCCCATACCCCTAATTTGTCCTCCCCACCTTTCCTTTTTGGTAACCATAAGTTTGTTTTCTCTGTCTGTGAGTCTGTTTCCATTTTGTGTATAGATTCATTTGTATTATTTTTTAGATTCCACATATAAGTGATATAATATTTGTCTTTGTCTGACTTCACTTAGTATGGTAATCTCTAGGTCCATCCATGTTGCTGCAAATGGCATAGTTCATTCTTTTTTATGGCTGAGTAATATTCATATGTGTATATATATATATATATATATGCCACATCTTCTTAAGCCAATTGTCTGTTGATGGGCACTTGGGTTGTTTCTATGTCTTGGCTATTGTAAATAGTGCTGCTATGAATGTTGAGGTGCATGTATCTTTTTGAGTTAGAGTTTTGGGGGTTTTTTGGGGATATATACCCAGAAATATGATTGCTAGATCATATGATAACTCTATTTTTAGTTTTTTAAGGAACCTCATACTGTTCTCCCTAGTGGATGCACCAGTTTACATTTCCTACCAACAGTGTACAAGGGTTCTGTTTTCTCCACACTCTCTCCAGCATTTATTATTGGTAGCCTTTTTGATGATAGCCATTCTGACCAGTACGAGGGGATACTTCATTGTGGTTTAGATTTGTATTTCTCTAATAATTAGTGATGTTGAACATCTGAAGTAAACTCTTAGAGTTGTGTAGATTTTGAGTTTCCCGAAGCCAAAAGTCTTTGTATCTTTTATAACATCCAAGAGAGTACTTTGCAAAAATGGAATATTCTGTAAATATTTAAATTGAATGAAATTTATTTCTTGCTATAGAAGTTTTTGAATAGTATATTTTCATATATATTTATATATAAATATTTACATATACATATTATATATTTATATATTTATATATATTTATATATATTTATATATATTTATATATATTTATATATATTTATGTATATTTCATATATATATTTTCATATATATTTTCATATATAATAATAGTGAGGGGTATGTAAAGGTCAAGCAGAGTACATTACATTAATGTTTTGGTCCTTTGTAATTTTTATTTAAAATTGTATGTTTAGAGTAGCTTTGAAAAACAGTGTAATGATGGAGTCCTCAGTGTAGAGGCAGCCCGGACATTAATTGGTGCAACCAAAAGCTATTGCCACATCCAAGGAAAGTAAGTGTAATACTTCTTTAATTGATATTTCCAAAATTGAATGGGTATGTGATAGAGAATGAACAAACTGAGAGTTCAGTGTCCAGATTGATCAATCTTTTTGTCTTATCTATCTGTCTGTCCATCCATCTGTCTATCCATCCATCCATCCATCCATCCATCCACTTCCTATTTTACTTTACTTTTCTATTTTACTTCCTATTTTTCTTGTTTATACTTTTCTCCCTGAAAATTCATAACTTTGATGACATTGGGAGTTTCTCGAGGAAGATTTGACTACAGAGCAATTATATGAGAGACAAGGGGAGCCATGAAAAAGAACCCATATAGTTTTAATTATGATGATAATTATTTTGTCTTTATATCATATTCACTAAATTACTGCATAGGGGAAGTAAGGAGGCCTGGAGCCTGCCATTAAACTGCTCTCTGGGGTGGAATAGGATCATAGGATCTGGAGGAATTGATTCAACCCATGGAACTGTTAGATGCAATTAAATATGATGGGAAAAGCTCAGTATCTTAGAGATATATTGATATCTGGTTACAGTCCTGAAACATTAGATAGTGGATGGTCTAAGACAAACCTGTGGGGCAACAGTGACAGGAGATTCTGTCTGGGTGATAGTTAACATTTCAGCAGCCTGGTAATATATCTGGGAGATGTAGCATCAATTCCTAAATAAAGTTTGGGAAGGACAGGGACTTCAGGGCCTTGGAGAATCTTGGGCTAGGCAAGGCGTGACAAAAGGAAGCTTGATTCTGAACCCCAAAGAGTTGGATTCTGAAGTTTTAATTTTGTTCTACCTCAGGTCACGGATAGTTCCAGGAACATGGACAGCAGGAGTCTCCCACTAAAAATGTTTCTGTTGCATGACCATGGGTGGGTAGGTGGATGGATACAGAGGCATATTTAATAAACCCATATTACATTTATATTTAGTATAACTTTCTGTTTTATATTACCCAAAGGTATAGCATTTGCTTTTCATTATAACATGTATGTATATTTTTCTCTATTAGATTCATGAGTATTTATGATGTTTCAACTTATGTAAGAGCTAAAAGTTGGCTTATGAAGTTTAAAAACATATTAACTTTCTTGGAATATCATAAAGATAAGGCACCTGTTTCTCTATATGGGTAAGTACTGTGAACCTTTAATAGCAATGTACTTGAAAATATGACCTTTTCTACATTGTCAGAATAGATTACTTTGATTTTCCCTAAACAAACAAACAAACAAACAAAAAACCCAACTAATATTATAGTCAAGTCTTATTGATTGAGTGAGGAAGGAACAAAGTGCTTGCTTCTCTTTCTCCATTCTGTTTTACCAATTTCATTGGCACCTCTATTAGAGAGTGGGTAGAAAAAAGATGAAAAGGATGGTCATATTTGAATTCTTCAAGTTTTAATTACCTTGTCTTAGGGTCACATTACATGTTGGACTTCTTTCATATTCTTCTGGTATTCTTCTGGGATGAGCAGGGGTGAAAAAGAGCAAACTCAGAGACTAAATCTAGCTCTCAACTTAATTTCATCTGTGCCATGGGATGGTTCTGTTGATGTCTGTAATTAGGAAAAACACAGCATGGCCTTAATAATACTTATAACCAACGTCCAAAATATCGCAAGATACAGATTTTTCTTAAGTTGCGTAGACTCTTTGTTGTATAAGTTGTGAGCTTATATACTTTTTAGAGCAGAAAGACAAGGTTTTTCTACTAACAAAAGATGTCAAATGAGAAAATACTGGGACCATTAATGCTAATAAATTTTAAGTGGGTGTTAACATACTTTTCATAACAAATTATGATAATTTTTTACTTTCTTCCATTTATTAAGTTTACAGAAAAATATAAAAATTTAAAACCCTAGGATCTTGACATATATCCATGTAACCTCCTTTTGTCAGCTTCTACTTTAGATGAATAGAAAAAATTTTTTTAAATGTCATAGTAATATTGAATAGAATATTTCATTCTGTTCCTAATTTTAAGCAGTGTTGATGTTTTTCTCTAAATTAATTTGTTTCTTGCTTTTGATGTATGAATTTTTACATTGTTCCTATGTGCGATTAGCCTTGATTTTAAAAAATGCTCTCCAGACAAATCTCAAACAAACAATCCAACCTTACACCTAAAGGAGCTAGAAAAAGAAGAACAAAAAAAAAACCCCTTAGTTAATAGAAAGGAAGAAATCATAAATATCAGAGCAGAAATAAGTGAAATAGAGACTAAAAAACAATAGAATAGATAAATGAAACTAAGAGCTGGTTCTTTGAAAAAATAAACAAAATTGATAAACCTTCAGCCCAACTCACCAAGAAAAAGAGAGGGCCCAAATCAATAAAATCAGATGAAAAAGAAGTTACAACTGAAATCACCGAAATACAAAGGATCACAAGAGAGTACTACAAACAGTTATATGCCCATAAGATGGAAACCTAGAAGAAATGGACAAATTCTTAGAAAGGTACAGTCTCCCAAGACTGTAGCAGGAAGAAGTAGAAAATATGAACAGACCAATTACCAGTATTGAAATTGAATCAGTAATTTAAAAACTCCCAACAAACAAAATTCCAGGACCAGATGGCTTCACAGATGAATTCTACCAAACATTTAGAGAAGAGTTAACACATATCCTTATCAAATTATTCCAAAAAATTGCAGAGGAAGGAATGCTTCTGAAATCATTCTATAAAGCCAGCATTACCCTGATACCAAAACCAAACAAAGATATCACAAAAAAAGGGAATTACAGGCCAATATCACTGATGAGCATATCAATAGATGCAAAAATCCTCAACAAAATATTAGCAAACCAAATTCAGCAATACATTGAAAGGATCATACACCATGATCAAGTGAGATTTGTCCCAAGGATGCAAGGATGGTTCAATATGTATGTATATATTCCATATATATAATGGAATATTACTCAGCCCTAAAAAAGAATGAAATCTTGCCATTTGCCATGTGGATGGATTTAGATGGTATTAGGCTAAGTGAAGTAAGTCAGACAGAGAAAGTCAAATACTGTATGATTTCACTTATATGTGGATTCTAAAAAACAAAACAAATGAATAAACTTAACAAAAGAGAAACAGAGTCATAGATACAAAGAACAAACAGGTGGTGTCCAGAAGGGAGGGGTCGGGGGAGGAAAGAAATAGTGAGGGAAATTAAAAGGTACAAACTTCCAGTTGCAAAATAAATGAGTAACCAGTATGAAATGTACAGTGTGGGGAATATAGTCAGTAACTATGTAGTATCTTTGTATGGTGACATATCATAACTAGACTTATTGTGGTTATCATTTTAAAAGGTCTAGAAATATTGAATCAGTGTGTTGTGTAACAGGACCTAACATAGTGTTCTAGGTCAATCATACTTCAAAAACAAAGTAACAAACAAATCCATAGAAAAGAAGATCAGATTTGTGGTTACCAGAGGTGGGGGATGGGAGAGGGGGAAGTGAATGAAAACAGTCACCAGGTACAATTTCCATTTATCAGATAAATAAGTACCAGGGAGGTAATGTACTACACCATGATGAATATAGTTAACACTGCTGCATGTTACATATGAAAGCTGTTAAGGGAGTAAGTCCTAAGGGTCCTCATCACAAGGAGAAATTTTCTATCTGTTTAATGTTGCATCTATATGAGATAATGGATGTTCACTACACTTACCGTGGTAATCAGTTTGTGATGCACGTAAGCCAAACCATTATGTTGTATACCTTAAAACTTACACAGTGCTGTATGTCAATTATACCTTAAGAAAACTGGAAGAAAAAAACACGCCCCCTCCCCTAAAAGCCACCCTCCGAAATGAATATGTATTTACAGTACCTAATGTTTTGGCAAAGGTTAATGAAAATGTTTCTTCTACCTGGGTGCATAATAAGCATAAGACATTAACTTAAATAAAAAGCTCATCAGCCCTGATCTAGATTACCAAGAGCCATATTTTTATCTTTTTCCCTTACGATTTTTATGTATAGAAAGTATGGTTTAGATTTTTGCTTAGCTATTGTTTCGTATTATTTGTATCTTTCTTCAAATTAAGGTTAATATTTATTTAAACAAATGAACTTCAGATTTTAATTGTTATACTTTTAAAGTGATCTGACATTTTATTTGATCTCTTTTTTTTCAGGAATAATAAATTTCTGATTTTTATATATCGCATTGTATTTTCAGAAGAATTTGAATATGCAGGACATATTATAGGAATAATGTACATTTATCCTATGATAATGCATCTATGGCCAATGGCAAGAGAATTAAATGTGTCAGCACTGATATTAGTAAACTACTATTTTGTATTTTTATATCTGTTAGAATCAGCATTGAAGGTACGTTTAAAATAGAAATGTATCCTATAAAAAGAACAGTTTAGATAATTTGAATCTATTTTTGTCATTTTTTTGAAATAATTGATACTAGAAGCCTTTGGCTGTAACAGTTGATAGGATCCTGGAATTTTAGTAATCTTTTTGAATTTTCTGAGTTTAATAATGAAATCAGTAAAACAGTTAGTGTTGGATATCAGATAAGAGAAGTAGCATAAAAGTGGAGAGAGTCTCAAAGATCAGGCAAAAAAGAATTGAAAGTCTAGACATTTGCTGTTTCCCTCAAATACTCCCTGTAACGATGCAAAGAATAAATAAGTGAATAAAACCAAAATGGTTTGCTAGTTACTTGTCATAATATAAGATGAGAACTACTTTTTAGGATAAATGCTTCAAAGATGATTTATCAGCATTACTGTTTTCATACTTTAATTATAATTAATAGTATTGCAATGAATCTGTTTAGTATTTTTCATTGCTTTTCTTTGGCATTACAAATTCATAATAGATTATGTATATTTGGAATCAAATTATAATTTTTGATGTGGGATTTTTTTGAATTTCAAATGAATGACTTAAAACCCAACTTTTGGAATATAACTCATTTGTAGTTGAGGATTTAACTGTTAATTTTTAAGAATCCCCTCCCCATATCATTGTATAGTGCTATGAAATGATGTACATTCTATATGTTTTCTAAACAGATAACAATTTTGAAAAGCAGATATTTTCATCAACATTGGAATACTTTGGAGTTTTTTATCGTGCTTATTGGAATCGTTGATATATTTTGTATATACTTTGTCAGATTGAGACCAGACCACTTGGTTCTTATTCAGTTTACAGTAATAATAGGTTATTTCAGAATAATTAGATTTATTCCTCTTATCAAGGTAAAACTTCACATTTTAAAATACTGTTTTTTTTCTATACTCTTTAATGAATTAAGAAACCTCACTATTTTGAAAGAAATGAGGGAGGGAGCTGTCTTTCCTCCTGGAACCCTCTCTTAATAGGTATCTGCATGGCTCACTCTCTCACTCCCTTCAAGTCATTGCTCAAATCTCACCTTCTCATGGAGAAGTTCTTCCCTGACCTTCTTTTACGCTACATAAAATGGCAACCTGCCCTCCATACTCCCAGCATGTTCCACCCATCTCCCTGATCCCCCTCCACTTGCTTAAATTTTAATTTTTCTGCGTAGCACTTATCACCTTTTTACTGTATGTTATATGTGCTTTCCACGAGGTAGGGATCTTTGTTTTGGTCACTGATGTAACCTATGGCTCCAGAATGGTACCTAGTATATAGTAAGTACTTAATAAATTATGTATTGAATGAATAAATGAAAACAATGGTGCCCCTTGCAGCAGGATAACCCAGAAACAAGTTCTCCAAGTTTTAGTAAAATTTTCTCATAAAGCCCTAACTGTGCAGAAGCATAAAAATATTTACCCTAGAGCCCACACTACTTACATAGCCCACTGCCTATGAAGTTCAGTTTTACTGTGGCCTTCAGTCTCCTTAACAATGACCATTTCTTCTTTTCGTGGCTCTGGTTTTGATTCTGAAGGTAGAGCTTCAGATTTTCAGTTTCCGTTCTTAAGCCTCCTTTCTCTTTCCAATGCAGTTGCATTATATAAGCTTTTAGCTTGGGTGCTTTAGATGATTTCACTTGCCACTCCATATTTTTGAGTTGCTTAATTCTTATGACATCAAATAAGTCTGTTAGTATGTATTGAAGTTATAGAGGCTTAATATTAAAAAACATTGCTGTAAACCCTGACGGCAAAAGGCATACGTTAGAATCCTCCAGCTAGTCCCCATTCTCCAAGCAATTTAATAATGATCTTAAAGGCAGAATCGTCTGAATGCCCAGACTTGTGCGTGTTGACTTCCTTTTTTTGTTCCTTCCTTGATTCTATATTAATGTTACCAAACTTTTAGTGTTCATAAGAATGACTCTACAGAGTTGTATACACAATTTATTTATGATTTTTTCCCTATGACCTGAGTTTAGAGCAAAGTGCCCACCTAAGGTATAACCCACCATAATACAAACGACTCTAGAAATGAGGATATGTAGAATGAGGCTAAGTCTTAATGTGGAAGGTAGAGGCGTCCTTAGATAATCAATTTTTATACAGGGATCTTATGCAGATGAATGTAAAATAATTATTTTAGAAGGAATACTTTGCAAAAAGTCTCTCTGAGTGAAATAAAGATTTAAAGATGTGTTATTGTGGAAGTCAACCCTATTTAAAGTGTGAACTAGTTGCTATTTCTGTTTAACATGCTCTGACAAGTCCCAGTGGAGTGTATTTAAGTAAATATAGTCATGATTAGCTTTTGTTTACTGAGCAGTTACTATGTTCCAGGAACTGTGCAGACCACTTTACTTACATTATCTAGTTAAATTGTTATAAGAGCCCTGTGAAGTAGGTGTCACCACTTTATCAAGTTAGGTGTCCTAATAGCCAGTCTCAGCAGAGTGTGGCTTTCAAAAGAAACAAATCTGTATTGGAAAACTTTGAAGAATATTGGAGGCCTTTACTTCAGATCGGCCCAGGGGGTGCCAGTGCATCCTGGAATAAAACTTTATAAAAATCCTCTTTAATATCTCTCCCTCTGCCCCAAGTTTCACAACCAGAATAACAGTTTAAAAAAAATCTGTCCCTTCTCTGCTCTTGTGACTCCTTCTCTGTGATGTTCTTTTCCTGGTCACATCTTCCTCTTGGTGAGGATGGCCCCTCACCATCCTCCCTGTGCTCTGATGTGCATCTGTCTCTGTGGTTCACTGCATTGCTCGTGAGGGCCACTCCACTGGAATTCTGGTACTTAGGTATCATTATCCTCATTGAACAGATGAGGACACTGAGTCCTTGGAGTCACTAAGTAACTTGCTCAAGGTCACAGAGCTGGTGAGTAGCAGAGCTGGTATTTGAACCCAGGCAGGTTTATATTTAAAAGTCCCACTCTCCTCAGTCACTGCACTCTCCTTCCTCAGCTTATGATTTGAGAAATTTAGAGCTAAGGAGGATCTTAGATACCCTAAGGTCCTTATCTTACAAGTGGAGAAACTGAGGTGTAGAGAGAAGATTTATTCGGTTGGTTACTATCACCCAGGTTATTGGGGTGACCTCTCTTGTCTCCTGAAAACTGGTGATATGGAGAATGAGGGAAAGCGCAGGGTAGGGATTTCCCCTTAAAGCTACAGAACAGTTATTCATTGAGCTTTCATTTCTTTAGAGTGGCTCTCAAACTTGAGTGTGCATAGAATCACCTGGAGGACTTGTTAAAGCACCGATTTTGGGGCCCATCCCCAGAGTTTCTGATTCAGCAGGTCTGGAGTGGGGCCTGAGAATTTGTGTTTCAGCAATGGCATCGCATTTGTGTTTCTAACAAGCTTGTGAGAAATGACACTTTGAGAACATCTGCCTTAGAGGGTGCTTTTCCTCATTAAATTTTCAGTTTTTTTCTCTCCATTATTCCAGGTACTAATACCACTGCTGATGAATATTGTAGATGTGCAGATCAAAAAGCGCCTCAGCTTGATGTATAGTATTACAAAAGGCTATGTCAAAAGTCAAGAGGATACCAAGTTTTTAATAAAACAGATTTCTAGCCGAGAATCAATAAATCAGGTGAGAGACAAGCACTGGTCATTTGGGGAAAACATCACTTAGGTGTCTGGATTTCTTTGAAGACCATTTCTGCATGTATCTGACCCAACAGATAAATTATATCAAGTGAAAGGGATTCAGTTGTTTATTATGTGATACGAGGTGCTGCAGAGAACAGTCTCTGCTCTTTAAATTTCAGCTATGATTATCACACTCATTTATGATCTTCAGAGAAGAAAATCTATTAGTTTTTATTTTCTGAGTGCTGAGTAGAGATTCTGTCTGTCTCTGTAACACTCTCGAAGGGTAGGACACTTGAAATAGGCTTCATGTAGGAAATGAGACATGAACAAGGCTTTAAGGAAAGGGTAGGTCTGAAGTGGCGGGAGAGAGAGGGAAAGAGAACAAAGATTTGACAGTGAAAACTTCAAATGCTGGTACTAAGGAGTGCATGAGTGGTAGTATTTATTATTATTATTTTTTATCATTCAAGATCCTCCTCATTTACAGGCAGGATGAGGTAAGTACCAAATGGGAGATTAGGACATAAGCACATTAGGAACTCATACGTGGAATGAATCACCTCCTAACCAGGTTCCCTCACACCAGTCTGTCCACTTCAGGCCCCTCTGCAATTTAGCAGAGTCATGTTCCTAAAAGGGCTATTTTAACTTTCATATATGATTTTCTACTTCAGAGTATTCAATGCCATGGCCTAAGAGGTAAGGTCTTTGAATATATACACACACACACACACACACACACACACACACACACACACACACACACACACAGAACACTTATGGTAAAAAATATCCATGCATAATTTTGCAACTTGAAAATAATATAATAAAAGAAATAAAATTATCCCTCTCAGCCCTCCACTCTACCATCTCCCAGAGACAGCCCCAAAGCCACCATTCCTGGGTTAAATTCCTCTACTATTTGCCAATAATAATTTTAATAATATGCATATGTATATAATTCTTTTTTTTGAATTTTATTTATTTTTTATACAACAGGTTCTTACTAGTCATCAGTTTTATACACATCAGTGTATACATGTCAATCCCAATCGCCCAATTCATCACACCACCCCTCGCCCCCCGCCACTTTCCCCCTTGGTGTCCATACATTTGTTCTCTACGTCTGTGTCTCAATTTCTGCCCTGCAAACCGGTTCATCTGTACCATTTTTCTAGGTTCCATATATATGCGTTAATATACGATATTTGTTTTTTCTCTTTCTGACTTCACTCTGTATGACAGTCTCTAGATGCATCCACGTCTCTACAAATGACCCAATTTCATTCCTTTTTATGGCTGAGTAATATTCCATTGTATATATGTACCACATCTTCTTTATCCATTCATCTGTCGATGGGCATTTAGGTTGCTTCCATGACCTGGCTATTGTAAATAGTGCTGCAATGAACATTGTGGTGCATGGGTCTTTTTGAATTATGGTTTTCTCTGGGTATAGGTCCAGTAGTGGGACTGCTGGCTCATATGGTAATTCTATTTTTAGTTTTTTAAGGAACCTCCATACTGTTCTCCATAGTGGCTGTATCAATTTACATTCCCACCAACAGTGCAAGAGGGTTCCCTTTCTCCACACCCTCTCCAGCATTTGTTGTTTGTAGATTTTCTGATGATGCCCATTCTAACTGGTGTGAGGTGATACCTCATTGTAGTTTTGATTTACATTTCTCTAATAATTAGTGATGTTGAGCAGCTTTTCATGTGCTTCTTGGCCATCTGTATGTCCTCTTTGGAGAAATGTCTATTTAGATCTTCTGCCCATTTTTGGATTGGGTTGTTTGTTTTTTTAATATTGAGCTGCATGAGCTGTTTATGTATTTTGGAGATTAATCCTTTGTCAGTTGCTTCGTTTGCGAATATTTTCTCCCATTTTGATGGTTGTCTTTTTGTCTTGTTTATGGTTTCCTTTGCTGTGCAAAAGCTTTGAAGTTTCATTAGGTCCCATTTGTTTACTTTTGTTTTTATTTCCATTACTCTAGGAGGTGGATCAAAAAAGATCTTGCTGTGATTTATGTCAAAGAGTGTTCTTCCTATGTTTTCCTCTAAGAGTTCTATAGTGTCTGGTCTTACATTTAGGTCTCTCATCCACTTTGAGTTTACTTTTGTGTATGGTGTTAGGGAGTGTTCTCATTTCATTCTTTTCCATGTAGCTGTCCAGTTTTCCCAGCACCACTTATTGAAGAGACTGTCTTTTCTCCATTGTATATCCTTGCCTCCTTTGTCATAGATTAGTTGACCATAGGTGCGTGGGTTTATCTCTGGGCTTTCTATCTTGTTCCATTGATCTATGTTTCTGTTTTGTGCCAGTATCATAGTGTCTTGATTACTGTAGCTTTATAGCATAGTCTGAAGTCAGGGAGTCTGATTCCTCCAGCTCCATTTTTTTTCCTCAAGACTGCTTTGGCTATTCGGGGTCTTTTGTGTCTCCATACAAATTTTAAGATTTTTTGTTCTAGTTCTGTAAAAAATGCCATTAGTAATTTGATAGGGATTGCATTGAATCTGTAGATTGCTTTGGGTAGTATAGTCATTTTCACAATGTTGATTCTTACAATCCAAGAACATGGTATATCTCTCCATCTGTTGGTATCATCTTTAGTTTCTTTCATCAGTGTCTTACAGATTTCTGCATACAGGTCTTTTGTCTCCTTGGGTAGGTTTATTCCTAGGTATTTTAATCTTTTTGTTGCAATGGTAAATGGGAGTGTTTCCTTAAGTTCACTTTCAGATTTTCATCATTAGTGTATAGGAATGCAACAGATTTCTGTGCATTAATTTTGTATCCTGTAACGTTACCAAATTCATTGATTAGTTCTAGTAGTTTCCTGGTGGCATCTTTAGGGCTCTCTATGTATAGTATCATGTCATCTGCAAACAGTGACAGTTTTACTTCTTCTTTTCCGATTTGTATTCCTTTTATTTCTTTTTCTTCTCTGATTGCCATGGCTAGGACTTCCAAAACTATGTTGAATAATAGTGGTGAGAGTGGACATCCTTGTCTTGTTCCTGATCTTAGAGGAAATGCTTTCAGATTTTCACCATTGAAAATGATGTTTGCTGTGGGTTTGTCATATATGGCCTTTATTATGTTGAGGTAGGTTCCCTCTATGCCCACTTTCTGGAGAGTTTTTTATCATAAATGGGTGTTGAATTTTGTCAAAAGCTTTTTCTGCATCTATCGAGATGATCATATGGTTTTTATTCTTCAGTTTGTTAATACGGTGTATCACATTGATTGATTTGTGTATATTGAAGAATCCTTGCATCCCTGGATAAACCCCACTTGATCATGGTGTATAATCCTTTTAAGGTGCTGTTGGATTCTGTTTGCTGGTATTGTGTTGAGGATTTTTGCATCTGTATTCATCAGTGATATTGGTCTGTAATTTCTTTTTTTTGTAGTATCTTTGTCTGGTTTTGGTATCAGGGTGATGGTGGCCTCATAGAATGAGTTTGGGAGTGTTCCTTATTCCGCAGTTTTTTGGAAGAGTTTGAGAAGGATGGGTGTTAGCTCTTCTCTAAATGTTTGATAGAATTCACCTGTGAAGCCATCTGGTCCTGGACTTTTGTTTGTTGGAAGATTTTTAATCCCAGTTTCCATTACATTACTTGTGATTGATCTGTTCATACTTTCTATTTTTTCCTCATTCAGTCTTGGAAGGTTATACCTTTCTAAGAATTTGTCCATTTCTTCCAGGTTGTCCATTTTATAGGCATAGAGTTGCTTGTAGTAGTCTCTTAGGATGCTTTGTATTTCTGCAGTGTGTGTTGTAATGTCTCCTTTTTCATTTCTAATTTTATTGATTTGAGTCCTCTCCCTCTTTTTCTTGATGAGTCTGGCTAATGGTTTATCAATTTTGCTTATCTTCTCAAAGAACCAGTTTTTAGTTTTATTCATCTTTGCTATTGTTTTCTTTGTTTCTATTTCATTTATTTCTGCTCTGATCTTGATGATTTCTTTCCTTCTGCTAACTTTGGGTTTTGTTTTTTCTTCTTTCTCTAGTTACTTTAGGTGTAAGGTTAGATTGTTTATTTGAGATTTTTCTGGTTTCTTGAGGTAGGCTTGTATAGCTATAAACTTCCCTCTTAGAACTGCTTTTGCTGCATTCCGCAGGGTTTGGATTGTCGTGTTTTCATTGTCATTTGTCTCTAGCTATTTTTTGATATCCTCTTTGATTTCTTCAGTGATCTCTTGGTTATTTAGTAACGTATTGTTTAGCCTCCATGTGTTTGTGTTTTTTGCGTTTTTTCCCCTGTAATTCATTTCTAATCTCATAGCATTGTGGCCAGAAAAGATGCTTGATATGATTTCAATTTTCTTAAATTTACTGAGGCTTGATTTGTGACCCAAGATGTGATCTGTCCTGGGGAATGTTCCATGCACACTTGAGAAGAAAGTGTAATCTGCTGTTTTTGGATGGAATGTCCTATATATATCAATTAAATCTATCTGGTCTGTCGTGTCCTTTAAAGCTTCTGTTTCCTTATTTATTTTCATTTTGGATGATCTGTCCATTGGTGTAAGTGAGGTGTTAAAGTCCCCCACTATTATTGTGTTACTGTCGATTTCCTATTTTAGAGCTGTTAGCAGTTGCCTTATGTATTGAGGTGCTCCTATGTTGGGTGCATATATATTTATAATTGTTATATCTTCTTCTTGGATTGATCCCTTGATCATTATGTAGTGCCCTTCCTTATCTCTTGTAACATTCTTTATTTTAAAGTCTATTTTGTCTGATACGAGTATTGCTACTCCAGCTTTCTTTTGATTTCCATTTGCATGGAATATCTTTTTCCATCCCCTCGCTTTCAGTCTGTATGTGTCTGTAGGTCTGAAGTGGGTCTCTTGTAGACAGCATATATATGGGTCTTGTTTTTGTATCCATTCAGCAAGCCTGTGTCTTTTCGTTGGAGCATTTAATCCATTCACGTTTAAGGTAATTATCGATATGTATGTTCCTATGACCATTTTCTTAGTTGTTTTGGGTTTGTTTTTGTAGGTCCTTTTCTTCTCTTGTGTTTCCCACTTAGAGACGTTCCTTTAGCATTTGTTGTAGAGCTGGTTTGGTGGTGCTGAATTCTCTTAGCTTTTGCTTGTCTGTAAAGCTTTTGATTTCTCCATTGAATCTGAATGAGATCCTTGCGGGGTAGAGTAATCTTGGTTGTAGGTTCTTCCCTTTCATCACTTTAAGTATATCATGCCACTCCCTTCTGGCTTGTAGAGTTTCTGCTGAGAAATCAGCTGTTAACCTTATGGGAGTTCCCTTGTATGTTATTTGTCATTTTTCCCTTGCTGCTTTTAATAATTTTTCTTTGTCTTTAATTTTTGCCAATTTGATTACTGTGTGTCTCGGCGTGTTTCTCCTTGGGTTTATCCTGTATGGGACTCGCTGCACTTCCTGGACTTGGGTGGCTATTTCCTTTCCCATGTTAGGGAAGTTTTCGACTATAATCTCTTCAAATATTTTCTCAGGTCCTTTCTCTCTCTCTTCTCCTTCTGGGACCCCTATAATGTGAATGTTGTTGCGTTTAATGTTGTCCCAGAGGTCTCTTAGGCTGTCTTCATTTCTTTTCATTCTTTTCTCTTTATTCTGTTCCACAGCAGTGAATTCCACCATTCTTTATTCCAGGTCATTTATCCATTCTTCTGCCTCAGTTATTCTGCTATTGATTCCTTCTAGTGTAGTTTTCATTTCAGTTATTGTATTGTTCATCTCTGTTTGTTTGTTCTTTAATTCTTCTAGGTCTTTGTTAAACATTTCTTGCATCTTCTCGATCTTTGCCTCCATTCTTTTTCCGAGGTCCTGGATCACCTTCACTATCATTATTCTGAATTCTTGTTTTGGAAGGTTGCCTATCTCCACATCATTTAGTTGTTGTTCTGTGGTTTTATCTTGTTCCTTCATCTGGTACATAGCCCTGTGCCTTTTCATCTTGTCTATCTTTCTGTGAATGTGGTTTTCATTCCACAGGCTGCAGGATTGTAGTTCTTCTTGCTTCTGCTGTCTTCCCTCTGGTGGATCTAATTCTTGATTTATTATTTCTAAACAGCCTTTATTTACTCTTTGCCATGCAATATTAGGAGATTAAACATTCATCTCCTTTAACCTTTATCTTTTTCTCTCACATTTTTGGAGCTATTATTTTTACAGGGCAATGGTTTATAACATTTACCTTCTATGCTGTAAGTATAATTGTCTTCATTCTTTTCAGTAAATGACTCTATACATGGAAAACCAAAAAACAACCTCTACTTTATGATTATATAAATATTATGATTGTATAAATGTTATTCACTCTAGAACCTATCATTTGTTTGAATCCATAACAAAGGAAATATGATCCTATGTCATTAAACCTTTCGTACTTGAAGGGGACTCTTCTCTATGAAACAGCAAATGAATTAATTTTTTTTAACAATACTTTCCTTCTCTTCCTTTAGGTTATATTCCTCAGCCACTCTTTCTGGAGTCTCATGTGAGCTCCCTTTTTACTTTCCTTTGTATTATGCTGGATTATGTCCATAAGAAATTTTTTCCATACGTCCAAAAATTTTTCCGTTAAGTCCAAAATTCTTTTTGTTTTGATTTTTATTTTAATAATGTGACTCTCCAAAACCATTTTCCTGAAGTCATTGCCCCTCTGTCTTCAGCATTGCTGATACAAGAGTGATTTTACTTTTGCTTTTGTAGGTGACTTTTTCCCTCACTCTTTAAAGCCTTTGGGATTTTCTTTTTATCCTTGGAGTTCTGAAATTTCACCAAGATTTGTCTACGTTTTATTTTTTTTTAAAAATTTGTCCCATTCAGCACATGGTGGAGCCTGTATAATCTGAAGATTACTATCCTCCTTCCATTACTTCTTTGATTATTTTCTCCCCTCTGTGGTTTCTATTTTCTCCTTTTGGCACTCTTTTAAAGAGAGTTTTGAATATCTGTGTTTAGTCCCTCTTTAAACTTTCCTCATAACTTTCAACTCTTTCCTCTTTGCATTGAGAACCCCCAGTTTGATTTTCCAGGTTCCTAAGTCAGTCTTTAGCTGTGTCTATTCTGTTATTCAGCTCATCTGTTAACTTTTTTTTTTTGACAAATACTTTTTGTCAAGCAATCAAGAACTTTGACTGCTTCTTTTTCATAGTAACTGTTTCTTTTTTGTTTTTAAACGAATGTGATATTCTCTTGAACCTCATTAAGAATCTCTGTTTCCTGTATCAGTTCTTCTTCTTTGAGGTTCATTCTTCTATTTGTTGTGTTTGGTTCTTATCTTTCATTCAGTTTTTCCACCCAGTGTTTGGTGATTTGGGGTTATATTTTCATATATGTAGATGAAAATCTAAATTGAGTAGTAGCAATAGCTAAAGGGTGTTTTCTCAGCCCAAGTGAGACTCCTGAGTTTTAATCCAAGAATGAATTTAAATCCTAATTACTGAAGCCCTAGATCTTGTAACTGTGTGCATAAAAACAAAATCAGGATGGGCTGGGGGTTATGTCTTCCGGTTGTTATGCCTATTTTTTGTGATGACTGTTGGTTGCCTCAGGTTCTCAGCCAAGAAAGAGAGCCTCTTTCTTTATCAAATTCAGGAGAGGTAGAGGCTGTGAAGACACCTAATTTAATGTTTTAATTTCTAAAATACATAAAAAATATATTGTTAAATATCTTTAGCATTTAAGATTTCTTTTTTATAATCAGGTGCCACTATAGGAAGAGTATACCTGAATTTTAGGAAGGCATCTGACATCTTTTATGATATCCTTATAGACTGGATAGAGAAATATTATCTAGATTTATCACAGGAGTATTGATTATTGGATCAAATATTAATGTGCAACAGAATTCTATCCTGTTGATTTACTTAGAATATTGGAGAAGAAAATTAAAAGAACTACTGAAAGTTTAGGTTGATCTATATTAGAAAGAATATAAAGCTATTCATAGGAGAAAATATTTCAGAAACAGGAAGAGGAGAGAAGAAAAACAAGAGCCAGTGGGGGAAGTTAAGAATGTGTTTTGAGGAGTTTGGGTGAAGGCGTAGCGATTTGGGGACAGAGATTTGCCTGGAAGTGTAAGACATGAGAAGAATTCCCCTTTGGCATTTTTAAAGGAGACTTCAGTAAACATTTAAATGTCTTATTGAGATGTGTTTAGATGTCAAACTGGTGTTTATTCTGAAAGTGACACCGTTCAAGAAACTGGCCAGTGGCAGCTCACCTTTAGAGAAGTCACATGTATGTCCAGGCTTTCATGATTATTTTCTCTTTGTGGGCAGGAATCGGTTCCTAATGGTGTCTTATGCAACGTCATTCTGTGGCAGTTTTACAGAGCTGGTAGTATGAAGGGGGCTTAGCTGCTGTCTATGAACTCTTGCAAGCAGCGCTGGAGCACAGTATGTGGGTGTCATGTGCAGGCTAATAATTTGGTACCTTCCCATTGCTGATTCAGTGTTATCAAGTGAGAAGAAACAATTTAATAAAAATTGTATACTCAGGGAATTCCCTGGCGGTCCAGTAGTTAGGACTCTGTGCTTTCACTGCCAAGGGCACGGGTTCCATCCCTGGTCGGGGAACTAAGATCTCGCAAGATGTGTGGTGGCAAAAAAAAAAAAATTGTATACTTCATTCTTATATCCAAAATGAGTGATTAATGTGACTTCTCTAAACAAAACAACACACACTTAACTTTAACTTCTTAAACTTTAGATAACAAACCAGTTGTTCCTTGTAAACAGGAAGATACCATGCATGATTTGGGTGCAGAATTTCAGCCATCTATACCTGACCATCCTAGAGAACTGTCAGTTGTTTAGTCCCAGGGCTGTTGATGTGGCCAAGCGGAAGCTCCAGAAGGACTCAAACCTAGAGGGCAAGCTCCATGTAGAGCCATGCCTGGGACATGGTGGGAATTGGACAAATACCTATTGCATGAATGAACAGAGATTGGTTAGCCCAGAGTGGACCTCTTTCTTCAGTTATGTCAGGAGTTATCTGTAGGAAACATGACCTACTTGACACCATATTTTCTCATTATGCCACTTGTTTTTACACTTCCGATAGACTGGCTCCCCAAACAGCTTCTCTGTTGGCCACCCCTCGTGGTGCGCTATCTATGAGAATTCTCCTTGATGCACAGTGAAGTGTACACTAGTCTTTTCTAAGAAATATTAGGCACAGTAGTTATGTAAGCTACTACACAGCATCCATTGCACTATGAGTGTGAGCCTGGGGAAAGCAGCAGAATTGACAGGGAAGATTTGAGCTAACTATCTCCCCCAAAGGCTAATCTAAGTGAGATTTCTTCTATCATACTTCCTTTTTAAAAATTTTTATTTAATTTATTTATTTTTGGCTGCATTGGGTCTTCGTTGCTGCGTGCAGGCTTTCTCTAGTTGCGGCAAGTTGGGGCTACTCTTTGTTGTAGTGCACAGGCTTCTCATTGCAGTGGCTTCTCTTGTCGTGGAGCATGGGCTCTAGGCGCGTGGGCTTCAGTAGTTGTGGCTTGCGGGCTCTATAGCACAGGCTCAGTAGTTGTAGTGCACAGGCTTAGTTGCTCCGTGGCATGTGGGATCTTCCCAGACCAGGGCTCGAACCCGTGTCCCCTGCATTGGCAGGCGGATTCTCAACCACTGTGCCACCAGGGAAGCCCCTACCATACTTCCTTCTCTCAGATTTTAAAGCCAGTAATGCACTTGGTGTAATTAGAAATTAATGTGTTTCTTAACTTCTCACAGAAATTATATGAAATTTTGGAAACCAACAAACGAGATGCTGTCAAAGAACTAGGTAAGTAGTTGGAATATCTAATTTCCTGAAACCACACCTTATCATCCTGTAATTTAACCAAAGGAAGACAAGTTCATGTTTTCATTCAATCATTGACTCATTCGTTTATTCATTCAATAAGCATTTATTGAACCCATTTAATGGGCCAGGTGTACATAAAGTGTAGATCCTGGTGGGAAGTGTGAGCATGTCAATAGATAATTGCAGAAAGAGGAGTTCTATTATTTGCTATGGAAGCATAAAAGAAAAAATGAAGAGTGCAGAAAGTGTATTAAGGTGGCAAGATCAGATTCCTTAAGGCAGAGGTCCCCAACCTTTTTGGCACCAGGGACCAGTTTCTTGGAAAACAATTTTTCCACAGATGGGGGGTGGGGGGATGGTTTCGGGATGATTCAAGCACATTACATTTATTGTGCACTTTATTTCTATTATTATTACATTGTGTTGCTTATGTCCAGTCTACTCCGTAATCTCGTTTTGGTGGCTGTCACTGCAGAAAACCCTACTTCACAAAGATAGGATGTTGGAAATGGAAGCAGCCTTTTCAGTGCTTTTGTGGCAATCTCAGGGTATTCTGCCTTGACTTTAATCCAGAACATATGGAGATTTGAAGTTGTCTCAAACATACTTTTAAGGCCACCGTCATTTGCGACCTCAAGCAGTTGATCCTCTTCTAGCACAGACAAAGTCGATTCACCTGGCTTATTCACAAATGGGTCGCAGATCCATTCCTTCCCACTTCGGGGGTCTTTTGTGGTTGGGAAGTAATGCTCAAACTCATTTGAAAGCTGAGGTAGGTGATCATGCACCAGCTGGGAGAGAGAAGGCCCTGGCTCAGTCTCTTTCAAAATCTCTGCTAATGTTTGAAACATGTCAAAAATCCTAATGTTCACTCGTCGTCCCCATAATTCCAGTTTGGCTTTGAATGCAGCCACTTTATCTGCCGAGTTGAACACAGTTGTCGTTCTCCCCTGAAGTGACAGATTGAGTTCATTGAGCAGGTTGAATATGTCACACAAGTAAGCAAGTTTTGCGACCCATTCTGTGTCACTGAAATATGCTGCCAGTGTTGACTGTTTTTCGAAAAGAAATCTCTGGAGTGGCTCTCATAACTCAAAAGCTCTGGCCAGTGATCTACCTTTAGAAAGCCATCTCACTTCTGTGTATAAGAGAAGACGTGTGTGCTCTGCGTCCATCTCCTCACAGAGCTGCGCAAACAGACGTGAATTAAGGACATGTACTTTAAATTTAGTTGATAATTTTAATCATATCCTGCAAAACGTTGTTAAGTTCAGGTGACATTTTTTGGCTAGCCAGCATTTCTCTGTGGATGACACAGTGCGTAGACTCACATTCAGAAGCGACCTCTTTGACCCGAGTAGTGAAACCAGAAAGATGTCTAGTCATGGCAACCGTTCCATCCATGCATATACCGACACAAAATGACCAATTCAGTTTTCCTGATATGTAATCATTCAGAGACTTGAATAGTTCTGCAGCTGTGGTGTTGGTTGGCAACAAAAGTGCACATAACATATCCTCATGCACATCCTCCTGAAATATATATCACACAAAAACAAACATTGTTGCCTTGATGTCAACATCAGTAGACTCGTCAACCTGGATTGTGTACCACGATGACTCATTAATCCTCTCTAACAATTGTGCCTCACTAACCTCTGCTATTTCACCAATTCATCTAGTTATGTTGCTAGCCGAAAGAGGAACACGTGTCACCTTTTGAACTGCAGCCTCTCCTAAAAGTTCATGACAAATGTCCTTAGCAGCAGGCAGGATCAACTCTTCACCAATAATAAAGGGCTTCTTGGCTTTAGCAATGTGGTTAGCCACTAAGAATGATGCTCTCAGTGCAGACACATTTGATGAAATGGTGGCCTTCAATAATTGCTTCTTTTCTTCGTGTTCACACTTTTTTCTTTTGAAAACTCCAAAGGCTTGTCTTTTAATGCAGCATGCTTGGTCTCCATGTGGCAAAGCAGTTTTGAAGGTTTCATAGTTTCATTGGATAGCAGGTTGCCACATATTATACAAAGTGGGCTTGGAGAATGTGAATCACCTGTTGCAATGAACCTGTAATTTAAGTAAGACTCTTGGTATTTTCTTTTCTTTCTTTTTTTTTAATTTTTAAATTTTTATTGGAGTATAATCACTTTACAATGTTGTGTTAGTTTCTGATAAACAATGAAGTGAATCAGCTATATGTATACCTATATCCCCTCCCTCTTGGTCCCCCTCCCACTGCCCCATTCCACCCATCTAGGTCGTCACAGAGCACGGAGCTGAGCTCCCTGTACTATACAGCAGGTTCCCACTAGCAATCTATTTTACACATGGTAGTGTATTTATGTCAAACCTAATCTCCCAATTCGTCCCACCCTCCCCTTCCCCCACCCCATGTCCATATGTCTGTTCTCTATGTCTACATCTATATTCCTGCCCTGCAAATAGGTTCACCTGTACCATTTTTCTAGAATCCACATATATGCGTTACTATACAATATTTGTTTTTCTCTTTCTGGCTCACTTCACTCTGTATGACAGACTCTAGGTCCATCCACATCTCTACAAATGACCCAATTCCGTTCCTTTTTATGGCTGAGTAATATTCCGTTGTATATATGTACCACATCTTCTTTATTCATTCATTTGTAGTTGGACATTTAGGTTGTTTCCATGTCCTGGCTATTATAAATAGTGCTGCAATGAACATTGGGGTACGTGTCCTTGTTTTTTCTTTTAAATTTTATTTAAATTTATTTATTTTTGGCTGTGTTGGGTCTTTGTTGCTGCATGCAGGCTTTTCTCTAGTTGCAGTGAGTGGGGGCTACTCTTCGTTGTGGTGTGCGGGTTTCTCATTACGGTGGCTTCTCTTGTTGCGGAGCATGGGCTCTAGGCACACAGGCTTCAGTAGTTGTGGCACGTGGGCTTCAGTAGTTGTGGCACGTGGGATTCAGTAGTTGTGGCACATGGGATCCAGAGCGCAGGCTCAGGAGTTGTGGCGCACAGGCTTTGTTGCTCTGTGGCATGTCGGATCTTCCCCGACCAGGACTTGAACCCTTGACCCCAGCATTGGCAGGCGGATTCTTAACCATTGCACCACCAAGGAAGCCCCCATGTGTCGTTTTGAATTATGGTGTTCTCAGGGTATATGCCCAGTAGTGGGATTGCTGGGTCATATGGTAGTTCTATTTATAGTTTTTTAAGGAACCTGCATACTGCTCTCCACAGTGGCTGTATCAATTTGCATTCCCACCAACAGTGCAAAAGGGTTCCCTTTTCTCCACACCCTCTCCAGCATTTATTGTGTGTAGATTTTTTGATGATGGCCATTCTGAACAATGTGAGGTGATACTTCATTGTAGTTTTGATTTGCATTTCTCTAATAATTAGTGATGTTGAGATCTTTTCATGTGCCTCTTGGCCATCTGTATGTCTTCTTTGGTGAAATGTCTATTTAGGTCTTCCACCCAGTTTTTAGTTGAATTGTTTGTTTTTTTGATATTGAGCTCCATGAGCTCTTTGTATATTTTGGAGATGAATCCTTTGTCCGTTGCTTTGTTTGCAAATATTTTCTCCCATTCTAAGGGTTGTATTTTCATCTTGTTTATGGTTTCCTTTGCTGTGCAAAAGCTTTTAAGTTTAATTAGGTCCCATTTGTTTATTTTTGTTTTTATTTCCATTACTCTAGGAGGTGGATCAAAAAAGATCTTGCTGTGGTTTATGTCAAAGAGTGTTTTTCCTATGTTTTCCTCTAAGAGTTTTATAGTGTCCAGTCTTACATTTAGTTCTTTTTTTTTTAAATAAATTTATTTATTTATTTATTTATTTATTTTAGCTGTGTTGGGTCTTCGTTTCTGTGCGAGGGCTTTCTCTAGTTGTGGCAAGCGGGGGCCACTCTTCATCGCGGTGCGCGGGCCTCTCACTATTGCGGCCTCTCTTGTTGCGGAGCACAGGCTCCAGACGCGCAGGCTCAGTAGCTGTGGCTCACGGGCCTAGTTGCTCCGCGGCATGTGGGACCTTCCCAGACCAGGGCTCGAACCCGTGTCCCCTGCATTGGCAGGCAGATTCTCAACCACTGCGCCACCAGGGAAGCCCCTGTTGGAAGATTTTTAATTACAGTTTCAATATCTTTGCTTGTGATAGGTCTGTTTATATTTTCTAATTCTTCCTGGTTCAGTATTGGAAAATTGTACCTTTCCAAGAATTTGTCCATTTCTTCGTGGTTGTCCATTTGATTGGCATATAGTTGTTTGTAGTAGTCTCTTATAATCCTTTGTATTTCTGCAGTGTCATTTGTGATTTCTCCTTTTTCATTTCTAATTTTATTGATTTGCGTCCACTCCCTTTTTTTCTTGATGAGTCTGGCTAAAGGTTTATCAGTTTTGTTTATCTTCTCAAAGATCCAACTTTCAGTTTTATTGATCCTTGCTGTTGTTTTCTTCATTTCTATTTCATTTATTTCTGCTCTGATCTTTATGATTTCTTTCCATCTACTGACTTTGGGTTTTGTTTTTTCTTCTTTCTCTAGTTTCTTTAGGTGTAAGGTTAGATTGTTTATTTGAGATATTTCTTGTTTCTTGAGGTGAGATTGAATTGCTATAAACTTCCCTCGTAGAACTGCTTTTGCTGCGTCCTATAGGTTTGGGGTGGTCCTGTTTTCGTTGTCATTTGTTTCTATGTATTTTTAAATTTCTTCTGTGATCTCTTGGTTATGTAGTAGTGCATGTTTAGCCTCCATATATTTGTGTTTTTTACAGTTTTTTTTTCCTGTAATTGATTTCTAATCTCATAGCGTTGTGGTAAGAAAAGATGCTTCATATCGACATATATACACTACCGCGTGTAAAATAATTAGCTAGTGGGAAACAGCATAGTGTAGGGAGATCAGCTCAGTGCTTTCCATTGACCTAGAGAGGTGGGGTAGGGAGGGTGGGAGGGAGGCTTATGAGGGAGGGGATATGGGGATATATGTATGCATATGGCTGACTCACTTTGTTGTGCAACAGAAACTAACACAGTATTGTGATGCAATTATACTCCAGTAATGATCTATTAAAAAAAAAAGACAGAAATGATGCTTGATACGCTTTCAGTTTTCTTAAATTTTCCGAGGCTTTATTTGTGACCCAAGACATGATCTGTCCTGGAGAATCTTCCATGTGCACTTGAGAAGAAAGTGTATTCTGCCACTTTCAGGTGGAATGTCATATAAATATCAATTAAATCTTTCTGGTCTGTTGTGTCATTGAAAGCTTGTGTTTCCTTATTTCTTTTCTGTTTGGATGGTCTGTCCATTGGTGTAAGTGTGGTGTTAAAGTCCCCTACTAGTACTGTGTTACCGT
Organism: Balaenoptera physalus; assembly: GCF_965194825.1. Classification (NCBI taxonomy): domain Eukaryota; kingdom Metazoa; phylum Chordata; class Mammalia; order Artiodactyla; family Balaenopteridae; genus Balaenoptera; species Balaenoptera physalus. The sequence continues at coordinate 59,317,585 of NC_138882.1, forward strand.
CGATTTCCCCTTTTATGGCTGTTAACATTTGCCTTATGTATTGAGGTGCTCCTATGTTGGGTGCACAAATATTTATAATTGTTATATCTTCTTCTTGGATTGATCCCTTGATCATTATGTAGTGTCCTTCCTTATCTCTTGTAACAGTCTTTATTTTAAAGTCTATTTTATCCGATACGAGTATTGCTACTCCAGCTTTCTTTCGATTTCCATTTGCATGGAATATCTTTTTCCATCCTTTCACTTTGAGTCTGTATGTGTTCCTAGGTCTGAAGTGGGTTTCTTATAGACAGCATATATATGGGTCTTGTTTTTGTATCCATTCAGCGAGCCTGTGTCTTTTGGTTGGGACATTTAATCCATTTACATTCAAGGTTATTATTGATATGTATGTTCCTATCACCATTTTCTTAATTGTTTTGGGTTTGTTTTTGTGGGTCATTTTCTTCTCCTGTGTTTCCCACCTAGAGAAGTTTCTTTAGCAGTTGTTGTAAAGCTGGTTTGGTGGTGCTGAATTCTCTTAGCTTTTGCTTGTCTGTATAGCTTTTGATTTCTCCATCGAATCTGAATGAGATCCTTGCTGGGTAGAGTAATCTTGGTTGTAGGTTTTTCTCTTTCATCACTTTTAGTATATCCTGCCACTCCCTTCTGGCCTGCAGAGTTTCTGCTGAAAAATCAGCTGATAACTTTATGGGGATTCCTTTGTATATTATTTTTGGTTTTTCTCTTGCTGCTTTTAATATTTTTTCTTTGAATTTAATTTTTGTTAGTTTGATTACTATGTGTCTTGGTGTGTTTTTCTTAGGGTTTATCCTTTATGGGACTCTCTGCACTTCCTGGACTTGGGTGACTATTTCCTTTCCCATGTTTGGGAAGTTTTCACCTATAATCTCTTCAAATATTTTCTCAGCCTCTTTCTTTTTCTCTTCTTCTTCTGGGACCCCTATAATTTGAATGTTGGTGAGTTTAATGTAGTCCCAGAGGTCTCTGAGATTGTCTTCAATTCTTTTCATTGTTTTCTCTTTATTCTGCTCCTTGGCAGTTATTTCCACCGTTCTGTCTTCCAGCTAACTTATTCATTCTTCTGCCTCATTTATTCTGCTATTGATTCCCTCTAGTGTATTTTTCATTTCAGTTATTGTGTTGTTCATCTCTGTTTGTTCTTTAGTTCTTCTAGATCTTTGTTAAACATTTCTCTAATTTTGTCGAGCTGTGCCTCCATTCTATTTCCAAGATTTTGGATCATCTTTACTATCATTACTCTGAATTCTTTTTCAGGTAGATTGCCTATTTACTCTTCTTTTATTTGGTCTTGTAGGTTTTTACCTTGGTCCTTCATCTGTGACATATATTTTTGTTGTCTCATTTTTTTTTTTCTGATGGGTGAGATTTTGTTCCTGTCTTACTGGTTGTTTAGCTTGAGGCTTCCAGCACTGGAGTTTGTGGGCTGTTAGGTAGAGCTGGGTCTTGTTGCCAAGATGAGAACCTCTGGGAGACCTTACTTTGATGAATATTCCCTGGGGTCTGAGGTTCTCTGTTAGTCCAGTGGTTTGGACTCAGAGTTCCCACTGCAGGAGCTCAGGCCCGACCCCTGGCTCATGAATCAAGATCCTGCAAGCCTTGCAGAGTGGAAAAAAAAAAAAAAGCAGAACAATGACAAAGAGTAAAACAGAAAATAAGATTAGAAAACTAACAGATATGTTAGAAAAATTAAAAATATAGATGGAACAACAACTGGAAGGTGAAACAGAATCACAATAGCGAAAAAGAGGAGAAAAAAAAGGGGAAAGGCCTTGGCTGTCGGGGGGGGGGGCTTAGTCGGGGGCGGCGTTTAGGTGGTTGGTGGGGCCTATGCTTAGGACCCACAGGGCTTGAAAAGGCCCTGGGGTGGGGCGTGAGGGTTAGGCTCAATGTGGCAGGAGGGACCCAGGAGTGCCTCTGGCCTTGGAGGGCAGAGGACCAGGTCCAGGACCCCAGCAGGCTCCCTGGGCACCAGTGGGTGGGGGAAATGCTAGGCATGTTCCCCCCGATTCTCTGATCCCAGAGGGTCCCTTCCCTTTGGCCTCTCTTCTTCTGTCCCCACCCCGTGCCCCTAGGACCCCTGCAGCTGGAGGGAGCCTTGGAGGCGGAGGATCAAGCCCAGGAGCAGGTTTCCCGGGCCCGAGTGTGCGGGGAAAACGCCCACGGTGCTTCCCCTGATCCTTCAATCCTGGAGGGCCCCTCCCTGTCCGCATCTCTTTTGTCCCCCCGCCCCCAGGGCCAACGTCGTTCAGAGGGGGCCTTGGAGGGTGAAGGACTCAGCCTGGAAGCCCAGCAGGCTTCTTGTGGGCCGATTGGGCAGGGGAAACACTAGGTGTGGTTCCCTCTGATCCTCTGCATCCCTGAGGGTCCCTGCAGGCATGGGAACCCCTCCCCTCTCCCAGCCACCCCTCAGCGGTGCTGGTCCTGCCCGGCCTCCACTTCTCCTTCCCCCTCACTCCCCCCCACATCCTATCCGGTCGCCCAGGGATTCCTCCCACCTCCTTGGGCATCGAGTTCCCCCACCAGCGTCCGGCAGGCACCCTAGTTGTGGGGTGATGTGAACTCCATGTCCTCCCATGCTGCCATCTTGATCCCCCCCCCCCAAGTATTTTCTTTTAAATGCAGCTTTCTTTTTGTTGGCAGTCTTAGAGTCTTCTGCTGTATCATCAATGGGTCTTTACCCCTTTTCAAAGAAGCTCTCCAGTGATGCTTGTTTTTTACTCATTTTGGCTAGGGTTAGCTTGTGGGCTTACCAAAACTGTGATTGAGACAAGTGCGGAGTGCGGGAAAGAGGTGTGGATGGAGGTGGAGAATAAAATAATGGGCAAAAAAAATAAAATAAAATAACAGGCGGGCCATGCACGACCTAAAATAACTGTCGGATTCTGACTTAAAGCCTGCCCCCAGATGTAGCTGTACAATTGAAGTACATCAACTCACTTGCCACTATAAGGCCTGCCACCAGATGGAGCTTAATTGTCACTTGCCACTCACTGATAGGGTTTTGATATGAGTCTGCAAGCAATTGATTTATTATGGTCTCTGTGCAGTCAAACCTCTCTGCTAATGATAATCTGTATTTGCAGCCACTCCCCAGCACTAGCGTTACCGCCTCAGCTCTACTTCAGATCATCAGGCATTGGATTCTCATAAGGAGCACGCAACCTAGATCCGTTGCATGCGTTGTCCACAGTAGGGTTCACACTTGTATGAGAATCTAATGCCACTACTGATCTGACAGGAGGTGGAGCTCAGGCGGTAATGCAAGTGATGGGGAATGGCTGTAAATGTAGATGAAACTTTGCTCGCTCGCCTGCCGCTCACCTCCTGCTGTGTGGCCTGGTTCTTAACAGGCCACGGATTGGTACTTTTCCATGGCCTGGGGCTTGGGGACCCCTGCCTTAAGGTTGTAAGAAAAAGACACATGAAAATTACCTTTGACAGAGGGTGTTGTTTTTGTTTTGCTTTACTTTGCAAAGGAATGTGGAGCTGCAAGGGATGTCATTTCTTGAGCATCTACAGTCACTCTGCTGGAGTTGAAACGTACAGGGGAGTCCTAGGATTTTATACAAAACTTCTCGGGTCTTTTTTTCTCATATGTGAGCTGTGGGCCAAGCTCTCAGTGTGTGCAGAAGTATCTAGTAGAGAGCCTGGCATATGGTAACGTCCTAACAAATGGACGTTATTGTAAAAGAAATAAAGCAAAACCACTTTGTATTCATAACCACATTGTAAGATGCCATATGGATTTATGAGGATCATACTTTCCACATCAAAACGGAAAGAACATGGTCTAATGAACGAAATTGTAAGTTTGGAGACAATAAGTCAGAATATTTTGGCAGCATCTCAGAAAATCCAGGACCCATTGTTTCCATTTACGTATTAAGCAGATTTTTATTTCCGTGCTTTTAAAGATTAGGGGCCTAGGAGTTGCTGTCTTATGTTTTAGATCACTATGGAATATTACGAAGTTTTCTTGATTCAGTCATGTGAAAGGGAGTGCCTGTTCCTATGTGGTTACTGCAACCTATTACTGAATGCTAATTATATCAGGAATTGTGTTAATGGCTTTATATGCATTATTTCATTTAATCCGTATAATTGCTCCATGAGGCAAATACCATTATCATCTTCACTTTATAGATAATGAAACTGAGGCTTAGAAAGGTTAACTCCCCTGAGGTCCTATGGATGGTAAGTGGTGAGCTAGATCTCAAGCCCAGCTGTATCAGACACTAAAACCTATGTTCTCCACCATGGTGTCCTTCATTTCACTGCTCAGCTCATTTCAGTTAAAAAATGATTGAGTACCTTCCATATGTCAGGCGTTGTGCTCAAGGTTAGGATTACAAGGATGAAACAGATGCAGTTTAAGCCTTGACTCCCAGTCAGTCCCTTGACTTCTCATGCTTGTTGAGGAGGAAAAATATGAGATTTGATCTCAGAAAGACCCACCAGCGAAAGTCCAGGGGCACTTTTATTCAGTCATTTGTTCATCCACCCACCAAAAATTATATAATATGGAGGATGAGACAAATAAGGAAAAATAATAATATTACAATGTAATGAGTTCATAATGTAGATATGTAGGAGATGCCATGGGAATAAGATGGAGTGATTTTCTCTTATCTGGTGAAGGAAGCCTTTTTTCAATTCTCTCATCCGTAAAATAAAGATGAAAATAACTTTAGTCCTACTGGTCTCACAAGTTCTATATGAGACAAGAATGAAAGGATATTGTATAAATACTTTGGAAGTTATAAACTATTATGCAAATATTTGTTATTATTGTGGTTATTGAATTGTTTGCTTACTGATAATTTTATTTGCTTCAGGACTCATAGAGCATGAGGGTCGTGATGTTGTCATTGCTTTGAAGACTAAGCAGGCAATCCGGAATGTGATTGCTAAAGCTCTGAAAAGCCTCACCTTCCTTTGGTCAAGAGGCATTATTGATAAACATGAGGGCATTGAGATGAATAAGGTAAGAAAGCAATTTTCCATATTGCTGGATTCATAAGCCGAACACTCAAGCCTGCAGTGCTACTCTAGCAGAGTGTAATTAGTGAGGGAGATTGGGAAAAGGGTGAGTCATGACAGTTGTAAACTTTGTAATTGCCTAAGTCTTTGTTAATGCCAATGGCAACTAGTGCCAGCACTACCTGGTTCACTCCATGTCAAAACCACTTGGTTGCAAGTAACAGAACCAATCTGAGCTAGGTTTAGCAAAAAAATGGAGTTGGAGGATTTATTATAAGGACACAGGGCACTTTACAGATCCCATGGTAACCAGACCACATGGCCAGGCCTCAGGAAGGGACTTGAACAATGACCTAGAAAGCTTTCAGATTCTCCATTTCCTATCAGGGTTGCCCCTCTGTGGCATCTTCTTTTGGCTCCCTCTACAAAGTCATTAGATTTTTCTGCCTGTCTGTCCATTGGTGGAATATGTACTGCCCAGGCCCAACAGCTGTGGCAAGGGAGGTTGTAATTTCATAATGTTAACATAGACAGGAGGGGACCATCGTGTGTGTGTGTGTGTGTTGGTGAAGATCAGGGAGGGGACAGTTCTGAGAGGAACAGGGAAGACACCCTAAGTGGTTAGCTGATAAATGGACTTTTGAAAAATTATAAATTTGCAAAAAAAAATTAGGAACATAAGACAGAGGAAAAAATGTTTAATGTTTAATCCTACCACTCTATCACTTCTACCATCTAGACTGCAAATTGTGAAAATAGGAAAGTTTTTTTCTATTCTGTACAAGGGTCTATCAGCTTCCTAGCATAAAAAAGAGAAATGGAAGTTCTGGTCCCACATTCTGCCTGTGTATTCCCAAGGATAAGCTGCTCCTGGGTGTCACATGCTTTTCCTTGTCACTGGTCCCTTTCAGCCACAGGCCACATGGACTGTGCTTCTGGATATTTCCTGCACATAGTCCCTCTCCTTGGCCCCAGAAGGGAAGTGGGCATGGGACAGGCCAGCTTTCCCTGTTATAGCTCTACCTCACTAGTCTATAAGGTCATGGCACAGGACTAAATGGGTAATATGATTTCTCCTTAGTGTCTGTCAAAGGGACGAAAAAGACCGCTTTACAGTATTCTTCAAGTTACACCTCTGTGCACATTGTGTTTTGTATTTTTGTATATTGTTCCCTTCTTACTTTGGATATTGTATAAGATTCAATTGAATGCTTGATACCCATTAGTTAAAATAAATAAATAATAGCCCTTATGAAGAGAGAGTCTTATTTTTTCCTATAGGTTTATTTAGAAAGGTAATGGGTAAATCAATCATTCAACAGTTATTTATTGAATGCCTACTAACTGCCTAATTGTCAGCTAAAGAGATATAATTATCAATCCCAGGTCATAAAGAGCTAGGTAAATCTAGCCAGTTTAACTGAGTAAATATTTGTTGAACACCTACTACATGCCATGGGGTCTTGAAAAGTCCATGGACTCTTCCTCTTTTTTTCATTTAGTCACTTATTCAGCCAATCAACAAAAGTTACATGTAACAGATAAGTAGAAATAATAATACTACAATGTAATGAGTTCCATAAGGGAGATTTGTAAGAGATACCATGGGAATAAGGCAGGTAAGTGATTATCTCTTACCCGGTGGGGGGAATCAGAGAAGGCTTCTAAGAGGCTACAAAACTAGAAATATATCCTCCAAAATTAGAAGAACTTAGAGAAGCAAATTATTCACATGAAAAAAAATTTGAGAGAAAGTGGCATTAAATCATATGGTAATCAACTGTGAATTTTAGATAATTTGAGTTTAAGATAGGGTAGACTACAACTGTTAATTGGATTATAAAAATGATAAATTCAATACGAGTTAATATACCAGTGGAAATAGTAATAAAGATAGTAATAAGGGGGAGAATAGGGACAAAAAAAAAAGGTTAGAGGACAATTTAAATAGGGTGAGAGAAGCTCTGAGTCAAAATCATGGTTAGATTTGCATAACAGTATTTTATTTAGATTTCCTTCATTTTTACCTAATGTCCCTTTTCTGTTACAGGATCTGATCACCATTATTTTGATTGTTTCCTTTAGGTGCTTCTTGCAAAAATAAAATCACTGAATAACTTTCCAATGGCAATTCCGCCCCCTACTCCTGACAAATATCTTCATAATATCATTTGGCTAGAAAATAAAGATGTTCTCATTGAGTTCTTCAAGGTAAAGATTTTGTCTTCTATTCTAGCTCAGGTTCAATGATAATTGTTTTTCATTTTTTCCACTCCCTAATGCAAGATTAACAAAAAAACTTATCCAAAGCAAGAATCCTTTAATGACCAGTGAAGGGTAAGTCAAAACGGAGGCCTAGCAAACCCCAGAAAAGTAGATTTCATTTTGAGCCTAAAGGGCAAAGATATTTTTTATAATTGCTTATCTGCTTAGGGTGAGTTATCTATGTTACCTGATTATTACCAATTCCATCTTAGCCTCTGTGCCAGAGACTGTTCTAGGTTTGGGGATATGGCAGTGAACAAAATAAATAAGTCCCTGCTTTCATGGACTTTGTATTTTATGGATAGAGATTGACAATAAACACACCCACGAGTAAATGTATAGTCTGTCAGATGGTGACAAATGCTATATGGAGAAAAGGTGAAAAAAGGGAATATAGCTAGGCAGCTATTTTATATGGGTGGTTAGGGAAGACTGCTCTAATAAGTTTCCTTTGGAAAAAGATCTGAAATAAGTGTGGGAGCATACCATATAGATACCCAGGAGAAGGCAAGTGCAATGCCCTGAGGTGTGCTGTGTTCAAGGAACATCACAAAGGCCCCTGTGGCCGGACCAATGATGGAGGGAGGAGATGAAGCCTGAGCAGTTGTGGAGAGCCTGAGTTTGTAGAACTTTGTAGGTCATTGTAAGGACTTTGGCTTTTACTCTGAATTAAATGGAAACAGATTGAAAGGTTTTGAAGAGAGAAGAGGCATGATCTAACTTATACTTAGAAATGATCATCTGTTGATGTGTTGAGAACAGGCTGTAAGGGGTCAAGAGCAAGCCAGGGAATCCAGTTAGGAGGTGATTACAATAATGTAGGCAAGAGATGACAGTGGCTTGGATGAGTGAAAGTGGTGAGAAATGGTCAGACTCTTGATAGGTTTTTGAAGAGAGAGCATATAGATGTTGATGGAGTGAGTGTTAGAGAGAAGGAATGACTTCTAGGATTTTAGTCTGAAATTAGAAAATAGTCTGAAAATAGAGTAACCATTTACTTGGATGGGGAAGAGAAGATTTATATGGGGAGGGACAAGAATTTGCTTCTGAAGAGGTTAAATTTGAGCAAGCTATTAGACATCCAAGTGGAACTGCTAAGTAGGCAGTTAGATACATGACTGGAAGGCAGGTGGGAGGCCAAACTGGAGAAAGACATTTCAGAGCTGTTAGCATAGAGCTGATATTTAAGGTCTTGAAACTTGATAATTTAAGGAATTATTATAGACAACCAAGGATCGAGTCTTGAGCTATCCAACATTTAGAGGTGGGGAGATGAGGAAGAATTAGCAAAAAGAATTGAGGATAGAAAAAGTGATCAGATTGATGGTTACCGGAGGTGGGGAGAGGAAGCTGGGTGAATTGAAGTGGGTCAAAGGGTACAAACGTCCAAGTTATAAGATAAATACTGGGTATACAACATGATGACTATAGTTACATAGTCATATATTTATAGTATGTTTGAAAGCTGCTAAGAGAGTAGATTCTAAAAGTGCTTATCACAAGGAAAAAAATTTTTTTTGTAACTATATGAGGTGATGTATGTTAACTAAACTTATTGTGGTAATCATTTTGCAATATGTGTATGTCAAGTCATTATGCTGTACACCTTAAACTTATATAGTGCTGTACGTCAATTATATCTCAATAAAACTGGGAAAAAAAGAATTGAGTTATCTATCACATAGGAGGAAAATAAAAAAGAATGGTGTCCCAGAGCCAAGTGAAGAAAATATTTCGAGAAGGAGAAAGTGATCAACTATGTCAAATGAGGCTGAGAGATCAAATAAGATGAAGACTGAAAATTAACTATTAGATTTAATAATGTAGAGGTCAGTTTTTTTAAAAAGAGGATCCGTAAATCTGAATTTTTAGGTGAAAATTCCAAAATTTTAAAACTTGGTAACAAGTTCAGAATTTTAAAAATACAGTGCAAGCCAAACAAAATATATCTGTGGATTGGGTGTGACTCACAGACCACCAGTTTGTGGCTTTAGTTTTAAATGGCTATTATATGAATTATAGGGATAATAACTTTTTTGTCAACTTGTTAAAACCTGTTAGATTTTTGGAATCAAGAAAACTCTTTGACGAAGAACAGTACTTGCTTTACTACAAATTTGGTTGTACTGTACCTTGTTGTCTAGTCATGGAGATATATGTCATCTGTTTATCCATAATGAGGGGACATTTTCCTTGTTTTCTAGAAAGACAGTGATCATAGTGGAGTTTCTACTGAGCTTTGAATATCTGTTTTCATTTAGGCCATACTAATGTTTTCTTCATGCCAGAAATATTTGAATTTTTCTTTTGAAATTGATTTCATATTTTGAATTGAGTTAAATTAAGACTTCTTTGGTTGAAAGTAACAAAACCCTACTTGAACTAGTTTAAGCAAGAGGGGAGCTTACTGAAAATATATTGTGGTGGTATACAGAAGCTAAGAAATAGTTGACAAACTAACCTTGAGCAGGGTGGGAATCAGGCCAGCTCTGGGATGTCAGTGGTAGGAATTTGTGGACCCTTCCTGTAGCACTTGGCTATGATGACTCAGTTCTCAACTCCCAGGCTCTTTGTCCCTCAGTTCAAATTCTTGAGAGAGAAATCCAACTGGCTTAGCTTGAACCAGATCTCCAGCTTTGGGAAGGACAAGTGTGGCTGTGAGGGGGAGGAAACCTGATGGGCAGGGGCCATTGGGGGTAGTTTGGAAAACAGACCTCAAATAAACGAGGGTGGGAGGTGAGGGATGGGCCTGGACTGGAAAGAAGGTATCTAAAGGGTGTTTATTACAATCTGCATCCTGTTCAGTTTTTTTAAATATCCAACTTGAAAATAAAATTTGAATTTGGGGTTCTTTATAGGTAATACTTTCACAAGTATAATTAATGGACCATCCTGCAGTGAATGGGGGAGGAATGGGAAAAACAATGAGAGAGAACTCCAGAAATGAATGGTTTCCATACACCTGAGGTGACTCTATAACCAGGGCACAACCTTCTTCTCCTCCTTAACCTGCCATGCCAATGCAAAGCTGCCGGACCCTCTCCACCCACTTACAGATATGGCTCACTCTTTAAGTGGCCCTTTTCCTTAATATGTTGGTTCTTGATAGCCATTTAAGTCAGATTTCATTAGGGTAAAGAAAAATGTGATGAATTGGGAGCACATGGGCATTATTCTCATTAGGAACAGCCCAGGGATTGCGTGGATAACTAAAATTCCTATAATAAACAAAACAAACACCCCTCATTGTAGACATTGATTTCAGTCTTGGTCTCCATCACAGCAACAATAGTTAATTTTTCACTACTCCTCCCTTCTTTCACCCTCCAACTGGTGTGGTTAATTAAAAAGGTAATAGTATACGAAGATAAGCCTAAAGACAACAGTTGAAAAAAAAAGGTCCAAAAGAGCTAGAGGGAGGATTTCAGAATGGCACCTGGGAGATTGGTTCAAGATGGCAGAGTAGAAGGATGTGCACTCACTCCCTCCTGCAAGAGCACTGGAATCACAACTAACTGCTGAACAATCATCGACAGGAAGACACTGGAACTCACCAAAAAAGATACCCCACATCCAAAGACAAAGGAGAAGCTGCAACAAGACGGTAGGAGGGGCACAATCACAATAAAATCAAATCCCATAACTGCTGGGTGGGTGACTCACAAACCAGAGAACAATTATACCACAGAAGTCCACCCACTGGAGTGAAGGTTCTGAGCCCCACGTCAGGCTTCCCAACCTGAGGGTCCAGCAATGGGAGGAGGAATTCCCAGAGAATCAGACTTTGAAGGCTAGTGGGATTGGATTGCAGGACTTTGACGGGACTGGGGGAAACAGAGACTCCACTCTAGAAGGGCACACACAGAGTAGTGTGCACATCAGGACCCAGGGGAAGGAGCAGTGACCCCACAGGAGACTGAACCAGACCTACCTGCTAGTGTTGGAGGGTCTCCTGCAGAAGCAGGGGGTGGCTGTGGCACACTGCTGGGACAAGGACACTGACAGCAGAAGTTCTGGGATGTACTCCTTGGCATGAGCCCTCTCAGAGTCTGCCATTAGCCCCACCAAAGAGCCTGTAGGCTCCAGTGTTGGGCTGCCTCAGGCCAAACAACCAACAGGGAGGGAACTCAGCCCCATCAGCAGACAAGCAGATTAAAGTTTTACTGAGCTCTGCCCACCAGAACAACACCCAGCTCTACCCACCATCAGTCCCTCCCATCAGGAAGCTTGCACAAGTCTCTTAGGTAGCCTCATCCACCAGAGGGCAGACAGCAGAAGCAAGAAGAACTACAGTCCTGCAGCCTATGGAACAAAAACCACATTCACAGTAAGATAGACAAAATGAAAAGGCAGAGGACTATGTACCAGATGAAGGAACAAGATAAAACCCCAGAAAAACAACTAAATGAAGTGGAGATAGGCAACCTTCCAGAAAAAGAATTCAGAATAATAATAGTGAAGATGATCCAGGACCTCAGAAAAAGAATGGTGGCGAAGATCGAGAAGATGCAAGAAATGTTTAACAAAGACCTAGAAGAATTAGAGAACAAACACCTAGAAGAATTAAAGAACAAACAAAGAGAGATGAACAATACAATAACTGAAATGAAAAATACACTAGAAGGAATCAATAGCAGAATAACTGAGGCGGATAAGTGACCTGGAAGACAGAATGGTGGAATTCACTGCCACAGAACAGAATAAAGAATAAAGAATGAAAATAAATGAAGACAGCCTAAGAGACCTCTGGGACAACATTAAACGCAACAACATTTGCATTATAGGGGTCCCAGAAGGAGTAGAGAGAAGGGACCCGGGAAAATATTTGAAGAGATTATGGTCAAAAACGTCCCAAACATTGGAAAGGAAAGAGGCACCCAAGTACAGGAAGTGCAGAGAGTCCCAGGCAGGATAAACCCAAGGAGAAACACGCTGAGACACATAGTAATCAAACTGACAAAAATTAAAGACAAAGCAAAATTATTAAAAGCCACAAGGGAAGAACGACAAATAACATACAAGGGAACTCCCATAAGGTTAACAGCTGATTTCTCAGCAGAAACTCTACAAGTGAGAAGGGAGTGGCGTGATATATTTAAAGTGATGAAAAGGAAGAACCTACAACTGAGATTACTCTGCCTGGCAAAAATCTCATTCAGATTCGACGGAGAAATCAAAAGCTTTACAGGCAAGCAAAAGCTAAGAGAATTCAGCACCACCAAACCAATTCTACAACAAATGCTAAAGGAACTTCTTAGTGGGAAACACAAGAGAAGAAAAGGACCTACAAAAACAAACCCAAAACAACTAAGAAAATGGTAACAGGAACATACATATTGATAATTACCTTAAATGTGAATGGATTAAATGCTCCAACCAAAAGACACAGGCTTGCTGAATGGATACAAAAACAAGACCCATATATATGCCATCTACAAGAAACCCACTTCAGACCTAGGGACACATACAGACTGAAAGTGAAGGGATGGAAAAAGATATTCCATGCAAATGGAAGTCAAAAGAAAGCTGGAGTAGCAATTCTCATATCAGACAAAATAGACTTTAAAATAAAGACTATTACAAGAGAAAAAGAAGGACACTACATAATGATCAAGGAATCAATCCATGAAGAATTTATAACAATTGTAAATATTTAAGCAGCCAACATAGGAGCATCTCAATACATAAGGTAAATGCTAACAGCCATAAAAGGGGAAATCAACAGTAACACAGTAATAGTAGGGGACTTTCACACCCCACTTTCACCAATGGACAGATCATCCAAAATGAAAATAAATAAGGAAACACAAGCTTTAAATGAGACATTAAACAAGATGGACTTAATTGATATTTATAGGACATTCCATTGGGAAACAACAGAATACACTTTCTTCTCAAATGCTCATGGAACATTCTCCAGGATAGACCATATCTTGAGTCACAAATCAAGCCTTGGTAAATTTAAGAAAATTGAAATCATATCAAGTATCTTTTCCGACCACAAGGCTATGAGACTAGATGTCAATTACAGGAAAAAAAACTGTAAAAAATACAAACACATGGAAGCTAAATAATATGCTCCTAAATAACCAAGAGATCACTGAGGAAATCAAAGAAAAATTAAAAAATACCTAGAAACAAATGACAATGGAAACACGATGACCCAAAACCTATGGGATGCAGCAAAAGCAGTTCTAAGAGGGAAGTTTATAGAAATACAATCCTACCTCAAGAAACAAGAAACATCTCAAACAAACAACCTAACCTTACACCTAAAGCAATTAGAGAAAGAAGAAAAAAAAAACAAACCCAAAGTTAGCAGAAGGAAAGAAATCATAAAGATCAGATCAGATATAAATGAAAAAGAAATGAAGGAAACAATAGCAAAGATCAACAAAACTAAAAGCTGGTTCTTGGAGAAGATAAACAAAATTGATAAACCATTAGTCAGACTCATCAAGAAAAAAAGGGAGAAGACTCAAATCAACAGAATTAGAAATGAAAAAGGAGAAGTAACAACTGCACTGCAGAAATACAAAGGATCATGAGAGATTGCTACAAGCAACAATATGCCAATAAAATGGACAACCTGAAAGAAATAGACAAATTCTTAGAAAAGCACAACCTTCCAAGACTGAACCAGGAAAAATAGAAAATATAAACAGACCAATCACAAGCACTGAAATTGAAACTGTGATTAAAAATCTTCCAACAAACAAATGCCCAGGACCAGATGGCTTCACAGGCGAATTCTATCAAACATTTAGAGAAGAGCTGACACCTATCCTTCTGAAACTATTCCAAAGTATAGCAGAGGGATGAACACTCGCAAACTCGTTCTATGAGGCCACCATCACCCTGATACCGAAACCAGACAGAGATGTCACAAAAAAAGAAAACTACAGGCCAATATCAGTGTTGAACATAGACGCAAAAATCCTTAACAAAATACTAGCAAACAGAATCCAACAGGACATTAAAAGGATCATACACCATGATCAAGTGGGGTTTATCCCAGGAATGCAAGGATTCTTTAACGTACACAAATCAATCAATGTGATATACCATATTAACAAATTGAAGAATAAAAACCATATGATCATCTCAACAGATGCAGAAAAAGCTTTTGAGAAAATTCAACACCATTTATGATAAAAAAAACTCTCCAGAAAGTGGGCATAGAGGGAACCTACCTCAACATAATAAAGGCCATATATGACAAACCCACAGCAAACATCATTCTCAATGGTGAAAATCTGAAAGCATTTCCTCTAAGATCAAGAACAAGACAAAGATGTCCACTCTCACCACTATTATTCAGCATAGTTTTGGAAGTCGTAGCCACGGCAATTAGAGAAGAAAAAGAAATAAAAGGAATACAAATTGGAAAAGAAGAAGTAAAACTATCACTGTTTGCGGATAACATGATACTATACATAGAGAATCCTAAAGATGCTACCAGAAAACTTCTAGAGCTAATCAATGAATTTGGTAAAGTAGCAGGATACAAAATTAATGCACAGAAATCTCTTGCATTCCTATACACTAATGATGAAAAATCTGAAAGTGAACTTAAGGAAACACTCCCATTTACCATTGCAACAAAAAGATTAAAATACCTAGGAATAAACCTACCCAAGGAGACAAAAGACCTGTATGCAGAAAACTGTAAGACACTGATGAAAGAAATTAAAGATGATACCAACAGATGGAGAGATATACCATGTTCTTGGATTGTAAGAATCAACATTGTGAAAATGACTATACTACCCAAAGCAATCTACAGATTCAATGCAATCCCTATCAAACTACCAATGGTATTTTTCACAGAACTAGAACAAAAAATTGCACAATTTGTATGGAAATGCAAAAGACCCCGAATAGCCAAAGCAATCTTGAGAAAGAAAAATGGACCTGGAGCAATCAGGCTCCCTGACTTCAGACTATACTACAAAGCTACAGTAATCAAGACAGTATGGTACTGGCACAAAAACAGAAATATAGATCAATGGAACAGGATAGAAGCCCAGAGATAAACCCATGCATATATGGTCACCTTATCTTTGATAAAGGAGGCAAGAGTATACAATGGAGAAAAGAAAGCCTGTTCAGTAAGTGGTGCTGGGAAAACTGGACAGCTACATGTAAAAGAATGAAATTAGAACACTTCCTAACACCATACACAAAAATAAACTTAAAATGGATTAAAGACCTAAAGGAAAGGCCAGACACTATAAAACTCTTAGAGGAAAATATAGGCAGAACACTCTGTGACATAAATCACAGCAAGATTCTTTTTGACCCACCTCCTAGAGAAATGAAAATAAAACAAAAATAAACAAATGGGGCCTAATGAAACTTTAAAGCTTTTGCACAGCAAAGAAACCATAAACAAGACGAAAAGACAACCCTCAGAATGGGAGAAAATATTTGCAAATGAAGCAACTGACAAAGGACTAATCTCCAAAATATACAAGCAGCTCATGCAGCTCAATGTCAAAAAAACAAACAACCCAATCCAAAAATGGGCAGAAGACCTAAATAGAAATTTCTCCAAAGAAGATATACAGATTGCCAACAAACACATGAAAAGATGCTCAACATCACTAATCATTAGAGAAATGCAAATCAAAACTACAGTGAGGTGTCACCTCCCACCAGTCAGAATGGCCATCATCAAAAAATCTACAAAAAAAAAAAAAAAAAAAATCTACAAACAGTAAATTCTGAAGAGAGTGTGGAGAAAAGGGAACTTCTTGCACTGTTGGTGGGAATGTAAATTGATACAACCACTATGGAAAACAGTATGGAGGTTCCTTAAAAAACTAAAAATAGAACTACCATATGACCCAGCAATCCCACCACTGGGCATATACCCTGAGAAAACCATAATTATAATGGGCCATGCCACGTAGAGGGGTGGGATAGGGAGCGTAGGAAGAAGACACAAGAGGGAGGAGATATGGGGATATATGTATGTGTATAGCTGATTCACTTTGTTATAACAGCAGAAACTCACACACCATTGTAAAGCAATTATACTCCAATAAAGATGTTAATAAATAAATTTTAAAAAAAGGGTCATGTACCACAGTGTTCATTGCAGCACTATTTACATTAGCCAGGACATGGAAGGAACCTAAGTGTCCATCGACAGATGAATGGATAAAGAAGATGTTGCACATATATACAATGGAATATTACTCAGCCATAAAAAGAAACCAAATTGAGTTATTTGTAGTGAGGTGGATGGACCTAGAGTCTGTCATACAGAGTGAAGTAAGTCAGAAAGAGAAAAACAAATACCATATGCTAACACATATATATGGAATCTAAAAAAAAAAAGTTCTCCTGAACCCAGGGGCAGGACAGGAGTAAAGACACAGACGTAGAGATTGGACCTGAGGACAGTGGGAGGGGGTAGGGTAAGCTGGGACAAAGTGAGAGAGTAGCATTGACATATATACACTACCAAATGTGAAATAGATAGCTAATGGGAAGCAGCTGCATTGCACAGGGAGATCAGCTCAGTGCTTTGTGACCACCTAGAGGGGTGGGATAAGGAGGGTGGGAGGGAGATGCAAGAGGGAGGGGATATGGGGATATATGTATGCATATTACTGATTCCCTTTGTTATACAGCAGAAACTAACACAACACTGTAAAGCAATTATACTCCAAAAAAGATGTTAAAAAAAAAGATAACTAATAAAAACTTGCTGTATTTAAAAAAAAAAAAAAAAAGAATGGCACCTGCCAAAAAAAAAAAAAAAAAGAAAAAACAAGGTCTGAATAATACATAAGGGGGATAATTGGCTTTAGGTGAGCTTTTAAAAAAATATTGTGAAGTCATCCATGTTTATTTCTACACTGTAAAATAAATCAGAAATGAAAAGTGAAAACCTTTCACTCCCCACCCCTCACTTCAAGATAACTACTATGTGTGACTTAAAAGTATGTTTCCCACACATCTTTGTAAAATGCAAATCTGTCACCGTAATTCTCCTGTTACAAACCTTTTAGTGGCTACCCCCTGGTTTTGGGAAAAGCCCAGACTTTTTACGGTGCCTGTGAGGCCCTTGGAGACCTGGCTTCGGCTCACCTCTCCAGTCCTGCCTCCACCTGGGCTACAATATGACTTTCCTGGGCCCCAGGCACTTCTGCCTTTTCCTCCATAAAAAAGCACCAAAAAATTATACTTTATGATCATGTTAGTATAAAGATGAATATATTAGTATTAGATGTTTTAGTATTAAGACATTTTACTCTACCTAAAAGTTCTTTTATTTTCTTTTGATTTTAAAAGAAACTAAAACATTGTTGTAAATCCCGAAAAGTATTGTGAACCCTGGACACTGTGCCTATTGATGCCTAATGGATAACTCAGCCCTGGTCTCCACCCCTGCTTCCCTGCCTGAGATGTACTGAATCTTCTGTGGTTACCCCCAGTGCAGTTATTCTGTTTGCTTCTGGGTCTTTGCATAAACTGAATCCTCTGCCGTAAGTGGTCGTCAACTCATCGTATCCTGGCTATCTGTTACTCTTCCTTCAGGTCTCAGCTTAGCTGTTCCTTCCTCTGTGAAGTCTCCCCTGGACACCCAAGACAGAACCCTGTGGCCTTTCTGAATTTTTTTCCCAGAGTGCCATGTCCCTGTCTCCTGATCAGAATTATTACACTTTATTGTAAACATTTATCCAACCTAGCATTTATTGGGTGTTTCTACCACTCTGCTAGGTCCTAAGCACAAAGTCTACAATTTGCTTGCTTGTCCCTTTTTTACCTAAAAGTTAATGAGGTATGCAAAAATGGTGTAATTCATTAAGAAACTGAAGAATATAGTTTGTTTTTATGCTTTAAAATCTTATTTCTATTTACAGAAGTAGACTGTAAAGATTTGTGTTAATTCTCTTTTTCTTTCCTTTTCTTTTCTTCTTCTTTTTTGTTTCTTTCAGGAGAGAGCCAAACTTGCCTATTTTGACTATGGAGATGTCATTTGTAAAGAAGGTGAAATGCCACAAGGAATCTACTTAATTATTTCAGGAATGGCGATCGTAAGGGACTATTTATTTTTTACTGAAAATGTATTTTGAAATATGTAATTATCACATAAGGAGAAATTTAGGAACTAAGATATTTTGAAATTTTTAACATAATTTGTTTTCCAGATGAAACCATTTCTGTTCAGAGTGAACACTACAGCTGAGAGATAATTATAATACCCACCATCCGAAAGGTGCTTCCCATCTTACAAAATGCTTTCATAATTATTACTTATTCCTCACAACAGTCCTGGGAGGAACAGTCTTTTCCGTGATGTTCAGATAAGGAACCCAGTACTTGGAGTGGTTGGGTTACTCACCTAAAGGAAATGAGTGTCAAGAATGAGGAAATAGACCACAACATCAGATTCTCCCAGAGGTCAGATAGGATGAAAATCATACAATTTTTAACCTGTAGGAGGCTTTTGGTGTCAGTAGAATGATAGGGACAAGAATCCTTTAGAAACTGAATACTAGTAGCTGAATCCATGGGTGAGCCCCAGCTATGACCAACATAATTCCTAGATGACATTTACAAGTGACAAACCCTTATTATAGTGCAAATAATATATTTGGCTTTCTATTTTTGGAATGGGTGTTTCAGACCTTAAAAATACCAAAATTAATCATGGAAATAAACTATTATAGTAAATCCTAACTAACACATGTATAGCATTTATTAAGTGTCAGGCACTTTTCATTCATCCGTTCCCTCATTCATTCAACAAATATTTACTTCATTACTATCATGCAGCAGGCACTGCTCATTCTAGGCATAGAATCGACAAAAACAAAAATCGCTGTCTTCTTAGAGTTTAATTTCTAGTAGAGGCATAGAAGGAGATGGGACAATGGACAAAATACATAAGTTAAATATATAGTATGTTAGCGGTGATGGAGAGATGAAGATGGCTAATTGTGACATTTAAAAGGATGGTCGAGAATGGCAGTATGTTATGACATTTAATCCTTACACCAACCTCATGTAAGGTGGAAAACTGATGGACAGAGAAATCAATTCATTTGTCCCCCCGCCACCAATCTTTGACAACTATTTCCTCTTCTACTTTTGAGGGCTCATGTGATTACATTGGGCCCAACAGGATAATCCAGAATCATCTCTTTAAGTTTAGCTGATTAGCAGTAACCTGAATTCTATCTGCAAAATCCCTTCACAGCAGTTCATAGATTAATGTTTGATTGAATAGCAAAGAGACAGGAATCTTGGAAGGATTTCTTTAGAATTCTGCTTACCACAGATGTTATCCCCTTTCCTTGGTTTGCAGAAAAGCAGAGACATTCTTGATTACTCAGAAGGACTTTGAACTGCATTCAAAATTAAATTAAAAAAACATCAAGTCCTTTGGAAGCATGAATGCCTCTAAACGTTTGAATGATAATCACTAGGAGAGGGTACAGTTTTCATAGCAACTCCTTCAGTGAACTTTTTTTCCGTTTGCTGTGTCTTGAACAATAGCTTTGCTCTTTGATATTTACAGCTAAACTTTCTGGAAAGTTGTGTAATCCTTCTGGTTGATTCCTGCATCTTCCTCCTGAAATCTGATACCTTTCTTTACCCCCACCCACACCTACCAGTTCTTTTCCTGAAGTAACCCAACCGTCCTGTGTTCATCCTAAAACCTTTTCCTGTTAATGTCTCATGGTGATTATTCTTAAGCATCTTACGGGAAGCAAGGCTTCTACTGAAATCACGGCTTGGTTTGGAGGCATATTAATTCATGATATCCGATTTATGCATCCATGCAACCAGAAGTTTTTTCCACCTGAGACACTAGCCTATTATGCTAAGAATATCTAATAGACTTAGAGTGGGTGCTTGCATTAGTGGCAGACTGCAGTGACTACTTTTGGTGGAATTTTTATACAAGGAAGGTAAATAGGGGTCATCTGTAAAGCTAAAGATTAGAAACAATGTTGCCTTGGAGAGTTGAAATGTGAAAGAAACCATGATTCTTGTGATGCCTAATTCCTCCTTTACACCTGAAAGGATTCATAAAGAATCTTTTCCTTCCACTGTAATAATTGCAAGAAAAACTGGGAGCTCCTGGGGTTTGGTCAAGGGCTTTTAATTTTATATTTCCCTTGGCACAATTTTTTCCCCTTTGCAGTTGCAGAGTTCACCTCCTACCTTTGGAATAGACAGGAGCCTAAGCGCTGATAGAGAGTCCACGACCAGGTTTACAGAGTACTGTACTAGTGGAGACATAATTGGAGAGTTGAGCTGTCTGCTTAAGCGTGAAATTGAATATACTGCCATCTGTGAAACTATTTTACAGGTAAGAAACTGGTTCCGTCTATATTGTGGGTTGTTAGTTAATTCTTCCTCAAGTCAATAAGGAGTGCCAGCATCTTTGCTTCCTCTGGGCTCTGATATCTTACTTAGTCACCCAACCAGCTACTGTGAAGCAGTGTAGACTAGCTGAGAGAGGCCAATTTAGTGTCTCACATCTGCTATGGGATCTGGAGGGTGATATTTTAACCAAGGAGACTATGCCAGTTTTTTTTTATTAAAAGAAAATATCTAACTTTTGATGTTAGGAAGATAAGGAAAATATATATGTAAAGTGCCTGGCATGTTTAGGTGCTCAATAAATGGCCACCATAATGAGAGTGGTGTTTTTAAAGTATACTTGTGTTTCAACCCTCTTTCTTCCATTTTTCCCTTGCTAAGTAAGAAGTTTATTTAACAAATAAATGGCCTGATATTGCACTAGCTGTGGGCGATTCAAATTGAAATTAGTGAAAGTTCCCACTTACAAAGAATTTTCAAGCTTTTGGGACTGTTAGATGCAACAGAGCAGGGTCCAGAGTCTTAGGAGTGTGACAAACAGAAAGGAATGTCGCCTTATTGGTTTCATACCATTTCATTTTTGGAAGAGGATAGAAGGCATGAATATATTCACAAGGCTGAATTGAATTCACTGAATTTCGGGTAATTGAACTTCAGTGAATTCTGAAAGACTTGTCTTCCTTATTTGGATTGGCACTTTGCTGGAAACAAATACTATGAATGAGCCAACGTGACCTACTGTGACAATAAAAATAGATAAGTTTATGTGGCTTAGTTCCTTAATCTTGGGCTCATGATTATCCTACCTATTGACTGGTATAAAATTTCCTGGCCTGTTTTTAAGTTTATAGCTTTAATTGGACTGTACATTTTATCATCTTACGCTTAAACGGCAGAGTATCATAATTACTATACTAGAGTTGATAGTTCTTTCTAGGAGGTTAGGTGAAGATGAAATCTACAGCCATTTTTTTTCTGATGGTCTTGTAATTTAGTTTCAAATCAAGCATACTGTTCGATACCTTGTCATTTCAGGCTTGCTTTATCTCCCTGGAGGATTTATATGAAGGCTTTGATGTCTTCTGGCCATCCCTGGAATATAAAATATGGCTGAAGCTTGCGCTCAGTATTGCCTATCAGTATTTTGAATCAAGTCTCATTGATGAGGTAAGTTGCATGATTAAAATATGAATGAAATTTTATTTACTGTATTTTTTACAAAATACATTTCATATTTTGGAGACAAAGAAAGGAAGGTGTGTCTGATCTTTCAAAGTAATATTTCAGAGTCCTCATCACTCACTTATCCTGACTTCCTATAGGTCATCAGTCCCCTTGTGACAGCTGATTTTCCCAGGCTACCTGCAGTCATCCCTTAAAAATAATAAAGTCAGCAAATCTTAAATAAGTAGATCCCCAAGAATCAAGCATAACATTAATTAGAATGAGTTAATGAACATTCAGTCTGGTGTTTATTATAGTCTACTCTATCTACCTACGTTAATATAAATCTCCTGCCTTTTCAAATTTTTACTGAGTTTACTAAGCCTCATCTATGAACTTTCTCTCCAAAAAGTAGTGGTTCAAGTCTGTTCTTGGACTGGCACAATTTACAACCCCATATTTACGTCCCATTTAGTAATTTTTTGAGCCCCTATCATGAGTCAGCAACTGGAGAAGTGACAGACCTTAAGTTCAACAATATTCATTGAATTGTGAGATATATATATATCTGAATATAAATATTGGGTTAAAAAATTAGCATGTCTCAGGAGAATGAGAAAAGAAGCTACAGACTGAGAGAAAATATTTGCAAAAGACACATCAGATAAGGAACTATTATCCAGAATATACGAAGAGCTTTTAAAACTCAACAGTAGGAAAAAAAAACAGCCTGATTAAAAAATGGGCCAAAGATCATAACAGACACCTTATCAAAGAAGATATACGAATGGCAAATAAACATAGGAAAAGATGCTCCACATCCTATGTCATCAGGGAAATGCAAATTAAAACAACAATGTGATACCACTACAAACCTATTAATTGGCCAATATTTGGAACACTGACAACACCAGTTGCTGGCAAGGGTATGGAGCAACAGGAACTCTCATTCATTGCTGGTGAGAATGCAAAATGGTACATAGCCACTTTGGAAGACAGTTTGACAGTTTCTTACAAAACTAACATACTCTTGCCATATGACCCAGCAATCACTCTCTTTGATATTTACCCAAAGGAGTTCAAAACTTATGTCCACACAAAAACCTACACATGGATTTTTAAAAAAATTGAAGTATATTTGATTTACAGTGTTCTCTTAGTTTCAGGTATACAGCAAAGTGATTCTGTTATATATATATATATACATATATATGTACTTTTTCCTTATATATTATTACAAAATATTGAGTATAGTTCCCTGTGCTATACAGTAGGTTCTTGTTGGCTGTCTATTTTATATATAGTAGTGTGTATTTTATATATATTAGTGTGTATATGTTTATTCCTCCCCTCTCTTTCCCCTTTGGTAACCATAAGTTTGTTTTCTATGTCTGTGGGTCTATTTCTGTTTTGTATATAAGTTTATTTGTATCATTTTTTTTTAGATTCCACATATAAGTGATGTCATATGATATTTGTCTTTCTCTGTCTGACTTACTTCACTTAGTATGATAATCTCTAGGTCAATCCATGTTGCTGCAAATGGCATTATTTCATTCTTTTTTATGGCTGAATAATATTCCATTGAATATATATACCACATCTTCTTTATCCATTCATCTGTTGATGGACATTTACGTTGCTTCCATGTCTTGGCTATTGTAAATAGTGCTGCAATGAACATTGGGGTGCATATGTCTTTTCAAATTATGGTATTCTCTGGATATATGCCCAAGGATGGGATTGCAGGATCATATGGTAGCTCATTTTTAGTTTTTTAAGGAACCTCCATACTGTTCTCCACAGTGGCTGCACCAATTTACATTCCCACCAACAGCATAGGAGGGTTCCCTTTTCTCCACACCCTCTCCAGCATTTATTATTTGTAGACTTTTTGAGGATGGCCATTCTGACCAGTGTGAGGTGATACCTCATGGTAGTTTTGATTTGCATTTCTCTAATAATTAGTGATGTTGAGCATCTTTTCATGTGCCTTTTGGCCATCTGCATGTTTTCTTTGGAGAAATGTCTGTTTAGATCTTCTGCCCATTTTTTGATCTGTTTGTTTGTTTTCTTGATATTGAGCTGTATGAGCTGTTCGTATATTTTGGAGATTAATCCCTTGTTGGTTGCATCATTTGCAAATATTTTCTCCCATTCTGTAGGTTTTCTGTTTGTTTTGTTTATGAAAAACCTACACACAAATGTTTATAATACCTTATTCATAATTGCCAAAACTTGGAAGCAGTCAACCAAGATGTTTTTCAGTAAATGAATGGATAAACTGTGGTACTTCCAGACAATGGAATATTATTCAGTGCTAAAAAGAAATGAGTTATTAAGCCATGAAAAAGACATGGAAGAAACTTAAATGCATATTACTAAGTGAAAGAAGCCATCTGAAAAGGCTACATACTCTATGGTTCCAACAATAGGACTTTCTGGGAAAGGCAAAACTATGAAGACAATAAAAAGATCAATGGTTGCTAGGAGTTAGGGTGAGGAGGCATGAACAGGTAGAGCACAGAGGATTTTTAGGGCAATGAAAATACTCTACGATACATGTATGATGGATACCTGTCTTTATACATTTGTCCAAACCCATAGAATGTACAACACCAACAGTGAAACCTAATGTAAACTATGGACTTTGGGTGATTATGTGTATCAGTGTAGAGTCAGTGGTTGTAATAAATGTACCACTCTGGTGGAGAATGTTGATAATAGGGGAGGCTATGCATGTATAAGGGCAAGGGGTTATGAGAAATCTCTGTACCTTCCTCTCAGTTTTGCTGTGAATCTAAAACTACTCTAAAAAATTGTCTTAAAAAATTAGCACATCATGCTAAGGCAGTCATGTTTCTTTTACTATGTGGCAATAATAATTTTCAGAAAAATTTTAACAGAAGGGTAAGGAGATTTAGATTCTTTTCCTTTTGCTTTGCCTCTTCATGAGCAGTAGGACAAGTTTAGAGTCTACTATGAAACTCCAGAGGAGAGAATTGGGACCCAAAAGTTGAAACTCTATGGAGTGAGACTTAACTCAATAATAAGGTGAATGTCCTTTCATTTTTAAAAAATTCACAAGCAACACATATTCATTATATAAATTTAAAAAACACAGTTACAAAACATAAGAAGATAATAATAATTTTCTACCCCAATTTACTCCCCAGAAAATCTCTGTTTAACAATTTGGCTTATTTCCTTCTAGTACCATTAAAGAACTAACCAATTAAGACATTTTAGAACCCCCAAGGACTAATAAGATTATGCTGAACCCCCTCCTCTCGACCACACAACTCAAAATTTACATGCATTTAAAAACCAAAATAGCTTTTTAAGAGATTTTTCTGGTTGTAAAATTCTAGATAAGTTTGCTAATTTTCTTATGTTTTTGGTGCCCCAGCTATGCTGGTGCCCTCAGCAATTAAGTGTTTGATTTGCATGTCAGGGACCAAGATCTGAGGGCTGAATCATGTAGCTGTGTACTTCCTGTGGCTGGAAATGTTCAGAATGAGCTGATGGCCGCTGTCAGGGCACCATCCAGGAGATTACTACTGTTGGACCGACCTCTAAGCTCCTATATTAGTTTGCTGGGGCTTCTGTCACAAGGTACTACAAACTGGGTGACTTAAACGACAGAAATTTATTGTCTCACAGTTCTCAAGGCTAGAAATCTGAAATCAAGGTCCTGGCAGTACTGGTTCCTACTGAGGGCTATGGGGGAGAATCTAGTCCAGGCCTCCCTCCTTGGCCTGTAGATGGCTGTCTTCATCTTCACATGGAGTTCCCCCTGTATGTATGT
Organism: Balaenoptera physalus; assembly: GCF_965194825.1. Taxonomy (NCBI): domain Eukaryota; kingdom Metazoa; phylum Chordata; class Mammalia; order Artiodactyla; family Balaenopteridae; genus Balaenoptera; species Balaenoptera physalus. Next base: position 59,343,176 of record NC_138882.1, read on the forward strand.
CTGTGTCCAAATTTCCCCTTTTCATAAGGACACCAGTCATATTGGATTAGGTGTCCACCCTGTTCCAGTTTGACCTCATCTTATCTTAAACAATTACATCTGCAATGACCCTATTTCCAAATAAGGTAACATTCTGAGGTACTGGGGTTTAAGACTTCAATATATGAATTTTGGAGGGACACAATTCAGTCCATAACAGCTCTCTTCTAGCTCTAAAATCTATGATTCTGAGCCTTGGCATATGCTTAAGTTTTGTTTTGTTTTGTTTGTTCCCTTGTCAAGTGGGACGTTTGCTTACTGCAAGGTAAAACCTGTGCATATTTAGGACTCTGGTTCTTGTGCAAATAGAAATCCAAGAGGCATAGCTGACTGCCCTGCTGTGGCTGATTATAAATAAATCAGGGCTGGGCAACCACATTCAGGGCCACTAAACAGTAGCAATATAAAAGCTCTGAATTCAGAATCTTGTCAATATAAAAGTTCTGAATTCAGAATCTTGTCAGAAGTCATTCTGAACTCCAGATAAATTCTGTCTGTTGGCCCCAGGGTCTATTTGCCCTTTGGCACCCTTAAAGAACTCAGCTAAATCAGTGAATTTGCTTTCTTCTTCTTTCTTTAAACTTTTGATCTTTCCTTTATTTTAGTCATTATTTTTTAAATTGAAATATAGTTGACGTACAATGTTATCTTAGTTTCAGGTATACAACATAATGATTTGACATTTGCATACATAATGCAATGTTCACCATGATAAGTCTAGTAACCACCTGCTCCAAAGTTATTACAATGTTATTGACCATATTCCTTATGCTGTATATTACATTCCCGTGACTTATTTATTGTGTAACTGGAGGTTACTACCTCTTAATCCTCTTCACCTATTTTATCCAACCTCCCACCTCCCCTCCCCTCTGGCAACCACCATTTTGCTCTCTGTATCTGTAAGTCTGTTTCTGTTTTGTTTTGTTTGTTCATTTGTTTTGTTTTTTAGATTGCACGTGTAACTGAGATCATATGGTATTTGTCTTTCTCTATCTGACTTATTTCACTTAGCATAATACTCTCTAGGTTCATCCACGTTGTCGCAAATATCAAGATTTCATTCTTTTTTATGACAGAGTAGTATTCATTCCATATATATATACTGACTTAGAGGTCAGTCCAACAGTCCAACAGTATATATATATACCACATCTTCTTTATCCATTCATCTATCAATGACATTTAGGTTGCTTCCATATCTTGGCTCTTGTAAATCATGTTGCGGTAAGCATAGGGGTGCATATATCTTTTCAAATTAGTGTTTTTATTTTCTTTGGGTAAATACCCAGAAGTGGGATTGCTGGATCATATGGTAGTTTTATTGTTAATTTTTTGAGGAACCTCCTACTATTTCCCATAGTGGCTGCACCAGTTGACAATCCCAGCAACAGTGCACGAAGCTTCCCTTTTCTCCACATCCTTGCCAACACTTATTTATTGTCTTTTTGATGATAGCCATTCTGATAAGTGTGAACTGGTTTCCATTTCCTTGATGATTAATGATGTCGAGCATCTTTTCATGTGGAATATGCTTTCTTCTTGATACCGTGTGTCATTTTGTATGATTTATAGGACAAAATCTCATTTTATTTTAGGACTTAAAGTTTCAGAAGTGCGTGGCCCTCAGTCATGCATATGTGGAGACTTTATCAAGCTATAACGAAATGACTATTGATAACGTGAACATGAAATTCGTTATTCTTGTATACGGCAGTGTTATTGATACTAAGACAGAGGTACCATATCTTGCACCTTGCATTTTACCTAAAACCTGTGAACAGGTAAGGAGGATCATTTCTAAAGAGTCATTTGCTTTTCATGGTGCCCCGTAAGTGACTTTAAAACTCAACCAACCACCTTAAAGAGAAATTTAACCTAGAAAGACCCTACAGTTCTCACCTGCCCTTAACAAAACAGTCAAAATGTACCCAGGGCGTCTGTGTACTGTTGTACAAGTTGTGCCCTGCACAAGAGTGTCACTGAGGGACAAGGGGGGCAGGAATCTGCCTGCTCTCTGCTTGCCAAGCTGTTTGCCCTGGCATGGGCTGTGCCTCCCCAGAGGAAGGACGGGGTACATTTTTCCTAGTTCACGCCAAGGCAATGACACTGCTTGCCAGCATGGCTCTGGAAGTTATCTGCACTGGTTGATAAGAAGGGAGATGCGTTGGGGCCATGTCACTTTGTTGACACATTAGGGTCTAGGGGCACAACTTGATAGACGGCCCTGGGCCTCATCATTCCACACCTCTGTAAGGAAGGGGGGAGTGTGAACACCTAGGACAAAACAGGGGATGGGAAGAGTAGAAGCCAGGTCCCTACTGGGCCAAGCCATCTGCCGTCGGACCACAGGAGTGATGTGAGGACAGAGCCCAAGAATGAAGAGGATCAAGAGGCCATGAGAAGAGCTGACATCTCTTTAATCTGGTAACAAGTTTGGGAGAGACCCATTCTGCTTGTTCAGGCCAGGAACGTTAACTAATTTAATGAAATTTTATGTCCTGGAAAAGTTGGTAAACCTCCTAAAAAGTGCATTTGCCACTTTCCTAACTAATGTTCTTATTTTGTCAACCTCTCAACAATTCAGAGGGTGAAGGTAATTTAAATGTTTTTTTTAAATAGAAAATGAAAATCACTTTAGCTTTGAAACAAGGGGTGGGGGACAGTGGGAGCAATCCCACAGTTTAGTTTGTTAAGACACCAGAGTTTGGAGTCAGGCATACTTGGATTTAAAACCTGACCCCTGTGCCCACTAGGTGTGTGAGCGGAGGAAAGGTGCCTTCTGACCCTCAGTTTCCTCTTAGTAAGATGAGGATAACAGCAGCAGTCGTCTCCTAAGGTTCTTGTGGGGATTAAATGAGATAATACGTGATAATATCTAGAAATGATAGTTCTAATTGTTACTTATGTATGCTCCTTGCATTCTGGGAGGGCAGATTTTGCGGCACATGGGGCAAAAGCTTGAGGAAGAGAGCTCTTTTTCCTATCTGGGAAGGCTGGGTCCTGAGCCCTTGAATGTCAATATCGGAATAAAAGTAACTCAGTGGATGCTGGGGATTGCATTTTCCAAATTCGTTCCAAGTAAGGTGTAGAAATTTCCTTTCTGATGTTTATAAATATCCAAAAGATAACCTCCTGGTCCAAGACTTTTTGAAACAAGGTTAAAGAGGATGTGAAATGAAAAAGATAGAGCTTAGGTTGGAGGCCGAGTTCTAGGTTTTGGCTTATTTCTTATATCCTTTGGAAAGGTTAGGAAGCAGCCATCTTAGAGATCAAAGAATGCTCTTTTGACTAATTTTGACTTTTCTCCTTTAGGTGCAGGGAACTTCAGATTTAAGCAAGCTGCTGGTTATCCAAGCACCTGCGCCTGCCAAAAATAATAATAATGCCAAGGTCACGGGTAAGGGGTAGCCCTTTAGTGGTAAGAAAACCACTGAGAAGGAATTTTGTTACATATGAGATTCATTTTATTCTAAGAAAATGGTTTGAGGGCCTTGTGTGGGTTTATCATCCATCTGCATTCTTGGGCCCTCCCTGGCTGCCACATTGCTTCTGGGAGGTCACATATCAGAGACTTCCAGACACTGAAATCCAGGTGGCTCTTGCTCTCTCTCATGCCTGTCCCTCCACAACCTTGTGGGAGGACAGCAGCTTCTACCTTGTCCTCTGATCCTATAGGCTGGAGTCCCGTAGTGCTGTTGGGGGCCAAGCAGGCATGGGGAGGGGATAGACTCACACAGCAGGCCCAGGTGTGGGAGCCGGTTTTCTCTCAACGACCAAAGGGAATATAGGATCTGACCCATGCTCATTGAAAGCCACGGTCATAGCCACAACTCAAGTGACTTGCTTTGAGGTGCACTTTGATAGTCACTAAGTAATTATTGTCACTAAATGCATATTAGTACCCAATTGCTTATATCATGGTGCTGAGCATACTATAAAGAAGACTGGATAGGAAGGCCTTGCTGTAGGGAAAATACGTTCAAGATCTTTCACTCAGTGCTCAGCATCCTGCCTTACCAAACCCAGTGTCACCATTTTCCCAACTACCCCAGCTTGAAAACACAATCAACCTTGATTTGCTCCTCTAATTAGCACCATCCCAGTGCTTACGATTCATGTAACCTGCTAGCTCAGGCATTCTTAATGAATTGTTAATTTGTGGGAGAGGGGGTTACATGATTTCAAACTGTGTGCATAAAGGGCACATGTTATCAATAGTTTGCATCTCAGTGTTCCTCATTTGCATAATTCTTATAAAATGCAACCCCACAGTATGCTGGGCACTGTGCAAAGCACTAGTTGGTGAGTGAGCGAACAAGGCCTCTGCCCTTGTCAGGAGGAGAGATATTCAAGAAGTAATTTCACTTCTCCCCTAGAAGCAAATTCAACCTCAGACATTCTTACAGCTCACTTTGCGTGCCCTGTTCTGGGGTCATATGCAGCACCATGATATTGGGAGCTCCCTGTGCGCCTGGGTCTCCTGTCCAAGTTGGCTAACACTGAGATGACCATTACCCCAGCCTTCACAGTGTCTTTAGGTCTGTCACTCTGCTACTTCCCCAGCACTCTTGGGGCACAGGAGTGTATGGCAAGGCTGGGAGCTCAGGGTCTAATGTCAGCCCCCTTAGGGCACCCTGAGGGCTATTTTAGAGTGAGGGAAATATATCACTCTGCATTCCCCCGATGTGTTTGGGAGGAAGGTCACAAATGGTAGGCCCATGGACTTGATCCAGCCGGTACACTGGATTTGGCCCACATACATGTTTTCTTTCTTTTTTTTTTTTTTTTATAAATTTATTTATTTTATTATTTATTTATTATTTTTGGCTGTGTTGGGTCTTTGTTGCTGCGCGCGCCGGCTTTCTTTACTTGCTGCAAATGGGGGCTACTCTTCTTTGTGGTATGCCAGCTTCTCATTGCGGTGGCTTCTCTCGTTGTGGAGCACGTGCTCTAGGCGTGTGGGCTTCAGTAGTTGTGGCACACAGGCTCAGTAGTTGTGGCTCGCGGGCTCTAGAGCGCAGGCTCAGTTGTGGTGCACGGGCTTAGTTGCTCCGTGGCATGTGGGATCTTCCCGGACCAGGGCTCGAACCCGTGTCCCCTGCATTGGCAGGCGGATTCTCAACCACTGTACCACCAGGGAAGACCTACATGTTTTCTTTAAAAATTTTAAAATTGTCAAGTATGTAAACATCCAGAAATTCACATTTAAAAAAAATCCAGATTTTGAGCTTTACTTGAAAAAAAAATCAGAAAGTCTGCCAACCCTCGGTCCTCATATCTATGTGTGGCAACAATCAGAGCTGAGCATCTCTGGCTCCTACAGGGGAAGCAGATGCTCTACGGTTTGCCTCAGTCCACTCCCTCTTGTGTTATATCCAAACCATTTTGTTTGTGTGACCTGCCTCTTCTCATTTGGGTTTGCCAGCCCTTGTATTGGACTTTTGGGAGCCTAGTAACAAATGTCCTTGAGGGAAAAAAGTAAAAAGCCTATCTGAAAGGGGAGAAGAGAAAGGCGACACTTACAGGGAGGAAGTAAGTTGAAATTTCAAAATATCCTCCTGCTACCTATACTCTTAAATTCCTAATTTAGTTTTTCTGTTTAATGCATTTATTTGGATTGGCTCAGTCAACACCAGTCTTGGAATGACCAGGAGAGACTATCACTGGAAGAGAAAAAATGAGGTAATAAACTTGACACTTTGATTAGATTTTTCTTACTGTGAATATTAAACTACACAGTGAAAATAAATTGTAAAGTCAAGTAGCAACAGGTAGGTGGTGAGAAAAATGGCAGCTCGTTAATATGGGAAAATTGGGATTAAAGTTCACCTGAATTACTTAACAGTTAAAATTATAGGATATTTTTGAAAACTGTAATTTTGCCCTAGCCCCCCTCTCCCAATTTCCCCCCTCCTAACTCCCTTCCCCCCTGATATTTAGTTCAAAAGTAGGGCTATCTGGGATTAAGGATGGGGAGGGCCGTTCACCATACACACAGTTAGACATTAGTATGTAAATATGGATGCGTCTCTCTTTGGAGTGCGCGTTCCCATGGATGTGTGGGTCTCTCTGGTGGGGGGTGTGTGGCGCACAGGTAGATCACGGACATCTTCCTAGGGTATCAATTTTATGTGACAGTCTTTCAAAGGGAGAAGTTAACTCATTTTACTGTTAGGTTGCTTAAAATATTTTATATGGAAACAAACATACTATGGAGTAGGATGACAAATTTGCATGAATTTAAGATGAAACAGGAGACCTCAAAACATTTTATTATGGAGAGTCACTTATATGTTGCCCTGACATTTTTTCCTAGTTTCCTCAGCAATCAGAGCTAATTTAGAAAAGTTTGAGAAGTGCTGGAAGCCAGGCCTAGAGTTGGGGAGAGAGAGGGCTGGTAGAGGCAAATCTGGTGGGGAGAAGGGTAGCCTGCAAGGGGGTGTCTCTGTGAGGGCCCCTAACAGAGTTCCCTTGGGCCAGAGCCCACTGCTGAGTGGAGGGGAGGAGAAGACGGCTCTGACAGAGCAATAGGGTGATAGGCAAATGCAGAAGTGGGCCAGGTAGCAGTAACGGTGCCAAGAATGGGCTTCAGGGGCCTTCAGCACCCTTCCTCCGCCAGTTGCCAAGTCACTCCAAATACACGTCTTCTAAGGAAAAATGATGTGCTGTGTAAATGCAGCTTCATGAGAAGTCCCTTGGCCCATCACATCCCCAACCAGATAGCCACCCTAAGACCCTCCTAATAGAAATTCTGGTCCTGCCACTATTATTTACGACAATCACGGTGGTTTGCAGTGTGTTTCTTGGGGGAAGGACAGTGGCATTGACCAAACTGACAGTTCTTTGTTCCTTTAAACAAAGCAATTTAAATCTTTTCAGGCGGTCTTCCTAGGTCATCCTCTCCTTTCTTAAAGGGAACCTATTTCACAAATGGGGAAACCTAACTGGGAGTCTAGTGATTTGGCTCCGCACTTGCCACTGTCTTTTCCAGGCCCCATTATTAAAAAAATTCTCATTCCAATTTAGGAAAAAAGTTTCCAGCTTACCTTGCAATCAGTCACAAAGTTAACTGGAATTCAACTCTCCTAACATTTCTCTTTAAGTGTGCCTTTGATACACTACTCTAATTGAATTAATGTATCTCTCTTTACAAGATGATGTTTGATGGTATAGAGATGCACATGTACTTACTCAAAGTCCTTAATATGTAAGATGTTTTAAAGGGAGTGTTCCAGATAATGGAAGCTTTTCAGTAAGTTTTCTGATTGCACTTGAGTTTTTTTCTGAAATGCTCATAGTCAAATATTTTACTTTTGACTTTCTTTTACAGTTGGAAACTGGATCCCATTTTAGAAAAGGACATTAATGGCACTTATGTGATACGTGGAGTCAGGTTAAAGACCGAGCTAATATCCTGACTCAAGTGCTGAAAGACTGTCTGGCAAGGAGTTTACTTAGAAGTTGCTAAAACAATTTACTGCTGCATTTATTTTACAAGCAATTGATGGACTGCTGCAAAAGCTCTAATTTTAAGTAGTTGCATTATACTTAAGATATTCAAAATCCCTCAGGATAATATAAGATATCCTAAAGCTTATGGCCTAGCAAATGAAATCCTGCATCCAGCTGAGAGCAAGTTATAATAGAGCAGGAGTTATCAAAAGCACTGTACAATTAACATACTACTATCTAAAGCATAGGACCTATAATTTTGATTTGTGATATTGCTACAATTAGTGCCTCCCTAATGTTTTTCAGAGTAAAATCATTTCCCCCATCCCCAGTTTAGTAAATATTGAAAAACGGAATAGTTTCCATAACTTTAGTTATTGAAAGCACCGTTTAGGAGAAATTAACAATCTTACATTGCATAGTACTGTTTGATATCACTTTTCATTTTATTTTAAAAAGTCAAATAAAATAGAATTTTATGATCTGATTATTATTTAGAATCTATTATTCCTTTTACTATTATTATTACTTTTACTATTATTCTCTACTCCAGGGAAAACCATAATGGAAGTAAGAATAGAAGGAAACACAAGAGAAAAAGTCAAGCCTTTTACGAACCTTCTGGATACCTGGAATAGGGCAGTATTTCTCAGAGTGGCCTGCGGAGCACCTGTGTTTCAACAAGTGCCAGGTGTGGCTGCACGTTACAGACCCACAGGACCGCCTGGCAGTTTAAGGAAGTTATCACAGACCCAGTCTCCTTTTAGCCTCCTTCTCCTTCAGCTTTGGCTTGTGACTTTTATCCTCAGGGTGGCAAAATGACATCTGTAACTTGGGCATCCCATTTGCTTTTCAGTGAGGCAAGGTGCTTTCTCTTTATTAGGCTTTGCCTTTTAGTCAGGAAGGGACCCCCACCCCAGGCCAGCACTATCACATGACCACACTGATCTATCATCTTAAGATGAATTTTAAATGGCACCTCAGCTTGCCACCATTCATACAATCTGGGTATTTTTCATAAAGAATAAGGGGAAATGGATACTGGGTGAACTACAGTGTCTGCTGTACTCTGCATCACAATCCCATACCTGTTATAGATAGGGTTGTTACAGATGAAGAACTTCTGGCCATCTGTAGAATCCATCTCTGGGGGTAGGCCCCTGGCCTGCACATTTTAACCCATTCCTCATGTGATTTAATGCATACTGAAGCTTGAGATGCCTAAGGTAAGGGATAAAGAAGTAGCAGAAAACAGATGTCTGCTCTACAGTCTTGCTTACGAGGCACACTGCCATGTATTTGAAACAGCTGGAGGATACTTCATTCCATGCATATCAGTTAGGATGCTTTTGGCCTCAGGTACCAGAAAACCCAACTCGAAAAGGCTTAAACACTAAGGTTATTTATTATTTTATGTAATAGAAGTCCAGAGGTAGGACAGGTTCGCAGTTGGTAGATTCAGTGAAGATCATAAAGAATCAGATGTTTTTCTTTCTCTCCACTTGGCTGTTGACCTTTACAGCCTCATTCTATGGCTGGATCCCTGCTCCCAGGTTGTAACTTGGCTGCCAGCAGCAGTTTAATGTTTTCTTGTTCATATTCAGTGTGAGAGAGAAAAGTGCCTCCCAGTTGCTCTCGTGTGAGAAAGAATTCTTGTAGAAACTCTGATGGTCTTCTATTTGTGTCTCAATGCCCATTTCTGAACCAATCACTGAGAAGGTGGCAATGACCTTTTAACTAGTTAATGCACCCTTTAAGCTTGAATCAAAGCTGTACTTCCTCAATTTGCATTGCCCCAAAGTGGAGGGGTCAAATGGAGTAAATCACTGTGCCAGTTCACTGCATCCAATTGGCATCTTGACTTGGCCCTTTAGACACAGCCATTCTGGCTCCTTACCCTTTCCTGAGCTTCTTAATGCATATTCCTACCCTTAGGGTAGAGGTTGGAGGGGAGGTCAGACTTCTGGCAAGACCACACAGGAGCCTCAAGTTGATCACTTTGCTAATCTTAGATGACTATCTCTTCTAGCCAGAGCATTTGCTGATTGTCTGAGAAGGCGCATGGTGGACTGCCTCTCAAATTCCTATGCTTGTCTCATAGCCACAGTGGCCGTATAATTCATTTACAGTTAATAAATCTTTGGATTTATTAAATCTGTTCTCCCTATGATAACTGAGAGCAACAATCCTGGAAAGGGGAACGCTCCTCTCCAAGCCCCATAGTGTATTAAAAAGTGTACTTAGGATCACTTCTACCCTGGCAATGCATATTCATTATGTAACATTTTATATTTGGAGAAGAATACTTTCACAGTCTCATGGCTTCATGGCTGCTTCATGATAGAACCAGAAATCATTTTGTGGGTACATGACCTCCCTTTTCCTTGAGCTTTTCAGCGTTTTCACACTGGCAGCATCTATGTGGGTCGAGTAGATATAGCCCACCAAAGTTTGGGTGCCTGAGTGAGTGATAAAAGGGGCAATAGATTTATTGGGGGAAGAACTGATAATTTGATTTTGAATTTATAAATTCAATGGCCAATGTTCCATCGATCAGTAAAGATAAGACTCAAGTTTGATTAATGTTGGAGATTTAGACTTTGAATTGTCACCATAAAAGAAAGTTGAAGCGAGACTCTCCGAGAGACAAGGACTGAAGAAGCAAATAGCCAAGGGAAGGCAGCAGTGCGGAACCTCACAGTTAGGGAGGTGACAAAATGCGAGGACTCAGGGATTAGTTCAGAAGAGATGTGCTAAGGAGGACCAGATAGTCTTAGTTCTTTTTTTTTTTTTTTTTTTTAAGTATTTATTTATTTATTTATTTATGGCTGTGTTGGGTCTTCGTTTCTGTGCGAGGGCTTTCTCCAGTTGTGGCAAGCAGGGGCCACTCTTCATCGCGGTGCGCGGGCCTCTCACTATCGCGGCCTCTCTTGTTGCGGAGCACAGGCTCCAGACGCGCAGGCTCAGTAATTGTGGCTCACGGCCCCAGCCGCTCCGCGGCATGTGGGATCTTCCCAGACCAGGGCTCGAACCCGTGTCCCCTGCATTGGCAGGCAGATTCTCAACCACTGCGCCACCAGGGAAGCCCAGTCTTAGTTCTTTAAGGCCAAAACATATAGTGACTTGGATAAGAGGTGCCAGCAAGATGCCAGTCTTAAGTCTCTTTCAGACCAGCATTCCCCAGGATATAATGTAACTTGGAATTTTCACCTTCCTTCTCAACCTTCTTAGTGTCACCCAAATTTTACATGTGGAGAAATCAAGGAAACTAAAAGCTTACTGACTTCTCTAAAACATGGCGCCAGGAATCAGCTTTTACATTATTATACTCAGTAAAAGTATAGAGGGCTACAGGCAAGAGACTATACCAGGTATGGGACACTTCCTTCTAAACCTGGGACTTAGCACAGCATAATAAGTCTGAGAGACTATGAGTTCAGAATACTTAGTACTCTTTCCAGAAAAGCAAAAGATGTCCCATTATCCTCAAGATTCATATTCTTTTTTTTTTTTTTATAATTTTTATTTATTTTATTTATTTTTTGGCTGTGTTGGGTCTTCGTTTCTGTGTGAGGGCTTTCTCTAGTTGCGGCAAGCGGGGGCCACTCTTCATCGCGGTGTGCGGGCCTCTCACTATCGCGGCCTCTCTTGTTGTGGAGCACAGGCTCCAGACGCGCAGGCTCAGTAGTTGTGGCTCACGGGCCTAGTTGCTCCGTGGCATGTGGGATCTTCCCAGACCAGGGCACGAACCCGTGTCCCCTGCATTGGCAGGCAGATTCTCAACCACTGCGCCACCAGGGAAGCCCCAAGATTCATATTGTTAAATCTAGGAATCCCATTAAGGTATCAGGTTAGGAGAGTTCTTTGTAGCGGGGGCCACAGATTCCACAGGACCCAGGCAAGTAACATGAAGGAGCAAAGTAGGCCAAGAGATGTGGTGGAATACATTTTCTTTTCTATTTTTTTTTTTTTTTCAAAGCAAAGGAAACACATTTTATTTTATTTTATTTTTGGCCGCACTGGGCATCATGTGAGATTTAGTTCCCCGACCCGGGATCAAACCCATGCCCCCTGCAGTGGAAGCCCAGAGTCTTAACCACTGGACCACCAGGGAAGTCCCTGCAATCACATCTTCATCAGCCGCTCCTCCATTTTCATTATATGAAATTTTATGTATCTGTCTTTGGAGAAAAGCATCAGTGTCAAATCTAGCAAGGAAACATTTGCCCTCAGGACATGAGTCTGAACTAGTACTTGAAAATGTGACAACAGAATTTTCTGATCACGTTTTAACAAAGGATTTACTTGCTGATCACTAAGAAGTAAAATTCAGAAAATAGTCCCCCTCCCCCACCGCAAGAATAAATCTATAATAAAACATTTTCAGTCATCCTCTCCCCTCTTCCCAAGGTGTGCCCTTTCATGTGCACTTCATCGTAGAGCCAACTGACATCCAGAAATACTCTGAAAGGCACCTGGCACTGTCGTGTTGCTCATGCCTCTGGTACACCTCCCTGGCAGGCAAGTGGAACCTTTTCTGTAGCTTCTCACTTTCAATAGAAATTTATTGAAAAATTTTCTTGATAGCAAAATACTTAAAGATTCCTTCCCCCTGCTCATCCTTCAGTTATCTACTGGAAAATTACAGAATTGAAAAGGTTTTGCCCCCAGTTGTGATCAAAACATGGAATACTGAAGAACATCTGGGTTACTCTAAGTTCTTAGGTTACACACGTAGATATGTACAGAGGAAGTTGAACCCCAAGTTCTATTCCTTCCCAAAATGGGTAACAGAAGAGAGGATTTGATTAGAACAGCTGAAAAAACCTGATACTCATTCTATGATGGAGCAAAGCAGGCTTTTTCAACCATAAACTGATACCACCTTGTTGGTCATAAACCCTGCAGAGATCCAACAAGATGAGCCTCAAATTTCAAAGAGAGTCAGCAGAGAATGCTAAGATATATGAACAGAAGAGAATGCTGCTAAAGGCACAGAGCAAAGAATCCCAAGGAATTTTCAGTGCCATTTTCATTTAATAAGCCAGTAGTATAGCAACCTAAAGACCTTGGCTGTGATCACACCAGGATGTTTTTATGGTACTGCTGCAGGAAAACATGATGGGCAGCTGGCATCCTCTGGCTCACGGTGCTCAGTGAGCAGCTCCAGCACCAACTCCGTGGAGAGCCTATGGCTGGGGGGTGTAGCGGAGGTATTTCTTGCCAGATGGGAGCTCTTTGGTGAAGACTCCTTTAGGGAAAAGTTTTTTGGCTTCCTCTTCAGGGATGGTTGGAAGGACCATCACGCTGTCTCCATTCTATTGAAAAGACATTGTGAATGGTGAAATTCAATCTTATAGTGAAGGCTAAAGGCAATAATTAACTTTAGAAAAGTAGCTACAGTTGCTGATGAGAATAATCAAATCTCCTTTGCTCTATCCCCTCTGAGGAATTTTGTTTTCACAAGTTGATCTTTGACACTTCTGGGAAGGGAAGTATTTCCCCACCTTAACAAGAAATAGTCCTGTTTTAAATCTATTAATGGCTTGCCACCTAAGTCCTTATCATTGCCCTGCGTGACTGAATCCGGCTTCCTCTCCCATCCCCGGCCTCTCCCCACACCTCCTGCTGCTGCTTTTCCAGCATGGTGGCTCTCCTATTCCTTGAACATGCCAAGCTCACTATTAGAAAAGCTTCTTAGCTGTTCCTTCAAGCCTGCCATGCTCTTCCCTCCTAAATATGCGTGACTTGGTCTCTCACTTTCTTCATGTCCTTCCCAAAGGTCCCTTCAGAGAAGGGCCTTTCTTGACAGCCAAATATAAAACCAACCCTCCCACCTGTGCTCCCCTTCGCCCCACCTCTGCTTGATTACTCTCTGTCGCACTTATCGTTACCTAATATACTATAAACTTGTTTATTGTTTGTCTCTACCAACTGGAATTTAAGTTCTATGAGGGCAGGGACTTTACACTGATTGTTCATTGCTGCATCCCAGTGTCTATTGTCTGGGCTCAATAAACATATGATCAAAGAATGGATACAGAATATAAATTGTTTGTCTGTCAGAAGAAACAAAATAACAAAACCAGGTGTTCAGGTTAGCATATTAAAAAAATGTAGCAATGGTAAGACACTCTTGTGATATTATCCATGTCCTACATATGGCAGGAATCTTAGAGATTAAAAGTTCATGAACAGGTTTCAGAGAATTCTACATAGGTGTAAAAGACTGACGCTTAAGAGAAATGAAATGTTTCAAGACATTAATATACCACATAGGTTTATACCCATGACTGAAGTGGCCAGTCTAAGTTCTGCTATAAATATTTTGCCATCAGGGAAGAGTTAAAGGTTTTTTAAAAAATCCTTTTATTAGGAAAAGGAATCATTCTGACCAATTAATTTGTCCAAATAATCTAAAAGTTAGAAATACAGGGAGTTTGTATAAAAGGGTTAAAGACCCTGAAAATGGCCTCTCAGCAAATCTTAAACTCAGCCAGGAGGAAACGTCCTCCCAGTGTACTTGCATGCCAGAAACAAGAGCCCCACGTAACACTGACCCTGGAGGTAGCCACTGAGAGACTGGCCCCACAGGCCTTCCAGGCAAGTTGGGTATCTGCCCTTTTAACATCTTTACCTTCCAATCAACTGGGGTGGCAACCCTCTTTTCTGCTGTCAGCTGGAGAGAGATAATTACTCGGAGAATCTCATCAAAGTTCCTGCCAGTGGTAGCCGGGTAGAGGATGGACAGTTTTAGCTTCTTATCAGGACCAAAAATAAATACCTGCAAAGCACACAGACATATAAACAGGAAGAACTCTTTGAATGTTTTTGATACTAAAGCCTCTTAGAAGGCTCTTAAGTCATTAAAAATGTTCAAGGGTATAACAAAACAAAACAACAACAAAAATCTGCAAATATCTAGAAAGATACACCAAACAAACTGGGTGGCTGGAGTAGATATGATTTTCTTCTCCATGTTATATTTCTAAACTTGAAGGAAATTATATTTGGCTCTGGCTGTCTCAGTAAGAAAAACTGATTTGCGAACTGAATCCAGGAAAGGCCTCAGGAAGGTAACTATGTTAACTACGGAAGATTATCATAGAAATAATACTAATGGGAGTTGATCCCGGTCCTCAAATTGTTGTATATTTCTGCAGATGTGAGAATAAGTTTGTTCTCTAGTGGGTACGGACAGAACAAATAAGAATTCAAAACCAGGGATGCCTTATGAAGAAGGCTATGACCCACCGCCTTAAAGAGTGGGCCGTCAGGAGGACTACAGAAAAAGATTTCTCAATTCCAGGTGACATCCTAGGATAACTATTTTAATGTATTTTCAAAAGTTGTGAATTAAGCAGTTTAAAAGTTTAGCTGAAAAATTTTACTTTGTACCAGCATTTAGATAAAAAGTGAGAGTGCCACCAGGACACTTATATCCTAATTGGACATAGTCCCCCATTTCCTTTAGTTGGTCCAAGCATTTACTTGGACATATGTAGCCTGGTCAGTCACAATGACTAGGTAATGGACGTATACAACTCACCACACGAGCTGTTACAGGCATGCCCTTTTCGTCCTTCTCTGCTGGGTCCAGCATGCCCAACTGGATGGCAAGGTCCCGATTCTTATCATCAATGATGGGAAAAGGTAACTTTTCTGTGGGCTCGTCACCATTGTAAGCATTGATATCCTGAAATGCAGGGGAAAGAGAAAAGAGAAATCTAAACCAGGCATATCCTCTGAATTCAATCAGTTAACAGTCATCATCTTGTAAGGCAGGGAAGAGAGGACCATAATCATCATAATTTCTCTAAGCAATTTTAATAAGAAAATTAATGAATGAACACTCCTCATCCCAACTGTTCATTGACAGGAATAATGGTAGGGTGTAGTACTTAGGTCATAACCTAGAGCCTTCTCATGCCCAAGTCTCTTAAAATTCAGCAGGCGTTTACTCCTCTGAGAAAGCAGCATTAAACTCTTTAAAAGTTGAATAATATAGAGTTAGACTTCAATCCAGAGTACCTCTGCGTACCCAAACACTATAAAAACCATCAGTAACGATGAGTTCACATCCAGAAATTATAGCACGTACAAAGATAATTTTATAGATCTGGCCCCTGCCTCAAAAGCACCCTGACTCAGACATTAAGCTACTGTAACAAAGATATTAAGACATGAAAAGAAAACACAAAACTTAAAGCAAACACAAGAATGGAGAGTTGAATATTCACTTCAAGGACAAGTCAAAGGTAAAAATGGGTGAAAAGGCAGAGGTGAATTTACACTAGGGTGAAATCCACATAAAAACAAAGCATTTCAAGTCTGAACTAAAGGACAATAATGTACTTGCTTCCACTCTCTATCCCTTCCTCCCCTAGTTAAAAACTTCATTCATTTTTCTATCCTGGGAAGTTTTGGGGAGAAAAAAAAAATCTAGCTTCGTTATTTGATCTGGTGTTTACACTGCACTTAAGGTGGGCTAAGCATTATGGTAAGTACGTGTGGGATACAGATGAGGAAGACATGGTTCCTGCCTTTAAAGGAACTTCTAATTTAGTTGGATGATTGCCGTAAGGAGTAGCAACAAACGCCAAGACGGTAATATGTAAATGGCAAATGCTGAAGTACACCAGCATCCCCATTTGTAAGACTGCTGAGTTAGGAGAGGCTTCAAGAAAGGCGTATGACTTTTACCTGGGCCTTTGAAGGGTGGATAAAATTTTCACAGGGCAAAAAAAGGCATTCTAGGGAGGGGGAGCAAAATTAATGAAACATGTAGGCAAGTCTGAGCATAAACTATTGACTAGCGAAAGAGGAATTTATCTGGGTAGAGTTTTAGGAAGTAGTGAAAAAGAGGCGTTAAAGCTGGAATAAGGTCTATTTATTATGTGGAGCCTTGAAAGTAAAACAGGAGTTGATGGCATAGCAGATATAGAACCTTGGTGGATTTCTCAACAGAGACGCCATAGGATAAAAGGGGCATTGATGAACTTTGAAATGGATAACAACAAATTTTAACATGTTTCTTAATTTTATTAGCTTAACTTCCCTTCTGCTGTCACTGGCGGTCTATCAGGTCGCCACAGCTAAAATAACAATCAATATGGTTTCATGCTAGAGGCACCTTGAGGTTTCCTGCGTAACCAGTTGTGTGTCAAAGTTTGGGCACTGCTTCTGAAAGTTGGGACTTGTTTCCTATTTAATGCAATCACAATTTTGAAAATTCTAAGGCACAAGCTCACCCGTGAAAACGAACCTGGGTGTGTTCCTATACTTTAAAGGGTATTATATAATTGGCTATAAACTCTTCCTTCAGCCACCTGTACCTTCAATGATTGCTCTGCAGTAATTCTTAGCCCTGCCATTCGCATGATAGGCATTACATTACACCCACGAAAAGCAAAGAACAATATGCTTTGGCTTTATCCTAAAATCAAGCAAATTCCTACTCTCTATCATCTAGTATCAACGAGAGTATTGGTTTGGGGTTCAAATCCTACTGCCACCATTTTCTTGCAGGGAAATCTTTAGTGTGTCCTTCCAGCTGCCTGGGTGAAAAAAGTATTCTCATCTGAAAAGCTGGGGGCAGGAACCATATATCTCCCCTGAAGGGCTGCTCCCAGAAACTAATGAGAAACTGCCTGTGAGAATACTGTGGAAATGCCAGTGACCATTCACAGCCAAGTGTAAGGAATGAAAACAGTCCACCTCAAGAAAGAGAAATGCCTTCCCTTTTCTCCTATACATGATTCTTCTAATCTCAGACACTTAGAATTAACTGGTATAAAGTGGCCATGGGATGCAGCCCCAGGTGGCCAGCTCACAAGTCAGCACTACATCGTACATTCAGTTGCATGTGAAGTGCCTGACATAGTGCCTAGTGCACAGTAAGCATCCTTTGAAAGTTCCCTATCATTATTTAGTAGACACTGTAGCAAAGTCATTAAAATGCTCTCAAGTTAAATCTAGGCCACCACATTTATTATCCAAGTAAATCCTTTGGTTGGGAGTAGACAGTTCCTTCAGTTCCTTCATTTGACAAATACAGACTGCCTGCCTGCCTAGGAGGTCCTGAGTACTGAGGACTGTTCCAGCAGTGCAAGAAACAGGAGTCTGCCCTGCTGAGCCTCCACTCTGGTGGGGAGAAACAAACGAAATCAGCAACGTGCAGAGTATTTTAGACGGTGACAAGTGCTAAGGAGACAAATCAGGGGAGGATGGGGAGTACAGAGGGGAGTTATAATTTTAGACAAGGAGGCCAAGGGTGGCCTTAATGGGTATCATTTGAGTTGAGACCTGAAAGATGTGAGGGCAAGCCACAAAGATACCTGGGGAAAGAGTCTTCCAAACAGGATTCTGGATATATTTTGAAGGTAGAGCAGGCAAGTTAGCTGATGAATCAGACATGTGAAGTGAAAAAACCAGAGGAATTAAGGATGACTCCTGGATTTTTGGCCTGAGCGACTACAAAAATGCAGATGCCATTAGCTGAGATGAGTAAGACCCTGGGATTAAGAACAGGAGCCCCGTTTTAGACATGCTGGATTTGAGATGATAGGACATCCCAGGGGAGATGCTGTAGGCAGTGGTTTCACCAATCTGGAAGCCAGGAGAGTCTGGCCTAGAGATGGAAATTTGGGAATCATAGCATATAGATGTGGGTGGATGAGTTTACCAAGGTGAAGAGTGTAGATAAAAAGAGAAGAGGTCCAGGAAGTGAGTCCAGGGCAACTCCAGCATATATTCAGTATTAGGAGTTGGGAGATGAGGCAGCTCATGCCGCACACGAGCAGGAACAGCTAGAGAAGTGGTGTCCTGGAAGCCAAGAAAGAAGGGGGCTGAGAACTGACCACTGGATTTAGCAAGGTGGAGGTCACTGTGCAGTCCAAGTCAGACTTTCAAATAATCAGTGAAGTCTGAATCTGAGCCTTTCTTGTACCTTCACCTCAAAAAACCAAGCTACTCTATAAAATTTATAGCTTAATCTGTAACCTCAAAGCATATGCCAACGGGTACTGTACCTTGCTCCAGGCAAGATGGTCTTCAACACTGTCTACTGAAAGGGCAATCATCTTAACGTTCCTCTTGGCAAATTCTGGTGCCAGCTTTGCTGCTCTGCCAAGCTCCGTGGTACACACTGGGGTAAAGTCCCGAGGGTGGGAGAAGAGAATGCCCCATCTGCATGAAGGAAAAGAAGGTCACAGTTGAATGAAGAGATTATCACCAGCATCATGTACAATGAAAAATCACAAATCCTAGATCAAAAATGACTTTCTTTTTCAAATGAATGCTTATGAAGACAATTACTTTTAAACTTTTCTGTTGAGGAATGCTTTTTGATCTTATCTCCAGAAAAGCCTATGTTTAAAGCCCAATTCAATCAAAGATATGAAATTCAACATGATAAATATTTAAAGAGACTGTAAGGATGTTGCCTCCTTTAATAACTCTAGAGCCACCCTGAGTCCTTTTCAGCTAATGAAATCTGTGCTACGTAAACCAAGTACTTATTGAAATAATTTTTTTTTTCTTTTTACCCTTTCTACATTTTTTTCTAAGCACAGATATGCTGACATTCACCTCCAATAATGGATGTTCCAATATGCCCTGAATCTAGACCAATGCCTGACTACAATAATAAACAGATTATGTAATCTGAAATAAAGAGGCTTCTATCCTCTATTTATATGTAAAATGAAAGCTGACACTTGGTTCTTTGAAGTGAACAGATATAAAAACTTTTGTAAAAACTAGTTTACTGATCTAACCTGCTAAACAGGACACCCAATATTTGTACCCTGACCAAACAACAGTATTTTAAGAGTTTTACTTATCTCTTCATTTGCAGTTTATTCTTCTTTTTGCATTAGACTAAGTGGGTAGAAAAATGATAGCCTCCAATGTCGATTTCTACAACTACAGATTCTTAGGGAAATACTAATATCTAAATCATCATTGCCTAAGGTTAAACTGGCGTAAGTTTTAAGCACATTTCAAGCTAAAAGTCACCAAGAACTTTGGAGTACTGTTTCCTTCTCCTGGGCAACAGAAACTACTCTTTCGACTGAAAAGGAAAACCTAACACGCAGTTTCCACACTCCTGTTGACTTAACAACGTTAAAGCAGGATCCTAAACTAGTAGATGACTAACTCTAGCCTAGATGCCAAGCTGACCTCCCTAAAGTTTGCCAAGTTTCCTGAAGCACAAAGAAGAAAGCAGAGACAAGGTACCTAATTCAAGGTACCTAATTCCCAGCTACATCTGCCACTCAACTCCCAAGGTTTCAGGAAAGGAAAAGACCTTCTTACAAAAAGGATGGATGGCCCTATGGCAAGACTGGAAAGAGAGAGGTAATATTTTTACGATTGTGGAGGGGTGTGGTATGTTTACTTTTGATAAAGGGCAATAAGACATATGTATATTTTGAAATAAGTTAGCTATGAGTAAAATTTAGGCTTTAGAGTCTGTGGTAAAGGATCTGTTTAAGGGTCAGATGAGACTTAAGGAAAGTCTCCAGAACTTGAGAAAAAATGAGCAGGGCACGTCTTCCTGTATTGTTAAAGAGGTGATTAATTAGAAAAATCAGGCATTCTCTTTCCATTGTGAGTCAAGAGACTGTATTGCTGAATCACGTTAAGGAACTTGTTTGAGGCCACTTCACATCCTCCCCTCTCCCAGAAGCCAAAACTCTATAGTTTGCCACATGGCTAGGAACAGGATAAACTCTGGGAATGTCTTACTATGGCCTGCCTCCCCTCTAAGTCTCCCTACTGCTGCTCTTCAGAGGAATACAATTACATTATCCCCTTTCCTTTTTCCTCATTTTCAAAAGACAAAAGGTTTCTTCATTTAAGGGAGGGGTCCCCACTCACTAACCCCCAGAAAACCCATGTTTTGTTTGGTGAAGATGTACTGTGAGGAAGCTGCTTATACCACACACATACAGAAACAGTGACTGGCCTCAATAAACTCACTAAATGCAGCACCCAAGCCCCTTAGTTGTTTCCAGCTGTCAGGGGCAGGGTAGAACCTGTAATGTTTGAAATTAATTTTCTCCAAAACACACCTGGATCAAAAATTGATAGTATGAATTGAAATCACATTAAGAATGGAGTTTGATAAAATTATATCGGGCAAAAATCCATGTATTACAATGATATAAAGGGCTCAAACTTATTTTCGGGGTAGGGCGGGGAATAGTACTATCCCATGCCTGACCCAAGGCAGACTTGTCTATTTTTGTTTATAGATGCAGATAGTTTTCTCATCTTCCTACTTATGGCTCCCTGAGAAGGTACCACTTTTAATCAAATTAAGATAGATCGAGGACAATAAATGACAACAAAAAAATCCCAAACGAATAGGGTTAGCTTAAATAGTGACATCATTTATAACTATTGCTACGGTAAATATGCTTTATATTAATATTTATCTACAACCTAAGAGTTCTGGGAAAATTTTGTTTTATGGGGGTGAGGGCTGTAGGTAGGAATGGGAAGGAACATTATCTGAAAATCCCATGGAGTTCTGGAGAAATACCAATACCTAAATTCCGAGTATGAGACTGGACGTAGTCTGTATTTCTGAAGTCTTTCCCTGCCTTTATTGGCTGAATGTACCATTTCTCATCCTTTCTCTAGCGTAGTCCTCTCTTGCAAAAAACTTAGCTCTTCCCTTAATCAGTAGCTGGAAAATGGATTTAAGGGACTGTAAGGGGTTGGTTAGGCCTAAGGTATAAGAATCTCTCCCAGGTGCTCTGCACAGGCCTGTCCAATCCTTGATTAATCTCATAAACTGCACCCTCTGTCTGTAATATATGTACCTGGACACTGTATATAAAAGGGATACAAAGCAAGAAGGAATTCTAACACCTTAGACCACAGTGTAGTGGGGCCACTGGAACTCCAGAACCATAATATAACTAGACACATCTGGAATGTTTCACATTAAATCTAATCAACTTAAAGTTTGCCGATTCAGGAGCTGTAAAACCACAGTAACGCCAATATACTCCTAGTCATAAAGGTATGATTGCCAGGCTAGATCATGGGTCACCAATTTGGCAAGTCTCCCTGCGGCTGGAAGCGAGGCAGAAGGGGGAGGGGGCAGTGAGAGGCACTCTGCAGTGAAACAAAAGGGTCTCAAAGGGGGAAGGTACGGGTGTCCAGGTGCTTGGCTATCCATGGCCACTGCAACTGAACAACCTCAGACAGCCCTTCCCTCAAGGTGTTGCAAGTTCTGGAATGAAGGACACACACACATACAGAGTGTTCTGGGTTCCTCCCAAAGCTGTTATCAAATCACATTCTAGCAGCTGGGGGAGGTTCTGGACAAAAAGTCTTTCAGCCACTATCTGGCAGCTGGTGGTTTCAAATTTTTTGTGCTGAGAAGCCTGCAAATACCACTGCAGCAAGTAGAACCCTCACATAACACGCTGGGCCCTTCCTGAACCTTCAGCCAGTAGCAGTGTCCTCTGACTCTGGCCTTGGACACCAACCTTCCCCAGGGAGCAAATTCCATAACGGAGGGAGGGAGGGAGGAGGTGCGACCCTGGGCACGAGTACCGGGGAATTGACCGCCGATGCTACCCTCTCCGGCCCTCGGCTGGACCATACTACTTGCACAGTTTACCAAACAGAGGCAAACAGACAACGAACTCTCCTCCGCACCGGCCTCCCGAACCCGGGACCTGCGCGATCCCAATTTTGTTCCCCTCCCCCTTCCTCACCCCGGAGCCGGCCCAACCACGCGGGGGACGGAAGGCGAGAGAGGATCCAATGGCCGGCGCAGGGCGGGCCGGAGGGTCGCGGCCAGCCAGCAGCGCTCGGCCGCCGCGGGGCAGGGGCCACACGACGAGAGGCACGTGCAGGAACCGGTGCGGGGAGGAGGCGGGCGGCGAGCAGGGGGCTGAGCGGTGAGGAGGACGGAAGGGAGAAACAAGGGAAGGCACCTCTGAGTCCGGGCGTAACCCGAGGTCAGGGTAGGGTGAAGAGGTGGCCACTTACGAGTCTCCCAGATAGTCATGGAAACGGATGCGGCCGATGGTAGTATTGGCCTCGAAGTTGGGAGCCTCGTCCCCGAGAAGGAGCCCTCCAGGCATGGCGGCAGCGGTGACACGGAAGGAGGACTAGGTGCAAAGGCGACAACCACCAGCGGGCTGGTTCCGGCGTGTGTGCTGTGGGGCGGGATAAATGGGGCTTCCAGGGGCGGAACGGGAGGGGGCGGGGTGGGCGGGACCAAAGCAAAGCCTAGATAGATGGAGTCGCGGCGGGAGCGATGGGCGGGACAAGGGGCGGGGCCAGGCCGTGGGCGGGGCGGGCGGGGCCGCGGCTGGCGTGGGCGCGAGCGAGAGTCCGGAACCAGCGGGAGTCTGGGGCTGGGCTAGGTGAGGGCAGACCTGGGCCGGGTCCGGCACCCCGCCAGGCCTCTGCCCTGCCGGGAGCCTGTGGACATTATCGCGCTCTCCTCACGTGACAGGGGACTCAATGACGTCGCCCTTTGGAGGCTTGGGGGTGCGTTCTGGGCTTTGGAGGTAAAGGAAGCGGAACGCAGTAGGAATGGGAGCCCCACGGCGGACAGCCGCCCTGAGGAGCCGCACGAATCCGCTGCTACCCTCCTGCACACCCACTCACGGCCGACTCCTGGCAGAGGGTTCTGGCGACCCCTGCACTCCCCGCTCTGTTAGTGTGAGCGTCTGGCATCCTGAGCGCCCCAGCCAGACTAGCCATCCTGATTTCTGTATCAGAGGATGTGGCAAGACCCAAGCATGTGGGGCACCTTGCGTCAGAGGAAGTGGCTTTCTTGTTGCAGCAAAAATTCCAGCACCCATATCAGTAAGTGCTTGGGGGAATGTGACCAAACTTTTATTTTTATTCCACTCCCAGAGTTCATAATGAACCATAAGGTATTCAACACAATTATCCTGAAGTTTAAATATAAATTTTAAAACATACTTATTGTGATCTATTGTGTGCAAGTCCACTCCGCCACCCAAGGAATTGGGAAGTTTAGATTCATTTATTTACTTTCTATGTGCCAAGCACAAGGTAGCCAAGATGACTGTTCTCTTGGAGCTTTCATTATAGTGAGGGATACATTTTTTAAAAAAATATTTTATTTATTTATGGCTGTGTTGGGTCTTCGTTTCTGCGCGAGGGCTTTCTCTAAGTTGCGGCAAGCGGGGGCCCCTCTTCATCGCGGTGCGCGGGCCTCTCACTATCACGGCCTCTCTTGTTGCAGAGCACAGGCTCCAGACGCGCAGGCTCAGTAGTTGTGGCTTACGGGCCCAGTTGCTCTGCGGCATGTGGGATCTTCCCAGACCAGGGCTCGAACCCGTGTCCCCTGCATTGGCAGGCAGATTCTCAACCACTGCGCCACCAGGGAAGCCCAGGGATACATATTTAACCAAGAATATATTAGACAACAGTAAATCCTATTCAGAGAAAATAAGATTATGTGCTAGAGGGTAACTGAGGTGCTGCTTGGATTGGGTGGTCTGGTCTGGGAAAGCCTCCAGGGTAATGCAGGTAAACTATAAGTAGTTACTGCCGCCATTGTGCCTGGAGTGTTCCTTTTTGGGGATGAGCTCCCAACTTCGAGGCCAAAACAACCAGTTATCAGCTGCATCTGTTTCCACAACTATTTTAGTTTACATAGTAAGTGCTCTGGAAATGGTAGCTATTATTTGGATGATGATAGTAGGTTATGCAATAACCCTTGCTTTGCCAACTGTTTGCTAGGCACTGTGCCAGACCTGGTGATACAGAGAAGAGATACAGTCTCTGCTCATACAGGGAAAGCAGATGTACATACAGTTACGATAAAAACGTAAATGCTGATGGAGGGTTGTGGGGAGGGGTGGGTGCCAGTCTGTTAAGAGTCCCACGGTATGAAAAATTCTCTGGGTGGGGCTCCTCAGGCTGAAAAAAGGCACAGGGCAGTGTGAAGAGAAGTGACTCACATACTAAGATTTGTTTTCATCATAGTGATGTTTTTGTGTGTGGGCATGCTAATCATACTTTCTCAGTTCTCCTCTGAACAAGGACTTGTTGTAAGATTACTGGAAAAATTTCTTAGCCACTCTGGAAAACTCTGTGAAGCTACTATATAAGTTAATCTGTAAACTAACATGACTCCAAGCTTTGGTTTTAAAAGTGCTATGTTTTAACTCCTTTTGTAGGGGAGAAAGAGAAGAAGAGGAAAAGGAGGGTAATTTGAACTTAAGGCACTATTAATAATGTTGTGGAGATAGGCTGGAAAATACAGGTATACCACAAATGTGGAGAATGAACACAGAAACAGATTACGGATCTCTAGAAAAGGCATAGTTATCAAACTGTCTGTTGTACAATAAATTAAGCAACTGTGATAAAATAAATGTCTGTTCCAGAGACTGCACACTGGCAGTCCTCTTGTCGACTGCAGACTTGTTTGCTTTAGCCTTTCTAGCATTTTTAATTCTTTTGAGTTAGCCGTCAACATCTAAAAAATGCGATTTTCCACAAAAATTTCTGGATTTCTATCTCCTCAAAAGTCAGAAGAGCTGGCCACACTGGGCTCATGTTGCACCTGGCAAACAGTGACTGGAGAGTCGCCTTCTAAGAGAGCATATATTTCCTATTTATTCAGAAGACGCCCCACCACTTACTGACATTGTCTATTGGCAGTTTAACCACACTCTTGCCTGGTTATTTTTCTTAGGTTAGAATTAGGAGGAAAATGAGTCCCATCCTAATGTAACCCTATCTCTGGCAAAAATTGTAAAAGTGGAAGGTTGACTAAGGACCATATGTTTCAAGGTGGAACAAGGTAGAGCATATTTCTTTGTAAAAGCAGAGAATGTTCCCATATACTTAATATGCAGACAAAGTCAAAAGAACACCAACTGTCCTGCCTGACTCTTGTAGGTAGTTGAGTTTAACCTCTGTACTACACTGAAGGAAGATGTAGTAGCCAGGAGAAGAGTGGAGAGTGGCAGAAACTCGAGAAGCAGAGCGGCAGGTGACTGATGCTGAAGGGTGCAAGATAACCTATCTAGTCATTAAAGGATACTTTACACAGGATACTGATAGCCTGCTAGCTTCCAAACTTAAACTACAGTGGGCTAAGCCCCACTGTAGAGGGAAAAGCAAGAAGTGCCATGAGAAAGGAGGAGGGGCCAGGGAGGCATCCCAGGGAGAGACCAGAATGTGGAAAAGGGAGAGTTAGGCTAAGGGGAAGGATTTACTTTGCAGAGAGGGTGGAGGCTTTATCAGAAAAAAATGTCTTCTGACAGCTGGCAGGGTTGGGGAGAACTTGAAGTCCTTAGAATTAACTCCTGATTGACAGGAAGGAGGGGTTTGCAGGGGTTTTCAGAGGGCTCTGACTCTTGGCTGATTGATAGTCTCTTCTGTCCTTACTGCTTTGGACAGACTGAAGGAAAAGGTGAAGGGATTGGCAATGGCCATTTGGAAGAACAACAGTACATTAGGATGTCTCCTCTCTCACTAGGTTGTGAACTCCTAAAGGTTAGACCGTATGTTATTGATAAATATTTGTGACCTGTTAGACATAGTGGTGTGGAGCTAGATTGCACAAAGTATTGAAGAAGCGTTTGGGCACCTTCCTATAGGCACACAGCAAAGCTTCTTGCCCACCTTCTGCTGGAAATAAAAGAGCAATATGTCCCTAGTTATAATTGTAGCTAGGTAAAAATTCTTATGCATGTGGGAGGAGATATATAAAATTTGAAATTAATTTTAGGAAGGTGGGATGATTTTTTAAAACAATTCTTATAAAGCTTTCTTGTTAAATTTGATTTTCTTTTCAGAAAAAAAAAAATAGAAAGAGGGCTGGAGTACAGGAAACTCTACTGATCAGGGCAGTGCTATCAACCTGCTGTGTGAGTGGGGCTGATAATCTCTCCACTGCTCTTCTTTATCATGTTTTATGTGGGTACTCCTCCCTATCATATCCTACAATCTGGAAAGAAAGCAAAGTATTGGGCTGGCCAAAAAGTTCATTCAGGTTTTCCTATAAGATCGTACGAAAAACCTGAACGAATTTTTTGGCCAACCCAATAGGATACGTAGGAGTAAAAATGAAAACAAAACAGCTTTTAAAATGCTAAAACGATGAATCGTTCTCAGAGGGGCTTTGGAGCAGTAAGTTCTGACACTTCTTTTCTCAAATAAAGCACTTTTCCTGAAAGTTTACTGCTTACACTGAAAGAGACTGTTTAGTAAGTTTCACAAATTATGATTTTTTTTGGGGAAAAATTTATTCATAAATGGTTAAAGGATTAGATTTTAAAACATGATATAATAAAGACCAAAAGCCAATTTGGAATTGCTTAAAGGATGTTGAGGTAACCAATTTTTTTCTGCTTTTACTTAAGCATAAAAGGCCTGATGCTCTGAAGGAAAAAAATTAAGATTTTTACAGAGTGGGCAGTGAATATCAATTCATGAAGCTTCATATCTGTGTGTGTGTGTGTGTGTGTGTGTGTGTGTGTGTGTGTGTGTATGTATATATATATAGAGAGAGAGAGAGAGAGAAAGAGATTGTCATAGAGAGGAAGGAGGGGAAAGGTAAAGAGAGAAAGAGAGAAAGCAGAGAGCAAAGAAGTCATAGGAGCTGGGAAAGGGAAGAAGAAAGAAAAAGGAGAAAAAAAAGAAGTGTTTTGGAGAGGAACCAATCTGAATGCCTGCCTTGCCCAGACTCCTCCTAAGGAAAACTGACCACATGGCCCTGCCACTCTTGCCATCAGTGGTTGCACAGGACTGGGTGTCTGGCTCAAAGGCAATCAACCTACAGACTGCCTAACAGCTTGTGGGGGCCTGGTACAAAATGCGTTATTATTGGATCTTCTTTTGGTGGCTGGAATGCAAGAAAACAGATTCAGGCAGCAGTTCACAGTAGGGGTAGAAGCTGAAAGATGGTCAGGTAAGGTAGTAAGCAGAAGCCATGAGACAGCCAGGAGAAGAGTAGAGAGTGGCAGGAACTCTAGAAGCAGAGCAGCAGATGACTGATGCTGAAGGGTGCAAGATAACCTATCTAGTCATTAAAGGATACTTTACACAGGATACTAACAGCCTGCTAGCTCCCAAACTTAAATTCTTTGAGGCCTAGTGCCAGGGTGAACTAAAGCTGGGTGGTGAGAGAAGTCCTCCCCAGGTACAGGCAATCAAGCTATGGATTTTCTGAGAATTTAAAGATGGTGACAATGATAATAATAATATTAACCTGCTTGCTATTATCACCAAGATCTGGCTGTTCCAAGCAATGTTAGTGATACAGTACTCTTAGACAAATCTTGATGCTGGTCTAAATCATAAACAATTGCTGCAGTCACTGTTGAGTTTTAATAATGTATATACCTTAGCTGCAGATTGGCACTTTTTAATTACTTATCCTTTATTTTTAAAAAGGTCTTCTACATAGAAGGTAATTTGGAGAATTCTCCATTATATAATCAGCTCTCTCTGTATATAGACCTCATTTATTTCAAGAGTGAATTGGTTGTGGTTCAAGCTGTCTTCTAGCACAGTTTCTGTCTCCAACTCCTGTGGTAATAATTCCTGCATTTAAACAACAGATTTGAAGTAAGCAACAATAACTCAATGATTATGAAGTTAAAGTAACAGAACTCAAGTTACTTTATTACGAGTGACCACTTGGAATTTTTGTGTTTAAAATTTAAAACATGTACGTACTATCGTGTCATCTGCAAACAGTGACGGTTTTACTTCTTCCTTTCCTATTTAGATTCCTTTTATTTCTTTTTCTTCTCTGATTGCTGTGGCTAAAACTTCCAAAACTATGTTGAATAAAAATGGCGAGAGTGGGCATCCTTGTCTTATTTCTGATCTTAGAGGAAATGCTTTCAGCTTTTCACTGTTGAAAAGCTGTGAGGTTTTCATATATGGAATTTATTTTGTTGAGGTGTGTTCCCTCTATTCCTGCTTTCTGAGGAGTTTTTATCATAAAAGGATGTTGAATTTTGTCAAAAGCTTTTTATGTATCTATTGAGATGAACATATGGTTTTTATTCTTCAGTTTGTTAATGTGATGTATCACATTGATTGATTTGCAGATACTGAAGAATTCTTGCATTCCTGGGATAAATCCCACTTGATCATGGTGTATGATCTTTTTAATATAAAGAAATAAAATATTTATTTAATAAAGAAATAAAATGAATCCAAATAGGAAAGGAAGAAGTAAAACTGTCACTGTTTGCAGATGACATGATACTATACATAGAAAATCCTAAGATGCCACCAGAAAACTACTAGAGCTCATCAGTGAATTCAGTAAAGTTGCAGGATAGAAAATTAATATACAGAAATCTGTTGCATTTCTATACACTAACAACATGTATCAGAAAGAGGAATTAAGGAAACAATCCCATTTACCATCGCACCAAAGAAAATAAAATACCTAGAAGTAAACCTACCTAAGGAGGCAAAAGACCTGTACTCTGAAAACTGTAAGACACTGATGAAAGAAATTGAAGACGACACAAACAGATGGAAAGATACACTGTATTCTTGGATTGGAAGAATCAGTATTGTCAAAATGACCATACTAACCAAGGCAATCTACAGATTTAATGCAATCCTTATCAAAATACCAATGACATTTTTTACAGAACTAGTACAAAAAATTTTAAAATTTGTATGGAGACCCAAAGACCCCAAGTAGCCAAAGCTACTTTGGCTACTTGGGGTAGCCAAATCTTGAGAAAGGACAATGGAGCTGGAAGAATCAGGCTCCCTGACTTCAGACTATACTACAAAGCTATAGTAATCAAACAGTGTGGTACTGGCACAAAAACAGATACATAGATCAATAGAACAGGATAGAGAGGCCAGAAATAAACTCACACACTTATGGTCAGTTAATCTACAACAAAGGAGGCAAGAATATACAATGGAGAAAAGGTAGTCTCTTCAATAAGTGGTGCTGAGAAAACTGGACAGCTATATGTAAAAGAATGAAATTAGAACATTCTCTAACACCATATACAAAAATAAACTCAAAGTGGATTAAAGATCTAAATGTAAGACTGGATACTACAAAACTCCTAGAGGAAAACATAGGCAGACACTCTGACATAAATGTAGCAATATTTTTTTGGGATCCATCTCCTAAAGTAAAGGAAATAAAAGCAAAAAGAAACAAATGGGACCCAATTAAACTTAAAAGCTTTTGCACAGCAAAGGAAATCATCGACAAAATGAAAAGACAGCCTACTGAATGAGAGAAAATATTTGCAAATGATATGACCTATAAGGGATTAATACCCAACATATATAAACAGCTCATACAACTCAACATAAAAGAAAACAAACAAACAACCCAATTAAAAAATGGGCAGAAGAACTGAAGAGACATTTTTCTAAAGAGGAAATGCAGATGGCCAACAGGCACGTGAAAAGATGCTCAACATCACTAATCATCAGGGAAATGCAAATCAAAACCACAAAGAGATGTCACCTCACACCTGTCAGAATGGCTATTATCAAAAAGAACACAAATAACCAGTGTTGGCAAGGATGTGGAGAAAAGGGAATCCTTGTACACTGTTGGTAGGAATGTAAATTGGTGCAGACACTGTGGAAAACAGTAGGGAGGTTTCTCAAAAAACTTAAAAATAGAACTACCATAGGACCCAGCAGTTCCACTCCTGGGTATATATCCCCAAATCTCCAAAACAGTAATTTGAAAAGATACATGCAGCCCAATGTTCATAGCAGCATTATTTACAATTGTCAAGGTATGGAAGCAATCTAAGTGTCCATCAACAGGTGGCTGGATAAAGAAGATGTGGTATATATGTACAGTGGAATACTAATGAGCCATAAAAAATAATGAAATTTTACCATTTGCAGCAACATGGATGGACTTGGAGGGTATTATGCTAAGCGAAATAAGCTAGACAGAGAAAGACAAATATTGTATGATATCACTTATATGTGGAATCTAAAAAATACAACAAACTAGTGAATATAACAAAAAGGAAGCAGACTCACAGATATAGAGAACAAACTAGCGGTTACCAGTGTGTGTGGGGAGGGGCAGTATAGGAGTGAGGGAGTGGGAAGTACAGCTTCCCATTGCGTGTAAGATAGGCTCAAGGATGTATTGTACAAATGGGGAATATAGCCAATATTTTGTTATAACTGTAAATGGAAAGTAACCTTTAAAAATTGTATACAAATAAAAAATTTAAAACATGTCTACACTGAAAACTATAAAGCATTGCTAAAAGAAATTAAAGAAGATACAAATTAATGGCAAGACATCCCATGTTCATGGGTTGGAAGACTTAAGCTGGCAATACTACCCAAAGCAATTTACAGATTCAGTGCAATTCCTATCAAAATCCTAAAGTTATTTTTTTCAGAAATGAAAAAATCCATCATAAACTTCATATGGAATTCTAAGGGATGTTGATTAGACAAAATAATCTTGAAAAAGAAGGACAAAGTTGGAGGTCTTATTTTTTTTTTTATTTCAAAACATGTTACAAACCTATAGTTATCAAAATAGTGTGTTACTGGCAAAGACAGACAAATAGACCAATGGAATAGAATAGACAACCCAGAATAAACCGTTACATATACTGTCAAATAATCTTTGACAAGGGTGCCAAGGCCACTTGATGAGGAAAGATAGTCTCTTCAACAAGTGGTGTAGGGAAAATTGGACATCCACATGCAAAAGGATGAAGTTGGACTCTTACCTTAGACTATATACAAAAAAAAGTAAAAAGGAAAAGGAAGCTTTTTAAAAAAATGAACTGCTATGGAAGCTTCCTTGACCAAAATCTAGCCCATAACCTCCGTAAGATTACCTATCAAGGGCAAATGCAAATGCTAAAAGTCTTTTCCACAAGTATTAGTAAAAAATCTTTAGTGATCTGAGTGGGTAACCTTAACTTGTTCAATCTGCCAGAAACACAATTTGGATCCAACTTTTCTTTTATAAACTAGTGAGTTTTGTGTTCTCGTACATGTCTTATGGCCAAAATTTGCAAATGAAAATGGTAAGATTTCTCTTTGCGTCTGTATCTTTATGTTTGTCTGTGTATGTATGCTATGTATATGTGATACTTTTCTACCTTCAGATGGTATTGCCAAAAGTAACTTGTAACAGAACTCTATTTAATTTGCTTTAAAAAAGTGCTTATATAAATTAAGACTAGTCAAATGGGCTTATGTTGTCTCTATTACATATTTAGTTATAAAATTATGAATTCATAATCTAAGAACAAAAATATAATAAAAAGAAATTGCTTAATGTTTGTAAAGCACAGAAGTAAAAAGAGAGAGAGAGAAAAGCCACATGTTTAACTTTTTAGATGCTTTGTTTCCGTGATGTTTGCGGTTTTTTATATATATATTCATTTTATATGTGTGATTCATTTTCAGCAATGATTGTTTTATAAAATATGTCTGCTTAAACGTAGTTTCCAAAATATTTTTGGTAACTGGAATCCTTAAATTTACAATAAATTAAATTAAATGATGGATATTCATTGAATATCTATGTCATTTCCAAGTAAGATAAAATACTGAAATATTAAATGCTAAACATAAATGTATCTAATTTTAGCTTCTTATTACAGAGAGAGAAGAGATAGTTAGGTCTGTTAATAACATATTCTTCTAGTCACACTGAAAAAAAAGTCTATTAAAAAAGTCATATGCATCTAGAAATTATGAAATGATGTACTTATAAATTTGCCAATCTACTACAGAAGTTAGTATGTGACAAACAGTTCACAATTGCCTGATTCTTAGTTTTCACTGAAAATTAGCATTACTAAAAGTTAAATATTTAGATCAATACATGTAACTAAAAGTACTAGAAATAATAAGAACAAAAACTATGCATGCAAGTATACAAGTAAAGTAGGATATGATTTTGGTAAAAAAAAAAGATATGAGGTATAAAGTTGTGTTTTTGTTAAGGAAAATGGAAAGAAATTTTGTCCTAGTTTAGAGGTTATTTAAAGTTGGTTCAGAATTTTTAAAAAAAAGAGGAGAATAAAGGACAAAAACTAAATGGATATAGAAAGTTGGGAAGAAGAGAAAGAAGGAGAGAGAAAATTTTATCTTATGTAATCAAGCTGGCTAAAAATTAAATGAAATTATTATAAGGATTTAAAAAATAAGCTTCACAATCAATAGTGTCCCTATGCAAAACTAAAATTTAATTTTATTTCTCTGTTAAAATGACAAAGTTTTCTTGAATTATTGGTCTGCTCTTAATAAGAGACTATAAAAGCTTTCTTTACCTTTTAAGTAATCCTACCTAGGATACCATGTTTTGTTTTTTAGATTGTTTTGGTCTTATCTAATTATTTTCTGTGCTTTATTGTTGTCTTTAACAGGGCTTTGATTACTTAACAAAAACTGAATTTTCTCAATATTAAAAGAGCTAAGGATTTTTGTTCATTTATTTTTAACAGCTATGTAACGTTCTGTATTTGCCTTCAAAATCTTTAGTTGTCACTTTGGTTAATCATGTCACAATTACCTGTGATCCTATTTAATGCTGTGTTTTAAACCTTTGACATTTTTGACAAACTTCCCAAAATCAAGTTCTAAATGAAGTCTGTTGACCCTGATCTAACTTTGGGAATTTTTTGGAGAGCCCCAGAATATCTCAAGAGATTTTTTCTCTCTCCTTATAAAAAGAGAGATATTAAACTATTTAGGCTTATTTGATATGTCAAATTACATGGGAAGCATAGTCAAGTAAGAAGTGATGTTTGGCCTTTTTGGGTTATATTTGTGTGGATATATATTATTAATGTAAGTGTTCCAGAAATTGTATGAAATTCTTAGAAATCTGAAATGTCCTGGTATAATGTTATAGTCAAATTCCAGTTATCATCTTAAAATATATGTCACAGAAATAACAAAATTTTCTTGTCTATTGTATATAAACTCTTATTAGATCCTTAACCGTGGCTATTTTTAAGTCTCTTGCCATTCACAGTTATTGTTTTACTTTGATGCTTTCCCGAAAGCTTTTGCAGGTAGCTAGGATCCAAAATTGCTTGTCCTCAAAGAGATTAATGGAAAGGACCCTGACAGATACTCTAGAATACAGACTTCTGATAACTTTTAAGATCATACCATTGTACTGGGCATGAATTTTCAGAACTCTAATGGAAAAATTGGTGGATTCATAAAACTGCAAACCCAATATTAAACATAATAACAATTAATTACATGGCACTGAATGAACTGATGAGGATGATTATAATTTTTATGAGTTTTTGTTTGAAACATTGCTGGTTCTTTAATATTTTGTTTTTCAGATTTAAGAAAATATTTTCCTCTTTTCTCTTAGCTATCTCTAACTTACAGCAACTTGGTAAGTTAGGAAAAGGTGTGGACAAAGGTGAAACAATGACTTTTCCTCCCTACTTGATCCCTCCAGAATTTGGAAAAGCTTGTTGAATATTCTTATTTTTGTGACAGTGTAATTATTTTTATAACTTCAATAAGAATCTGTTCTCCTTATAACAGGACACAATTGGAAGCATTGGTTATATTACTGAGGCTTTGACGGGAATGTCATATTTGAGAATGATGCATAGAATCAGATCTGACCAGATAGCTTTAAGGAAGTAAGGTTGACTTTAGTGAGCTAATAAAGACCACTTTGAAAAACCAACTTGTGTCTCGCTTATAGTGTTCTCGCCTCACAGTGAGTAAGGGAGATCACTACCTGGCAGGCCCAGGAACCTCAGAATATTTTGGGGACCTTAAGAAGAGAGGAATTCACCCAAATCCATAGGTGTTACAGGTGAAGTCTTGTGGTGACTCCTTGGCTAGGCTTCCTAGCCTTGAGATGCTTTTTAAAAGCCCAAATCTGAGATTCCTTATGAAAAGTTCCAGCAAAGCAAACTCAAAAGACCCTTGGTCAGTCACTATTCTTGCTGCACTTACGTAAGTAATCAGGCCAAATTTAATGAGATTAAACTTATTTTGAAAACAAATTTGTCTTATTGTAGACAGAAAAATTATCAGTGCTAGAAAAAGTGGCACACTCTTGTGGATATTAGATTCTAGCCCTGTTCATTGTCTTTGAGATTTTACTATTTACCTATAAACTGTACTGGATCCTGAATTCTTCAAGCTTCCTCCAGCACCTGGCTACAGCTCTCCAAATTATTGTTTTCAATTTTTCTCCCAACCTTCTGAACTTGGAATCACTAAGAACTACAACTGCCCTTTATCCAAAGCACTGCAAGTTGCAGCTGGATGAATTGATGTGAACTTCAGAGAAATCACCACAACAAATGTGATATATGGACATCCTTCATGCCTGCTGCTATGTAGGCCACTCAGAAAGTTTGCCAGAACACCCAACACCAACATTATAGGCATTCAAACTACAAAACAGGAAATTCATCAAAGACTGCCACTGCCATCCTCACTCCACCATCAAATGAAGCCCCATATCTAGATATGGTCTTTACTGGCTGCCCTCCAGACTAAAAAATTTAGTTTATAATT
This sequence comes from Balaenoptera physalus, assembly GCF_965194825.1. Lineage (NCBI taxonomy): Eukaryota > Metazoa > Chordata > Mammalia > Artiodactyla > Balaenopteridae > Balaenoptera > Balaenoptera physalus. The sequence goes on from NC_138882.1 coordinate 59,378,201, forward strand.
CACTCCTATCATTAAAATTTGTTTTTAAAAACATTTCCATAGGAATGCCTCATTAAATACCTGATTGCTTGCACATACAGAGGCCGAATTTAGGTGGAAGCCCACCTGCAACACTGACTCCTTAAATGAAACACAACTGTTTAACTGGACTGACCTATTCCCAAGACTAAGAGACTAATTAAGATATGGGACAGTGTAATTAGATTTGTTCTTTTCTGCTTGTTCCAATTTATGGTTTTCTTCTCCTTGGCTTGATCTCTTATCTCACAACATCTAACTCGTCTTTCTGCAGTGACCAACTCAGCCTTTAATATATGAAAATTTCCAGGACTTCCCTGGTAGCGCAGTGGTTAAGAATCCACCTGCCAATGCAGGAAACGTGGGTTCGATCCCTGGTCCGGGAAGATCCCACATGTCGCGGAGCAACTAAGCCCGTGCACCACAACTACTGAGCCTGCACTCTAGAACACGTGAGCCACAACTACTCAGCCTGCGTGCCACAACCACTGAAGCCCACGCACCTAGAGCCCATGCTCTGCAACAAGAGAAGCCACTGCAACGAGAAGCCTGTGCACTGCAATGAAGGGTAGCCCCCGTTCACCGCAACTAGAGAAAGCCCGTGTGCAGCAATGAAGACCCAACGCAGCCAAAAATAAATATAAAATAAATTTATTAAAAAAAATATATGTATGAAATTTTCCGAAGATAAAGTGTCAAATGGGAAACTGAAGGAAACCAGAATGTCACCTCAAAATATGCCTCTTTCTTTGACATAAAAATTATTTTGAGCTGAAGGCAATTAAGGAGCATCAAAGTCAGAAAAACCTGCCTCTTTCTTCCTAAAGGCAGTATATAAATTCTCCTTTTGCTGGAGACAGACTCTTAGCTCAGAGATGGCACCAGAGAAATCTGCAAGCAAACTTTACTCCATTAGTTTCCTCACATATATTTACCTTCCCACAGCTCACCACTCTTGGAAGCCTAAAACAACTTTCCTCTGTCCAGCCATTTCTGTACTAATTTATTTCTCCTTGTTGAAGATGCTATGTAAGCCACAGTTCTAAGCGGGTATCTATCCATCTTCCATCCAGCCAGGTGCCTCGGGGAAGCTGACCTTACCTCCAGCTCCAGAGATAGTCCTAATTGGTCCAAGATAATCCAGCATGACCTGGGAACTTATTAGAAATGCAGATTATCAGGCCCCACACCAGACCTACTGAATCAGAAACTGGGGATTGGACCCTGTGATAATGTGTTTTAATAAGTCTTCCAGGGGATTCTGATGCTACAGACTAAAACAAAACCATGCCATTAATCGGGATTGGTTCAGGGATAGGCATTTGATCTAACTCTTTCTAATGAGATATGCCATCCACTAGGGCAACTTCTGGGAAAAGTGTCCTTGCTCCTAAGTGAAAACCAAAGGGAGTCATTTTTTCATCTTCCTCTGAGAATTGTGCCTGGCTGCTTGGAAATATTGCAGTCATGTTTATAAAAGACCAGGAATGACATAACACCAAGAGTGGCAGAGCAGAAAGATGGAAAAAAAAATCTGGATTCTTAATAACACGATTGAACTACAACCCATCCTGAAACTTATTCTACCTCTAGCCTTCCTGCTGAGTCAAGAAATACCCATATTGTTAAAGATAATTTGAATCAGGGTTTCTGTTACTTGCTGTCAAAAGTATCCTATAGTCTGATAAATTAGACTTACTAATATTTTACTTTGGATTTAAAAATTTTTATTCATTAGTGAAAATGACCCAAGATTTATTTTATTTTATTTTTGCTAACATTGATAGTCAGGATAAACTTCTTAATAAAGTAAATTGGGAAGCTTGTCCTAATTTTTATTATCTGAATAGTTTAAATAGCTCAGGAATTATCTGTTCTTTAAGATATGTTGGACTTTCTGGTAAAACAGTCTGGAACTAGTGCTTGTTTTGAAGTTAGAACTTTTGGTACATTTTCAAGTTCTTCTCTGATTATTGGGCTAATTTTCTCTCTTCAAGAGTCAATATTAGTAATTTATATTTTCCAAAATGTGTCTATTTCATGTAGATTTTCTAAGTTATTGGCGTATGTTGGAAATTTTATAATTTAAATCTATTTTTGGTTATATTCCCTTTCTCATTTAATGTGTTTTTATTTCCTCTCCCTTTTTCTTGGTTCTACTTACTAATGGTTTTTATGTTGTAGTATTCAAAGACAAAACAAGAACAAAACTATTGTTTTATTTATCAGGTCTATTCAGTTTTGCTATGCTTTCTAGTTCATTAATTTCTACTTTTATTTTACTTAGTTTCTTTCTCCTATTCTCTGTTGGTTTATTTTGATGTTCTCTTTCTAGTTTCTTGAATTGAATGCTTAAATCATTTACTTTGTCTTCTATATGTTAATCAGATAACTAAAAATTCTGAATTTTTCTTTCAGTTAAGCTTTGGTGGTAGCCCATAAGTTCTGAAATGTAGTATGTTTTTCAATTTCTAAACATTCTGTATTTTAGCACTGATTTCTACTTTAACCCAAGAGTTATTAGAAAACTGTTTTATAATGTTCATGGGATTAGATTGGGTTTGCTACCTTTTTCTTATTAATTTCTTGTTTTCTTGCAGTATGATCTGTACCTTTGGAAGCATATTGAGATTTTATTTGCAACCTAGACCTTGATAAGTGTTTATCAATGCTTCATGGCCATTTAAAAAGAATGAATAGTCTCTGTTTAAAGACTCTGACAAATATTTGCCTGTGTACATCTGTCTTTCTGTCTGTCCATCAATCTATTATTGTTTCCCCATTCCTCCCTATCTACTAAAACTTATTAATGTCTTCCTTCTTTTCCTTACTCTTTCTCTTTCTACAGCATCAATCTCTGCTTCTCCACTGCTCATTCTATTAGCATACAAACATGCCCTCGTACAGTTCTGTCTAATAGGGATATAAGGTGAGCCACATATGTAATTTAAAATTTTATGATAGACACCTTAAAAAAGTGAAAAGAAATAAGTAAAACTAATGGTAATATATTTTATTTAACCCAATATATATAAAATATTATCATTTTAACATGCAATCAACATAAAAATTATTAACAAGATATTTTATACTTTTTTGTACTAAGTTTTAAAAATCTGATACATTATTTACACCTATAGCACATCTCAGTTTGCAATAGTCACATTTCAAGTGTTCAATAACTACCTGTGACTAGTGGCTCCCATATTAGACAGCTCAGTTTAAAAGTCCTACCTTGACCCAACATTTCCTCCTGCTACAACTCACTTCTCTGTTCCTTTCTCTTTTTCTTCCTCTACCCATTAAAACTCATCTCGTTAAATCCAATGGAATTGCTGTTTGACAGAACTGACTACTTTTTGGGGAAACGCTTCTTACTCTGCTTCCATAACAACAAACTCTCCTGATTTTTTTTTCCTCTCTCACTGGTTAATCTGTCTCCTTTACTGACTCCTCGTCTTTTCCCTGATTTCTAAGTGTTGGAGCTTCACAGGCACATTCCTTGACCCTTTTATCTAACTACAGTTTCTCTGTAAGTGATGTCATCTAGTCCTACGACCTTAAATAACAACCACATGCTGATGCCCATTTTTATCTTCAGCCAACCTCAAGATTTGCATTGCCATCTATCTGCCATTTGACATTTTGACCTCTGTCACAAACATATGAAATATGTCCAAGATTTAATTCTTAATTCCCCACCTCCCCCACCAAACAAACTCATCTGATACAAGACTGAATATCCCCAGTTTATCCCTTCTCTCTTAAGAGAAAGTCATCCTGAGTCCTCCTTTAACGCACCTCCAAAAGGACTCGACATCAAGTACAAGTGATTCTGCCTCCCAAGTATATCTTGTAATTGTTTATCTCTCTCCATCTTTACTCCTAGTCTCTGTATTCAGGTGTTCCAGTTATTAATTTATTTTCCTTAAGCTCCAAATCTACCTTTCTTTGTCCTGCTTTATGACCCGCGAGCTATACTCTGCAAACTACATTTTTTTCTCTGCCAGATGTTGGGTTTGGCCAGTTGGGGGTGAAGAGTGTGCTGAAGGGATTCTCAAAGCTGGAGAAGGAGGCACTTATCTTGATTTTTTTTCTCCACATGACAGTGAATGAATCAGCATACAGCTGGCCCTGGCGGTATTCCTTGTGGTGGTGGATTGCTCCCATGGTTCCAGCTAGTAAATGTCCTCCAGAAGCTTTCTTCTTCATCCTAGCGGTGGGTGACATGTTTCTGAGCCATCCCCCTTAGAGGCCTGAATCTTAGCCTGGTACAGCCTTTCTCTACATTTTGACGTTTCCTCCTTGTTTACCTTTCCCTTGACCTTAAGAGTGATAGCTGTAGTCTGTGTTTGCTGCCTCTATTCCCATAAAATTCTCTTCTGCTCTTTTAGTAGCTAACCACCTTTTCACCAAGTGAACAATTCTTTATATTATGCTCCCTCTGTTTGAATTGCTGTGTGGTTTCTGTGTCTTGACTGGACCCTAACTGAAATAGAAATTGGTACTAGGAGTAGTCCTAGGAGAAAAACTCTCAAAGATTGCTTTCTGTTGTTGGTTTGGTCTGAGCCCCTTGCCAAGGGGAGATGCAGTGCTAGTTATACATGACATTCAGTGGCATCACAATCAAATAATCACACGTGTTGACTGTGATGAAATGCATGTGCTTTGGGGGCTCAAGTGGCTGCTGCACCTGACTCAAGTGGCAGTAGTGATCACTGCAATGACCTCGCTGCAGGTTAGATATTTCTGAGTACAGTGAGTCCTTACAGAAAGAAAATGAAAATCTCAGGACCTTAAACTCTTGGTTCAGTTCTTGGTCTGAGAACCAGAGAGCTTCCACAGCAGCCCTAAAATGATCTTTTTTTTTTATAGTCACAGGGCTGATATTATTGAAAATCAAATGCAAAATTTAGTTGTGCAGATTGCAGAATTACATCAGTTGAATTCACAGCCTTGCAAAGTGTTCCATGTGAGTTAGGTCGTTAGTCAGAAAGGAATGACCTCCTAAAACTTGAAATGAGGAGTTTTGGTTGGACTCAAATAAAACTGAGAATACTGAGTCACTCTTAGTCCCCCTTGCCTGTACCTCTGTATCTGAGGAGTCTTTTTCTCCCTCAAAAACCTACAATTACCTCACCTGGAGCAGATACCTCACAAAAGAGGGGATGCCCATCCTCCTAAAAACCTACCCCAAACACTCCTATTGTCATTAGACCCATAACTAGGGTTAAGTTTCAGCATGGTTCTGGTGGCCTGGAAGTGGTAGCAGGTCCCTGAGTATAACTGGTGCTGAGTCCAGATTCCCAGATTTGCCCCTTCTTCCAGGAATCACTATTTGCTCTGTAGAGTGAGTTTGGACTAAGATAAGCTCAATAAACACTTGGCTCCAGATTCTCAGCCAATGTCTTTCAACACCATGGCTTCAAAAACTATTTGAGAGGTAATTTTCAGGCTCTTCAATGGAAGAATTCTCCTTAAACATATATGGTAACTATTGTTCGATTCTGGACCTGTCAGCATTGTTTCTCTTTGATAGCTTTCAGATCACATGGGTGATACTTAGGTGGCATATAGATATTGGTGGGAGAAATGAGGCATTGGCAGAGGCAGTTTCTCTTTCTCTGAGACTTTTTCTCCTGAACTTCCTGGGCACTGAGTCATCTTTAGCAAATGGCTGGGATTTAGCCATTGGCATAAAGGATCTCTATGTTCCAAGGAGAAGGAAAGCAGTCCTTAGATACTGAGCTCAAGTGTCTCTGAACTAAATTCCTTCATTTTTCAGGAAGCCAGACAATTAAGGTTATATAAACAAAGTATTTACATGTATTATACAGTCAGTGACACTCTTTCCCAAGGGTCGTCGTGGGCAGATAGGTTTATTTTGCAATTAACAATCAAAACCTTTTGTGAAATTTAGATTTGTGGATTGGAAGCGCAGAATTTCATCTTATACCTCTGGTTTATTTTTTTTGTGTACCCACTAAGGTATGTAGTCAGTTATTGTCAATTAGTATTCAGCCTTCATTTCCATCTTAGGTTGGTTGAGAGTACAGTTCCACCGAAAACCAAACCGTGGGTTTGGGCCTAACGGACATCTCTTAATCTTGCTCTGTTCCATGGCCCTATCTCTGGGATCAACATCCTGGTCATAAAGGGAGCTGGGTAGGCTATATGGCTGATTTATATTAATAGAGGATAAACAATAGAAAGTACACATTTCTGATTAGAGGAGCTGGGAAGGAGTATCATTGGTGTTGTCTTTTTATATAAAAACAGATTTGCCTAATATTTAAAGAGCTAAAGCTATTTACAAGTTAAAACTTATTCATATATCTCGTTTCTCTCCCCTTTTTCCTGTTCATTCATTCATTCATTCATTCATCCATTGAATAAGCATTTCCTTCTCTAAGTGCAAGGAACTGTATAAGGTATTGGTATATGGCCTCAATGAGCTTATAGTGTAATGTTCTCTTTCCTAATCTCTTCTCTACTTTTTCATCCCTTTGTCCTCCTCTTTCCCCTAAACATTTCTTCTTTGTCCTCCTCTTTCCCATCCCCTTTTTCTTTTATACATTATTATTTAAGCATATGATAATTTTTTTTTTTTTTTTTTGCTTAAAGAAACAGCTAACTCATATCAGGAAAGTTTGAGGAGTTCTTACAGCAATGATGGGCTGCAATCCTGCATTTTACCTTTGTCACCAACAATACCTGCTAGTGAGACAGTTGGAGACTTGGGGTAGTACAAGCAATGAGACCCTTACCTTACTGAGATCAGTTCCATGATGATGGACTCTAAGCTCTAACCATGTGCTATTTCAAAGTCTATCTCCTCCAGCATAAGTACAACCCCTACTTCCCTTAGAAATAATTTGAGTTTTAGGGGATTCTCTCTGCCCAGCTACCTTGCCCATATGGAGCCTAGAAAATTTAGTCACAAGAGGCATGTCGCCCAATGAAGAGAGTTTGGAATTGCTACATAAACACACTCTGTGAAAACATAAAGGTGTATGTTTACTCTTCATCTAGAATGGACTATGTAGGATTGGGGACTCTGGTTTTGTGTCTTCTCATGGTTGCATAGCACATGACCTGCATTACTTGTCCAATAAATCTGTTGTAATTACTTAATAAATATTTACTGATAGCAATGAATAAAAATTAAGAATCTAGGCTGGTTATTTCAGTGGTCAAGGGGACAAATTCTGTGAGAACAAACTTTTCCACCTTCCCTTCCAAGCTGGAGTTTGTTTTTGTACTTCAGCTTTGGGTCCTCAACTGGAGCCAGAAACTGTGGGTCAAAGGATTATATAACCACTGATAATAAACAAGGCCAGAGATGGGAATTATGCATACCCCAGCCTGTTTTATAGTAGGTGTTTAGTGAAGACATAATATATAGATTATCTTGGTCCATACTCACTCTGAAGAGCAAGTAGTGTTTCCCTGGAAGAAGGGGCAAATCTGGGAACCTGGACTCAGCACCAGTTATATGCAGAGAACTGCTACCACTTACAGGCCACCGGAACATGCTGAGAGTTAACCCTCGTTATGGGTCTAATGGCAATAGGGGGTGTTTGGGGTAGGCTTTTAGGAGGATGGGCATCCTCTCTTTTGTGAGGTATCTGCTCCAGGTTAGGTAATTATAAGGTTTTTGTGTATTGGGGAAGGCTCCTCAGATCCTCAGATACAGAAGAGCAAGCTCCTTTTTTTTTTTTTTTTAAAAAATTGAGGTATAATTGACACACAACATTATATTAGTTTCAGGTGTACAGTGTAATTATTTGATAATTATATATATTGCAAAATGGTCACCACAATAAGTCTAGTAAACATTGTCACTGGACATAGAGAATTTTTTTCTTGTGATGAGACTGCAAGCTACCTTTTTTTCTAGAATCTTATTAGTTTTAGATTTTACATTTAGGTCTGTGAGTTGATTTTGTATAAGGTGTGGGGTATTGGTCAAGATCTATATTTCTTATGTATGTGTATACATATACATATATATATAAAATACATATATTAGTTGCTTTTAAATGTCCAAATGTTCCAGCACCATTTGTTAAAAGTACCATAATTTCTCTGCTGAACTCTTTTGTAGCCTTGTCAATAATCCACTGACCATAAATACAAGGATTTATTTCTAGACTCTCAATTCTATTTCATTGATCTATATTCCTATCTTTTTGACATTATCATACTGTCTATAAGTCTTGAAATTAGGTGGTGTGAGATCTCCAACTCTGTTCTTTTTCTATTTGTGTGTGTGTGTGTGTGTGTTTAAGCTATTCTGGTTCCTTTGGCTTTCCATATAAAATTTTAAATCAGATTGTCTGTATCTATAAAAAAAAGTCCTGCTGGAATTTTGATGGGGATGGCCTTGACTCTATACGTTGGTTTGGGGAGAAACAATTTCTTAATAATATTGAATCTTCCAATTCATGAATACTGTATGTCTCTGCATTTTTTAAAGATCTTTTGTTTCTCTCATCAGTCTTTTGTAGTTTTTAGCATATAGATTCTGCACATATTTTGTTAGGTTTATACCTAAGTACTTCACTTATTTTTGGTACTATTGTAGACGGTATTTTAAAAATTTCAAATTTCAATTGTTGTATATAGCAATAAGATTGATTTGTATATTGATATGTATCCTGCTACCTTGCTAACTGATTTATTAGTTTTAGGATTTTTTTGTAGATTCTTTGAAATTTTCGACATTGCCAATTTTGTTATCTATAAGTAAAGATATTTTTGTTTCATACCTTCTAATCTATTGGGTGGGGCAAAAAGTGCCTTCAGTTTTTAAGTAAAAATAAAAGACACATTTTTCATTTTCACCAAGAACTTTACTGAGCAACATATTCACCCTTTTGTTCTACTACCTTCTGCCATTTTCCAGGCAACTTCATAATTCAGTCTTCCCAAAACTTTTTATCTTTTTGAGCAAAGAACCGTTCCAGGTGCCTTTAACAGTCGTCCAGGGAATTGAAATTTTTTCCATTAGGATAATTTTGTAAAGACCTAAATAAGTGGAAATCTGAAGGTGCGATGTCTGGTGATTACGAAGGATGAATCAGAACTTCCCAGCCAAGCTGTAACAGTTTTTGCCTGGTCATCAAAGAAACATGCGGTGTTGCCGTTATCCTGATAGAAGATTATGTGTTTTCTGTTGACTAATTCTGGATGCTTTTTGTCGAGTGCTGCTTTCAGTTGGTCTAATTGGGAGCAGTACTTGTTGGAATTAATCGTTTCGTTTTCTGGAAGGAGCTCATAATAGAGGACTCTCTTCCAATCCCACCAGATACACAATATCACATTCTTTGGATGAAGACAGACCTTCGGTGTGGTTGGTGGTGGTTCATTTCGCTTGCCCCACAATCTCTTCCATTCCACATTATTGTACAGTATCCACTTTTCATCGTCCGTCACAATTTGTTTTAAAAACAGAACGTTTTCATTATGTTTCAGTAGAAAATCACATGTGGAAATATGGTCAAGAAGGTTTTTTTCGCTTAACTTATGTGGAACCCAAACATCAAAGCAATTCACGTAACCAAGCTGGTGCAAATGATTTTCAAAGCTTGATTTGGATATTTTGAGTATGTCAGCTATCTCCCGCGTGGCATGACGTTGATTGTTCTCAATTATTGTTTCGATTTGATCGCTATCAACTTCAACTGGTCTACCCGACTGTGGAGCATCGTCCAGCAAGAAATCTCCAGCACGAAACTTTGCAAACCACTTTTGACACATTCGATCAGTCACAGAACCTTCTCCATACATTGCACAAATCTTCTTGTGCATTTCAGTTGTATTTTTACCCTTCTTGAAATAATAAAGCATAATATCCTGAAAATGTTGCTTTTTTTCTTCCATCTTCAATATTAAAATAGCTATACAGGGCTTCCCTGGTGCCGCAGTGGTTAAGAATCCGCCTGCCAATGCAGGGGACACGGGTTTGAGCCCTGGTCCAGGAAGATCCCACATGCTGTGGAGCAACTAAGCCCGTGTGCCACAGCTACTGAGCCTGTGCTCTAGAGCCTGTGAGCCACAACTACTGAGCCCATGCGCCACAACTACTGAAACCCACGCACCTAGAGCCTGTGCTCTGCAACAAGAGAAGCCACCGCAGTGAGAAGCCCGTGCACTGCAACAAAGAGTAGCCCCCACTCGCCACAACTACAGAAAGCCCACGCACAGCAACAAAGACCCAATGCAGCCAAAAATAAATAAAATAAATAAATTTTAAAAAAATGGCTATACAAAAATTCACCAATTCTGATAAGTCTTTTTTTAAATGCACGCTGGTATGACAGCTGTCACATACAATCTAATAAAATTGTTTCGAATGAAGTTAAAGACAACTAAGTGCTACTAGAACCATCTTACAGAAAAAAACCAAACGAACATTTTGGCCCACCTGGTATATGTCTTTTACCTCTTTTTATTGCATTATTATACTGGCTAGGACTTTCAGTACCATTTGACTAGGAGTAGTAAGAGAGGGCATTCCTCCCCTGTTCTCAATTTTAAGGGGAAAGCATTTAGTCTCATCATTAAGTGTGAAGTTCCTTGTAGGTTTTTCATAGATACCTCCTTTTAGATTAAGGAAGTTCCTTCTATTCCTAGTCTGCTGAGATTTTTTATTATAAATGGAGATTGAATTATTCTAATGCTTTTTCTGCATCCAGTAAGATGTTTATGTGATTATTCTTCTTTAGACTGTTGATATGGTAAATTACATCGATTGCTTTTCAAATGTTGAACACACCTTGCGTTCCTTGGAGCAACCCCACTTTGTTGTGACGTATCCCTCTTTTGGACTGTTGGATTCAATTTGTTAATATTTTGTAATATTTTTGTATCTATGTTCATGAGGGATATTGGTTTGAAATTTTCTTAATTGTAATGTCTTTATCTGGTTTTATCGTTTAATGCCAACCTCATAAAATGAGTTGAGAAGTATTGCCTCCCCTTCTTTCTGGGGAAGAGATTGTGTAGAATTGTTATTTCTTCTATCAGTGTTTGATAGACTTCACCATCTGGCCTGGAGTATCATTTATGGAAGGCTTAAAACTACAAATTCAATTTCTTTAATAGATACAATATATATAAAAAATAAATAGATTTCTTTAATAGAAATATATCCATTTCTTCCTGTGTGGGTTTGATAGTTTGTTCATCAAAGAATTGGTTCATTTCATATACATTATCAAATTTATAGACATAGAGTTTTCCCTAGAATTCCGTTATTATCTTTTCAATGTCTGTGGGATCAGTAGTGATGTCCCTTCTTTAATTCCTGTTGTTAGTAACTCATGTTCTTTCTATTACTCTTGTTTAGTTTGACTAGAGGTTTATCAATTTTACTGAACATTTCAAAGCACCAGCTTTTGGTTTCATTAATTTTCTCTATTATTTGTTTTCTTCCTGTGAAAAATGCCATTGGAATTTTGATAGGAATTGAATTGAATCTGTATATTGCTTTGAGTAGTATGGAAATTTTAACAATATTAATTCTTCTGATTAATTCCACAATCATGCAATATCTTTCCATTTATTTGTATCTTCTTCAGTTTTTTTCATCAGTGTCTTGTAGTTTTCTGTATACAGGTCTTTCACCTCCTTGGTTAAATTTATTACTAGGTAGTTTATTCTTTTTGATGTAATTGTAAATGGAATTGTTTTCTTAATTTCTCTTTCTGATAGTTCATTATTAGTGTATAGAAACACAACAGATTTTTATGCATTGATTTTGTATCCTGCAACTTGACTGAGTTTGAGTAATATCATGTCATTTGCAAATAGTGACAGTTTTACTTCTTTCTTTCCAATTTGGATGCATTTATTTCTTTTTTCTTGCTTAATTGCTCTGGCTAGGACTTCCAATATTATGTTGTATAAAAGTGGTGAGAGTGAGCACCCTTGTCTTGCTCCTGATTTAGAGGAAAAGCTTTCAGCTTTTCACTCTTGAGTATGATTTTTTTTTTTAGTCTCAATTTTAATTGATTTCTGCTCTTACCTTAATAATTTCCTTCCTTCTACTTGCTTTGGGTTTATTTTGCTCTTCTTTTTCTAGTTTTTAAAGGTGTACAATTATATTATTGATTTGAGACATTCTTCTTTTCCAATATAATCATTTAATGGTATAAATTCCATTTGAACCACTGTTTTAATTGCCTCCCACAAAATTTGATATGTTGTAGTTTTATTTTCATTTCATTTCCCCCTAGTTTCCTTTGTGGCTTTTTCTTTGACCCATGGGTAATTTAGAAGTGTGTTGTTTGATTTCCAAATATTTGTAGATTTACTAGATATCTTTCTTGTATTAACTTCTAATTTAATTCCATTATGATCCAACAAGATATTTTATGTGATTTCAATTATTATAAGTTTGTTAAGATTTGTTTAATGGCCCAGAATTTGGTGTATCATGGTGAATATCCCATGTGCACTTAAAAAAAATTGTTTTCTACTGTTGTTAGGTAGAGTGTTCTGTAAAGGTGAATTATGTCAACTGGTTTATAATGGTGTTTAGGTTTTCTGTGTTGGTACTGATTTTTTGTCTACTTCTATCAATTACTGTGAGAGAAATGTTGAAATCTCTAAGTATAATTGTGGATTTATCTACTTCTCATTTCAGTTCTATCTGTGTTTTTAAGTTTTTGGAAGTTGTCTTGTTAGGTGCATACACATTTAAGATTTTTATTTTTTTTGGTGAATTCACTCTTTTCTTATTATATAATATCTTTTTTTCCCCCACCCCTGGTAGTAGTCCTTGAAGTCTATTCTGTCTGATATTAATATAGCCACTCCATATTTCTTTTGATTAGTGTTTGCATACTATTTTTCCATCCTTTAACTTTTGACCCATTTATGTCTCTATCTTAAAAGAGATAGCATATGTTGAATTGTTTGATTGTTTTAACAGATAATCCTCTCGGTGTGCTTCAGACTGTCTGTTCTGTGAGTGATAGTTCCAATAGCACCTCAGTTTTTGGAACCTTTGCTAGGCTGCTTTGAATATGTTGTGTGCTTGTGCAGTTCAGGGTTAAGCATCTTCTTTATCCATTCATCTGGTGATGGAAGCTTTTATTCTTTTTGTTGTTGTTGTTAATTGGCGTATAGTTGTTTTACACTGTTGTGTTAGTTTCTACTGTACAGTGAAGTGGAGTTCCCTGTGCTATACAGCAGGTTCTTATTAGTTATCTATTTTATACAGATTAGTGTATATATGTGAATCCCAATCTCCCAATTCATCCCACCCCTCAGAAGCTTTTATTCTTATTTTCCACTTTATTGTTTATTTTTGACAATGAGAGTATTTTCTCATGGAATTGTGAACACCTTTACCTTGTGCCAAAATTATTTAGAATTTAAGATTTTAGTAGTTTATATTAGATCATATAAATATAGCCTGTATTTTGCTTTGATGGCTTTTAAACTTGACAGATTGTATTATTTTAAGAGAGATTTAAAATGCCTCATCTCACAGTGTGTATAGATTATACCTGGAAACAATGTTTATTTAAAAATAAATCTGTTTTTGGTCTATTTAGGACTTGGTATGAAGAACATACAATGCAAACAAATATAAATGAGAAAAGATATTTCAACAGGAGGCTTCACTGATTTATTGTTTATTTAACTGCTTTGAGCAAAATGCTTGGTTCTTACTTGAGTGAGAAAGTGAATGAGGCCCAGTCATCTACAGGGATGAAAATTAGATTCTGATTGAGGCTTCTGCTGTAAGACAACACTGTCTCCTCTAGCATGGAAGAACAGTATCATCTTCACGCTCTTGGAATTAAGAATGTACAGAACTGGCTTTCCCACCTGTGAGGAGGGTATATTTGAGAGATTATTTACAGGTTGTGTATTTGATGGTGGTGGTAGGGGCAGGGGTCATGCTTGCCTCTTGGTCACAAGCGAGTCTGCAGAATCATTCAGCAGCTTTTCTGGCAGACTTAGCCTGTATCCCAGTGTCACTGACTGTCACCTAAAGCAGGGGTCTCCAACCCCTGGACCGCAGACTGGTACCCGTCTGCAGCCTGGTAGGAGCAAGGCTGCACAGCAGGAGGTAAGTGGCAGGCAAGCGAAGCTTCACCTGCCGCTCCCCATCGCTCGTATTACTGCCTGAACCATCCCCCTGCCCACATCCGTGGAAAAATTGTCTTCCACAAAACCAGTTCCTGGTGCCAAAAAGGTTGGGGACTGTTGACCTAAAGCAATAATTGGTGGCCCTTAACTTCTCATCACATACAACTTTCCTCTCCTACTCCTCTCTTCTCTTGCTCCTTCTTTCCTTGACTTCTGTGAGGGATAGTGGGATTGTGGCCACTGGCTGCCACTCAGGGTGCATGAAAGTGATGCCCAGGGGTGGCATGGCATCCACTCTTTGAGGAGATCGGGTAGATGGAGGCCACTGGTACCCCTATTTTCACATGCTGTAGACAGTCGGAGATTGAAAGGAAGGCAGCTGTGATCAGAAATGGTGGGGTCTCACTATGGAGATGGTAGAGGATTCTGGAGAAGAAAAATGTTGTCTGGTGCTGAGTCAATAGGAATTGAATGTTGTAGGTAGAAACTGGCAGAGCAGAAAACAGAAACAAGAGGATGTGAGACTGATCAGGGAATAATTGGAGTGAGAAGAGTCCTAGTGGCTGTAACATTGTCAGATATTTGCATGTACAGCATGTTGTTGATTAGAAAAGAGGCTCTTTGCTCTGAAGTGTCTTCATCAGTGAAAGTCAAGGAAATGAGCTCAGCAGGGGCACAGTGAACTCAAGTCTACTCCTCTGCATTAACAGGGCATTAGGACTGGTCTGAAGAACTCAAACTTACCTTCTGTAACAGCTTCTCCTGGCTCTCAGCCTACACACTCTCTGTCTCCGAGTTCCTACAGCCTGTCAGCTCAACATGCATTGTTGATTGATAGTGGGAGCAGTCTCAAATTGTTTTGCAAGTTTTTTAACTCTGTTAGGTCAAGGATTATGCTTTATATTTCCCATATACCCCCCTTTATTTGTCACATAGTAGGTGCACAAACATACATTCTAAATGGAAATAGAGAATGCAAAGAGTTCTGAACTTGGAGGCAGATGACCTCAACTTTTATTCGGTTTTGTACTTGTCAACTTTCTCATTTCTATGCAGGGAAGAGCGATCTCTGCTCTGCCTACTTCACTGGGTTAATGTAAGAATTCATGAAAAATGCTGTTGGTTCACAAACTCCTCCCTGTACGTGAAGGGCAAGGAGAGACTGACGAAAGAGTCAGACCACTCCAGATGGGCAGGTGATGGTTTTAACAAGCAAGGGAACTTACTTGCAAGGCTTGCCTTGGGGGTAGGGCACAAGATGAGTAGATCTCGGTACCTGCTCACCAAAATCTTAAAAGTTTATATATAGCTGAGTTCAATCACGTGAACTGTCCAGATGGTCTCAACAACACCTTACTCCTTCAAGGCTATGTCTTTGAAAATGGTTCCCAAGTGTGAGTGGTGCAGGGAACGTACATTCTAAGGACAGGGGGTGCTAATGAGGCACCTCCGATTGCCTGGGTCCAGCTCTAGGGTCAACCTGCGGTCACACCTTCTGAACAACTTTTATCCAACAAATGTGAATCTCCTTTTGTGAGCTTGGAACTACTATAGAAATGTAATACACCCATCCTTTAAGTCTTTATTCAGCTGTCACCTTCACTGTGAGAACTTCCCAGTTCTTTAGCCAGATCTAGACTTGGGGAAGTCCCAAGCCTGGACTTGCCCTTGCCTGTCACACCCTGCCCTGTGGATGGGTTACTTGCAGAGTCTCAACTGTTTTTCTAAATACAGATTTTTTATTGCGGGTGCTTAGAGGTCTACGCTGCAGAGGTGGTACAACACTGGTCTCTTGTCTATAGGCTGCTGGCAGGCTATTTTTCTTGCTTACTTATTTATTCGGCAAATTGTGTTAGATGCTGAAGAATCAGAGATCAATTTAAAAAAAAAGCTTACAGTCCAGTGAGGGAGACAGAACACAAACAAGTAGTCATAAAAATATATGATTATAAATTGTGATAAGTGCCAGGAAGGAAACTAACAGGGAGGGTATGGTTGGAGGGAGAAGGTGTCCTCTATTAGCAGGGACCTGAGGAAGAAAACAAGCCAGCCATGCAGAGAGCTGTGATAAGAACATTCTGGGCTGAGGGAACAGTATGAAGGAAGGCCCGGAGGCTAAACAAATTTTCTAAATGAAGAACTGAAAGGTGGCTGGTGGGGCTGGAGTCTAGGGCAGAGAGGAAGAGAATAATGCTCAGAATGAGTTGGGAGGGTGGACTGGGGCCAGGTCATGAGTGACTAAAAACTGTGGGGTGTGTAGTTCTAAAATCACCTCATTGTCTGAGTCCAGGACATTCCCTGTCTCAAAGTCAGACTCAAAACATTGCCTTTGATGCTCACACTTACATACTCATTAAAGCCTGGGAGGTATTCTTATCTCTCCCCTCTCCGTGACCACCCCATCCCATATCCAATCCGTCAGCACATTCTGCTAATTCCATCTGCAAATAGCTTTCCAAATCCATCCACTTCCCTCACCTCCACTGTCACCACCCTAGATCAAACTGCCCTTCTTGCCTGGTCTCCTGTAGAAAACTTCTAGGCAGTACTGTGCTGGTAAGCTGGCTCTTGAGAGCAGGAAGGTAGGAAAGCCCTGATTTGTAGCATTTGCAAGTTTTCTTGGTATAAGGAAACTTATACCATGGCCTAGTTCAGTCTACTAACCTGATGGCACTAGATGTGGCCTTGGGAAGATACGGACACAGTCAAGTTTCTTGAGCCAGAGCAAGCCAGCAGCTGTACACCACGGCTTAGGGGTTCCTGCTCCCTTCTTGCAGTGTTCCCCTCTGTTGTTTCTACAGCAACCAGAGTTCTCTTTTTTTTTTTTTTAATGGAAGTAGAGTTGATTTACCATGTTGTGTTAGTTTCAGGTATAAAGCAAAGTGATTCAGTTATATATATATATTTTTTCAGATTATTTTCCATTATAGGTTATTACAAGATATTGAATGTAGTTCCCTGTGCTATACAGTAGGTCCTTGTTGTTTATCTATTTTATACATAGTATTGTGTGCCTGTTAATCCCAAACTCTTAATTTGTCCCTTCCCCCTATGGTAACCATAAGTTTTTTTTCTCTGTTTGTGAGTCTGTTTCTATTTTGTAAATAAGTTCATCAGTATCATTTTTTTTTTAGATTCCACATATAAGTGATATCATATGATATTTGTTTTTCTCTGTCTGACTTACTTCACTTAGTATGGTAATCTCTTGGTCCATCCATGTTGCTACAAATGGCATTATTTCATTCTTTTTTATGGCTGAAAAATATTCTATTGTATATATATATATATATATATATATATATACCATATCTTCTTTATCCATTCATCTGTCAATGGACATTTAGGTTGCTTCCATGTCTTGGCTAAATAGTGCTGCTATGAACATTGGGGTGCATGATCTTTTCAAATTAGGGTTTTGTCTGGAAATATGCCCAGGAGTAGGATTGCTGGATCATATGATAACTCTATTTTTAGTTTTTTGAGGAATCTCCATACTGTTCTCCATAGTGGCTACACCAGTTTACATTCCCACCAACAGTGTAGGAGGGTTCCCTTTTCTCCATACCCTCTCCAGCATTTGTTATTTGCAGACTTTTTGATAATGGCCATTCTGATCGGTATGAGGTGATAACTCGTAACCAGAGTACTCTGTTTAAAGCACAGATCTGATCATGCCCTTCCCCTCCTCAATGCCTTCCCATTATGTTTTGACTTTATCATGACTTGGGCAGTTTTCTTGAAAGAAGAGCCCATACTTGGTCCTGGTGCATGTCAAGAATTTTAGACCTAATTCTTACAGATGCACAAACACATCTTTGAGCTAGCTAAACTTTTAAACCATTTTACAAGTATTCCATTGACTCCACCCAACTTGCATGTAAATTTCTCTCTCTTTCCCAGTCCTAATACTGCCCAAGGGTGGAAATGTAGTTCGTACTTGCAAACACCCTCTGGCCTGTGATATATGTTGGATCATTATGGACCTCATGAGTCTGGTACAGCTGAAAATTAAAGCAAAAAGTGACAGGACTGTACTCACTCATCTCTATTTTGCTGGCATATCTTTCAGTGCTCCACACATGGTAGGTGTTCAGTAAATGTTATTCCTCTTTTGCCTGCCTAGATGCAGTGCTTACTTTCTTGAAGGCCCTAGGCTTAAGCTAATGTATATGTCTGTCCTGGGAAGTGTTGCTGGCAGGAAGCATGCGTGGTTCAGAAGTGGGGCATGATTGGAGGGGAGGTAGCGGGCGTCCAGGTAGCGTTTCCCCAGGACAGGATGAACAGGCCACGGACAGCAGGTGCTACCTTCTCCTCTTCAGTTAGAGAGGTAGAATAAGTTCAATTACAGGCTAATTAATAACTACAAATATTTTGACCAGTGCTTTACAGTTTACACAACACATTCATATAAATTTTCTCATTTAGTTTTTGCTACAGTCCTATGAGGTCACCGATTTCATAAGAGAGGAAATTGACACCCATTAAAGTGACTTACAAAGATCAAATCATTGGTGTTGGAACAAGGACTTCAGGTTTTCAGATATTCAATATAATATTCTTGTACCGTACCGTATTTGATTTCGGGAGAGGTTTCTGCTGCTCCTTAGCTTTGCTGTGTAGATAGTACATTGCTGGAAATCTTGGATCAGGTCTGCCAAACACATCTGATTTCTCAGAGGGTTATGTTTCCCGTTGTTTGAGCAGCTTTCTGTTAAGAATGCCAAACTTGTGACTGTAAATTAATTCTTTATACCCTTGGGGGATTGAGCCTTCCAAGTGAATTGTAGAAACACATTTTTATAGACAGTGCTGGTAAAATAACCTCTTTAACTCTTTGCAGCCTTTCAGAGGACTCACAAAAGCCCCAGTGGAATGGCAGCTGGCAGTTGAATGATATTCCACATTCTTTAAGCTAAAAGGTACCTTGTTAGATACACTAGTAAGAAGGCTTCAGATGTAATTGCTTAAATTCCTTTCATAATGAGAACATTTTATTACTCCACTGAAGAGTGTGTGCCAAGAAATTCTGTACTTAAAAATTACTAAGTAAACCAAATAACTTTGACACAGAATAACTTCTGAAAAGAAAATGACCATGGTTCAATATACAGACTCAAACAAACCAACCCTTAAAACTCAAAATGAAACCCAATCTTTATTTCATTTATATCATAAACTGATATGAATCCAATGTAGAAATGGGAATTAAAATTTAAACAAATAGAAGAACATATAAATGACTAGAAGAAAATTTACACAAATATATGATCTTTGAATTGGAGGACTTCTAAATATAAATGAAGAAACCATAAAGAATAGATTTGCATAGATGGAAAATTTTAAAATTCTATATATCAGAAAATGTAATAAAATTAAGAGGCAAATAATGTAGTGGGAAAAATACTTCTACCTTGTAAGTCAAAGTGTTATTCTTCTTAATATAGAAAATAGGCAAAAGTTCACAAAGAAAGAAATACAACTAATCAATAAATACATTCAGAATCATTCAACCTCACGAAAAGTCAAAGAAGTGCACATTAAATCTATAGTGAGATACGTTTTTTACCTGCTCAGACTGGCAAGGGGACATTTTTAATCTTATATTTTGTGAAAATTTTCTAGAGATAATATAACAATGTGCATTAAGAGCCATAAAAATTCTTATTTCCTTGAGGTTAACAAGAAACCTGCTAGACCTGTATAAAGAATATCAACTTAAACATTTTTTTAATGTATTTATTTTTACTGTGGGACATATATTTCTGCATGGAAAGCGTCAGCCTTATAAATACATGTATCAATTTTCCCCAAATTTTTAAGTTTAATGCAATTCCAGTGAAAAACTCTATTAGTATTTTATTTTGGGAGGTTGATGGGAATTGACAAAGTGGTTTAAATTTTTCTTTTATGTTCTGAGTAAAGTATTTTCTTGGGGCACAGAAAAATTTATTAGGAAAGAATAAATAGGAAAGTAAGCCAAGAAGATTTTAAATAGGAACAATATAAATAGGAAAGATGCCTGCAGTGGGATATTAATATGTGTTGTAAATCCAAGAAAACTAAAGGCAGGGTAGTTGAAGAAAAGACAGCCATGTAGATCCAACAGAATAGAGTGACCACATATAAACCCTAGTGTGTGTGTGAGAATTTAGCATGTGATAACAAAGTAGAAAAATATGATCATTCAATAGATAGTGCTGGGTCAACTGAGAAACTATTTCGAAAAAAATAACAATAGATTTTTACCTAGTAGCATATAACAAAACAAATCCCAAATGGAATTAGTTAAATAAAGAGAAATGACACTTAAAAAACTAGAAAATAAAGATGAATGCCTATATCATTTTCTAGTGAGAAAGGCCTTTTTAAGTAAACAAAAACTATAAAGGGAAAGATTGATAGAGCTGATTACACAATAATTTAAAACTACCACAAGTTAAATTAATAAGTAAATAACTATTTATAACAAAAAACAACACAAAGTTAAAATCCTTAATAAAAGAAAAAGCCTAAAGAGCTTGTCCTTGTCCCTCAGGTTTGATAATTCACTAGAAGGACTACAGAACTCAGGAAAGCACTATATTTATAATTAAAGTTTTATTGTAGTCAAAGGAAATAGACTAAAATCATCAGAAGGAAGAGACACATAGGGCAGAGTCTTGGAGGGGTCCAAACATGGGGCTTCTCATTGTCCTCCCCCCACAGAGTCATGGATGGTGTTGCCTCCTGGCCACTATATGTGACAGAATAATGCCAACCTTATTATTCAATACTCACAGAATAATGCCAACCAGGGAAGCTCACCTGAGGCTTTGGCATCCAGAGTTTTTAGTGGAGCTTGATCACATATTGTCCACATGGCTGGCTTTGTTTCCATCCCCCCCAGGAGCTCAGCCTAATGGTCTCTAGTTCCTCCAGAGGTCAAAACTGGTACAGCATGGCTCAAAGGCCCTATCATAAATCACGTCATTAGAGTATCTCCCAGGAAAACAAAGATACTCTCATCAGTCAGGGCCTTCCGGCGGCCTAGAGATCACCTACCAGCAGCCAAGCACAAGATCAAGGTGCCAGTGGAGTCCATTCCTGGTGAGGACTCTCTTCCTGGCTTGCAGATATCTGCCTTCTTGCTGTGTCCTCTTGTGCTGGGGAGAGAGAGTGAGCTCCCTGGTGTCTCTGTTAAAAAGAACACCAATCTTATTGGATCAAGGCTGTACCCTATGACCTCATTTGACCTTAATTACTTCTTTACTCCAAATACAGCCACACTGGGGGTGAGGGCTTCAACATATGGATTTTGAGAGGGCACAATTCAGTCCACAGCATATATTGATAAATAACTCAGTTATTTAGTGAGTTCTAGAACTTTCTTATTTGCTTTGCCTTGGCCATTTCCAGCTTCCTGGGTTATATCTTTTAATGAATATCTCTAGTAGGCACAGCCCTCTCTCCTATCACTTTCTGGATCCATCAGAATAGGGGCATTTGATGTCATTACCCAAAAGATTCAGCCTTGCTTCCTATCATGTGGCGTCAGAGTGCCAGAGATGACCATGAGTACTCATGTAGCTTGGAGTCTCAGCAGTCCCCACAAACTTCCATTTGCTGTCCCCCTCACCCCCTGTGCCCTGTCCTGTTTTGCTGGCCCAGCCTGTAGGTGAAACCTCAGTATTATTCATGCCCAGCATTCCAGTCTTCAACCTAGGGAGGAACCCTAGGCCAGTTGATGAGGGTTCTGTTTATTTAGTGTTTCACCTTCTCCTGCAGGGGCATTGGATGCTCTCCCAGGCAAGAGCATACCTGTCAGCAGAATTTCTCTGGATTTCCTTCTTTTGTCTGCCAGATTAGATCACCTGAAATAAAAGCCCATGTGATCCATGCCTATATTTGCCATTATCTTTGGACACTGTGTATCAGTTACTCAGATGGCATTATGGGTGCTAGCTTCTGCAGAGGAGAGTCTTTGCTGTCATCTCCCATTTGGTCCCTGTGGCATTGAATGCCTGCACATGTTAACATCTACCCCATTTCATGACCCTAAAATCTCCCAAATATTAAATGATAACTTTTAGAAAACTACTAAGTAGTGTGAAGACGCCCCCCGCATCACTCCCAGCACATCCATGGTCTCTCACCCTGTCTCTGCTCACACCCCATCTTTCACTCCTACTCCCATGCTGAGCCTCACTGCCATCTTCTACTGATTCAGCACTTGGTGATAAAAAAGGTGAAAGGTTAATGATCAAATTGGCTACCTCAAAATATCCTATTATGTTGCAGCACACCCATTGTTTGCTTATTCACCAATTTTTCTGCCAGGTCTCCTAAGTGATCTTTTGTACAAAGAGAAGAGAAAATGCCACAAGGTAATTTATGAGACTTAACAGGGACTAAAAAGCAACTAGATCATAATAATAACAGTTACCATGCACATGTAATATCATAATTAGATATAAGGCAAGAAAATATAAGGAAAGGTAAAGTCATTAAAATTTTTTTGTATATTAATTTTCTAGGGCTGCCATAACTGAACACTGCAAACTGGGTAGCTAAAACAACAGATATTATTGTCTCAGAGTTCTGGAGGCTGGAAGTCTGAGGTCAAGGTGTCAGCAGAGTTGGTTTCTGGTGAGCCTCTCTTCCTGGTTTGCAGATGACCACCTTCTCACTATCTCCTCACGTGGCCTGTCCTTTGTGTGCAGAGAGAGCTCTCTGGTATCTCTTC
The DNA here is from genome assembly GCF_965194825.1 of Balaenoptera physalus. Classification (NCBI taxonomy): domain Eukaryota; kingdom Metazoa; phylum Chordata; class Mammalia; order Artiodactyla; family Balaenopteridae; genus Balaenoptera; species Balaenoptera physalus. Next base: position 59,401,053 of record NC_138882.1, read on the forward strand.
CTCTTCTTGTAGGACACCGTCCTATAGGATTAGGTTCTCATCCTTGTGACCACCTTTAACCTTAATTACCTCATTAGAGGCCCCATCTCCAAATACAGTCATAGTGGGGGTTAGGGCTTCAACATATGAATTTCAGGGGGGACACAATTCAGTCCATAAAACTCTGGTTCTAACTGCAATTTTCTAATAAAGATCCAGCTGCCTTGGGCTCGGCGGGGCATTTCAGAGAGAACTAGTCTCTGGGTCTGGATTGGGTTCTTTCCTGGGGAACAACCCCTATCACCTTTTTACAGAATATTCCTGAAAAGGGATGTGTCTTATTTCACATTGATTATGCACCAAGTGCTCATTGTGGAGGCCTCGTCTTCCTTCACCTTGTTAAGTGATAGCTATTAGGTATTAGTTATCAATCCTCATGGCTTCCTTCCCCCCACTTCTGGCAGGCTCTCTCAGGGCATTGCCATACCCTGCTTATTTCTCTTTGCAGCTCTCATCACATACATCCGCTGATCCCAGGGCTCCATACTGAGTTTAATGCTAGCCTTATGTTCACGAGACATCTTTGGTCATAAGTGTAGCTGGAGAAGAATAAGTTGGCCAAGGAAATGAGCACATAGTGATGATTCATCTTGACATTCGCTTCCTCCAAGAAGGACTCTCCATGGCCAGCACAGAGAGGGGGCCAGGCTCTTTCTACTTCCCTTTCATGTGTCTCCATGACCTGAATCACCAGCCACAGGGGGCTGGGGAGAGATTCCTTACCCTTTACCTGGCTTCCCTTTTCAAATTTGCCTCCCACGGAAAGTTTCCCAGCTTTTTTAGTTCTTGGTGTTGTATGTCCTCACCAGGAGGCCCTTGTATACAAGGAAGCTAACATTTTTTGAGCAACCAGCCCTTGGTGGGTGTTTTTATACATTACCTTACTTATTTCTCATATAGTCCATTCTACTATGAGGGTCAGAGGTGCTCAAAGGCTAGGTCATGTCCTTAGGTCACCTGCAAGTAAGTGCTTGGCCAGGATCTAAACTCAACTCCAAACTTCATCAAACATCAAAATCGGGTTATGTTCCTGACTGCTCCTTTTATGTCATGCATACTGAGACCATGGTCTACTGTCAGTAGAGGACAGCATGCAAGGTAATGCATTTGAAAGCAATCTGTCAACTGTGAAAGACTTTATTCAGAAAGCAAGTACTAGCAAAAAGAGTCTTTTTAGCAGCCAACCTTCCTCCTGGGGAGAAAGCTCAGCTGAGGTTGGTTCACGAAAGATAGATGAATTGGTACTTTGCCACTGAGGGCCAATGAAGGCACAAGAAAGCAGTGTGTCTGTGTTCTGGTAGGAGGCCCCAGCAGGGTCCAAAGCCCAGGGCACAGCGCAGGGCTCCTCTTCTGTTGCGCTTCTAACAATTACTGCCCCAGTATGGTGAAAGCACCCTCTGCCGCCCAGCATCTCACTCGAGAAAGAAGGTAAAGACCTCTAAGAACCTTAACCTGGAAGGCACCACAGTATTTCTGAATTTCAAACCCAATTTGAAGATTGCTATTTAAGGAATCCAACGTTTTCTTAAAAAAATATTGTATTGGAAGATATTCAGAATGTAAAACTATTCTCTAAAGAAAGTTGAAACAACTATGGTAATTCATTCACTTTAAGTCTGTACATAAGAAATATTCATTTAACAATGTAAACAACATGCTCTTTAGCTCTTTGGAGGATGGCCGCGGGGAAAACCTAAAAATAATTACTGGCTAAATAACATTTTAAGAAGTCTTACTAAGATGAAAGGTGAAAATTCAAACATATCCCTTCGGAGGCTGGTATTCACATTATAAACGGATTCTTCGTTTTACAGAAGACTTCGGCATAGTTCTAGGCTTAACCGCCAATTATCCTCACCCCAGCAGAGCTCTGAGAATCTGAGAAGGTAGGGGTTTGTGGGCTCTTTGGGCACTAGGGGTAGAGTTTCTTGTCTTGAGAATTTTTTTTTTTAGGATTAAGTACACAGTTTGAGTCACATCTGACCTAAGTGACAAATTACATAAATGTTGGGATTGCATATGTTTTATACTACAATTATTTGTTCATACAGAGTATGAAGTTAGTTCCTGCTGTGAACACCTTCCTAGTCTCTTCACCATAAGAATGGAATCCTATTTACTATGCACACACTTTTCAAAAGAATCTGTTGGGGAATGTGAATGCCAAGATAATTATTCTTATAACAAGCAACATGAAGAAAGCAATGAAACCCCTGTTCTATCCTCTTCCCAATGATACTTTCCCCTCTCTTTGCTAAAAGCGTCTCCTCTGGCATTCTCTCCCCTAACCCATTTGGCCATCAAATGTTTGTTTTTGAGAAAGTTTCATAACATCTGCTCTTGACACAGAAAAAGTGGAAGACTTTAAAAAAAGTTATTTACATTAAACATAAAAATGTGGAAAAAGATTGGTGACCAGCAGGAGTGTGCTAATAAAGCAGCTGTGAATTCTGCACCCTCAGTATGAAAGGAAATATATTTGTGTCCGATAGGTAGATAGCTGGCTGGGTAAGTAAAGACCATTCTAATCGGCAGGCTGTTCTTTCTCAGTGCTGCCTGAGTATTGGATTCCCCCGAAACCTTCTGTGTTCTTTGACCCCATATTTCTTTGAATAGCAAGCTCAGCAACGCTTCTTTATTGAGGTATGATTGATAGGCAAAAAACTGTACATATAGTTGACTCTTGAACAACTCAGGGGTTCGGAACCTGATCCTCCAGGAAGCTGAAAATCCGAGTATAACAGATAGTTGGTGTGATGAATTGGGAGATTGGGATTGACATATATACACTAATATGTATATAATGGGTAACTAATAAGAACCTGATATATAAAAAAATAAATAAAATTCTAAAATTCAAAAATAAAACAAAACAAAAAACAGATAGTTGGCCCTCTGTATCCTTGGTTCCTCCTTATCTGTAGTTCTACATTGGTGGATTCAACTAACCACTGACCGTGCAGTACTGTAGTATGTATTATTGAAAAAAAGATCTGTATGTAAGTGGAACCAGGCAGTTCAAACCTGTGTTCTTCAAGGGTCAACTGCATTTAATGTATACAACTTAATGAGTTTGGAGATAACTATACACCCGTGAAACCATCACCACGATATATTCTGTTAACATATCCGTCTCCTCCCAAAAGTTTCCTCCCACCCTACTTATTTATGTATTTATGTAATATGTTTATTTATTTATTTTGTGATAAGAACACTTACATAAAATCTACCCTCTTAACAAGTTTTTAAGTATATCATGCAGTATTGTTACCTCTGCTCTACAGCATGCTTGCTGTACAGTAGCTCTCTAGCCCGAGAGCAGGATAGGTGGAGTGAGCTTAGGTGTGAGTCAACAGCTGTGGGCGAGACACTCCACACTCTATCATCTTGAGGACTGTGCTAAAGGTTAAAAATAAAGTGCAGCACATGAGTGGACTTGTGAAGAGTAGCTATTTAACTATGGGATTTATTTGACAAAGCAGCAGCTGACAGCTTCAGCCCAGTACCTCCCTGAAAATTCTTGGCTAACACAGGTAGCCCTACATTTGCAGTGGTGAGGTCAATTTACTGTCATGGTGGTTCTAAAACACAGACATCTGTGGAGGATTGGAGGATGTGCCAACCTCCCACTCCATTCTTCCCCCCAACCCCTCCCCCTTGGCAATCACAAGTCTGTTTTCTATGTCTGTGAGTCTGTTTGTGTTTTGTAGATAAGTTCATTTGTGTCATGTTTTAGATTCTACATAAGTGATATCATATGGTATTTGTCTTTCTCTTTCTGACTTACTTCACTTAGTATGATAATCTCTAGGTCCATCCATGTTGCTGCAAATGGCATTATTTTGTTCTTTTTTTTTTTAATGGCTGAGTAGTATTCTGTTGTGTATATGTACCACATCTTCTTTATCCATTCATCTGACATTTAGGTTCTTTCCATGTCTTGGCTATTGTGAATAGTGCTGCTATGAACACAGGGGTGCATGTATTTTTTTTTAACATCTTTATTGGAGTATAGTTGCTTTACAATGTTGGGTTAGTTTCTGCTGTATAACAAAGTGAATCAGCTATATGTATATATATATCCCCATATCCCCTCCCTCTTGCATCTCCCTCCCACCCTCCCTATCCCACACCTCTAGGGGAACACAAAGCACTGAGCTGATCTCCCTGTGCTATGCAGCTGCTTCCCACTAGCTAGCTATTTTACATTTGGTAGTATATATAAGTCCATTCCACTCTCACTTCGTCCCAGCTTATCCTTCCCCCCACCGTGTCCTCAAGTCCATTCTCCACGTCTGCATCTTTATTCCTGTCCTGCCCCTAGGTTCTTCAGTACCATTTTTTTTTTTTTTTTTTTAGATTCCATATATATGTGTTAGCAAACGGTATTTGTTTTTCTCTTTCTGACTTCACTCTGTATGACAGTGTCTAGGTCCATCCACCTCCCTACAAATAACTCAATTTCTTCTGCCTGTTTTTCTGGGTTGTTGTTTTTTAATTGTTGAGTTGTATGAGCTGTTTGTGTATTTTGGAAATTAAGCCCTTGACTGTTGCATCGTTTGCAAATATATTCTTTCATTCTGTAGGTTTTCTTTTCGTTTTGTTTATGGTTTCTTTGCTGTGCAAAAATTTCTAAGTTTGATTAGGTCCCATTTGTTCATTTTTGTTTCTATTTCTCTTGCTTTGGGGGACTGACTTAAGAAAACATTGGTATGATTTATGTCACAGAATGTTTTGCCTATGATCTCTTCTAGGAGTTTTATGGTGTCATGTCTTATGTTTAAGTCTTTAAGCCATTTTGAGTTTATTTTTGTGTATTGTGTGAGGGTGTGTTCTAACTTCATTGATTTATATGCAGCTGTCCAACTTTCACAATGCCACTTGCTAAAGAGACTGTCTTTTTTCCATTGTATATTCTTGCCTCCTTTGTCGAAGACTAATTGACTGTAGGTATGTGAGTTTATTCTGTTCCATTGATCCATATGTCAGTTTTTGTGCCAATACCATGCCATTTTGATTACTGTAGCTTTGTAGTATTGTCTGAAGTCTGGGAGGGTTACTCCTCCTACTTTGTTCTTTTTCTTCAGAATTGCTTTCGTGATTCTGGGTCTTTTATGGCTACACATAAATTTTAGAATTATTTGTTCTACCTCTGTGAAAAATGTCATGGGCAATTTGATAGGGATCACAATAAATCTGTAGATTGCTTTGTGCAGTATGGCCATCTTAACAATATTAATTCTTCAAGTCCAAGAGCATGGGATAGCTTTCCATTTCTTGGAATCATCTTCAATTTCCTTTATTAATGTTTTATAGTTCTTAGCATGTAAGTCTTTCACCTCCTTGGTTAGGTTTATTTCTAAGTATTTTATTTTTGGGGGTGTGATTTTAAAAGGTATTGTTTTTTTACATTCCCGTTCTGATATTTCATTGTTAGTGTAAAGAAATGCAACAGGTTTCTGTATGTTAATCTTGTATCCTGCTACCTTGCTGAATTCGTTTAAAAGTTCTAGCAGTTTTTGTGTGGAGTCGTTAGGGTTTTCTATATATAGCATTATGTCATCTGCATATATTGACAGTTTTACCTCTTCCTTTCCAATGTGGATATCTTTTATTTCTTTTTCTTGTCTGATTGCTGTGGATAGGACTTCCAATACTATGTTGAACAGAAGAGGTGAGAGTGCTCATCCTTGTCTTGTTCCAGATTTTAGTGGGAAGGCTTTCAGCTTTTCACTATTGAGTATTATATTGGCTGTGGGTTTGTCATAAAGAGCTTTTATTATGTTGAGATATGTTCCCTCTATACCCACTTTGGTAAGAGTTTTTATCATGAATGGATGTTGAATTTTGTCAAATGTTTTTTTCTGCATCTATTGAGATGATCATGTGGTTTTTGTCTTTTCTTTTGTTGATGTGGTGTATCACCTTGATTGATTTGCGTATATTGAACCATCCTTGTGAACTTCAGATGAATCCTACTTGGTCATGGTGCATGATCTTTTTTATGTGTTGTTGGATTTGATTTACTAATATTTTGTTGAGAATTTTTGCATCTATATTCATCAAAGATATTGGCCTGTAATTTTCCTTTTTTGGTGGTGTCTTTGTCTGGTTTTGGTATCAGGGTGATGGTGCCTTCATAGAATATTTTTCGGAGTGTTCCCTCCTCTTCAGTGTTTTGGAAAAGTTTGAGAAGGATTGGTATAAATTCTTCTTTGTAGGTTTGGTAGAATTCTCCTGTGAAGCCATCTGGTCCTGGACTTTTCTTTGTAGGGAGGTTTTTTTTTTTTTGTGATAGATTCTGTTTCACTTCTATTGATCAGTCTGTTCAAATTATCTATATCTTTGTGATTCAGTTTTGGTAGGCTGTATGTTTCTAGAAACAAAACATGTCCATTTCTTGGCATATAATTGTCCATAGGTTGCCCAGTTTTTTGGCATATAATTGTTCATAGTATTCTCGTAGTTTTTTGTATTTCTGTGGTATCAGTTGTGATTTCTCCTCCTTCATTTCTTATTTTGTTTATTTAGGCCCTCGCTGTTTTCTTCTTGGTGAGCCTGGCCAGAGGTTTGTCAATTTTGTTTACCCTTTCAAAGAACCAGCTCTAGACTTTATTGATTTTTTCTACTGTTTTTTAAATCTCTATTTATTTCCTCTCTGATCTTTATATTTCCTTCCTTTTGTTGAATCTAGGTTTTGTTTGTTCTTCTTTTTCTAATTCTTTTAGGTGGTAAGTTAGATTGTTTATTTGAGATTTTTCTTGTTTCTTGAAGAAGGCCTGTATCGCTTTGAACTTCCCTCTAAGAAATGCTTTTGCTGCATCCCATAGATTTTGTATGGTTGTGTTTTCATTGTCATTTGTCTCAAGGTATTTTTAAAATTTTCTCTTTGATTTCATCGTTGACCCATTGGTTTTTTTTTTTTTATTTTAATTTTTTCTATAACATCTTTATTGGAGTATAATTGCTTTACAATGTTGTGTTAGTGTCTGCAGTGTAACAAAGTGAATCAGCTATATGTATACATATATCCCCATATCCCCTCCTTCTAGACCCATTGGTTTTTTAGTAGCATGTTGTTTACTCTCCATGTGATTTATTTTTTCTCTTTTCTTTTTCTGTGGTTGATTTCTAGTTTCATGCAATTGTGGTCAGAAGAGATGCTTGAAATAATTTCTATACTCTTAAATTTGTTGAGGCTTGTTTTGTGCCCTAGTATGTGGTCAATCCTAGAGAATCCTAGAGAATATTCCACGTGCACTTGAAAGGAATGTGTATTCTGGTATTTTTGGATGTAATGTCCTGAAAATATCAATTAAATCTAACTGTTATATTGTGTTATTTTAGGATCTCTGTTGCCTTATTGATTTTCTGTCTGGAAGATCTGCCATTGATGTGGGTGGGGTGTTAAAGTCTCCTACTATTGTTGGTTTCCCATCAATTTCTCCCTTTATGTCTATTAGTAGTTGTTTTATGTATTTGGGTGCTCTTATATTGGGTACATATATGTTGACGAGTGTAATATCCTCTTCTTGTATTGATCCTTTTATCATTATACAGTGTCCTTCTTTATCTTTCTTTATGGCCTTTATTTTAAAGTCTATTTTGTCTTATATAAGTATTGCTACAACCGCTTTCTTGTCATTTCTCTTTGCATGAAATGTCTTTTTCTATCCCCTCGCTTTCAGTCTATGTTTGCCCTAAAGAGGGTCTTTGCCCTAAAGAGGGTCTCTTGGAGGCAGCATATTGTAGCCTCTTATTTTTTTAATCAAATCTGCCATTCAATGTCTTTTGATTGGAACATTTACTCCATTGACATATAAGGTAATTATTGATAGATATGTATTTATTGCCATTTTAAATCTTGTTTTCCTGTTGATTTTGTATTTCTTCTTGTTCCTTTCTTTTTCTTTTTGTTTTTCCTTTTGTGGTTTGATGATTTTCTTTTGTATTATACTTGTGTTCTCTTCCTTTTTGGTTTTTGTGAAGCTGTTGTACATTTTTGATTTGTGGTTACCCTGTTTTTGAATTATGTTAACCCCTTCCTATATCTACTTGCTTTAGACTGGTAGTCAAATAGGCCCAAACACATTATGAAAAAAAAAATCAACATTTCCTACTCTCCTCCCCCACATTTTATGATTTTGATGTCCTGATTTACATCTTCATGTTTATCCTGTTGCTGTTCTTTGTGGTTATTGCTGTCACGAAAATGTCTTGATCTTTAAAAAAATCTTGTACTGGCTTGTTTAAATGATTTGCTTTCCAACTGTGATTTCCTCTTTCCTATAGATTCTTGCTTTTTTTCTGTTTAGCAAAGAACTTTCAATATTTCTTTTAGGATAGGTTTAGTATTGCTATATTTTGCTTGTCTGAGAAATTATTTCTCTCTCCTTATATTCTAAACGATAATCTTTCTGGGTAGAGTATTCTAGGCTACATATTTTTCCCTTTTAGAATTTTGAATATATCTTGTCACTCTCTCCTGGCATGCAACGTTTCTGTAGAGAAATCAGCTGATAGCCTTCTGGGGGTTCCCTTGTAACTAACTCTTTGTTTTTCTCTTGCTGCCTTTAGAATCCTCTCTTTATCTTTAACTTTTTCACACAGCATTCTTTATAATGTCACTGTGGTTTCTGAACTTAGTTGAGGCCTGTAAGACAGGGTTTCTTAATCTTGACACTATTGAAATTTTGGACTGGATAATTCTTAGTTGTGGGGGGCTCTCCTGTGCATTACAGGATGTTGAGTAGTATCCTGGCCTCTACTCACTAGATGACAGTAACATCCACCCTGTGGTTGGGACCATCAAATATATCTCCAGACTTTTCCAATGTCCCCTAGGGAGGCTGGGCCAAATCACTCATTGAGAACCACAGTAGACCAACCATCAGTTCCTAAATGTTATGTGTCCACAACCTTTCATTCCTCAAGGGCTAATCAATTGAATAGCCTAGGCCATTCACCACACCTATTATATTAGTTTCCAATTGCTACTATGACAAATTACTGCTGAAGAAGTGGCTTAAAACAATACAGATTTATTATCTTATAATTCCAAAGGCCAGAAGTCTGAACTGGGTTTCACTAGCCTAAAATCAAGGTGTCAACTGTGCTGTATTTCTTCTGGAGTGTCTAGGACAGAATCTGTTCCCTTGCCTTTTCCAGCTTCTAGAGGCTATCTGCATTCATTAGCTCATGCCCCTTTCTCCATCTTCAAAGCTAGCTGGCTAGTAGCATCCTCCAACCTCTCTCTCTCTCTGACTCTCTTGTATCCCTTTTATAAGAGCCCTTGGGATTACATTGGGCCCTGGAATAGTCCAGAATAAGCCCCCATTGTAAAAAATTTCAACTTAATCGGGGTTGCAAAGTCCCTTTTGTCCCATAAGGTAGTATATTCACAGGTTCCAAAGATTAGGACATGGACATCTTTTGGGAGCCGTTATTCTGCCTATCACACTCGTATAACTGAGAGTCAGAAAGAGTAGAAAATTCATCAGGAGATTTACAAAGAATGATTTTAACAGAAAAGAGACCATAAGTGTGTAGAATGTAGGAACAGTCCATGATTTAGTCACAGTGCTCTGGCTCAGCCTCCCTGCTGCTGGTTTGGACACACAGAAGACTGTATGTGTGTTAACCCTCTACCGTCTCTCATTTCTCCCCTTGAACAAGCTGAATTCTTAACTACTGTCAAGAAAAACCAGAGCTGGACATAAAATGGTAAAAGTAGGTTTTATTTAGAAAAACTATTGCAGCAGGATAAAAGAGATCTCACTATAAACTGGGCTTATTTCCAAATAGAAGGACAAGTAGGGAGGAGCAGGGTTGGGGGTCAGTGGATGGAAAATTACTAAGAGGAAACATCAAGGGTAAGGGGGGTCCTGGCTAAACTGACCTAACAGGATTCTTGCCAAAGGCAGAACAGGGTGATCAGACATCACCTGGGCGATGGTGGAGGATGAAGAACCTGATTAGGTATTGAGGGTGATCACATATGGAGCATGGGGAATTCTGGCTAACCTGACTTAGAAGAATTCTTGCTACAATGCAGAGATGGACATGGAAGCTTAAAAATCAGGACCTAGTTGAGAAGAGAGTTCTGGGGAGCCCGAGTAGAGTTTGGTAAAGGAGAGAATCTACAAAGATTTCTGTCTCTCACGTTTTTTCCCTGATTGCACTATTACTGGCCCCTAACTGAGCGTGTCCCAAACAGATGCAATGACTTCTCTTCCAAATCTGCTTCTTTTTCCTCTTCACTAGTTGTATTAATGACCCTAACGTCCTCGTAGAGCCCAGATTTCAATCTCTTCCTTTACTTCATCTCACACATCAATTACTTGCTAAGTCCTAGGGATTCCATTTCCATGAGAGTTTTAAAATTTATCCTTTCTTCCCTATGCCCACCACCGTTCTCTTATTTCAGGCCTTCAGATTCTTCTCTTGGATTATGTAATAGTCATCCTAAATTACCGCCTAACCAGTCCCCATGACTTCAGTTTCTCCTCCTTCAGTTTATCCCTCAGTGGTAACAATAGCTATTCTTACAGAGCACTCTAGTTGTGTAATCTCATTAATCCTCATAACCATTCTTTGATCAGAGTTGATCCAAGGGGCCGGCCAGAAGGGCAGAAGTTCAAAGTTGCCTATAAGGGATATCAAATTCACCAGGAACTCCTGTTGAAGGGTCTGAACACAGTTCAAAGAGAGAAGACTCTTATTAACTACAGGGTGTTGTTTGGCTGGCTGGAACATTGAAATTGCTTGGGACAGTAGAGGAAAGGCAGGGGTCTCTACCTGACTCAGTGCTCAGCCTCTCCTTTGAAAAAAGTTGAATCAATATTTAAAGAATATTAGATAGAAGGGATATCACATTATTGCACACCCGAGGACCCACCTGTCTGGGCCCATTTTACAGATGAGGCAACTGAGGTTCAGGAGATTTAAATAATTTTCCCAAGATCACATAAGCAGGAGATGGCAGAATGGGAATTTTATCTTAGGACTCCGAAGTTTCATGTTCTTTTCACTCTATGACATGGCTTCACCTGTGTTGCAACTTAATTTCTCACTCTTTGCTCTATGTCTCCAATGTTGCAGTAAAACCAAACTCCTCAGTCTTCTTTGCTGGGCCTTGAACTTTCCTACCTTTATGTCTCTTTGTATGTGGTTTCCTCTGCCTCCTGGAATGGCCTAGAACCCATCTTCATCTTTGCAAATCCTATCCTCCTTGCAAAGCGAGCAGCAACACCATTGTTTCTAGGAAGCCATCAGAAAGATCTCCACCTGGAAGTGACAGTTTCTTCTAATGAACTAGAGCCATCCATACCTTGTTTATCGTTGTTTCCACTTTTACATTTTATTGCAGATATTTATGAGTAAGTCTTCCTCTCCCAACAGACACATTATCTGTGAGGGCAGGTCTGTGACTAATTCATCTTGGTACCTCCCACAGAACCTCGCCCATAGAAGGCACCCAAAATATGTATAGCATAAAGGAGCAAGTGCAAAGTTGCTTCAATCAGAATTGTCTATTCCCCTCTAATTATCAAAAATTTGGCAAAATATAATGTTAAAGCCAGAGCCCTGAAAGGTGGACGTAATTTTTTTTACTTTGATTCTGTGCCTTTGTACAAATTATTTCTTCTCCATCATGTGTGGGATACTCCCCTTCCTATCCCATGTGCTTTTGCTAATTCATAGCGTCCACATTCTTCAAGACCTGGGTCAAAGCCTAGCCATTCCTATGAGACTTCTCTCCTGAGTCCAGGCCACTGTGGTTGCTCTTTTCCCTGTGGTTACGAGGCACCCACACAGATCAACCATTGCTAAACAATCATCCAGCCATTGATTATCATCTTCAATCATCAAACTGTTAATGAGTACTTGGCACGTGAAAGGCTGTGCAGTGTGCTGTGATGGAGGTCAGAGAAGGTTTTGCAGAGAGGTAGGATTCAAACAGGGCCTTGAAGGCTGTGTTTCAATTAAAGAGGTGGAAAGAAAGGGGAAATAAAATTATGCATACTATTGAAGTTCAGTTCCTATTCTTTGTTACTGGCTGTGATCTTGAGAAATATAATTTAATCTCTTTAAGAAATAGTTTCCTCATCTGTAAGATGGGATAATAAAATCTGTGTAAGGATGGTTATGAGGGTTAATGTGGAAGATCCATGCACTGGTTAGATCTCTTTTGGTTGCAAGTGATATTAATACAGTTAGTTAAGATACACTATGTAACAACATCTTCAATTGTCAGTATATGAAGCAGACAAAACTCCTTTTTCCGTCACCAAATCTCTCATCTTGTGGTGTCCACCCTCTTGCTCAGGTTGGCTAAAGATGGGAGAAGTCTTCTCTTTGGTCTTCCTTCTGTAGGGGACCATGGTTAGGTGTATATAGTTCTAGTAACTACATATTGCTCAGTAATTGGCTGGTTTCCCAAGGCAGAGGGGAACGGAATTGTTCCCACCTCCCCTGCACACACTTTGCTGCTTTAAGTCTGTGTCTGCTTAGTGTTCCTCTTTTACCTGGAATGGGCCATCTTCCCAGCCCTTAGCCTGGGCAGCTCTCACTGCCCCAGTAAGAGGCAGCTGTGGTGTCACTCTAGGCCATTTCCTTGATCCCTGTTTGACCCCCTTAACTGGCTTTGGTTGCCTTTGTCTGAGCTTCCATGCTGCACTGGGCATCACTCTCTCATTGCAGTTATCGCATTGTACTATAAAGACCTGCCTCCCTTACCAAACTCCTCAGCCTTTCAAGACTGGCACATAGCACTCATTTACTAAATGACTGTTGAATGAATGAGTGGGCTTTCTCCATTCTCTCTCAATCTTAACTTTTTGCCTCTGCACCACCATTCCTTCTGTCTCTTTCTGCATTTTATGACTGTTTATGACTTATTAATTATAAAACCACTTCCTGATCTGACCATCAATATTGTCCCCAGGTATTAAAAATGATGACACTAGCTCACATCTACTGAGCACTTACTCTTTGGCACTGTTTCAAGCACTTTACAGGTATAAACTTCTTTAAATGCTCCTTTGTTGCCAAACTTTTCCACTAGAGGTTAACCTTGACCTTGTGAAGGTGTTCTGTCCTGTTATAGTCTCACCATAGCACAACAAATCCTGCAGTAAGACACAACCTGGTTAGACCTATTAGCATTAAGTATTGAAAGATATGACTAGAAAAAACAACAACAAAAAGAAGTACTGAACATGTGGTGTCCTTATAGTGCAAAGACCCTACAGTTTTTCTCTTTAGATTTAGGTCTAAATTACTGTATTATGTTTCAGGTAATTTAAGCCAGGAGCACAAGTTGGGATGGGCTGTTGTATTTAAATTTGTTTCCCAGAGACAGAAAGAGTTACAGAAACATAAATATCAGCATGAGAAAAATGAGGGAGGTTTTCATTGCTTTTCCAAAAAACGTAAATTAGCAAGGAATGTAGTTTTGGGAAAATTAGTCATGGGAATTCACCTCTCAGTGAGTCCTTCTTGGCTGGGAAGGAAAGTTTTCTTCTAGTTAGCTGGGAATGGTGACAAGGGTTATTTTACCAGAAGGTGGGAGAAGCTGGCAGATGAGGAGAACTTCCTGGACAGACAAGGAGGGGACAATATAATATGGAGGGAATGGGGTTCAGTGAGCCTGGGGTTCAGAGCTTGGTGACACTGCTAACCAGGTGTCAGCTTTGGTCAAGTTACTTATCTTCCTGGAGGCTCAGTTTTCTTATCGATATAAAAATAGAAGTTAGGTTGCCAGTTTTACCAAATAAAAATACAGAATGCCTAGTTAAATTTGAATTTCAGATAAACAGTTTCTTAATACAAATATGCCCCATAAAATATTTGTGTTCCGTGCAGTAAGTATGTCTCTAATATTACATGTGACATATGTGCACTAAAATATTGTTTATTTCTGGGGTCTCTATTTTGTTCCATTGATCTCTGTGTCTGCTTTAATGCCAGTACCATACTGTTTTGATTACCATAGCTTTGTAATAATAGTTTGAAATCAGGAAGGCTGATACCTCAGCTTTGTTCTTCTTTCTCAAGATTGCTTTGGCTATTTGAGGTCTTTGTGGCTTCATACACAGCGTGGGATTGTTTTTTCTAATTCCATGAAAAATACCATTGCATTTTGGTAGGGATTGTATTGAATCTGTAGATCACTTTGGGCAATATGGACATTTTGACAATATTAATTTTTCCAATCCATGAGCACAGAATACCTTTCCATTTTATTGTGTCTTCTTCAATTTCTTTTATCAGTGTCTTATAATTTTCAGTGTAGAGATCTTTCACTTACTTGGTTAAGTGTATTCGTAGGTATTTTATTATTTTTGATATAGTTATAAATGGGATTATTTCCATAATTTCTCTTTCTGATAGTTTGTTAATAGTGTATAGAAACACAACTGATTTTTGTATATTGACTTTGTATCCTGCAACTTCACTGGATTTGTTTATTATTCTCACAGTTTTTTTTTTGGAGTCTGTAGGGTTTTCTCTATATAATATCATGTCATCTGCAAAGAGTGACAGTTTTACTTCTTCCTTTCCAATTTGGATACCCTTTATTCCCTTTTTTTGTTTGATTGCTCTGACTAGAACTTCCAGTGCTATGTTGAATAAAAGTGACAGGAGTGGGCATTCTTGTCTTGTTTCTGATCTTAGAGAAAAAGCTTTCCACTTTCACCATTGAATATGATGTTAGCTATGGCTTGTCATATATGACCTTTATTATGTTGAGGTATATATCCACTTTGTTGATAGTTGTTATCATGAAAGGATGTCGAATTTGTCAAATGCTTTTTCTGCATCTTTTGAGATGATCTTATGATTTTTATTCTTCATTTTATGAATGAGGTGTATCATATTGATTGACTTGTGAATGTTGAACCACCCTTGCATCTCTGGAATAAATCCCATTTGGTCATGGTGTATGATCCTTTTAATGTAGTGTTGAATTTGGTTTGTTAAAATATTAATATCCCTGATCAACATAGATGCAAAAATCCTCAACAATATTTTGAATTTCACTATATATTTAACTTTACCTGTAAAATTTATACTTTCATGTATTTTCTTGTTACTAATTAGCATCCTTTTGGTTCAGCCTGAAGAAGTCCTTTTAACATTTCTTGTAAGACTGATCTAGTGGTGATGAAAACTTTTAGATTTTACTTGTCTGGAAAACTCTCTCTCCCTCAATTCTGAAAGACAGCTTTGCTGGGTAGTTTATTCTTGGTTGGCAGTTTTTTTTCTTTCATCACATGCATCACATTTGTCTGGCCTGCAAAGTTTCTGCTGAAAAATATCCTGATAGTCTAATGGGAGTTCCCATGTACTTAACAAGTTGTTTTTCTCTTGCTGCTTTTAAGATTCTCTCCTTATCTTTAACTTTTGACAATTATAATGTGTCCTGATATGGGTCTCTTTGGATCTTTTTTGGAATTGTCTGGGCTTTCTAGATCTGGGTTTCTTTCCCCAGATTAGAAAAGTTTTCAGCCATTATTTCTTTAAATATGTTTTCTGCCCCTCCCTCCCCTTTTTACTTTTGGGACCTCTATGATGCATAGTTGGTCTGCTTCATGGTGTCCCATAAGTCCCTTAAGCTATCTACTCTTTTTCATTCTTATTTCTTCTTTGGATGAATTCCACTGCCTTGTTTTTGAGTTTGGTGATCCTTTCTTCTGCCTGATGTAGTCTGATGTTGAATCTCTCTATTGAATATTTCAGTTCAGTTATTCAGTATTTTTCAACTCTGTGATTTCTGTTTGGGACTTTTTAATACATTCTATCTCTTTGTCTAAATTCTCACTTTGTTCATGCACTGTTCTCTTAGCCATGATGAGCATCTATATGACCTTTATTGAACTCTCTATCCAGTAAATCACTTATCTCCATTTCAATAGGTCTGTTGCTGGAGTTTTGTTCATTTGTTTGATACATAATCCTCATTTTCCTTGACTCTCTGTCTTGATGTCTGTGCATTAGATAAAACAACTACCTCTCCCTAGGTCTTGTGTAGGGGATGAACTTATTGTTCAGGCTGGTCTGAACTCTTGGCTGTTTCTCAAACCAAGCTGCTTTCTTTGGTCTTAGTGGCTCCCAGTAGTTGGGGATATGCCAAGCCCCATTTATATGTGGGTATTTTGTTCACCCAGTGTGTAGGAGTCACTCAGCTAGTTTCTTGTTTTCTTTCAGAGGGAATTGCCCCACGTGTGTCTATAGGTTTGGTGTATCCATGGGAGGAGGTGGGTTCTGGAGTCTGCTATGTGCCATCTTCTACCAGAACCCTTTCAAGGTCCTGCTCTCATTCCAGCTCCTTCATGAAAACGTTCTCTGAACGCTCCAGCCCACAGCGGCAAAGTCTCAGTGCATCAGTATGTCTTTAGATTTATTCCATTGTTCTGAGCACACTGCTTTCAGAATGAGGTACTTAAGCAATATTTTCGCCTCAGCAGAGGCACAGCCCGGCAAGGGGCTCCCATGGAGGCCTTTAAATGACAATATGCCTTACAGGGAGCCCTTGGTGAAAGTTCCTGACTCAAATTTAGGGGAAGGTAAATTATAAGCAAAGTCTGGGAACAAGATTTAGCATTACATGATGTTAATTGGGAGGTGGGGGGGGGGAGAATTAGTAAATTATATCATTATTCAATTACTTGGGAGATTTTCTTTAAAAGTTTGTTCCCTAGGGTATTATTAAAGGAAAAAGTATTCTGTGACACTTGTTAAAGATGGTAAGGCAGACTTTATTAAGGACAATTGTGATAGGTATAGGGAACCACTGCAATGGGATGTTACAGTGGGGGAGAGAGGTTGGACTCAACTCCAAATACAGCATGGGCAAGTGGTATTTATAGCCAAGAAGCAGATGGGGGTCAGTGGATAGAAAATTACTAAGAGGAAACACCAGGGGTAAGGAGGAATCTGGCTAAATTGACTAATAGGAGTCTTGTTGAAGGCAGGCCAGGGTGATCAGACATTACCTCAGAATGTTGGAGGAGGAGGAACCTGATCAGCTATTGATGGTGATCAGATGTCCAGGGTGAGGGTTTCTGGTTAAACCGACTCAGCAGGGTTCTTGCTAAACCGAGATTTTACAAGGACATGTACAGATGGTCCTAGAAGAAAGTTCAGGAGCCTGACTAAACTTTTGAATGTTTGTCAGTATCATTTAAAACATATATTTAGTGTATGCTAGTCAGATTGATATGTTTGTAGTTTCAAGTATTTTTTGTTTGTTTGTTTCATTTTTAAATGGAGGGAAAGCATATTTAGCTTTCTTAAGGAAATTTAGCATCTTACGGAAATTCCATGGTCATATTAAACCTGATAGTAGGCTCTTCTGACAAGGAAAAAAGGACTTTACCGCCACCTGCTGGCCATATCCTCTTACTGCGACATGCCTAAGAGCAGCCCTAGGGGGAAGTCAGTGTTTGAACTTTGCCAAATCCAGAGGACACTAAGGCTGTCTCATGACAGTAAGAAACATGAACAACTGTGTCTTTTCCCCCAGTGCTCTCTCTCCCAAGACTTGAGGTTGAGAATTAGCAGCTGACTAGGGGAGGTGAAGAAGCGAAGCAGGGAAAATGGCGACGTCCATGCCCTCCTCCTCTGTACAGTGGGTTTCCAAGACTGAAGGGAAAAGCCAGAGAGGGAAGCATTGCATCGATTGAGATGCTGATTGTTACGTTGGACTGGTCTTTTAAAGGCCAAGACAAAGGGCCTCTTTGTGTTATGCCTAAGAGTGGCTAGAAAATCCATGGTATTGTTCAGCTTTTATCCAAACGGCAGGGAAAACACAAATCCAGATAGTGGAGCTGAAAGGACAGAGGAAAAAGGAAAAGAAAAACTACAAGCTTTTTACTTGCATTCTGTTGCATGCAGCTCATTCAGTAAACACATTTCCAATGCATAGATGTATCATGAGGGAAAAACCAGTGGGAAAGGAGTCATAGGGATGCTGCCAAAGAACAGGCCAACTGAATTGTTTGGATCCAGCTTTTCATCGTAAATATGAACAAACTGAAGTTAAAGTCAGGGGAGGCTTGAGTCCAGGGTAATGTTATCAGTGGAGTCAGAAATCTATTTTTTTTTAAATTAATTTATTTTATTTATTTATTTTTGGCTGCATTGGGTCTTCGTTGCTGTGCATGGGCTTTCTCTAGTCGCGGTGAGCGGGGGCTACTCTTTGTTGTGGTGTGCGGGCTTCTCATTGTGGTGGCTTCTCTTGTTGTGGAGCACGGGCTCTAGGTGCGCCGGCTTCAGTAGTTGTGGCACGTGGGCTCAGTAGTTGTGGTGCACGGGCTTAGTTGCTCTGCGGCATGTGGGATGTTCCCAGACCAGGGCTGGAACCCATGTCCCTTGTATTGGCAGGTGGATTCTTAACCACTGCGCCACCAGGGAAGCCCCAGAAATCTATTTTTAAAAAACCTTTAAAAATCCTTCAGTCCATTATAGCAGAGATGTGAGTGGAGTCTACTCCTGGCCCGACCCTGACCTGACCCTGACCTGGAGCTGTTTCCTTTTGTTCTCTCTTCCTGTCCCCATGGGTCTTTCGCAGGCACTGCAGGGAGGTGTGGAAGCTAGTTCAATCAGTGTCTCTTCCCCAGCATTCATCCTCCTCTCTTTTCTATGAACTTTCTGTCTTCTGCCTCTATAGCTGCAAATCATGCCTAGTCTTTGAATACTGCCTGGCAGTTGGCCCAGGCTTTCACACACACTAACTCAGTGACCCTTTCCCACTTCCTAGGGAGGCATTAATATCTCTGTTCACATGGGAGGGTCCTGCGAGCAGGGGCTGACTTGCCTTATGGCACACCTGGGAGTGGCAGGGCCAAGTGGAAACCTGGGTCTTTGGTTTATGTTCAGGCCTCTCTCCATTATATTTGCTGCCCTAGCCTCTCTGCCTTCAATTTCTGGCTTCCCGTTTTGGACTATGACGATTTTCTTGACTCTTTTCTTTTCTTTTTTTCGAGTGTGAAAGTTTTCAAGACGCCCACGAGTGGAAAATGCACTCCCCTCAGCCAAATCAAACTTTGCCAGATTCCTAACAGCTGTGTGCATTGAAATGACTAATGAAAGAGCCCTCTGCTGCCTGTGGAACTTTCACACAGGTCATTGTCGCTGCCGCTCACCAGGACCCAACCCTGAGTATTTACATACTGGATGTCACCCTAAAAGCCCCCGACCAGGGGATTTCCGGGATGTAATAAGTAAGAACGCTGCTCTGGGCTTTGGAACGTGCACTGTCTGAGCGCCCATCGTGCAGGGAGGGGGGTAGCATTTCAGACCCTACCCCTGCCCCCTTGCCAAGGGCCCTTCTCCTGGGGAGATGTCCAGATTCAGTCATAGATCCATCGGTGCCAAGGTACTGCCTGCCACTATGGATTGAGATGCTGGGAATACCTAGATGAGGAAGTCAGGGCCCCTGCACCCCTGGAGCTTGATACCTGGTTAAGGCAATGGACATGAACGCTTGGATAATTTCATCTGGTAGCATAGGTATAGAGGGGGTGTTCTGGGAGCTCAGAAGAGGGGCACCTAACTTGGGGGTCATCAGGGAAGGCTTTCTGGAGCTCGTACTGACTGAGCAGAGTCTTTAACATTTTTTTAAAGAAGTTTTTCTTTTTTAATCTAGTTACAGCGGTAATACATCTCATTGCAAATAACAAAGCTTACAGAAATAGGTTCCTTTAGAAAAAATTCAGGGTGTGAAGAGGAAGAAAGAAAACTAGATTAGTAGGATTTCTACTCAGTTGGAGCATGTGGCTTTCTTCCTGAAAAGGAATTGTGTGTGTGTGAGTGTGGGCATGTGTGCGTGTGTAAGGGGGTGGAGTAGTGCCCAAAAGAGGGAGGTGAAGACTCTAGGGGAGACCTTGTCCCTGTGGCCCCAAGCTCTTTGCGATGATGCCAGCCTGGGTGAGAAATCAGTAGGCCTATTACTGGGGACCCACCCACTATGGGACTCTGGTTTTTCCAACCTCATTTTCCAAGTTTTGGTCTTAGCTATTGCTATCTTATAACTTCAGAGTCTCGTCTCTGCCCGCTCCTCCAAGTGGTTTATCAAGGTGTTTTCCTAAATGAAATCGATCTCCTCCTAAGAAGAACTATAGGACCATGTTTAAGATGTTAACAGTATTTAACCAGCTACAGTGCCAGTAAGAGCTCACATTTGTTGAGGATTTTCTTTGCGCCAGCTCTGTGCTTCACAACAAACTTATGAACCTGGTGTTTTATTATTCCCATTTTACAGATGAGGCAATCAAAGTTATTACTTCCTCAAGCTCCATAGCTAATAGTTGGCAGAGCCTGGATTCAAAGCCAGGTCTCTGTGACTCCTGAGTCCATGTTCATGAACACGATACTCTGCTGCCTTATTTCTCAAACACGTTTGGCTACAGAAGTGTTTTTTAACTGTCTGCCCCTCATCTCTCAGCACTATTATTACCATCCCATGGATCACCATTTGGGAAATGCTGACCCAGGAAACTACTTTGCCTTGTCTGTAAAATAGAGATAACCATGCAGTCTCAGTGTTGTGATGATTAAAGAGGTTTCAGGAAATGGGTGCTGGGAATACTCACCTTCCACCAGGAATGTGTGTGTTTTAAAAATAGCAGTCATAATGTCCTGGATGAAATGACACAGTGTTTTGGCTGGGGTGACAATGAAGATGTTGGTTACTAGGCCTGGAGACCCTCGGGCCCTGGAGGACAGGCTCTTGCATGCTGCTCCCTTCCCCCCAGGTCCCTATGGTCCCCTTCCCTCCCCTGCCCTCAGGTTCTCTCCCCCATCCCCCTGCGCTGCTTGTCTTTGTTCCACAAATAGTGATTCAGTTACCTGCCACTGGGGCTGGGGCCTCTCTCTGAAGCGTGCTGCTGCCCCGGAACCCCCCTTCTGCAAAGTTTGCTGTGTCCTGAGCCCGAGCTGCAGGCCTGGCCCCTGTCACAAACTGGTCAGACCACCCACAGCATGGCCACTGCCACCTGCCCGACGGCCAGGCCTATGTCTGCCCAGAGAGCTATGCTGCCACTTCCCCATCACCCACCACGTCCCGGAGAGAGCTCACCATGTTTGGAGATAAGGACCAACCTAGAAGATGCCTGAGTTGGCTACACCCCCTGGATGTTGATTTGGGCAGCTCCCTAACCCCCAGAGGGGCCACTCTTTCAGCCTGGTTAGTTCTCTACCTGCTCCCAGGGTCCTCTCCCCCCCATCAGACTGCTCTGGGTACGTGTGCCTGACATCAAATCCTGACATCCCTTCTCTCCTATGCGTCAGTTTTACACAAGTCATTTTTCTTTCAAAATTGCATCAGGCCTGCAGATGTGCACATTTGGAAAAAGCCTACTGAAAACTAAATAAACAAAAACACGCACTCTGCTCAGCTCCTTAATTCTACCTGGAAAAAGCATTTGCGTTCTTTTCAATAAATATCAAGCATTACTAAAAAAGAAAACAAAGATCCTTTTACATAGTTCTCTCCTTACACCTGTGAAGGAGCTGTTAATCTCACTTCACACGTGGAGAGGATCAGAGAGGTTCAGTGTCATACAACTGAAAGTCGCCAAGCCAGGGCCAGAGCAATCACCAAGTGTTTGTCCAACTGCCAAATGCTGCCTCTTAGACTTGGGGCTCTCAGGCCCAGCCCAGGGCCCTGGGGACCATCAAGGTTGAGGCCCTTTGCTTCTGGAGTGGCCCAAAGCGGCAGTGTAAGGTGGTTCCCCTTGATTTTGACGTGTGTGCGAGGCTCCCCTGTTTCCTCCCCTTTGTCCTCCTCCACTTTTCGGTTCCAAGTTGATCCTACCTGCCGCCCTTCATAGGCATCAAGGTGCTTTTGACTTTTCTCTGTAGCTGGTCCCCTGGGGTTCTTTGCTGTCCCTCAACTACCCACCCCATCACTCACCTCTTGACAAAGAACCAGTTGGGCCACATGCTAAGTGCTGGGGTGATATGTAAAGAGAAATGTGAGTCTTGCCCTTAATAAACTGTTGAAGAAAAATTATTCTGAGACTTAAGATGGCAAGGAAGACTTTATTCAAGTTTATTGTAGTAGTGAGAGAGATTGAACTCGACTTTTAATACAACAGTGGGGACTCACTGCCAAAGGGCAGGTGAGGGAACGGATGGAAAATTATTAAGAGAAACTTGGTTAAGTGCCAAGGGTGGAGGAGCTTGATTGGATATCAAAGGTGAGCCGATTCTTGATTGACTGGCTTACTGGGTTCTTTGCTAAAACTGGGCTCAGCAGGCTAAGGGAGGCCTGGTGAAGTGGATTTGAAGGAGGCTGGCTAAAGTTGGCTCAAGGAGAGAGTTTTTGTCAGCATTCACAAAGTAGTGTGAGTCAGGGCCCGAACACTGGACCCAGAATGATGAGATTCAGGGATGAACAGTGTGCCAGCCATGGATGCAGCTGGAGCTCGGAGAGGCGCCTGTGGGTGAGTTTGGGCTACTCCAGTCACTGACTTCAGGGTTGATGATTGGACAGTCACACTGACTTCATCCCATGTTCATTCATTTCTTACTACTCTGTGACAACCACATACTCTTTGTCTGGTGCTTTGCAAGCTTGTGTTTCTAGGGTTTGATACTTTCTACCACAAGTGAGGGTGGAAAGTACAAAGGCTTTATTTAGACCTTGGACAAGGATTTTAACCTCATGTGTCTCTTCTGCGGTATTGCAACAATACCTGTAATAGACTGAATCGTGTCTCCAAAAATTTGTATATTGAAACCCTAAGCCCCAATGTGACTCTGTTTGGAGATATGGCCTGTAAGGAGGTAATAAGGTTAAATGAGGTCATAAGGGTAGAATCCTAATCCAATAGGACTGGGGTCCTTATAAGAAGAAGAAGGGACACCACAGATCTCTCTCCTTTCTCTCTCTCTCTTTCTCTCACTCTCTCTCCATGCATGCAACAGAGGAAAGACCATGTGAGGATACAGTGGGAAGGTAGCTGGCTATAAGCCAGGAAGAG
Organism: Balaenoptera physalus; assembly: GCF_965194825.1. NCBI lineage: Eukaryota > Metazoa > Chordata > Mammalia > Artiodactyla > Balaenopteridae > Balaenoptera > Balaenoptera physalus. The sequence continues at coordinate 59,424,086 of NC_138882.1, forward strand.
AGATTTCACTAGAAACTGAATTGTCCAGCACCTTGATCTTGGACTTCTTGCCTCTGGAACGGTGAGAAAATAAATTTCTTTTGTCTAAGCCACCTAGTTTCTGGTATTTTATGGCAGCCCTAGCCATAAAATACCATCTCATGGGTCTATTACGAGAACCAAACATAATGCAAGTGGAGGCCCTAACAACCATCTACACTTATTAGTTAGCTTGTTCCCTTCCCTCCTTTCATGTGATTTGCGGGCTGGTAAAGGGCCTGTTTGCCACCAAGCATCTTCCTTGTGACCGAATGATGGCCCGGGTAATTCATACAGTAGAATCACTTCTTTGGATTCAGGCTTTGTTTCTCCATGTTGCAAGTAACAGAACCTTCCAAAACTAGTATAAATTAAGAGGGGAATTTTCTGGAACTATCCTGTTATCAATTAAGGTTGCTGGTTTTAAGCAGCATAAACTAACTCTGGTTGATTTAGGCCACAAAGGAACTATGAAAAGGATGCTGAATCAGGTATAGGATTGCCAGGAAGGCTGGAGACCCAAGCGTAGGCCCTCAGTGGGCAAAGGGCCCAATATCACACTGTAGAATGGTGTGTGAGGACCGCAGGCCTGCACGGCTGAGCACCGGCCGCTGTCGCTCGCTCCTCTGACACCCCGAGCGTTGGACTGGACTGCATCAACACTGCTGGACCACGCTCCAGAATGAATGTGTCGTGTGGTCCCTGCAGTTCAGGAGCAGTGCTCTCCTTGGCAGAGCCTACATCAACCACCTGCATTCTAGCTGCAAGAAAGGCTGGGAACATGAGCATTTGGCACTTTCGGCATTGACAATGGGAGGTGGCCCTGCCTCCCACCAAGATTCATAATGTGGGGAACTTCCCCAAACAATAAAAGGAGGTTCAAAATGCCAGATGGCCAAAGAGAATGAAAAGTTCCCCGCAGACACAGGGGAATCTTACAGAGCCCCAAAATAGGAAGTGCAGCTTCACTTGCAGGACCGAGAACCAGGAATTGGAAAGTTAGGAGCCAGGTTACTCTGGGTGTATCTCTCTGTACTCTTTCTGTCTCTCTCTCTCTCTCTCCTTGAAGACTGGGTTTCTCCAATCCACTTGCTCATGGTGAGGGCCACCTCCATCCTGACTGTTGGAAATTAGTTGCCTGTCTCCCTTAGAAGATCTGTTTCCTTATCTTCCAGAAACACCTCCGAATTTCCTCCTTTGTCCATTCTTGGTCTGGGTGGGCTCCACCCCCAGCCCTAGGGATGAGACATATTGACCCAGGCCCAAGCCAGTCATTATACTCTATGGCCACAGTGATTGATCTAGGAGTAGGCATGTGATCTAAGACAACCTGGCACTTCTATAAAAATTGAACTATAACTTACATGCTGTAAGTGTGCAAATCTTAAGTGTATAGCTCAATGAATTTTATATATTTATACATACGTGGAACCGTCGCCAAGATGGAGCTGTAGAATATTTCCAGCAGCCCAGAATGCTCCCTTACAGCCGCTCTCTGTCAATGCACCATCCAAAGATAATCACTATTCTGACTTATATTACCGTAGATAGAAGTTTTACCTTTTTTGAACTCAACTTACATGGAATCA